>NC_053453.1:8263980-8863980 GCF_015227805.2 Hirundo rustica
GCATGCGAGGTGGTGATGGGCACTCCAGCTTCTTAACAAATCATGCATTCATGGTAAGCAGGCAAACACGAGCACCTGGCCTACACACTGCATGTGTCAAAGCTCAGCTTGCTGAACTTACTTAGTGAAATGCATATAAAATTCTTCTAATAAAAATAACTTAAAACAGCCTGAAGAAAAAAAAAAAAAAAAAAAAAAAGTCCATTTTATTTAACTATGCACCTGTGAAATATGAAAGAACATCCTTAAATACTTTAGAGTGGCTTACTGATTGTTTGGAAACTAGAAATGTTAAAGAACCCAGCTCAATATTGTGCTTTACACTATGCTTAAATGTAATTACATGTTTAAACCCTGGTTTAATTCATTTTCAAATACCTCAGTGGTACTTAAAACACGTGTAATTGTGCAATTAAACGCTTTGCTGAAAAGGTGCCCCTGACATTTCTGAGACAGCATGTAGTCCAAGAAGCTAAATCATGTTATGATTTGAGAAATGGTTTGTAAATGTAACTACCAGCAGCTATCTGCTGCATTTCATGACACCAATTTAAAATGATGATTACATTACATGATCATTTGATCTGTATTTGAATATATTTTAACATTTAGTTTTCCTACTGTAAGGTTCACAGTCAGTTTTCATTAGGATTCTTAACAAAACTGTGAAATCCCATTTTGCATTTAGCATGGACATTATTTCAGAAAAAAAACTTAAGATGGCATCATGCCTGGGATATAGAAGTAGATTAAGTTGCTAGGAATGTAAGATAATACAAGAGGCAGTAAGAAAAAGGAGATTCAAAGTTTCATGTGACAAAAGATCTAGAATAACTCTTTTCTTTTCTTAGCCTGGTTTTAATAAATATAGTGTGTATAAAGTAAAGGGGGGTTTGTTCCTTTTGAATTTTTCAATGGATATTGAAAATTTATAATATTTTCCCAACAATTAAAAAAAAAAAAAAATCAAAAATTGAAAGAAATGCAAAAGCAAACCCAAATCCCAAACCTCAGAAATTCTCACTGAACTTCATTTATTAATACTGAAAAATACAAAAAAGCTTTGTTTTAGCTACATTTCTTTGTCTATTTTGTTCTGTTGTGGTTTTAATCCCACAGATTTTTGCTGGAAGTATTAATCCATGACGATTTTACATGCATTTTGAATCCCATCTGCTCTGATCTCAGCTGAATTCTCTTCCATAGATACAAGTTGATGTGGGAAGGTGACCTGTGTGCAGTTCACGCCTTCACCACTGCTGCTTATGCTACAAAGGTTTTCTTTAGAGCCCTTGTGCAAAGCCATAGCACAGACCTAGGTTGTGGATTAGTATCATGATTTTTCTTTACATAAAAATCTGGACTGTGTAGCACAAAACCTCTTCTAAACATCGCAGCAATATCACCCTTAAACCCCTGTTCTGCTCTCTGTCTCTAGGAGTGCTAATTACATGTTTAATGATTAGACTATAAATATCCATCCAGTCGATGAGAATCAAACACCTTCATGGACATGAAGCTATTTTTTTTTTTTTTTTATGTCTGAAACATTTTTTTTTTCTCGTTTTGTTCTCTGATTGTCTTGTACAATAAGGCATAGTTGATGCCTGAGTTGTGTGTATATTTAGTAACAGTACAATGAGGCTCTGAGTGAAGAGGATGTGTGTGTTTATCTTAACTAAAAAAATCAGAAATTTTATCACATCTGCTGTGACGGTATCTTCACTCTCTCTTTGTGTCTCACCACCCATTCACTTTTAATTTAAATTGTACTCTCTTGAAATTATCATGAATTTTCCCAGTGACATCAGTTGTAACAATATCAAGTCCTCAAAGACAAGCACTTTAACTTTCTTAAAACATTTAAATCCAGAAGAGCTTAACATATCAGGTAGATATTTTCAGGTGCATTTTGAGACTGGATTTCCCACTTAAAACTAATCTCACCTGTCACCTGAAAACTTCCTGATGTGGCCCATTTTTAGGCATGCTTGTGTATTTTTCAAGCATGGTAAATACTGTTTGGATTAAATCTTAGCCTAGGCTTGATGGAAAAGAAACTTTCTGCAGGAACACAAAAACTCTGTGTATTCTGTGTAAACACAATTGTGCCCCCACAATTATGTTGGTGTACAGAGGAAAACTCTTGAGCTATGTTTGCCATTAAAATTACTCATTTAAATGGGTTGTTTCCATTGTGCACAGGTGGTAAACTTATCTCACATGTTTTTTGTATAAAAGTCTGAATAAGTGAACACTGGCAAACAGAATCTAATGGTGTCATTAAAATGATTGTAAAC
Organism: Hirundo rustica; assembly: GCF_015227805.2. Taxonomy (NCBI): domain Eukaryota; kingdom Metazoa; phylum Chordata; class Aves; order Passeriformes; family Hirundinidae; genus Hirundo; species Hirundo rustica. The sequence goes on from NC_053453.1 coordinate 8,266,281, forward strand.
ATGCCTGTTGTTGCAGATGTGTGCTTTCCTTCTGTTGATATACATTCGGGTTGTTGGTCAGGATCAAACACAGGCAGACTTTCAGCATGTCAAAAAAATGTCTGTATTCTAACAGGTTCTGTTTGGAAAGAAATCTGTTTCCTTAAGGCCAGAATAGCTATAAAATAACCAGACTGCCTGATCAGATCCAATGTCTACTCCTATTTTCTTTGATTAGAGCTGTGTTCCCTGTATTCTCTGCCATCTACGGTTTCAACTGAACAAGAGGTTATGTGCTGCATCATTATGGTTTGAGGAAGCATTTCAACAGAGTAATAAATACAGAGAAATATACAAAACTCAGGGCCAGGAAGTCATTCAGCTTTTTCTTCTTTCTAAAAACGTTGCCCTTTGCTTAACTACAACTGCCAGCTTTGCAGTTGTTATTTACTGTACTACACAAGGTAACACAGGTATGGATGTTGTTATCCACCAGTGGATAGGATAAACTTAAACGCATTTCCTCAGAGCCAAATTCTCCAGCCTAAACCAAAAGTTGATGGACAGCTGGGAACTCAGCAGAACCATGTGCTTCCCTTCTGCTTGGAGCAGGAGCTGTGCTCCACAGCTACTTGCAAGGAAAAGTGTGGCTCTGCAGTTGCTCAGTGTGCCTTCAAGCAAAGATTCCTCTGGAATCTGGAGTAAGGCTTCTGGGGAAAGAAGCCAGAGGATTTACATCCATCTGTCTGTACCCTCCCCTTGGGAAAATGTCTGTGCAGTAGTTATATGTCCCAGAGGGGGGATTCCTTCTCAGCATTTTTTTTCAGGCAACATCTTCTATTAGAAAGGATTGGTTTATTCATCCAGGCTATAAACTTCTGTTTATCCAGGATAATGCTCAGAATCCTTAAATGTTCACTGTGACACTTGTACTAAATCCTAGTATTTAGGTTTTATAATTTCAAAATAATTTAGCTCCTTTTGGTGAGCCAAGAAACATTGCTGTAGCCTAACCCACCTCTAATACACTGACTAACAGCTCCCATCTCTGCTCAAGTGCAAAAGGAAATCAGATCTTCACTTTGAGTAAGTGTCTGTAGCTCTACAGGCAAGGATGGTGCTATGCCCAACACAGCAGAGACAGCTGGTTTACAGACGGCTACAGTCATGTATTGGAAGTTAAGAACTTCGGTGTCAGGAATATACTGGATTTTAAATGTGCCCAAATCTCTTGGCATCAGCATCAGTGGAACTCCAGCACAACTTTGGAATTACTTAGGTGTAATACTGATGCCTAAGACAGCAAAATCCATTCCATATAGAGCAATAAATCTTTAGAAATGGTAAAAGGCTTACCTTTTGTGTCCCTTTCTTTCTAAAACACACAGAGTTCTTTACCTTAAAAAGTCTTGGACTTCTTGGCTTCTTTCTGTGTAGTACACCGCCTGAATATAGTTTGCTTGCAGTGTTATGACATTGCTGTAGTTGGACTGGAGGCTTGATACCTAAGCAATCAGTACCAGCACAATATCTTTATCCAACTTGTTTAGATAATGGAAGCACCCTCCATGTTCTGTTAAGCAGATGAAGCACAGAAGGTAACCCAGGGAGTTTCCTTACCACAATGTGAACTTAAGTTCCAGAATCAAATCTTTTATTTGAGTGCACCCTCAGATGAAGTATAATGTCAATGCAATTATTTTGCACATTTGCTCATCTGAATGAGAAAGTGGCTCTTTATAGCAATTTCCTCTTCCTCACTTTCAAAAAACAACTCCTGACTCAGTTAAAAATAGCCAAGCACATATTTAGAATGAAAACACTTACCATTACTTGTGGCTTTTGTGTTTCTCTGTTTACAACCAGAATTCCCAAAGAAAAAATGTGGTGCACTTCTATATTTAGTAAATTGCTCTGGTGGAGAGAGAGTTAATGAGGCTCTCCATCCACCTTGGTGTTCAAATTGCCTCCTTGATTGATGATGCGGGGAGCAAACCTGCACCATGGGTCAGCGCCGAGAATGGCCCTGCACAAGACGCATGGCAGAGTTCCTTGTGTAGGTGGAGACAGTTTCTACCCCACAGCATTCAGACACATGAGATCTCTCCAGGAACAAGCTGAGGATTTATCATAATGGAAGTAAAAGTAGGTAATTTTTACTAATCTCATCTTGCTTTTTAACCTTTTTTGCTTATGTAATCTTTGATTTAAAAGTATGAAGCTCTGCCTGCCATAATGCTAAGTCACTTAAGAATAATTTTCTGTATGTTAACTTTCTCCCAAGCTAATGAGTCTTATTTTCATTTTATCCACAGTGCAATATAACTTTTTTAAATAGTATATGTCAGCCAGAGAGCAGCATAGCTAGAGGTGCTAAGACTACCTGCTCTTGGTTATGCAGTATGCCTTAGCAAGAAGGTTTATTAGATTTCATTTTACAGTGCTTCTTTTATTATTGACTACTTTTGACTCTCAGTTTCTGGGTAATTTCATGATGACTATATTCTGAGCAGCAGTACCAACAGCTTACCTGGTTGTTGGCAGCAGCTGGATGATCAGGCAGGCTGCATTCTGCATTTCTTGTTTGAGCCAGGCTGTGTCCTTCAGTAGCACTGACCCGGTACAAAACACAGTGTCCCACCCCACTGTGCCTGCTGCACTTGCTCTCAGAATTTCTTGTTTGAGCCGGGCTGTGTCCTTCAGCAGCACTGACCCAGAACAATGCATGGTGTCCCATCACATGGAGCCCTGCAGCCTGGAGGAAGCTTCACTCTGGAGCGCTGGTACAGTCACTATCCCTGCACTGTCATCCAGGAGCAGGAAAAAGTTGTTTGATGTAATTACAATCCCCCTGAATGGTCTCCCTGCCAGGCTACTGGGGTGGGGATGCTGCTTTAACTGGGAAACTGGTGCACAGCTGAGCTTTGTGTCTGCTCATTCTCTGGTTGTCAGTGACATTAGAGTTCTGTTAGTCCTTGGTACCCTGTGTGATTCACAGCACAGCAGGGAACAGCGCAGGAGGGCTTCAGGCTCCTCTCCTCTTCTCTAGAACAGCTTAGCAACCTCTTCTCTGAGAAACAGACTTCAAACTGCTGGACAAGGAAGAATTGCACCCAAGTTTCCCCAGTGAAAATAGAGTTGTAGCCATGAAACTGTTATGGCAAAAACCAGCCTCCACCTTCTCACACTCAGCTCCACTGTGGGAGTCCATAGGTCAGGTGTGGCTGCCTAAACTCTGAATCCCAGCTTTGAGCAGGAGACAGTCATAGCTACATGTTTAGCTCAGACTAAAGATGCCATTTCTGATAATTCATATTGTAATAGAATTTTAAAACTTTTTATTTTAAGAAGTAAATGTTATATTTAAAGAGGTATCAGCTGAAGAATGTTCATTGCATATGTTAGATTATAACTTCATCGGCCATATTTGTGCAATATCTTGCAACATTATACAAACAGTTCTAGGTATTAAAATTGTTTTTCAGATTCTGATAGTTCATACTTTTTTGTCTTATTTTTCTTTTTCCACAATGGTAGGCAGTTGAAACAAGGAAAATGCCTCAAATTAAAACAATCAAAATAATTTCAATTTTTGAAAAATTGGCATGCATTTTTAACAAAGCAATAAACATTTTTATTTTCTCCCAGTTCCTTTTCATAGAAAAAGTGCCAAGATGCACATTTCTGAGGGGAAAAGAAAAAAAAAAGTGATTTTTATGAGATAGTAGAAAATTGCAAATAATTTATGTTTAAATGAATAAGGAATATGTCACTTAGTAGTTCAGGATTATCATAATAGTGACTATTCAACATCTACACTTTGAAGAAGATATTCCTCATACAAGTAGTACCATTCTGGTGCTGTACAATTCTATTTATTTATTTATTTATTTATCTATTATTTTAAAAATTCAGTCATAAAGAAAGAATTATGTGCCAAAGACTTACTGTTTGATTCAATTTTAGGTGGTATTGGTTTGAGCGGTGGGGAGGTTGTTTATTTTTTTTTTTCAATCTTTAATATTTGCTTTTATTTTGTTGTCATTACTTATTCTGGAAGCAAATATTGACTTGCTGCAATCCTTGTATTGTTTTCTCTTTCTTTAATAGACCACTTGCCTCCTACATGTGCCAAGAGAAGACTCTTGGAATAGATCTGCAGGGACTGATTAAAAATTACTTTTATCACAATTGAGTTTTTGGGATGTTTGTTATTTTCTTAATTTTAATCTGGCCCAACAAATGATTATAGTCTAAGCCTGATTTCAAGATTATTTTCTTACTAGTGTTGTTTGGAATATATTAACTTCTGCATAATTTGTTAAGGGTGAAAAAAGTGTATTAGACATAAAAAACTTCGGTCTTCAACAGAGTAAGATGACACTGCTGTGCTGGTATGGCTGGAGAGTCAGTGGTTAAATGAAATAGAGTTTCTCATCACGGTCACTGATGTTAATGAGTCTTTTTTTGTGTGTGTGTTTTTGGTAGTGTTGGTTGGTTGCTGTTGCTTGTGGGATTTTTGTTTTCTTTATTTTTTCCCTTTTTGTATTTCCAGGATTTAGTAATCTTTGTTGTTCTAAAAGCATCTTCATTAAAAATATATATAAATAAATCACCTTTCTTCTACAAAACTGATCTCTGCAAGTTTGGATTTCATTAGTGTTTTACTTGCATCACTGGAAGACTGTTAGAGAAAGAACTTGCTAGAAGAGTAAACATCTGCTCCAGAACTTCAGTAATCATTGCTTATGCAGTTATGGCTTTGCGTTTTACAGCCAGGAAGTTTAGAAGCTGTCATGTGGAAATGTAACACCCCTTGCCTGCAGGTTGCAGCCTTCGAGTCAGACCTGTGGTGTAGGACTCAGCTCTGAGCTCTGCTGGGGAGGGAGCACTTTAGGAATGTACTAAGGAAATACTTTAATACTTCAGTCTGTGAACTTTCAAAGAAGAACAAAGGTGGGATGTAATATATTTTTCTTTCTTTCTTTTTTCCTGATACTCCTATTTATGAAGGCAGTGACTTTTCTTGCACCTCTAATAGAGTGGGACTAAACCTAAGGTTCTGGTATTTTAAAGGGATATACTTAAAATTTATCTGGTATAGCAAAATATCATCACTGAACACCTTAAAATCTCTTACTTACTGTCTGATAATGGCCTATACTTTACAATTGCCATACAATAAATTAAAATCATTTTGTCACAAACCTAGGCTGTAAAATTGCATTCCCAGTAGAAGGTAATTTAAAGAGGAAAAAGCATGGAAAATGATAGGATGTAATTCCAAAAGTAGATCATATGTCTAAGGCACTTTCTTTTCTGAAAAAAAAAAAAAGTTAGTCATCCATACTTAGATTTATTCAGATCAGTGGAAATTTCTAAATAAAATGTAATTTTCCTTCCAAATGAGACAGAGTTCCTTGCAGAAAAAGCATATGGACTTACAAGCATCAGTAGTCATGGCTGGTAAATATTGGCATTAGAATAACAGGAAAGTCTCAGTAAGAAGTGAGGTCAGAGCTGGGTTCTCTGCTCTGCAAATATCTGAAGGCACAGAGGGTTTGCTGTCAGACAGTGGTAAATAAATGAAAGGTCATTATGTTCCTGTATAAAGTAGATGACTTTTTATTTTTTTTTAATCGGAGGGGCTGAACCTACTTAACCTTTTAGCCTTATGTCATCCTCTTTTTTTTCTAAATGTTTTTACCTCTTCACCTTATATTAAAACTACAGTTCTTGAGCTCACATCCAGCAGTAAGAAAAGCGAAAAGAAAATAAAAAAACCACAGTCTACATAAAAGCAGAAGAGGATCTTTGCAATTTATGAGCTGTGGCTCTTTGTAGTGAAATTAAAATTATTCTAGATTGTTTTAGTGTAGGTATCTCCCCCGGTCCGAAGATGAATCTTGCTGCCCCTTTTAGGGAAGCCTCCTGTTGGTGCAGTCTGTGGTGTATAGAGCTCTCAATATTGTGGTAGAACAGGCTCAGTGGATGGAAACATGCTGAAAAAGGACACTTGGTACCATGAAAAACCTCAAAGGATTTACACAGTGCCTTTGCCCTACACACACCCCATGTATAATGTCCTGTAATTTCCTCTCTCCTCTCCCCTCACAAATTATGTGCAGAAACATCTAATAAAATGTCTTGCTGAGACATACTGCATAACCAAGGCACATGGATGAGAGAGAAATAGCATTAAGAAGAATATTCTGTGTTGATGCTTATGTGGACTTGACTTTTCAGAAGGAATGACCTCAGCTTCATTCCTCAAGGCTTCCCTTCTTTACAGTCCAAGAATCTGAGTCAAAATTGCTGGGACTTAAATGCCAAACTAATCTAATTTAATACTTCTAGCAATAGCTTGAGTCATGCTCTGAATGCTCTGCCTTGCTTCATTTAATTAAAAAAACAACACAAGGCAAAAATAATACAAAAGTGAGGCTGCCAAAGCTCTGCAGTCTGCTTGTTTTCCAAATGGGATTTGTTTACTAACTTTATTCTTTATATAGAGGACAGTTAAGCTGTTTTCACTAACTTATTTCTAATACTACTACCTCACCCGAGCTAAAGGCTGTGAACTCTGCATTTCTTCCAGCCAAAGCAGGAAAATTATGGTTAATAATATATCACTGTTCCAACCAAATACTTTATTTATTTAATTAAGTCCTATAGCAATGTTAATATGCCAGTACAGAAATACAAAACCTGCATATTCATATGTCTGTTTGCATGGAGGAATTAACAAAAGAACAGCAAGACTAAAACACAGGCAAGTAGTTTAGTAGTTTATTATTTTATGTTTCAATGTTCTCTGAGCACTGAGGAGATCGCAACTCCAGTAGAATTTGTTGTGAACCTCCTTTGTTAAGTGAGATTCTCCTCTATTTAGTCCTTTTTATTGAATCCATTATTGTATGGGCCATCAACACACCATTACTGGGTAGAGGGTAAGGAGAAATTTCCCACTGAAAATTTCTTGGATGGTTGTCTATAAGGCAGTTATATACACTTGTTGCTAAATATCTGTCCCTGGCCAATGTCCCATACTAGTTGTTGACTTAAAACAACCTGCCAACATTTACACCCATGAAGAGAACATACAACCATAAAAACATTTAGCATTTGAATATGCACTTGTAGTATCTGCATTCTCTAATCTTTCAGGCTTAGGTTTTCTATAGCTATTTCGTGTAACCTTATGAAAGAATAATTCTACTCATCTTTAATTCAACTTCTTTCCAGTCTCATCAAATAATTCTAAGTCACTGTGAACATTTTCTGCACTAATGTTAGGATTCATCTCATCTAACATTAGAAGCTTACATGTGTATTAGTGTCAAGACTTCTTTTGTAGACTCACAATAAAATTTCTTCTAGAGAGTGATTTATCTATTTTAAACAAAGTTTTATCTATTTTAAACAGTACCAAAGGATTATTCATACCACACAAGTTTCTACTCCTTCCTTTTGACCATAACAGAAACTAATTATCACTAGCTCAAAAATTAACTATAAGAGGAATCTTAGCCAATCATGTCTGTAGTCTAGGTGAAGGTTTCACAAGATTATGTTGACTATGGAAATATTCGTACCCAAGCTTCAAGCAGGAAGCATATTTTAATAGCCAAAAGCACCTATCTATACTTCCTGGAACAGAAAAATGCCATGGCAAAGTAAGAACGGAGTTGCAGAAGCTGTGGCATTGTCACCTCCCACCTTAACAGAAACCCCTGCGTGTTTCTCTGAGCAGAGCGGCCAGAGCTCCCTGGACAAGCAGCTGTTCCACATCTTCTCCAGGGAAAAGGCAGAGGGCCAGATATTTTTCCGCACATACTTTGAAGTAGCTTTACCACTGCTATTGGTATACATACCATAATTTGATTTAAACAATTTGTTCTCGCAAAGGGAGCTACGGCCAAGTCATACGCAGTTAAGGGAAAATAAGACAATATAATAATTTCCTATTTATTAGAATGAGGAATGAACTTGGATGTCCTCATACTTCAGAAAAACAGTGATATGGATCCATGCATGAACTTAATGGCAAATTCAAATTCTGTTGCAAGCAATATAACTATATGTCCAAAATTGGTCTTTTTGGTAAAAAAAAAAATGGACCTGATAATAAATTCTAATTTCTAGGGTCATCTCTTTCTAAAAACAAGACCTCAGTTTACACTAGGCATAATTGCTGAGGTTTTAATTTCACTACAGTAGGAAAAGTAATCTCTAGTTCAGTAAAACTCGGATAGATGAAAATATTAACATTCACCAACCGCAAATGATTCCTGAATTAAATAACAGGTCTGAAATCTATTTTCATCTTTGTACATCCCTGTCTGGCCCATTGGTAAATTCACCTTGACTCAGTTCCTAAAATCCATAAAACAGACAGAGATAAAAACATTTCTTCTCTTTCTGTGTTTAAATTATTGACTAAAGAAACCACAAAGCAGAGGCAGGTAAGTTAGAGGGCAGCCAGACACTAACTGTAACTGCATGTGAAATATTAGAAAATACTACATAAACATGGCATGGACTTTTGAATGTCTAGTTTTGTTTCCACTGAGGTTTTGTCTGGGCTCCAAATATACGTTTACTGAACTGCTTAAGCCCATCTACTGAGCCACAGGTGACAGAAATAATCAGCATTATTGCTAAAGTCTTTTTTGGTCTTAAAGCAAACAACATTGTAACCAAACAGAAAAAAGGAAGAAATAGGTATGTGTTTCTAAAGAACCTGACTAAATGGCTGGTCAGAAAAAAACTGTATTTGAGAACAGGTCAAAATAAGAAGTTTAAAATCACTGCTACTAGATCTGCAGCTACATTGTCAACTGTTTTTGTTATGCCTAAACCATAAGCCCCAAGGATTGCTTTGCAGCCCTAGTGGCCATTCATCCTTGATGAACACAAAAAAGGGCTGGAAAACATTCTGAAAGCTGAACTTCTTTTAAAAAGCATTACTTTTTCCACCAGTCTAGCCAAATCTCTGTTCACCAAGAACTTTGAGCATAAACATCAAAACCCGCTTTTCCAGACAGGCTCGTAAACAATTATAGCTCCTAACTAGACATTGACCTCACTTGCCATATCACTGTACCACTTTTACTATTCCAAACTATTGTCAAGTGCCAGTAGGCTTTATTTTTACTGCTCTATTAGTCTGTGATTGCAGTGTGCTGATGTTATTTGAGCTATAACAATTGGTGGATGGATCAAAACTGACCTCTGTGTCAAATGACCATTCATGAATAATGCAAGTCGCTATTTCTCTACTGCTTTTGTTTTTAAATATTATTCCTCATTCTTATCCTTCCCTATTTCTAAAGACATAACATACCTTTTATCTGGAGGCAGATAAGCAACTTTAAAAATTCTACTCAGACTAAAAGGTTTTTTCTGTTATTGCCATAAAAATACTTTGCCAATGAGATTTCCTACTCTTGTGACTTCTTCCTGAAACATGGACTGCCTTTCAATATTTTAGAAATGGATCTTTGATGGCCAATACAATGAAATCTCAAAAATTCTTGGCTATCCCTCAAATATTTGAGGGGAAATTAATATAAATATCTATGAATGTCAAATCCTAGGCAATAAAAACCTATTAATCTAGAACAGTGTTTAAAGAATGCAAAATCCTAGAAAACGTAACATCTCTGTCTATGCATCCAGATGTCACAAATCTATGCTAATATATTTTCCCACTTTCAATTTCTTGCCTGTCTTACAATAAATATAATCTGGACCCTTGAATTTCCCTGTAGATATTGCTAAATTCTGCTCACAACAAAAAAGGAAAAGCACTCTTCTCATTTCAGATCTGGCATTGATATCTTCTGCTTAGTAGTAACTACACTATCCCTAAGGGGAAAGCATAAACTACACCATCATACCAATTCATCTTATAGATTTGCTGGCTAGATATACTTAGTGTTTCTTTCTGTCTTTATATTCTTAAGACATTTCTCACCTTGAATTCACCTTTAGTCCCTGACCTAGCATTTCCAATCTTCATCTGTATTTTGCACCCTAGTAGGTGACACTAAAATCTATAAGAAAAATGTATAGAACAATTGTGCTTTCAGTGTTAATCTGCTTTTAATGGAGTATTTTCTCTTAGCAGTCTGAAACCGTCTCCTTGGCTTGATCTCCTTTTAATCTAATGCATCTGGAGAAATGGTAAAAACTCCAGTCATTTGTTTTGTAAATGGATAAAGCATTCCTTGCTCATCTCCTGTGTATGTCCATTGGAGTGGGTTTTATTAAATTCAATTCAGTGTTCTGGTAATTCCTACGTTCCAAAATGTATCTAACTGTTTGGATAATATTATTTCTATATTCATTTCTAAGGCTTCTTTGCTCACTCCAAAAGTACCATTTCTATCCACTTTCAAGGAGCAGGGTTTTCCTCAGGCATTCTCTGAAATGGACGTTTTTGTTTCTAACCAAAGTTGCATGAGTCATTTTTATTTGTGTTTTTTTTTAATCTAAATTAACCTTTAATCACAATCCAACAAACTTTGTTTTAGTTACCATTGCCTTTCTGGATCTTACCTGCATTTTTCTTGGCTCAGCTCAACGAAGTGTGAGCAGCTGTCATAGGATAGATGACTATAAGTGGATAACCCGTTTTGTAAGAGCAGAGAAATTTCTAAGTGGTTTAGTTAAGGACTTGCTTCTCCAGTTGTTCTGTATGCTGAAATTCCAAAACACTGGCAGGAGTTTTTAAATAGATAAAGAATCCTATGCTGAAACAACATTAGCAAAGACTGTTTTATTTAGCATGTGACTAGATATTTACAGGCTAAATCAGAGTGTCAAATGACTTCTGAGCTGGTGACACCCTGGATAATCAGGACTTGCCAATACATGACTAATTATCCAGTACAAACTGTGCTTGCCTAATTTTTTGGCTGTATAGTGTTTTTCCACATTATTTTTTTTCTCTATATTTTTTCTATTTGAACTTCTCTGGGCAAGCAGCTGTGCATAGCAGGATGCTGACTTGGTTGAGCAGGAGTGATTTATAAAGGTATTGTGCAAAAACACACATCTCAGGGCCCTTACTCAATTTTTACACAATTTCTTCTCAGAGAGATTCTTATTATAGTTGCTGCATAGTGTTAAAATATTTAGCTGAAAGCATAGTCTTTAACTGAATTTTGTGTTTCTCTTCATGCAAAACATATCCCTAGCTACCCCCAAAATATTTAAACACTTATAGACGTAAATAGTCCTTTTGGTTGCTATTTTATCTCACTGAATCCACTGCACTCCTGCTTTAGAGCAGTGCATTTCAGAAGATGTCTTAAGTCAGATCCCTTTTTAAATACCTTGATGTACAGCCCAATTCTGTCCTTGTTACATGACTTGTGTAATTCTCTTCTGGTTTTTAATCCATAGTAATTCTTTAACTGCCAACCTCTACGTTGAAGACTAATTATTAATTATCATTTCTCATCTACACTTCATAACAAAAATCGTTAATGCCACCAGTCTGGGATCATTTTTAAAGGCAGGTTGCTCTAAACTGGTGTGTTTAACTACCAGCACAGTGGCTCTTACCCATAATTAAGGTACTGCACTGTTTTAAGTCACAGTTTCACACAACTCTAACAAAAAAAAAATCTGTTTCAAAAAATGGTAAGAACAAGAAACAAAGTCGTGATTTTTTTTTTTTTTTTTTTTTTTTTTAAGGATAAAACAGGTCACAAAATTCCTATTTACAAATAAGTTCTCCCTTCAACTGCTTCTTTGTGAAAAAATTTTGCACCTTCATTCCTTTCTTGCAGTACCCAGAACCTGTTAAAATGAGGAAAGTTTAAGCCAAATATTTTCTGCTTTCAAGATTTGAAATGGAAGGTCTTGGAAGAACACAGGTATGGGCTCATATAACTATGCTTTATGCTGAAATGGAGGTGTTCCGAACTTGATAATTCTTGAGGTGTCCTGGTGTTATATTCCCAGGACATGCAGATGCGACGCTAGGATCTGTGAAGCAAGACCAGATGCTCAAGGGACAGACATCCTCCAAGCCATGAGAGGACAGATTTCCTCAATGTGTTTTGCTGTCCTATTGCCCAATACACTGTGCGTTGCAGAGCCCAATTTCAGCTGCCAAAATGTCTCCGTTGACTGAGACAAACTTGGGAGCCCATCTGTGAAGTCTATTCCCAGCACTAGGCATCTATATTTAAGGACTGTCACACTTATGAGTGTAGAAAAATCTGGGGTGGTTTTTTTTTGTTTTGTTTTGTTTTGTTTTTTTTACTGTTGGTCAGGTGGGTCAGGAATTTACCTTAACATTTTAACCAGTTTGAACAGATTTTCCTCTATCTTAAGAAATAAAGGGATATTTAGGTACTGTTTCCTTTCATTGTTAAAATCCTTTTCCAAGGAATTTGGAAAAAAACGATATATAAAACTGTGGGACTCAATCAAAATTTCTCTATTGTTCCTTAATTTTTCCAATATATGCCTGGTTTTAATGTTCTTTGTAATAATTTTTAACTCTTTGAGACAGTCCTTTTCAAGCTGGCAAACATAGAAATAAGAAAGATAAAAAGTTATGAACCTTTCACTGAAATGAAAGGCACTTTCCATCTTCCCAAAACCTGTCTGTCAACACTGAAGAAATATGCGAAAAATGTGAGACAAACAAGCCATATGTTTTGCTTTTCATGCATCTGGCAAAAATGTGATTTCTTTTGCCATGTTTCTCCTGTGATGAGAATTTATTTCACAAAACTGACATCACATATTTCCTCTCATTTCTTTCTGAATCCTCATATTTACCTAAATCTGCTGTTCCACGCTGTCCTTTTTTTTAGTGTCCTATGTGCATTATCTCTAAGGTCATAAGAAAATTTTACTACTCCATGAGATTGCTAAAATTGCAGGACAGTCTTTAATCCAGTTGAGAATGTGACTAGATCTAAGGGCTAATATTATAAGAAAAATAATATAATAGCTTAATTGGGTAGTTTATTAATAACCTAGGTATTGCTCTTCATCGTGATGAGTCTTTTAGGATACCTTGCTGAAAGTTGTTTACTGGTTCAATCAAAGATTCTGAGGACAGTGCAAAATAATTTGCTTAATTCTTTTGTTTATGACATGAGAGTTTAAAATGAATAGCAGTAGTGGTCTCTACTGGTCTTGAAATACAATAAAATATATTATCTCCAGTAATCCTTCAGAAAAATTAGATCATGCCTGATTGTCTTTGATTGCTACTTCCTATCTGAAATATAAGATTCACATGTTTATTTACATAGTACTGTACTAACCTATTCATTCTGTATTTTGTCTTTTCTTTCATAGCTGTGATGTCACATTAATTTCTTACTTTTTCTGGTTTCAGTGCTCAAAGTGTCCTCAGGCACATGATTTATTTCACTCTGTTCTATTCTACTAATGTGGTTTAACCCCGAATTGAGCTCAACCCACACAGTCGCTCACTCATCCTCCTCTGGTGGTAGGGGAGAGAGAATCAGAAGAGTAAGTGTGAAAAGTTATGAGCTGAGATAAAGACAGTTCAATAGGGAAAGGTTTTCCAAGCGAAGCAAAGCGAAGCAAGGCAAAGCAAACCAAGGAATCCGTTCCCCGCTTTCCGTGGGCAGGCAGGAGTGCAGCCATCCCCAGGAAAGCAAGGCTCCATTATCACATGTAACTGTGACTTGGAAAGACAAATGACGTAACTCTGAACATCCCCTCTTCTCCTTCTTTTCCCACCAGCTCCATATGATCTGGAACATCCCTTTGGCCAGTTAGGGTCAGCTGTCCTGGCTGTGTCCCCAGCTAGCTCTTCATGCACCCTGACTTACATCCTGGAGGGGTGAGGTGAGGAGTAGAAAAGGCCTTGGCTGTGTGTAAGCTCTGCTCAGCAATAACAAAAACACCAGTTTCTTTTACGAATCCAAAACACAGCCTCATACAATTAAAACGGTTTTATTGTGTACCCACAATGAAAAAAAAAAAAAAAAAAATTCTTAGTCTTTATTCTTTGAATAGAATCCAAAACACATCACTAAGACTGAATATACAGTCATTTTATTTTAAATGTAAATTAATAACCACAATTATAGTAATTATATAGACTGTAACTCTACACGACAAAGCAAGTTATAGTAGTTTTTTTGATTCAGTTAGATGGATAACTTTAGAACTCAGCCGTGATATTGCTAGGCTGTTCTTACAAACTCCTATTATCCTGTTCTATATCATCTGTTCATACCATATGCTTGCAAAACATTCATAGTTCAGAAATTTTAGGTTGACTACCTCTGAATTGAGTATGTTTGCAAATATTTGTAAGACAGAAACTTAATTTTAAATGCTAAAATTTTCACACTTCAAAGCTTTCTTCCTTCAGAGGAAAAGCTTCTGGGCACTCAATCAAAAAATTAACTAAAACAACAGTTTGAAAATTTTTATAGCCCAAATAAAGCAAGAAAAGAGAAAATTAAAGACACACATAAAGAAATAAACTGTTTTTGTTGACTAAAGTGACACCACATGTGGAGGATGAAATAGCTCAAGCAGAGATTTCTTTCTGTTTCCAGTTCCTCTCTATATCATCTACGCATTTGCCACACACCAACAGCCCACAGTTTTGGCATACAAAATTGCCAGACTATTTGGTGCAATCCTGAGGGCTCAACTCAAAATGAAAACACTTTTATTTCACAAAATACAGCAAGCAGAAGCTGGTGCAAAAGGCTCGATTCTCCCTTATAATAAAGTGGCATAATCTCATTGATTTCAAAAGAGGTGCGCCAGTTTATGCCAGAAGAAAATGTGACTCATTATTAATAATGAAAATACAATTATAAACTCCAGAACATTATTTTGTAAATTTACTGATTTCTGATAGAAGTCTAGTACATTGTTTCCTTCAAAACTTCATGCTGGTGTACCTCAAACCTATATCCTTTGGATACAAAAATTTTCTTTGATAATCTGAAGAGCTGGAACAGCTAAAATCTGAAAAAGTGCATTGAATACATAAACAGGCAACACTGAATCACTAACTTAGTGCTTGCTATAAATAAACCCATCCTGTTAATTCCTATTGAAGGGAATGAATTTCTTTCTTACCAACTCTTAAAATCGTACTATCATCAAGGATTGAGAAGACTTCTAAGATCATGAAGTCCAACCATGAACCCAGTTCTGCTATGCTCACCACTAAACTGTGTCCCCAAGTGCCACATCCACACACCTTTTCTACACTTCCAGGGATCACCATTTCACTGGCCATCCTTCCAGTGAATAAATTTTTCCTAATATCCATTCTAAACCTCCCCTGGCACAATCTGAGTCCACCTCCTCTCTTCCTGTCACTTGTTACCTAGGAGAAGAGACCGATATCCATAGGTGGAGTTCATTCACTCCTGAAAGAAATGGGCAAGTGACCCTACCTTTGTGTGTCAGGAATGGTGAGACTGGAGACGCCTGGATAAACTTGTTACCTGGTTTGTTTACAGCTACATTTTGAGGAGGTGAATCCAAGCTTAGATGAAAGAACAACCTCAGTGGTCCCGGCTGCATATCATTAAGTTATGGACAAATGGGACTCCAAATTTACTTGGGAAGAGAAAAATTATTTCAGTTACTAACCTTACTCTCCAATTCTCTTCCCTACTTCTCAATATTATAATCATGCTTTTTATGAAATTATTGTGCTATTTATTACACTTATAATCTTGCTTTTAATTTGCCTTATGTATTTATTATTATAACTAAAGAACTGTACAATCAATTCATATTGTAAGGATATCCACAGACCATAATCAAAATTTGGACTACATACAATCATGTAAAATGCAGGAATTCTATTGGAATTGATAGCATGCATCTGATTTGAAATGCAATAGAAGATCTACTAGCTGGTTATAAGATTGGCTGGTATCAAATATTTTCTGAACTATGTAAAAATACATTGTTTGCTATTTCTCCCCCTTAAATTCAGCAGAAAATAACCACAAAGGTTATAAAGTGTACATCTGAGCGATTTGTTTACATTTGTCCATTGCCCTGCAGAGTGCTCTGGGTATACACAACTGCCCAGGCTTGTTTTCATTATATTTATTTTGGAAAACCAATCCTCCATCATGGCACTGTTGCAGAGAACCAGAGCAATCATTCCACCCTGAGCTCAATATTATGGAAAACAGGAGGTTTAGAACTTCTAAGAATTCAAAGTTGTGCTGCCATTTGTTTGATCATATTAAACATTGACATGTCTTTGTTTTCTCTATTTCTATTTCAGTAAATGCTTACACCACTCATCATTTGTGAACCTCCTTTCTGCCTGCCCTGTGTACTCTAAGTAGTAAATACCAAAAAGGAGCGGTGTTTTTTGTAGCCCAGTACATTTGGCACTCATGTATTCACAGCACTTTTAAGCATATCGCTCTGATTTTTCTGCAGCTTGCAAAGATATTTACAGTTTCAAATTTTTGCAATACTTTCCAAATGGATCATATATATGTATTTAATAATTGATAGGAATGGCATTTGGCGTCCTTTTCTTGGACAAGCAAATATGCAGAGACTTTAAAAATAAATTCAGCCTGCAGGAAAATACTGTGAATGTGGGATAGTTGGAAATATCTTTCTAAAGTAGATTTAGTTAGTAAATATCTGAGATGGCACGTTGGAATGTCAGATGGGGAAAAGGGTTTCATCACAATCTTACAAGGGTGGGCAGTGCAATGTAGGCTACTAATATTAACCAGATATGCTTTTTGTGGAGGTTGGTCTCCTGGAGCATTGCCTAGAATGGTTTGCTTTGCTGACTGAGTGAAACAGGACAAAAGGCAAATTTCACACCTCGGTCTTACTACAAAAAAACATGAGCTGCATGGTAAGTGTGAACAAAAGATATGAAGTGGGATGATTTCTTTCAGGATTTGCTTGGTGGGTTTTTTTCTCTCAAGAAAATCTAAGCACCTTTGAGAACGGAAAGAATGTTAGAGAGTAGTTTTACATAATAAGTGAAGTTTTTCTGGAAAATAAAGCTCCACACAGGAGGTATGATTTTCTTCTTAGTGTTTCTCTATCTACTTCGATTATACCATTCTGGGAACAGGTTTAGCAATGTTTAGAATATTTTTTATTTCTCCTTTTACTTTTAACACTTTAACTATCTCAATGGTTTGTTCCCTTTGTTATCTGAGTGTGAATTGAATATGCAATGTGCAAACAAATATTCTCTGAGCTGTAAACCGAGGAACAAAATATTAATTAATCTCACCAACACCATAACGAAACCAGAAAGATTTGCTGTTTTTGGGAGAAGTTGAGAGTGGTGAGAAAATTTATGTAGTTAATTTTCTAATTAAAAAATATAAATAACAATAACTTTAAGGTCAGATTTTTTTTAACTTCATCAATCTAAAAATGATTTGCATATAGTGTTTATCTTAAATTATTGTCTAAAGATTTTCATACATTTTTGTATTAGAAGAGGGTGATTCTTTGGGTATTTGGTTATTTTTTTAAAAATATTATTTTGCCAAGTTGCTATTTAACAAAATTACAAAGGAGGAGATAAATTTGTAGCAGGAGCATTGAAATAAATTGTAATAAATATTACTAGGATGTGGAAATTTTCCAGAAATTTTCTCTATTTAAGAGTTGATTGGTAGCAAGGATTATGAAGAAAATATTTTAAAAGTTATTTTATGTATTTTGCTTTTTTCTCATTAAAATATATGTTGAATGGACCTTTATTATCCAATGATGTGGTTTTGGTTCAAGGAATCATATTTACTAATACTACATATTCACTTCACCTAACTGGGTTTTGTTGACTTGCTTGGAATAATTAGAAAACACACTTTAGAAACTCTGTCATCACATATGACTTTCCTTGTTTGAACAGAAAACTTCCCTGTATGTGAGCTCCTCTACATCAAGCTGCCTGTGGCTTAAGATGCAAATTTGTTGTGCAGTCTACATTCAGGAGTATTGACATATCTTACACTTAGTAAAAAAATATTATTAAATTGCCTGGAAGCAAAATGTATGACCACTATTATTTCTCCTGTTTGAATCAAAACAAAATTAAATAGAGTAACAAAAACTCAGAATATTTTCTTGCAAGGAAGAGAGGTTGAAACTTATGCTGTTTTTTTCCAGATTCTGAATTAAAGCTCATCTTGGGTTGCTGCCAGCTCCCAAAAGAATAAAAGTAATTCAGAGATACTCTCAATTTAAAGCTTCTGGTTTTATATGTTGGGTTCTTCGAGGAATCTTTCTTCCTGTGATACATTTTGGATAATTATCAAGAAGACACTGCTGTCTCCTTAGGTTCTTTAGCCAAATTTTGTGCAAAAATATGCAGAGGTGAATCAGTCTTTGCCATAGGTGTGATTCAGTCAGTTGATTTTTGAGCACTTCCACTCTTGCACTGGGTACTGCAAACCCTCCATGTATCCTTTCTTTCATGCCTAGGATCAGTAAATAATATTGTTGCTAAAGAATGCACACACACATACATATATATGTAAAATGATACTACTTCATACATATGTTATTAGTACTATTATTTGTTTGTACTTGTTCATGTGTTACATTGTTGTAAGAAAAACCGCCGGGTCAGATGAAGCTCCCTGGGTAGAAAAATTTTTCCTTCCTTGGAAATTATTTAATTCATGCAGAGGGTACAAGCTTTCAGAGACTTCAAGCTGGCCAGCAAAGGGTCCAAAATCATAGAAAGGTCCTCACACAACAGAGTGGGAGAGCTTGTTGAGAGGAGCAACAGGCAGAGACAACCAGGGATCAGAAATGAGGAAAGAAAACTTCCCCAGGGCCAGGAAGAGCTGTGCCAATTTTGCTGCAACTCAAAGTTACTGAGCTGGCCAGAAGCCGAGAGCATCCCTGCAGAGGCACAGTGCAGAGCTGTATATAACCCCCTTTTTTTCAGTACTGTCTGTATGACTGAGTTGTGATGAGCTGTACTTACAGAGTCGTCCTAACATTTATTCTAATTAAATCTGACTTTCTTCAGATTTAAAGTCTTCCACACAGTCAAGGCAGAACTACCTCAAAGAATTACCTGACTCCAAGTACTTTCAAAATGTCTACGGCTCCTACGTAAAAGCTCTGACAGAGTTTTTTGTGCAAGAATGAACTTTAGGTTGTAGTGGCTTGTATATATGTGTTTATTTATGTATATATGTTTGTGAGACATTCAGCCTAACTTTGGCTGCAGCCTAACTTTGGCTGCAGTTTCTCTACAACGGAAACTTCAGTGCAGAACTCTGCTTTTCTTAAAGATCTGCCTTATCTGCCCAGCTTTTTTTTTTTTTTTTTTTTTTTTTTTTTTTTTTAGTACACAGAGCTACAGATGAGAAGACACTATCATTGTATTAGAAATATTGTCTTTTGCTGTGCTATATTTTCATACTAAGCAATACAGAGACAGTTTCATATACATAATGGGGCTTGGGGTTTTTATTAAGTTTTTGGATGGTTCTACAAGAATGCACCCTATGGAACTGCACTCACAAAACAGCCACATGAATTTTCAATGCAGTTAATCCTTGCAATTCTAATTTCATAATGATATTTTGTATTCATAATGTCATAGTAGCAGGGGGTGATAGTAATGAGTGACTATTACATAAATGATCTATTTATCTGGTTTGAATTTTGCTTTAACTATTTGTTCATAGTAAATCAAAGTTTCTTAGCCAATCTCATTCAACATGCTTGGGGGGAGAGCCAGATTTGACCACGCTTATTCACTGAGAAGTAAAGACAACCCAGTTAACTCTTTGAAAACAATGATATTAGTTGTTTAGGAAGTGGCTGCCCTAGGAGTGGCAGAGGTCTATAGAATCCAGCTCTGTAAGAATAATAAATGAAAACTAGGAATGGGATTTTAAGAGTATGCAAAAAGCTAATTTCTTCTCAAATCCCCTAAATTACTTTCATATTAATTAAAAAACCAACCAACCAACCAACCAACAACAACAACAAAAACACAACAAAAAAACCTCAGCATATCTAAACACTGGTTTACATTTATCTAAAATAGAAATCTATGTCTCTGAAAAAAATCTTTCTTTGTTGTAGAGGAAGGGTAACCAACTCACACTTAAACATCAAACCTCAAATGACTAAAATATGAAGTGTATCCTACTGTGAGATACACATCCATGGGACTGATGCATTCACTGGAGATTTGAAAGTTGTTTGACAAAGAGGGCAGCAACAGCTACAAAAGAACATCTAAAATTGTTACATCCTCACTGTTTTGTATTAATATTTTTAGTTCATGAACATTTATAACATTGAAATGCTGTACAGATATAGATCAAATCTTTTGAAAGAAAATGCCTGCAGTCACTTCTGTACCCCTTCCTCTAAATTAGCATCTGTGACCCAGCTGCATAAGCAGTTTTTTCTGGCCAGGACTGAAGACTCCTTCCCTCTACCCCATTGTAATTTTTGCAGAGCAGAGCCATTTAGCATGGGTTGTACTTCTGCAAGGGTTGGGCCCAAGGCCTTTGACAAATTTTGCATTTGCAATTGATTTGCTCCCTCCTGGGCTTGAGAATAAAAAGCAATGGATAATGCCTCAAAAGCAGACTTTTCATGATGAAATAATAAGGATTGTATGAACTGACAGCTTTTTTTTATAATGCTCATTAAGTCAGACATTGTTTTGATTTTTTACTGAAAAACTCATTTGCAAGGACTTTAGTCCTTGTAGTCAGAAGAAAAAGAATTGGATGAGATAGATATGTATAGTCAAACTATTGTGTTATGACCAGAGAGCAGATGAAGGAACCAAGCATCTCTCCCAAACAACACAGAAAATTAATTTTTATAATGGAGGTAGAAGCCTTTCTCAATGAAACTCCAGCTGTTCTGTTGGACTCATGTTCTAAAAAAATAAGAGTTAAACTTTGTTCTTTCTTTTGGAAATTAAATTAAAGTTACTTTCAATCTCAGTATTTCACAGTCTTTTGCAATGAAACAAACAATAAGCTCTAATGTCTCATGGACCAATTGTGGAATGAAAACTCCATGGCACTTTTAGGAAGAATAGGTGAGTTTGTTCCAGTGTGGTTTTGACAATTACATGCTCTCTGGCTTGAGCTAACTTAACATTGACCTATAAAAAATATTTTCTTCACTTTCTTCAAACTGCCATGCCAAGCTTCTGCTCGCCACTGAACAATCCCTGCCAAGGCCAGCAAGAGGGAAGAAATAAGATAAGCAATACTTTCTGAAATATGCATGCTGCTAAAAACCCAAATTCTTCACTTTTCACTTCCCTTAGTAAATTTGTACATTGTTTATATAATGTAAGTTTATAATCAAAGTATTGGAACATTTCTATGAGAATCATCTGGTGCTTATGAGCAAGGAACAAAACTGACTAAAAACTAGATTCTTTTCTAATTATCTACCCTAGCTCTTTATAAAGTTAGTAGCCTTAAGACATTATCAGAAGTGTCAAGTAGTTCAACAGCCTGTGTCTAAGAAAGAACCCATCAGTCTAGCTCTAAGGGAGGCATTAATAAATATTTTATACCCTAACATCAATTACTTAGGTATCAGATATTATTTTAAAACATAATGAAATTGTTATTCATTTTCTTTGTGTAGGTCTCATTTGTCTCAGTTAAAAAACCAAAAAAAAAACCCCAAAAACCACCCCCCCAAAAAAAACCTAAAAAAAAACAAAAACAAAAACCACCCCCCCCCCCCCCCCCCAAAAAAAAAAAAAAATCATTCTATAAAGAAGAAATATTAACTAGGTTAAAGAATTCTGCTGAGTGGGAAGAGAGTCTTAGTTAAACCCTTTAAAGGAAATATTGTGACCTGCATCATAGGTGGGGTGGCAAAATCTGCTGGAAGACACATGCTGCAGATATCCTCTGCATTCCTTGTACAGCCCTGGACTCTAGAGAATTTGTTACTACATCATTACAAGTCATATTTTATGTTTAAAATATTTATAATTTTATTTTATTGAAGCTTAATCTTCAGGTAGGACACTGGGGCACTTTTATACGCCTCCATTTTCACAGCCTCGCGTAGAGAGACTATGCCTTCAGGGCAAGTTTTATTGTGCCAGTGTAACATATGTTCCCAATAGGTAAGTGACACATGAAAGGAAAGGAATGTGATTTAATGTTTCAATTTTATTGCTTGCAATTTAACATATGGCAGTGAAGAAGATACAATCAATAAAGCTACATGGATGTGAAAGCACACAATAAAAGATACCACAGAAGGAAGGTCTGATTTAAAGATTTATTGAATCTAACTAGTCAAATAACTCAACACAAAAATTGTATTTATGGTCTTGGGCTCATTTGTTATTGGCAGCTTGCTATTGCAGAGTTAATGATTTTGTAAGCTTCTTCCAGAAATTGGGTGCACATTTAGTACTTCACTTATTTCCATTTCACTTGCGTAAAGAAATTGTAACCCAAATCAACAATGCACTACCATAATTGACTTTGTTCCTGCAGGAGGTTAAAATTTTCATTTTCTCATTTTGTAACCTCTTTCACCATTTATTGATTTTCCTGATCTTCTCTTCTTTCTCCTCTAAATCTCCCTCTCACTATCCAAGGATTCTTTCAGCAGTTTTGTCTAAACAATGTCCAAGAAAATCATGTTTCTGTTTCTACATTTATAATAAATTGTAAAGACCTTTCAAAAAAAAAAAAACGTTGAGATATAGAAGCAGATATAAGAAATATACTGTCCCACCCCATTCAAACAAAGAACAAACAGAAAAACGCATCTGATTTTGCAAACATCTCTAGTTTAACTGAAAAATATGATCAAAATTTAAGTTTGCAATGAGTTTTGTAAAAAGATCTACATTTTTTTTTAAGTAGATTTTTTTTTTCCCTAAATAAGTAACTTGGTCAGAAACATTTTTATTAATAATAGAAAAAGCAAGAACATCTTAAATTTTTCTTCTTTAGGTTGCAGAGAAGTTAGATGTTGATTCTGAATCTGTTGTTTGCTTTCATTCATAAATTTACTAAGTTTTACTAAGGTCAGAACTTACTGTACTTTATTAAGATTCAGAAGTTACATCTCCTATAATATTCTTTTGATTAATCTGGTTACAGTGAACTGAATATAAACTGATTGTGACAGGGAACTGTTAAGAGAGAATATTTTTAAAGGTAACCTAAAATTTCACTGTGCTACGCTTTCCCTTCTGTAATCAATTTTTACTTTGTGGAAGGAGAGATATTTTCTGATGCATTCTCTCCTTTATTTATTTTATTAATCTTATTTTAGGATGCTTATATGAATGTTTGGTAGATACTGTTTCTCATAGCAAGAGCTTTGGAGGACACACCCAGGTTGTTCAATGAGCATATTGTACCCATACCTGAACAGGTAGCAGCATTGTACAGGAAACCAACACAGTGCCAGCCAGATTTCAGATTTATAGGTCTAGTTCTCCAAGCTGCATGAATTTATAGGAGGTTTTTATGCCTACATTGCCTGTCTCTTGGTGCTGAACATAGCTTGAGGCCAGCCTTAATTACCTTTCTGTCTAATATCAGGCTCCATGAATCTTCTTCATTAACATTTTCCCCAGTTCCACTTCCAAAAGCCTAGTTTTGGAAAACGGCTAGTTTTCCACCTTTCAGTCATGTAACCATTAGAGAAAACTGAATCTAAATCACATTAGGGTCTTGGCATATGTGGAACTTATATATGAAATAGGCATTGAAAATGCACATAACTATTCTAACAATTCTAGAGGTTCTTCATGCTTGGTATAAGCTTAATCCATGCAGGTATATCACTGTGATCCCTGAGTGCCTGTAAATGTCTCTCCCATGACTGCATAGAGCACATGGTACCTATTTGCTTTGTTGTCACATTTTATGGTTCATGAAGCTCCTTAGGATAAGTCTTGCAATAAAAGTTCTATTTAAGAGATGATTGTAATTTTATATGAATGAATGTGCATATATACACACACAGAGGAAGAGAGAGGAAAGACATTTGTTAGACATCATCTGCATTCATGTGTACAGTCCCTGTCATTATGGCACTAAGGATTATCCAAAACATTTGTAAAATCTGTGGGAGAATGACATAACTGACAGAAATTTCCATGAGGTTCCTGTTGCTACATATCACTTCCTTTCTATCTTCTGGCTTTAGTTGACACAAAGACTGCTGGATTCATTCATCCCCTTCTATCTTTTAAATCCTGCTTTGTTTACCTTTGCCACAGTGGTGGGAGGTGAGAGATGAAATATGTTCAGCACCAAGAGACAGTCGTAGGCATATACACCTCCTATAAACTGATACAGCTGGAGAGCTAGACCCATAAAACTGCACTGTGTGGGTGCCATATGGAAAAAAAATCCATAATCTGTGAAGCATTTGATTCGTATTAAAATTGTCAATATATATCTTCTACACTTATCTCTAGAAACGAAAATTCCTTGCAATGTAGCTGCTTTTTTTTTTTTTTTTTTTTTTTTTAATTTGTTTTAAAATTGGTCACTCACGTTTCAGGCACCCACAGAAGACCAGAGTGAAACTTTAATCAAATAAAGGCAATTTACATTTACCCAAAAAAAGATGCCCAGTAGATTTCTGGACAAATCCCATGTGAGAAGTTTTCTGTCACCATATAACTACATCATTCTCTGACAAGCTTAATCATCCAGCTATTGGCTAAAAATAAGTCCACTGCACCATGGTAACTGCCTAGAGTTGCAAATAATGTTGCTTTTGAGATCTTAAAAGGTCAGCAGCAAAAAACACTGGGCCTTCTTCACCAAGATATAAAATTAAAAAAAAAAAAATCACTGGTCTATTTGGAATAAGAAAAGAACCCTCTCTGTCTTTCCTATGCCAAATAATTTGGGAAGTCTCCTTTCAGCAGCTTATTGTACTTACCCACATCTTTGAATCATGCTTTTCTCAAAATTATGAGTTTGACTGAAAGTCTGACCCAGCCTCACATGCTGGCAATATGAAACAGCAAATGTAAAGAATGAGCTATTTGATTGCAAACATTGGTCCATGCCTGACCTTATAAGATATATCAAGGAACATGGCTGAAAAACAAACCCCTCCATAATTTAGTCACCAGCTCTGAAATGCTGACTGCCTGATACTTGCCATGAAAATGCCCAGGCTCCCCAACCAAAGAGCACCTCAACTATTCACCACATGTGACCAAAGCCACAACTATGGAAAACAGCTTTACAGAAATTCCTTTCAGTACCTTCTCTTTTCCACAGCCCTTGCCAGCCTTCTACACAGTAGGATCCCTGGAAACAAGCTCCAAACCCTCTCCTTCTTGACATATCCGTGACAAACAGCTGTAACTCCTTAGGCATTGACTACAGCTGCCTTGAGCTGTGCCATTGAAATAATCCAAAAAGCCAGCAAAAAATGGAAATATTTTATTGAGTGGTGACCACATGGTTAGTGGTCTTCATGCATTGGCTAGATGGGTGGCTTCCAACTTTTATTGCCGAGGCTGCTGAAAATCATGTACGAAACACAAGTCTGGTTTGGTTTTTTTTCACT
The DNA here is from genome assembly GCF_015227805.2 of Hirundo rustica. Taxonomy (NCBI): domain Eukaryota; kingdom Metazoa; phylum Chordata; class Aves; order Passeriformes; family Hirundinidae; genus Hirundo; species Hirundo rustica. The sequence continues at coordinate 8,291,829 of NC_053453.1, forward strand.
CTTTTCACTCTGGAGTTATTTCTGGGCAAGAAAAAAGGGAAGAGACCAAACAAGAGTGTAATTCTTCACTTCTCTTCCTCTTTGGTTAAATTCTTTATTGATAATATTCCTGAAATTTTACTCTCTTCAAGGGAACTCAGACTGCATCCAGGAGCTCAGGTGGTGGATGTGCTCATAAGAGTTCTGTGCTATTTCATGATATTCAAAGAAGTTAAAATACAGAGAGTAGAGGAAGCCCTTTAACATTTCTTTCTGGCTATGCTAACTGGTAAGCAGGTGAGAAATTGGTTATATCAGCTGAGAAGAGTATTTTATTAACAGCACCTGTATTCTTTCCAGCTCCTGAGGTAGCTCAAAGAGGATGATGCACTGCTGTGTTGGTATATCCCACATCAGATTATGTTCTGATTTGAATCAGCAGTGAAAAAGAGCTTGGCTGTAGGTAACACATCTGCCCTGAGCTCAGCTCTGTGCTTAGCAGTGTATGTGGGCAGGCTTAAGCCTGTACAGAGCGTTTTATGAAACTCCGGGTTGGCTGGTTGTTCCCTGTGAGGCCTACAGCGATTCCTACCACCAACATTGCAAGGAAATAAAAGACAACTGCGTGGGGGGAAAAAAAAAAAAAAGAAAAAAAAAAAAAGTTATTTGTAAAAAACCTATGCCCCACAGTGTTCTATTCATGGCACAAAATCATCCATCTGGGAAACCTTTGCATGATTATTGCTTGAAAACATTCTTCTTATCTGATCAACTGTTTCTTAGGAATTTCTTCATAGACTGGCATCATCAGACAGTTTCAGAGAGACGTGATGCTGCCTGGTGCTCAGCATGGCAGCCCCAGTCCAGAGAAATGATTGGCTCTCAACACAGGCAGCTCCTGTATTAACACATGAAATGTATCTGAATTTCAGAAATTAGGGAAGTGATGGAGACATTTTGTTTCCTTTGCGTTTCAATTTATATGAAGCAAGAAAAATATTTCCATGTATATTCTACAGTTTACTTTACCCTTTCCTTTCTGGCAAGAGCACATAATTATTGTGTTATTCCACTTTTTTCTCTAAATTCAAGTAATGTAAAATATCTCACTATATATGGTTAATTTTCTCTTCAGTTGCTGAAATGTTTATTCCTAAAAATCTTTTCAAGTATTTCTATAGCAGGTTCAAGTGGGAAGCAGCCAATTGCTTCTCAAAGTAGAGCTGGCAGTAAAAAAATATCTAGTGCTAGTTCCTGAGAGTGTAAATGCTTCCACAATGTAAGTTACCAAGGAATCAGTAAGAAGAAATGAGAAGAAAGCAGGGGATTTTGTTGTTTTTGCTGTGGGTGAGGGTTCTTTGGCGTTTTCATAACAGAAATGGAGGGAGGACAAATATGAGTTTTTGCTTTATATGCAGAGACATTTCTTGGTAAATTTGGGAAAATGGTAGTTGGAAGATTAATAATTCTTCACTTTTGTTAACTAGGAATAGTACTTTTTCTTTGCTTTGTTTTCACTAGGGTATGAGCATGACGTGTTAAAATTTACCAAACAGTGAAGTAAATTAAAATAGACTTGTAATTTGTCATCATCACCAAACCAATATATCACAAAACTGAGTTCAGGCTTTCTTCAGGATCAGTATGGCAGAAGCACAAACCTACGAGGTTCACTGACGCGTAAAAGTGCAGTGACATTTTAAAAATGTGCACTGACTTTTTAAGAATACTCATGCAGAGTGACCAGGAAAGAAAAAGATATATCTGTTAGGGCCCTGTGAACCAGCCTTTCAGTTAGGTAATGGATGCTGGATTTAGGCACAGGCTCATATAGTTCATTTAGAAATGAGTAATTTTGTTTGTTAAGCTGAAGGCAAGTAAAAAATATTTTTGCTTCATTTAGGTTGAAAGATGAAAGTATGGGATCCATGATTAACTATGCATTCAATACCAGACAAAAAGTAATAACTTCTTTTCACCATATATAACACCTTCCAGAAAAGAAAATCACAGTGGTCTGCAAAAACAGCACATCTTCATAATACTTCAAAGAGTTCTTTCCTAAGAAATACTATTTTATCTATTTTACAAGTGAAAAACCAAAGCAAGTAATAGCTACAGTCATTTTTTTCAGCCATTAATTCCCTCAATTACTCCTGTTTGTCAGTCTTCAAGTCTTATTCCAGCACCTGTCAGAATAGCAGCCAAGCTCCTCCCCTGCTAACCCAAAATGTTGGGTGTATTTCAGCTAGACACCTATAATTAGTACCTAACCAAGCAGAAGTCAAGTAATCTGTGGTTATTCATCATTAAGCAATCAGGACACGCTTTAAAGCACCTACATTTACATTTAGAAATCTTCCGGCAGAAGCCAAGTAAAAGAGGAAAATCTTGGGAGTGTCTCAAAACATCTGAGCCTGCATCCCACAAGTACAAGGTCATTCTTGCTTTTGAAATAAAGGATGCAACAGTGCAGGGAATTACATAAGACAATGAATGGACCATAAAGAATGTTTGCAAGTGTTTTCAAATGAATAAATTAAAATTTCTAATCAAGCAAATATTTCATAATTTGTTTTGGTACAGAACATGGTGAACAAAAAATTAAAATATTTCTGACATTGTACTTGAATGCTAAAATAAATTCTATTTATTTTTACTTTTAGTTGTATTTCTGTGAAAACCCTCTGGGTTAAATGATCAGTATTACATGAAGGTACATTTTTAGCACATTTGGGATGGAAAATCTTTTCTGATCAAAGAAACTGAGCAATGGGAGAGCTAACTAATGGAATCCAAGGTGGTGATACAGACAGTGATTCCTAACATCTGCTCCACTCTCCCTAGCATTACAATACTCATCAAAGGGAAAGTAAATTTTAGAGATTCCTGGGGGGAAGTCTTGTAGTGTAAGTTGCTATAGGTCAATTCTCTTAATATTTTATTGGAGATATCCCATTAATATTTTCACAAATGGGCATAAGTTAGTTGCCAGGAAAACAAGTTACCTCTTGTTCTACTAGTTAATATCCATAGCTAAGCCTTTTTAAACCACATGAGTTATTGTATCAGTCTCCTGTTTGTTTCAAGGTGGGATACCTGGCAGACATTTTTTAATAAGTCTCATGGAACCACAGAAATGCTGATCTGGTCCAGCTTCCTGTTCAAAGTGGGATTATTGCCAACACTAACCTCCTGTTTAGCAATGTTTTATTTCTCTTAAAGTTTAAGCTGCGCCTCCCAGGCTATGATTTCTGTTGTTTGCCCCCTGCTTTGCTCTCTGCTGATACCAAGACATGTTAGTCTCCACTGTCAGTGTAACTCCTGTTCACCTCCCATTTTTTCTGTTGCTGGGTCTCCCACTTTGGCTCTTTCCACCACTGACCTTGGTACTATAACAGTACATTTGAATAAGAAATCTCTAACCCACCAAATTATACAGTTCTACAAATGTTTTAATAGATTTCTATAGACTCTATTTCTATGACATCTATGCATGTGTATACACACATAAAATTAATGTATATTTGTGTAAATATTTTTCTTACAGTATTGAAAGAAATTGAAATTTTAGTCTGGAGTGGTCATTTATCCTTGCTGTTGATGATGTCAAACACATAACTTTTAGTCCTTTTCCTTTTTTTTTTTTTTTTTTTTTTTTTTTTTTTTTTTTTTTTTTTTAAATTTTAATATATATATATTAGAACTGGAAACCATATACAAACAAATGCGCATATAAACATAGAGATGCTCATTCCATATGCAATCCAGAGATGCCAGGCCTTGAAATATTTTATTCAGTAAACAATTTCAGCGTGAGATCTGTATATTTTTCCCTCTGACAAGGTCGCTTCCATGGCCTGAGCAAACTTTTGGCTTCACAGGCACCCATGGAAACGTGTAACTATTTGTGATTACAGTGGGAATCATTTTCCTCTGGGCAAAGAGATTTTTGACTAGAGATGGACATCAGCCATGCAGATCAGATCCAAACAAAGATTTCAGAAGATTGAAAGTTCCACTCACTGAATGTTGGATACAGGATTTTAATTTAACGCATTACAAAGATAGGGACTGTTTATGAAGTACATGTACTGATCCATCTGGATGTTATTTGCATCTGTGATTTAGTTAAGGGTCTCATTTACATTTTATATTTGAATTCAAGAAACTCGCTAAAGCATTTAGCTAAGTACTACTGGGATGGACAAATCATTCCACCAGAGTAGTGTAAAAAGTCAGAATGCAGAAAAATTATAAAATTATTAAAATAGTTCAAGACACTACAGCAAAGTTTTATAAAAATCAGAAAAAACTGGTTCAGAAAAAAAGGCACTTATAAAATGTGATGCAGTACATATTTTCTCGGTATGGTGAAAGAGTTTTGAAATATTTGAATAGTAAAGCACACATTGGCTTCTAGAAATTATCCTAATCCTTTCCTCCAAGTTTTTCTGTGGATGAATGGAAAACTTAATCAATCTAACCTTTTGGTTACTCATGAGCAGAGTAATGATCTTTTTTTTGTTGTTTTTCTGCACAAAACCAAACGTTGTTGTGTGCTACAAAAAACACAGTTTTGTCTGGAGTCCAAGGGCTATTTTATTAAATGCTGAAGCAGAGACTGATATATAGGAAGAATATTTTAACATGTATAAAGATTTTTTTTCCACTAGAGAGGAGGAAGATGATGCCTAAATTTTCAACAGCAGAGCCCACTTGCTTTCATCATCAGACTGATATTTTTACCCTCATTTTACAGAGGGAGTATCTAACATCAAGAAAAACAATTAATTCTAATTAAACTACAAAACTTGTCCTGAGATTAAGTATGGCTGTATCCAATAGGCCATCAATGTGATGATATTTTTAGCATTGTTCTTTATCCTTGCTTATTCTCAGAAACTGTCAGTAAAAAGACAGTAGACCCCTCATTTATTATATAATTTACTGCTACAGTAAAAGGTAATAACTAATTTCTGGAGAAGCTTAGCATATTAAAGGAAAATACTTTAAATCCTATGAAGCATGCATTAAAACTGTACCCGGCTTTCCAAGGAATGGCCTCAAGAATATGCAAATCACGTGGTATATCGTGGCAGGACCCAGTAATTGAGCAGTTTCTCCAGGACAAAATGCCAGTTTGTGGTTTGCAGCAGCAGTTGCATGTCTGACAAAGCAGATTAGTGTGACTCATCAGATTTTACTGAAACCCTAGGCTAAATTGTAGCTTACCATCACAGAAATATTTTTCAGTGTAAAACATCTGTGTTTATCCACTTTGCACATCCTGTCCTGCAATCCCGTGGATGTCCCACACGCATTAGTAGCACATTTTAACTTGCAATCTGAGTTGTACACTGATCTTTGTATTCTTTCTGAGATTAAAAATATCCCCTACACAGACAACTATCCCTACTTGTAACTATTGTATTATATTTACAGCACAAATTTTAGAGTATAATAATGTAATTCCATGAGTTTTCATAATATCAACACTGAAACAAGAAATATATAGAGATTTTTGTATGTATAATAGGAGAGATCACTATTTAAAAAGACTGAAGATTATACTTTATTTAGGATTATATGAGACACTGCATGAATTTAGAGCAAAATGATGATTTATTTTCAAAAATCATGCAATCTTTATTGAAGAATTAACACACAAAAACAAGAGTCCAAGTAAAAAATAAATATTAATTAGCACCATGACCAGCAGTAACAATTTGCAGCTTTGGAGGAGATATACAGAACAAGAAGTTCTAAAACAAGTTTTGGTTGTAAAGTTATTTACTCTCAGAAGAAAACAAACAAACAAACAGTAAATAAAATCTATTAACATACAGAGGTATGTTAATTACCATGTTTTGTTTTTATCTGAGATATTATATTGAGATAAACATAAAGGGATATAATATTTAATCAGTATGTACATCTGCACAAAGTAAAAAATTAATTCCTCGGATTTATATTAAAAATAGGAAAAAACATGCTGTTTTTCTGCACTGGTTTTTTCCTCAAATTTTATTAGAATTGATATTGCATAAAACCTCAAATATTGGCCTGGATATTTTTGAAGATGAAGAAAATAAGTTTATAAAACTGGAAAAAATAACATACTTCATCTAAACCTATGAAATAGGCAGAGTGAGACCTGTAAGTAAGAACCAGATATTTCATTTTTTGTGTATTGATAAAAAATACAGACATGAATGTATTGTTATATGGTCAGGGATAATTTAAATAACTTGACTTTTAAAAAATTATCTTGTTTTGTGAAGATCAGTGAGTCCTTGAATGACTCTTACTTAATGGAGAAAGGAATTATACACAGTATCTAAGTTCTCTCAAGTCCTCACCTTACTTCACTTAACACGCATTGAACTTGCAAGCTGATTTCAGCTTTTCTCTCATACCTCATTTGATACCAATTTCAATTTGTTTCATGCCTAGATGGATGGGTGTATGGTAGATTTCCTCTTGCATATCTTAGAAGTGATTCAGTTCAACAGGTTTGTCTTTGTGCATCATATCCCAGAGCACTGAAATTGTCAACATTTGCATGACATTTACTGCTGTTAGCTTTTATGCAGTGAACAAACACAGCTGGGCAATACAGTTATGAAAAATACAGTGGAAAACTGCAGACAAAATCAGTGGCTTAACGCTTTCTTTTCCCATTACAAACTACACCCTGCAGGTTAAAATCATGAGAGACCAGAGTGTGCAGAAAGGATGTTGCACCATTTGGGGAAGTGCTGGTTTGCTGTAGGGTCAGAAGGCTCTGAAGAGAGATCTGGACAGGCTGGAACTATGGGCTGAAGCCATATGTGAGGTTCAGCAAGACCAATTGGCTGGTCCTGCACTTGGGTCACAACAACCCCTGGCAGCACCACAGCCTGGGATTAGGGTGGCTGGAAAGCTTCTCACCAGAAAAGGACCTGGGGGTGAGGATCGAGAGTGGCTGAACACGAACCAGATGTGCCCAGGTGCCCAAGAAGGTCGATGATATCCCGGACTGTGTCAGCAATAGTGCTGCCAGCAGGACCAAGGCAGTGATTGTGCCCCTGTACTCAGCACTGGTGAGGCCTCACCTCAAAAATTGTGCTCTGTTTTGGGCCCCTTATGACAAGAAAGACTTTGAAGTGCTGGATAGAGTCCAGAGAAGGGCAACAGAGGTGGAGAAGGGTCTGGAGTACAAGTCTGTTCAGGACCAGCTGAGGGAGCTGGAATTATTTAGTCTGGAGAAAAGGAGGCTCAGGAAGGACCTTATTGATATTTACAACTACCTCAAAGGAGGATGCAGCCACGTGGGGGTCAGTCTCTTCTCCCAAACAAGATAGAATGAAGAAATTGTCTCATTACACCAGGGGAGGCCTAAATTTAGTATTAGGAGAAGATTATGAAAAGAGTTGACAATCATTGGAACATGCTACCCATGGAAGTGGTTAGAATCACCATCACTAGAGGCATTTAAAAGACAATTGCCCCTAAAAGTTGTGTATCCCCCAACCCTTCAAATGTTCAGGGTAAGGTTGGATGGTGCTTTGAGAAATCTGGTCTAATGCCTAAGATGTCTCTGCCCATGGCAGGGGAATGGAAACTTCGTGATCTTTGAGGTCTCTTCCAAACCAAGCCATTCTTTGGTCCCATGATCCTACAGGGTGCTCAGGGATGTGGTTTAGTGATGTGCTTGGCAGTGTCAAGTTTATGGTTGTCCTCAATGATCTGAAACGTCTTTTCCAACCCAAATGATTCCATGACTCTGTGATAATTACTTAATTGAATTCCCACTAGAAATAGTGTCAAGATGAAAAGGAATATGGGGAAAAGTAATTTAGAGACGCCAGAGATTAAATCATCTCCTCCCTACAGGACTTTTTTGAAGAGAGTGAAGTCAGAAAAGGAGAAACTGAAGGAGAATTTTGCTAGTAATGTTTTCTCCAGAAGGGGATTGAGATGGACTCAGTGTCTACATCCGTTCATTTATTTAAAAGTTTCCTTGGAAGATATGGACTTCTGTTTACATCCAAGCTAAAGACTAAATGCTTCATGATACAAGGTTGAATTGTGGTTTCTATGGGTCTGTGGCATAAAGAGTAGGAAAGGCTGCTCTGGGCTGAGAATTGAAGCATTCTTTTTGTGCAGTGTCAGCACACTAGCAAGAAACAGACATCTGATGTCCATTATTTTATTGCAGGAATTTTTACAAAGAAAGCAAATTATTTTATATGGTGCAATTCAGCCAGCAACGTTCTTGCTTAGAACTGGTAAGATGGAGCCTGGGGAAGGATTTTTTTTAGTATGACAGACAGTCCAAGGCATCAAAAGCTTGAAGCAAAACTAATCATTTTTGAAGGAAGTTAGTCAGAGAGTGAGTTCCTTCCACCCAGTGATAGCTATACATCTCAGGGGGTGTGCAGCTGAGAGGAGGATGCCTATTCTCAGCTTGTGGAGCTGGCAGAGCACTTCTGCAGTGACACAAATCCAGGGAGACCTTGGAGAAAATGAGCGTGAACATACATTTTAGGAATGACTGAGTGGGAGTAGAGTGTTTAACCACACCCACCCTCTGTATTTTAGGTCATCAATCTGAAAACACCCAACAAAAACAAAGTATGAGCCATGACATTCAAACAGTTCAGTAAAGATTTAGATTCCCTAAGTTTCATTTCAAGCTGACAGATCAAGAAATTCCTACTGGCTTGTGTGCTATAGCAATAAAACCCCTACTCATGCAACAGGCAGAGGTTTAGTAGTGAAGCTTACTTCTTGCATCATATTTCAAAAGCAATTTTTCCAGGCAAAACCAAGTTCCCTGTATGGCAGTCGTCTGCATTAAGTAATGATAGCCCATCATCAATATGAAAGTATCTGGGCACTCACAGAGCTGCTGTAAAGGCTCTGGGCTTGACCATTTGCTGCAGCATATGGTGTTCTCATTCTGCCACCCTATGAGACCAATCACCTCAGGTAAACTGAGATCGTTTCATGGGGCTCTGGGAAGACCAAATGCCTGACCTTCATTTCCAGGTTGCTGGTGATGATTTCATCAGCTTTCTGTGCCACACAGGGCACATCCACTCTGACTACACTCAGACCCAGTCCACGAGTGACTGTTCATTGCAGGGTAAGGTGCACGGAGATGTTTTTCCTTGTTGGAGTGAGAGAGAGATTACTCTATGTTTAGCTCTGTTGCTCTCAGCATGGGCAGAGAGGGAAGGACAGAGCATGAGGTTACCCAAATCAGGGCTGCCCTCAGATATGTGTTCATTGCCAGGGCATGTCAGTAAGGATTAAGCACTGTTAGCATGGCAGTTTGCACAGCTGCTTGAACTAAGTGTCATCTCTTCTGTGGCTTTTGGGGAAGATGTGGATAACTCCAGCAGGGAAAATAAATGTCCGCGGCATTCAGTGAGGAAGTGTTACTCTTGGTTATACTCTCCTGACCTGAGTGGAGCTTCGATTTCAGCCTTGATCACTTGGCTCTGATATTTTGCTTAGCAGACTGAGAAGCTGATTTCTTTAGGATTCCTCTTTAGGGAGACCTCACCCCCAGCTGAGATGAAATTAGTTTTTGAAATCTATCTTTAAAAATCTGAAGTAGCAGAAATTGCCCAGCTTCCTTCCAATGGCAAAGCTTGCAATGAAATATTTCTTTGAGCACAGCTCCTATTTCCAGACCATTTTCAGTGACCGTGTAGACCCAAAAGTCATTTATCGAGGCAAATGTATTCACTGGCACAAAGAAGGACGGAAAAATAGATATTATATAGTCTGCATTATCAGTTAGTCTTACATTGTAGTCGACTTCAGTATTCAATTTCTGCTGAACAGAGAAAGGTGATTAGGCAGTAGAATGAGATGCACTAGATATACTGGTTCTTCTTGTGTTCCAAGCAATAAGAAGTTTCAGTAGGGATAAGTGAAATAACTCAATCACCTGTTTACTTTCTGATTTCTTCAGATAGGAAAATACATCCATGTGTTTGTGGTTAGGGTACCAGAGGCTTTGGTATTCAAACAACATTAGCATAAGGAAAAAATAGGCCAAGAACTAGGCAGTGTAGTCTGCTTCCTTATTTTTATATTATCTCTTTTTCTTTGACACCCAGAGAAGTAGTAATTATATCCAGAACCCAAAGAGGTCCATCATAACATGAAAATGTTGTGACATCATAATCCTTGGTTAGGGAAATTATAATGATCGCAGAGGTTAAAGCCACAGTGTAGGACAGGCAGAGAAAGAGAAGAGCTTCAGAGGAGGGTTTCTTGCTCCAAAAAAATCACAAAATCTCCCATTTTAAAGGAGAATTGTCACAAGGTAAGTCACCTTACTTTTAAAATGCTTTTTTGCATGGGGATGGTTTTGCAAATGTTTTTCAATTGGTTTAAAGCTACTCACGGGTGAGGTAGAGAAGAGGAAATAATGAGAAACAAATTCAGTGGAAAAACAAGTGTTGATTGTATGACAAGGCAGTGAAGTAAATTTATGAACTGATTTGATCATGGATATTAGCACCTCCTTTCCCTCCAGTGTGAGTCAGAATGAACATAAACATCACAGCTATATGGAAAAAATATACCACTGGGGGGGGGCGGGGGCGGCAGGGGGGAGAGCAAAGGACAATTAAAAGTACCCTTATTTTTTGCAAGTTGTTTTGTTTTAGTTTTTAAATATTTACTAAAAACCCCACAAACTGTTGAAATAGCTTTCCTATTTCTTTTCTGACCAAGAGAAGAAAATAAGAGGACTCAACACAGTTTGTGACACACCAATAATTTCAAAGATAAATGCTCCTAAGACATTAGTGTTATTTTTTCTATAGATATATCAATGAGCCAGGATCTTCTACTTTGTAATTTGTATTATGACAGGACAGAAGTACTTTTTATCATATTTTATTAACTTTTCAAATATTCTTGGACTTATAGAGAAAACGCTCTTCTTTACCAAATGTGATATACTCTAGCATTTTCACAAGCAAATTCTCATCTTTTGTCTTTTTGTCCTTTTCCACGGAAAGAGAAGACACCTTTATGATGATGTTAATAATACAAAGAACTTGTTATGAGATTGTCTGAGAGAACCATACAACCTATGTCACCTCTAGAAGTAACAGACTGTGCTGAGTTAGAAGGCTGCTATTTCAATGATGAATTAGATGTTCATTTTGCTTTTCATTTTTAAGGAACTAAGTTTAATTTGATAAGTTTCAAACACTGATGGACATTGAATATTTCACTATGAGTTTCTCAGACAAATCTTAGGTTTCAATTGTCTCAGCCATGTGCTTGTTCCTTTGTGCAATATAACAACCTTGTTTCTGTAAGTTCATTGGAACTGACAAATCATGAAAGGAGCTTGAATTCCAAAGCATAGTCAAAATTTGCTTTATACCCATGACTAATGTCAAATCTGAACTCTAATAGAAATAGTGAGTAACCTCATGTTGATCTCTTCTTGATGCCAGCTATGACTGTCTATAATAGCTGAGGTCAGATCATTATCCCTGAATTTTATACTGTCCTCACAGAATTTGCCTTGGTGAGGAACTATACTGAGGAAGAATACCACTTCTAGTTCAGGCTGACCTACTACAATAAAGTTAAAAATGTCGCACACATCCCGACATTTAATAGCTCTCAAGGCTGAAGAAATTCAACAGGGCTTAATTATTAAATTGGTATATATCCAGATACTTTGATCTATGCATATATTCTAAGATTTTTTATAAAATAATTTTTAAAATATAAAATGTAGACATGTGGTTAGAATATGCAATGGAAAAAAAATTATCATTATCTTAGCCCATATGAGGATTTCCCCCAAAATATGTTCTTAGAAAGAGAACAAGCAGACCCAGCTATGATTAGATTTTCTTCATAAGAGCAGAAAATTGCATGATGTAAATATTGTTTTATTGTACAGATGTGCTGTAACAAAGAAAAATGCATGCAATATTACATTTTCTCTACTAAAAAATGAAAAAAAGTTACAATAAAAAAGAGTAATCCTTAGCCTGTGTTATATAAACTTAAAGAAATGGTAATCAACCTTGATGCGTGACTAAGGCGCACATCTGTCTGTATGATTTATGACAAAACACAATCAGAGAATAAACTGTTCTTTTTTTAAAAAAAATCTTCATATCCTCACAGTAAGAGGATATTCTTCTCTACAATGAAGCACAGATTTTTTTCCCCATATTTTCTGTTTCACTAAGCTAAGAGTTGCTATTATACATCTACAAGGCATAGTTTCTTAGCTGTCATTGTAGAAATCCTGACCAGTCTCTTCTGAATAGAAATTCAGAGTTGTTTCTGAACAGAGAAATTATTCAACCTGTTTTATTACATAAGAAGGAACAAGCTCCTTCCTGAAAAACATAATTATAATTCTGAATTAAATGTCAAGGAAATTAAGCCTCTTTTTATTTCTATTAAAAAGATTAGTATATGGAAAGTTATTTTCATTGTTATTTTCATTATATTTCATTTCACAAGTTATTTTCATTATTATTATATATATTTTAAGGCTCCTTAATTTGAATAGAACATTTCAAAGGGTTAAAAAGAGTTGCAGCTTCATGTTTGTTTGATAAAATTTCCGATAAAATTTCCAATAAAATTATCATCCATTGTAAAGATAACATGGACGTTATCAGTACTGGAATTTAATGGAGACCACCTAACTAAACCAGTGTAAGCTGCTGAACTATCACAAGGAGATTTTTTTGTTGTTTTGGGGTGGTTTTTTGTTTGTTTTTTTTGTTTGTTTGTTTGTTTTTAATTTATTTACTGGTATAGACTGTGTTTAAAGCAGTAAAGCTTTTTAGGTTTTTTGGCCAGGGGATTTGATTATAAATACGGTATTGCTTGAGTTAAAACAGAAGGGCTTGAGACACTTATATTGAATCCAATGACAGGATTTCCACTATATTCAAGTGTAAATTAATAAGTAATTTAATATTTTTTAATGGCCTGCTGTCCTATTATCAACTTAATTTGAGATCAAGGTCATTAATGTGGGTTGAAACTTCTTTTACTGAACACCAGTTACCAACCCTTCAGTGCAGGAAATAGCATGGGATGATAGCAGAATAATCCCCTGAATTAAAACATTTAAAAAACCAAATCCACTTGGCGAAAGACTTAAAATCTTTTCCCCAATATTGTTCTCTGTTTACAGAGGTAAATGATCACTTTCAAAGGTATATCTCACCAAGTCAATTTGTGCTACTGGTGCTGGCTGGACCCGACAAACTGGCTGGCGGGGAGAATGATGCAAGAGGCTCCCGTGCAAAATTTCTGGATCCCTGCCTCAGGGAGGAAGCAAAGTGTGCTTATGTATTTGTCACATTTAATGGCCTTTTCAGACGGAAATTGCGTGTCCTGTGACATCTATCAGCAGGAAGGGTGACTTAATAAAGAAAGGGAAGGTCTTGCATTAGTGAGAACAGAGTGGACAATTAGTAATTCTACAGTCATGACAAAGTTATGTGGTGATGTTTATTCAATACTGGATTTAGATGAGCCTAGAGGAAGCTTAAAAAGAGTGGGAGGCATGGGGATGGATTCAGGCCCAGCCTCTGCTTTAAGTCAAATACCTCATAGCATTAGGTTATGTTGATCTACAATTATATCTGCTTCTTCATCTCTTTCATTCATCCTGCAACATTTAACACAGAGAGATCAGAAATGTCTTAAGTAATTTTGCATATGGAAGAAATGCAGTTGCTCCACTTAATGGAATTTTATTTGGAAGGCATAAACCAGAAGAGATCAAGAGAGAATATTTATCATGATAAATGATTGGTTTATATAAATGATTGGTTACACACGCAAAAAAAAAAAAAAATAAAAAACAAACTTAAAAGACCTAAACAAAGACAACAGTTTAGAAACTATTTATCCTTTTAAAATCTGTAACATGCCAATGGAGAAGGTTTTAAATTTTTGTCTATCTCCAAAGTCTATTATTTGCCACTGTACTGAAATAGAATGAAATTTATACCAGAATGACAAGACAACTATATTTTTGATGACTCTCTTTCCTTCCCAAATACCGGAAAATGTAATCATCATCACATCTTAAAAAGAGGAGAAATGTGTATATCTGCATGGTAAAGACCTAGTAGTAGTGAAAGTAATGCAGGGTTTAAAGGTAGTAGAGGAAAAGATTTTAAAAATATGAACTAGACACAGAATACCAGATTCTGCAAAGTCAAAATTGCTCGATTGCAAGACAGAGCTACTGCTGGTGCCAAAATATCAGGAAGAGTGGAGACCTCTGCCCAAGGATATTCCAAAACCTATTACAGTCAATTTTGACTCCGCTGATAAAAGAAACTTTCAAGTGTGCTTCATCTCCATAGAAATCTTGCTTGAGTGGGTTCAGGGAGTGAAACTCATGAAACCATCTCATTCACTTTGACTCAGATTTGGGAAATGCACAGCGTTGCTCCACACCAAAGCAAGGAAGAGAGAATATAGCTCCTCATGGACTCAAACAAGGCACCTTGCTCCTGTGACACTGAGACCAAACATAGCCATTAAGTTCTTTTTTTTTTTTTTTTTGTGCATCTAGAGCATAAAACAAGTTTTTATATTCTTAGAAGACCACCCATGTGGTTTCCTCTTTCACTTTTACAAAGCTGTTTTTCATTGGGAATAGTGTGTTTGCCCTTATATGTACCAACCAGGAAAATCTTTCATTAAAAAACTCAGTTCTGAAAATGCATGTGTTCATTTTCACCAATAAGTTCTAAGGCAAGGAAGTGTTTCTACATCTCCTTCTCTGCTGGTGGCTTACCAAAATTTTGTGCCCACACAGAACAGTATGCATAATATAGCTTCTGAGAATGTTTATATCAACTGGAGACCACAAAACCTGACTAGCAGGAATTCTATGTACTTTCTCCAAACACAAACTGAGACTTCGTCCTGTGAGTCTTATTTTGAAAAGCCATGTTTTTAGCAAAACACCTTTGCAGGTGACTTGTGGAGTAAAAATGATATCTACACTAACATATCATTCGGCATTGTTAGAATATTTTCATTCAAATGCTATCGCTCATCATGCAATTATTATGTCTGGCATAAAGTTTATATCTGCAGAAGACAAAAATATGCTTTACATAACTTTCTATCTGCTTGCAGCTTATCTCAAGACTTTGTGACAAACACTTCTAGCATTGGTTTAAAGCCAAACATCACTTCTTAGGGCTCCTTTCTTATGCAAATATTGATGTTTAGTGTCAATGAGGACAATTTTAATGAAAATGTATTAACTTGCACCTTTAGTTTTGTGTACTTGATGAGATGCTGTGACAGGACACATAAATCAGGCATAATTGTGATATGAGCCTGTCCAAAGTTTTCTCAAACTTTTCTTGCAGTGTGGAAAAAAACCAGGTCTGCAAACTGCATTTGGAAAAAAAAAAAAAAAAAAAAAAAAAAAAAAAAAAAAAAAAAAAGTCTTGGAGAAAGCTCATAGATCTTTGGTGAAGGCAATTAGAGTAAGCTGGTTTGAAATCTCCCTCTTGTCCAGTGTAGCTTTCAGATCAAGATCTTGTTCCCAGTCAGCACTGGGATTCCTGTCACCTGGGACAGATCTACTTTTCCATTTTTTCTCCGTATTCCATATTTACTCTCTGCTTTTTTAAGAAGTTCACGCTACAAACTCAGTCTTCCTTCTCACCTTCCTCCATCAACCCAGATAACTTCTCTGAGCTTGTGGCATAGTTATGGCCTCCTTCATTTGCCCTCAGGAAACAATCTCTCTTTCCAGGGGCTCCTGTCTCATCTCAAGCTCAGTAGTTCAGACAATGTGAGCTCATGGAATTCTCTCTTAGCTAAGACCTTTCAATCATATTTTGTATATAAAATATAATAATCGTAGGGTCAAAAAATAAGTTCAAACAAGGAAGAGATTTTTATCCAATTTTATTTATTTAAGTGTCTGTAAGCCCACTAATAAAAGAGCTACCAAGGTAACACTTCATATATGGAGTATTCCAGAGATGAAACTAACCTAGTGAAGTGTATCTGAAATATCTATTTAACTTAAAATTGCTGTATGTCTGCAAAAATTCAAGATTGAACAATTTATTTCCAAATAGGACTTTCAATTGAGTAAAAGCTAATCACATCCAAAAAAGGCTCCACTCTGCTCTCTCTTTTCCTTTTGTCTTGTAAGAAATATTAAAGTGAACAGATTTTCCTATTAAATTTTTTGCTGGTTCAACAGGGTGGTCTACCTCTTTCAACCCTAGAGCAGTTGTTAGGGGAGCAGGGAGCTAGATCTGGACTTGGTTGCTTGTGTGTGATTATCAGAGCCAGCTGGAAAGGGGTCAAACAGTGCCTGTAAAGGACTGAGAAACCTCAGCTGTAAAAAACAGCAGGAGGTAGTCTGGCTCCTGTGACTGGCCCTGAAGTTGTGGGAGCACGCGAGGAAAAAGCAGCGAAGATCCTACAGTTCTTTTAATAAAGATTAGTTTTTCTTTCTGCATACCTGTCTGTGTGTACATGTGGGTGGCTAGGTTGATCTTCACATCACCATACCTGAGACATTAAAAAGCTTTTTGAGTAAAATGTCTGAAAGGGATACCAGAATGCTGCCAGTCAGTCCTGGCAAGACTACTAGGAAAGATGAAAATCACTTGTTCTGTTTTACTGATGGGATGTTTAGATTGAGCTTCGTATGCATTAGAAAGAAGTGCATGCACCTGCAACCTGAATTTCACAAGGTATTAAGAATGTTGGGTGCTTAAACTTTTGGTGCCCCTCCTGAGAATCTTAAAAAAGCCTGACTTTTTAAATATTTTTTTATATTTTTTTTAATTTTCTTAAAAGTGTATTTTATATGATGCTAAAAAGTCACTTTTAAAAAGAGGAAAAAATCTTAATGGTAGATAATTTAATTTATTTAATGGGGGTTTTTTGTGGCTTGGAGATAAACTGCAGACCTTTTCCACATCTGATCCTAAACAGCAGTCTTTTTAGCACAGAGTTTTAATCAGAAACTTTTGTATGGAGAATGATCATTTGACTAGATGATAAAAATATAAAAATACAGCTGCTACTAAATCTCAGGAATGTGTTGATAGAGCTGTGACAGAAGCATCACAATAATAATATTTCAATATCTCTCAAATTCTGCTATAATTAAGAGTATGCTTTATTCAGCTGTTGCATGTTTAAGTCAATAGTTTAGTTAAGTGCATACATATTGCAGGAAATAGAGAAAGTTTGAATATGAAGTGGTTTAAAACCAATTTGTTTTGGGATGGGTTTTGTACAGCATTTTACAGAGACTGGATCAGCAGGATGCTTACAGAACTTGTGTAGTAACTAAGAAAACTCTAGCAGAATTGGAATGGTGAACCTGTTTGATGCTCAGGATGCTCTCTGTTGTCTTCCCTAATAATGGATCAGAATCAGGTTAAAAAAAGATAAAACATAAGAATCTATAGAGGTATCTTTTATGGCTTCTCTATCGGTTTACTTCTAAAGTGGTCTCTGTTAGCCTCCTCAGACCTAGGGCTGTTAGGTTTGATGGTTTTTCATCAAATTTGGGTTTTGCTTCCGCAGTCCATTGAAATATCTTTCTTCACTGGGTTTTGTCCACATTTTAACACGGGGCAAAATAAGGTCTGAAATTTGTCTTTAGCCTGCAAAGAAGAACACCAGTAGGAAAGAAAAAAACAACAACAAAAAATCACTTCTGGAGAGCAAATCAGCCTCTGTTTTTCCCTTTACCAGATTAAGTAATTTATTTCATTTTTAATCACTGACTGTTTAGGTTGCAGAAGATCAACTCTTTTATTTTTGAGATACTGAAACTTTTTATCCTATTTACTTCAGTTGTGTGTGCTGGTTTCTGTTTGACAGTTGACATGGGCAAGATCTCAGCACTGGTTTCTTCCGCTGGATGAGTTTCCTTCTGCCAGCTCTTTAAAAACTAGAGGCTAGAATGTCTCAGCAAACTTCTTATACTTGCACATGAAAATTGTCCCGTAATATCACTTGTTTCTTCCTTATTTCAAAATATTGTAGCATAGCTCCTCCTTCGTGAATCACATCTAGAAAGTTAGGGCATTTCAGTGAAACTGTAAATCATGATCCAAATATAGAATTTTTTTTTCTTTAAGCATGTAACCCACAAGACCTTGCCTAATTTTACGTGAGAATGTTGCTAGATTATTTGCCAAGGAATGTTAGGCATTGTGCAAGCACATATTAAAATACAAACTGTATCCTAGAAATCTGCAGGGTCCCATAGCATCTGCCATCAGAAATATAACAAAATTAACCAACACAGTCCATGTGTTCCAAACAGAAATCTTTAATTTGAAATGCTCAGTGAAATGAGTCAACTGTAGATCCAACTGGGTTTAATTCCATTTGGACTTGATCTTTCATGGATACATTCCATACAGAGAGTATTGAAAAACATTTTTCTCTGCTCAACCATAGCCCTGTCACTCTCTAGCGTCTTGACAGCCAGGGTGTTTTCTAGGCCCTGGAGCAAGAAAACACATCCCAGGGTGTCAATGTTCATGTATGGGCACCACAGTGGTAAGTTTGTGCCAGTGCCTGAAAAGTCCATTTATGTGAGCAAATTTCTTGTTAACGAGTTTAAGAATTTCTTAAATATCTATTTTTTCACTTACCTTATCTTCTTGCATATTTCAGTTTAAAAATTAAAAGGAGTTATAATGGTTCAAAAAATGAAACTAATTTATTTCAATATCGTCCATCTGGGCTTGTCTTTATAAGGAGATGTAACTTTATTCCAGTGAAAGTCAATGCATCTAGAGGTTTGGGGGGAGATGGAAGAGGTTTGTTGGGAAGGATTTTTTTTTTTTTTTTCCCATTAATGAGACAATCCTAACAAACTCCAGTTGCAAACCAAGATGACTTCACTCCATCACAGAAAGAAATGCTGATACTTTATATAAGTGCAATATAACTGTGTTTCATCACAAGACCCCTGCCATGTAGTTTGCCAAATCTTATTGAATTTAGAATGGTCCCTGTTAACATAGTCAAGACTTTGGGTGCTTTAAAACAATACTGTGGTAGTTGATTATGTTCTTATTTACTGTTCAGAAGCAGATAAGCTTTTATGCATTTGCTTTTTTTCTGTAAACTGGTTGTATTTTTTAATATAAAATTATTTTCTTTTAGGAATATCAAAAGAGACATCAATCAAATTGGATAATTTTGCTCTGACCATTAAAGACTTGTGGTTGTCTGAGGTAAGATCTTTTGTTCTTTCCCCCCCCCCGCCCCCTTTTTTGACATGCATTTAAATAAGGTAAAGCTCACAGTTCCTTCCTGTTTGTTTCCCAGCAATTAAGAATTCTGTGGAAATTTAATATGTTCCCTAAAGGGCCTAAGTAGTACTCTGAAATTCATGTAAAGGATTTGAATATTGGTTTTGTTTAAGTTTCTGTTAAAACCTGAGCTAGGTGTTCATCCAGACACTACTGATCTGATGGAGACAGATAGACACACTGTACTTGTAACAAGGCACAGATAAGGCCCATGATGTGTCCTATAGTTTTGGTCTTTGATTTGTGTCCTGACAATGTCATTCCTGCTTGCTGAGGTGGGACCTGGCACAACAGGACATCGTGAATTTTGATTTATTCAGGAAGTTTCGGTGGATGGCCACACCAAGGCCTGTCCTCCTAGGGAGCTGGGAATTGAGACTGGTATTTCTGCCTCTGGGTCAGAGATGTCCATCATGTGAAAGCATGATGGATGGTAAATACACATTTTCATACCAGTGAGTCCTCTTGTTTGGAAGAAGCATCATTTACAAGGGACCACTCATGCAGGTTCAGCTCTTGGCTGGATACTTGGATGGCTGAAATAATTTCAGGTACAAGAGCTCACTTACTGCACCTACTGATTTGACCAGAACAAATTTTAAAATAAAAACTTCAGATGGGAAAGGAAATCCATGACACCAATGCCTGTATGGTTTTCTATATTCCTTTTTTATAAGAATTGCGACTGACCAGGGAGTAATATTCCCTGTGTGAACTCTGGAGTAGTTACAATCACTATTTGTATAGGTTCTTCTCACAGAGGTTGGCTTTGAACACTAGCTTTATTCAGACATTCTGAATTCTTTTTGGAGCTGCCTCTTTTTAGCTAATTACACTGTGCTTGTTGTAGAGATGCGACTTGATATTAAATGGTGCAAATACTTGTTTAGAGATGCATCCTTCCAGTATATGTTTCCATGAAAAGGCTAAAGCACTTCACTGTTTTCTTGGAGAGTTTTTTTCTCACCCAGTGTGTCAGCTGTTGCATATAGAGTGCATACAGAGAAAGGTACACAAAGGTCTTCTCATATTTCTGTCCTTTACCCCCGGAGTTACATTCTTAGTGGGGGGAAAAGGGAGAGAAGATTTCTCCCTCCCTTCCACAACCAAGAAAGAGTAATGATAATTTAGCCCTAAGTGTTTAAGCCATGCTCCAGTGCTGCTGAATCTGAGTTTGGCATCATTTGAAGGAGTTTGCTGAAGTGTGAAAGGCAGTGACGTGGGTATGATTAAAAAGTATTGAAAAATTATAGACCACACTGCAAGAGTCCTTTATTCAGGTGGATGAGGTCAAGGCAGGTTAATACACAAGGAACACTTTTGTAGCTGATGCCCGTGTACATCAGGCAAGGGCATATTAAGAGTTGTTTCATCAGCTGTATCCTCTCCTTCACCTTACTGGCCAGATTACAATTGGCAGAACAAATTTTGCAATAACAGAAGCTGAGTTCGCTATTCATAATTTTAGAAGGGATTGCTTCTGCTAATGCATAACCTCTACTTAGTTCTCTCTATTTGATGTACTTGGATTAAGTATTTAATTTCTGGCTAGCTGGGAACATGAGCAATAATAGAGGAAAAACAATTGAGAGTGGGATATATGATGTAACCCTGCAGAAAACTCAGGTGACTAAAGTTTGAAAAGTATGATAAATTTTAAAGGGGTTCCTGCTTTCTTGAGCAACTATTTCCATATCTTAATTGAACCTGTTAAAAATGTAATATTAAGGTTTTACTTTGGGTTGATTTAAAAGTAAAAGCAGTATGTTAGCAAGTGGCAAACTTCCAAGATAACCACACACTTTAGGATGGGATGAATGTAAATTCCAACACTTTGGAACTATGATTGACCCCAATTTATAGATGTTTTTTGATACTCAGTAATATTTTAGACCCATTTTCATGGTTGTATCCCAGACTATAGATGGAAGCTAAGTATCTGTTTTCTTTTTTTGGCAAACAATGATGTCCTGATTTTTCCAATCTAAATTGCCCTCCAGGGCACTAATAAAACAAGTCATGGCTCACAAAGTAAATTTCCTGTGTACTAATTGAAAACGGTTTCAAATTTATTAAGGTCTCAATCATCTTCCCAAGGTCTAATTCTTGTGTTCATGGTACTCAATCTGACTGTTAATATACTTACCTGAAAGGTAAGTATTTAAAATGAAGTGGGGGGGAAGGGAGAATGAAAGTAACAATTTCAGAAAACCACACACATCATATTGTTGAATGTAGTTTAAGACAACGTCTGATATTAAGCACTCATTCTCATGAAATATTTGGGTTTATTGTACTTGCCAAAACCTTCCATCTACGTGTTCCCAGACACTGGCTGCAATGCATGATCTACTAGGATTTGCTGCAAGACCTCATTCTAAGGTGGTAGAAAAGGCAGGAAAGCCACAACATTGGTTTCTTCTTTTTTACTAGGTTTTCTCTGCCATTGCTGTGTAAACTGCAGGAGACAGAGAGGGAGAAGGGCTATTGAAATTTCCAACTTTCTCCCCCTTCAAACCACATCACAAAGAAGTGTAAGCGCTATGCAAACTGTCCCACAGAAACCCGCAGAGAGCCTTCTGCTCTGGGCCTCCTCTCTCCAAAATATTGTACTGGGAGGAAAGGCACTTGTCAGATTTTCTGGCACCACATTTCATAGCAGAATTTCTTTAGCAAGGGAATCACAACCTCTTGTGCAGACTGAATTAATAACATGACAAGAGCATTTGGCCTCCATGTGGATGAGGGCTGGCTGGAAAAGTAGAACTCTGGCTTCTGAAAGATTTCAGGGTTTAGAAGTTTGTTTTATTTCTTTCATCATGCTAAATAAAATTGTGTAAAGGAGAAACAGGATAGGAAAATATTCGTCAACCCCTACAGCCTTATTTTCCTAAAAATACTGATATATTAATGCTCTAAAATAGCTCAATTGTTATGAAGATCACCTCTGATTATAAAGCTAAACAAAACTCCATTTCTCGCATGTCTCCAATAAAACACAGGATAGAATCAGCCTCTTTTCATTGTTTTTATTGCAATTGTCTTGGTTTGTGCAAATACTTAAAAATTGGAAAATAGACCGGATGGCTTGGCAGGGATATAATAATGAAATTTCTGTGGGCAACTGTTCTGTGTCTCAGGGAATGTGTGAAGCTGCAGCTCAAATTTCATCCATTTTTTTGGTTCATGGTGATCCCTCAAGAAGAAGACAGTGAGGTAAAACCCTGTTTGTGAAATGTCCCCAAGGATGTCACTCTGTGCACTCTACGACCTTGAAAAGATAAAGTCTTTCTGATTGTCATTGCATATTTATACAAAATAATCTTTGCTGGACCATGACACACATGTATTAATTCTCTATCTTCATGTTTTGTCTGGGTAAAAGTAGAGTCAAGGCACATGTACTCCTTTGGGATAGTCTGTAATGCATCTAGCTGAGAAAATTTTCAAACACAAATCCTTCAAAAACTATTCATTTTCACTAAAAATAATAATAATAATAATAATAAAATGTTCTAGTGAATCATAATTTTTGGACAAGAAAGGGACTTTCCTTGGAGAAGTCCCATCCATCTGTAATGCAGATGACCTTTGTTCGGTGTGTGTGCCCTGAAAGTTGCATGGAACAGCAGTAAATCCTCGTGAGGTGGATTCCAGCTCCAGCTGTGTTTGTGCTGCTGTACCTACTGTACCTTTCACCCACCCTGCCTTTCCCCTTCCAGCATGAGAAATAGCACTCAAAGTCTCCCACGCCTGGTTTACTTGGCTCCAGTTCTAAACGCTGTGACTTCCCTCTGCTTACAGAGGTGTGCTCTCTGCTAGTACACCTAAAGGGACTACGTTAATGTCTGACAGCTATTTTATCCAGTCAGTTTCTCTGTCAAGACTCATGTTCATGGCAGAGACAGCAGTAGAGCAGATGAGCAGCAGTTGCAATGCTATAAACTAATTCCCAGATGTAGAAGAGTCTAGATGTAATAGCTGTACTGTACATGTGGAAATTAAGTCTAAACATACTGCAGTCCCCATTCACTTGTGAGCCAATTAAAATGTCACTTATGACAGCAGCAGAGTAGATCCTGTGTTTCTCCTTCTGTTCTCTTGTATGCATATCATCCTGGCATGTTCATGATAATTTATGGGGAAAAAAGATAATATAGATATTTCACCATCATATGGTTTTTGCTCTGCTTAGTACAGTGCTACACTTAAATCCAAGAATTTTAAGAGACACCTATTGAACTCCAGTAATAGCAATTCCTTTCAAACAGTTCTAAGCAGCAGTTGCACTTCTTCAGTTTTACATACTAGTATTTTTCTATAAAGCTGCAGTAGATAATTTAGCATTTTACAAATGTTATGAAAAATAATCCATGTTTTATGCAGATGCATTTTTTTTTGGCAGGATTGTACTCCATGATTCCAGTCAGAATCATGATGTGATTATGAAATCTTCCAATAGTCAGATAATGTCTAATGAAAAAAATCTTGACAGCCATTCTGTAGAATCATTCAGATATGAGCCTAGTTTTGAAGTCATAGCAAAAATATATTTTATTCTAATGGACAGTTTATACAGAGATGATAATGTCTGATTTTCAGCTTTACTTCCCATCAGTGTGTGAGAGTAAAATATCCTCAAAGCATAAATTCGATCTACTTTTGTACCGTTTGCATTGATGGAAGAGAATAAAGCTAGTTGCTACTTGGGGGTTTTTAATTTAAGAATCTTAATGTTAAAAACTCAGTCCTCTAACACAGGTTGTTTTACATTCAGGGAATATTCTCCTTTGCAAATATTCGATTTCCTCATTATCTTTCCCATGAGAAAGAGTGGGAAAAGAACATTAATTCAGGGGGCACTGAGGCTGAGAGAAGGAAGGGTCACAGATTCAGTCCTCCATAGTACCATGCACTGATGAGCAGGGCTACTGTATTTAGTAACAGGCCTTTATCTTTCAGCGAAGTTTAGCTTTATAAGCAAATTTGTATTTTCTTTGTCTTTAGAAGGGAAGCATTCTTATACCAAAGCTCTTGTCACAGTTTCCCAACCTGGAGCTTACTGAAAATGCTGGAAGATGAAAGTTTCTTTTACACTGAAGAGTCAATGATCTCTCATTCTGAACAAATCTGGATGATTTAATTTGGTAATTGAGAAACAAGCTCTTGATAAATCATGTCCTAGAATTGGCAGTCTAAGGTTCAACTGCCTGTGCTCAGAAAAAAAAAGGATGTGATAATAATACAGAGATGGAAAAGGAAATCATTGATTTCTCTCTCCCCTTACATCTCTCTTCTTTGCATCATTCTACTCATCTTCAAATGGGTAGTTGCAAAATTAACCACATCCTTTCTTTTTTTATTTTTTTCTTTCCTTTTTAATTGAGAAGATATCTGTGCAAGGTGAGTTTCTGAACCTGGCTATGCAGGGAGTTGTTTAGGGGTCCTTTCTTTCTGCTGCCATTCCATACAATGTTGTTTCTCCTTCTTCCATCTGAGCTTCACTTTCTACTTTTCTGGTTGTTTAGGTCACATATCAGTGGTGCAATGTTGGATTTAAGTGTGGCATTTGTTATTTCTGAGATTTGGGGAATGGAAAAAGAGTAGCGTTAATAGGAAATTAATATTTCAGATCATTATCTTGTGTAATATCCAATTCATTAGCGCTTGTCAGAAAACAATAACAAATACTTCATGTATTTGGATGGTATCCTTTTACTTCGTGATAAGATTTCATCCACTACACTTGGTTACTTAGTTAGAGTTCACATTTCAAGTCCAAATTTACACGAACATTGACTAAATCTCATTTCTGAAGACTTTGAAATGAGAAGGGAACATTACAATGACATTGAGCATTCTGAATAGCAGATGAGTTTGGTTCCATAGGTTTGCTCTAGTACCTCTTATTATTACTTAATTCAATTAGCTTCCTCAATATTATGAAATTCACTGAAGGAGAACCTCTGCTTAGATAAATAAAGAGTTGAGTCTATCCCCAGATATCATACAAAAACAGCTAGACATAACTTCAAAAGACTTTAGTATTTGGAAGCAACACTTAAGAATATTAAAAATTGTTATGAGGTCACCAGTGCAATTCTGTTTCTACAACACTTCTAGTTGTTCCGGTGGGGGTCCAAATATTTTGGAATCTGAGTTCCATACAAAGGCTGATTAGAGAACTCTAAAGCAAATAAGCTATACCTTATCCAATTACTTTGGAGCTCTCACAAAATATTTCCCCTAAGGAAAAAAAAAAAAAAAAAAATAGCACTTTAATGATATATTAGGCACAGTCAAAAATGGATGAAATAACCAAAGGAAGAAGTACATGTTCCAATTTAGAGCACAAACTTCTATAAAGTTGCTTGGAATAACTTCTACTAGATTTATCTCCCTATTGTGTTTCTTTTTGTCTCTGCATTCCTGTGCTAGGAATTAGGCCTGAGAGGGAAAGCTATACTTTTAGCCTAGCCAGGGGCCAAGTACCAATCAGGCTATCTGAACATTCCTCTTCTGTTAAAGGCAAACCTCACTCCAATAGAAAATTTCAGCTATGTCCCAGGACAATGCTACTTCAAAGGTCAACATGTCATTCATGTCTAGGCTTCAGGGACATAGTAAAACTGACATTCGAAACCACAAGCCACAATGTTTCCTTGGGATTCTTTCTAACATGTAACCAGGAATGGCTGCAGAGTCACACAGTCAGAAATAAACCCGGACTCAATGAGGACAGATGCATTCAAAAGGAAAGCAAAAGCAAAGCAATGTGTGCAACAACAACAAAAAAAGTTTCTAAAATGCCAAAAGAACATAAGTTGCTATTCTGTTCTCAATATATGGTAGCTTGATTCAAAGGGGAAATATACATTTTTAGGAATGTCAGCATGAAGATAAACATCACACCCGTAGGTCAAGGGGTTGAGGAAGAGGATATGTTCACCACATTTTCTGGCTTTCTGCCCTACCTATGAAGCTGAGCATAGTTGTACAACAAGTTATATGTGGTTATGATAATCATATTTAGAGACATATTGGCTATTTTGTTATTTAAAAAGTACATCTGTATCTTCCCAGGAGGAAATGCAGATTTGTTTCTGAGCCAGCTGACATAGCAAAATGAAAATCTGGACTGTCCCTTACTCAGCTGCACAGACATCCTTTTCTCCCTCCCTGAGTCAGTTTAGGATGAATTTCGTAGTTACTAAATTTGTGTTGATTGCTTTGAAGAACAGCTTGGATAGTTCTGTGTGACTTTTTTACTGAATTAGTGTTAAGTGCCTAATTTTTCCTTTTTCATCCTTTTAGTGCATTTTCTTAGTTTTACATGATTCATAATACCCTTAAAAATATTGAAAAGTTTCTAGGGTACTCAGAACTTATTTTTATTGTACATTGCCAAGTAATTTATCCTATCACATAGAATACATATCACATATAAATGTGTCACTTTGCTTTGAAGAGGTATCTGCTCAAAGTTCAATGTCATCAAAATTAGGGAGGGGTCAAACTGAGATATTATTTTCTACCAGAAAAAGGTCCCTGCAATTAGATGTTGGGAGCTTTTATAAAAAAAGAACTATTAGTATTCTTCTATAGGGCTTTCTTTATGCATTTTCATCTCTACATATAGCCCACCTTGGAAACTGGGAAAAAAAAAAAAAAAAAAACATCAGAAGAAAACAACCTCCACTTCTCATAATGAAAGTCACGTAGAACAGATATATGAGGCTGCAATCACTTCTGCTATGCATTTTTAACAGTTACATGGGCATCAAGAGCTCTCTTTCCACAATTACAAACTAGGAAATAAATTGTCTATAATTGACACAATGATCAAGAAACAGTCTATTGATGCAGAAATCTCTGTATCTTGGTCTGATAGAGATGGTAAGTAATGATTTAGGAAAGCTGCTCAAACAAATGAATACACATTCTCTACTCCCCAGTCAGTGAAACAGTGGCAGTCATCGATTCCCTGTACTCCTATTGACTTTTGAATTGGAATAGAAAATTAAGTGATCTTAGCTTCCTCATAAAGCGTCTTCCCAGTTGGAGCAGTGTGAAAGGAAGCTGTGAGAAATATTAAGAGAAATAGGGAAAAGAAAGAGATATAGAGATTGATTTCTCCTCCCTCAGTGAGTGTTAGCAATTAGGTAAACTGATTTCCAGTGAGGTCATCCGTCACAATTGGAAGCTAATTTGAAAATGGATTAGCTCAGGAAGTAGCAATTTCTGCTCCATGGGATTCAGCAGCAAGTGATTCAATTCTGTAACAGACCTCATAAACTGGCTGAGATCAATGCCCACCTAATGTGCCATTACACCCTGGGCACATTTCAGCGACAGCACAGGCAGCCCTGGCTGCAGCGAGTTTCCCTGCTGGGTTTCCCCTGCTCCACACTCGTGTTCCACAGGTGTGTTAGCTGATTATTTTGCCTAGGGGAATAAACAGTTTAGGAGAATTAGAACGGGCGAAACTGTTTCCCCCTCTCTTGAGAAAGAGCTTTGTAGTCTGAGATCAGTAGCAGCAAAGTGAGCAGGATTAGTTAGCACACCCTTTTCCTAGGAGAGGGCTGCATCTGCTGTGTGAATGCAGGATTCTGCAGCAGCACAGCAGAGACTAATACATGGTCTCCTGGCATTTCCAGTGACAAAGGACCTGAGTCTGGTCAGATTTTGGGGGCTGCGTGTGCACACAGGTAGAGAAAGATCATCTCCTGCCCTGTCCCCGCCTTGTCCCAAGAAGGCTCCCGATACCATTCTACCACCTTCTCTGAACTGTTTTCTCTCTTGAAAATCAGTACAGGCCTATTACCCATCTATCCCTCTTAGTTGCCCATATTCTTTCCCAGCCAAGCTCAGGTCCAGCTGAATTCCCTGGCTGCAGGTCCCGGCACTGTGATCCAAGCAGGTTACAGGGGCTGGAGCCTGTGACATCACACGGCCAGCCAGCAGATGCTGATGGCAATGACCTGAAGTTGCTCAGGCATTTACCACCAATTACCTCTAATGAATAAAGAGATATTTGTGTAGATGTTCAAAAGACAAAGTGAATGTGTTAATTGCCATCAATCCAGGGCTTGTGACCCACAATAGTCTGAAGGTATTCAAGTGTATGGTTCAAGTAAGCTTTGCTGGAACTTGATTGAAAACCAGGGCTAAGGTTCTGACAGGGAGAAACATCTGAAAGAGTTTCGCATGCTACCAGTGGGAGGAATTCTGGAGTTCAAGATCAGGCTGAATTAATAAGCTTGGAGGAATAAAGTTCTCTTACAGTGATATTTTTTTAAGATTATTGTACAACTCCTTTCTCTTAGCTTGGTCAAAAGCTTTGAGCCAATATATTTAGAATTTCATATTGGAAGTCCACCTAGATAAATTAAGAATCTTTGTTGTGATATTTTTACAGTGTTCCCTTGAAATTAGTTCTGATTTCTTAAGATACTTACAGAATGGATGGCTAGCTGTAGAAGACTAGATTTTCAAATAGAAATTGATCTTGAGAAAAGGGAGGGAATTTTTCACTTAAAATTCACTGAAACTTAAAGTGAAAGTCTATAAAAATCACTTAGCTGTTTTCTGACAAAGACTTTCAACAAGTTTTTTAATGTAAAGATAAATCATGATGATCACCTAGTTGTTGAGCTGTAGTGACAATATAAATTTGAAAGCAAAAAATGGTGAATAATTGAAGCAGATAAAATATTAAACTTTACACCCTACTCTCAGGGCATGTGCAATTTATGGTTACTTTTTACAGTGGAATAACCAGACACAATGCAAACACAAAGAATTAACATTTTTAAAATTGAGAATCTGTTCACCCAGATATTTGTGGTTGCATAAATACCACAACCCCCCACACAGCAATGAATCACATTTTTACTTCAGACCCTTAGATACAGTTGCTAACACTTCTTTTGTCAAAGACTTATTCAGAAAGATGCAATAGAAATCTTAGGATAAAATTTAAAGAATTCTTCAAACTGGGTCCTTTCATTTCATAGGAATATGAAATATTTATGTTGTCAGACATTAAACTCTTAGGAAGC
Organism: Hirundo rustica; assembly: GCF_015227805.2. Lineage (NCBI taxonomy): Eukaryota > Metazoa > Chordata > Aves > Passeriformes > Hirundinidae > Hirundo > Hirundo rustica. Next base: position 8,321,215 of record NC_053453.1, read on the forward strand.
CATCTGATAACTGAATTTTTTAATTGTAATTAGACAACTAAGTAATATGGCTAGAGTCTGCTCTCACATGACCAAGCCATTTTTAAAAGTGAATTTTAATCTGAAAAGTGGCTTAGATGTTTATTAGAAATTTTTCTGGGTATTAAGCGAAAAATAAAATAAACAAAATCTGGAAAAACAGAGTTAATATGGTCTCTGTCTAAAACATCAGAATCATATAAAGATGACACTCAAGTTCACTTCCTTCCTTGCCATGCTTTCCTTGGAAAGGAAGCACATCCTCCTGGAACAGTGCAGAGTCATGATGTGCTCTGCTGTCCGGCTTAGTAGCCAACTGAGGAACCAGTGTTCCAGGGAACAGCATATTTCACACAGTCTAGATACATGCTTGGAAATTGTCTCTTGTTCTATTTTAGTTTCTATTTTTCTATGTCATTATCAATTTTAATGATAAATTTAATTTTTTCATCGAATTTCAGAGGAGATGTTTCATATAAATGTGAAAAGATGTAGTTCCTTTGTTTTAAATGTATTTTTACCTAGCGAATTAATGATAATGTCAGGTTATTTCATGATACTCTCTGAAAGAAAAATTAGTAGTATCTTGACTTTACTGTACTTGGAGTCTACCATTGAAACAATAGAAACAAAATACCAAACAGAATTATGAAAAAAAAAATGAAAATCGAATACCTGGAGATAAAAATCCAACTAATTTTGATGTGAAGCCTACCAAGTTTCTAAGAGAATTTTATCGTGTCAATGACTGCAACAGCAACAATGTAGATGTTGTACCTCAGGGTTCTCTCTGGTGCTTCATAACCAGCTGTGCCTTTCTGCATCTTCTCAGCAGCAAATATACTTTTTTTCCTTTGTCACTATTTCTTCATAAATTTTTCTAGTGTAACAATTGTAAGAAAGAACCTTAAGAAAAAATCCCTGTTTTGATTTCTGAAGTAAATGCTATGTATTATTTCCAGAGCTGGCTTTGAAAAGGCTATGGGACCACCAAAACCCTGTAGACCTTATTAAGATGTCTTCCTCTCAAGAATTAATAATATCACTTGGAAGAAAGAAGCTCACCTCCTGTCACACTAGTGCAACATTCAGCTTGCCTTTGGCAGCAGGGTGTTGAGTTTGGCAATTGGAAGGGGCTCCACTTGTTTTCAGCACAGGACTGGGCATTATTTAAGCCAAATCTGATCTGCCAGTGATTGCTATGGCTGGACTGTGGGGTCACTCTCACACTGCAATTGTATGTCAACATACAGTTAATAAACAGTGTGACACTTTGTGACTATTGCACAGCAAGTTAGAAGTGAGGTGAAATTTCCTGCCTTTTCTGTAGAAAAAAGAATCTATGATGTCAGTGACACCAGTTCCCTTTTTTTTTAACCATAAAAACTGAAAGAGGCTGGTTGGGTGATTAGATGTAGGAAAATTAGTTTTTGATGAAGTGTTGGCTAAACATGCCAAGTAAAATTCACCCCTACTATATCTCCATTGATCACATGGGAATAACACAAAAGACAAAATTTTTCTAACCTTAAACCCAAAATTTTCTTTCACTTTGTAACTCTATCCTTCAAAAATCCTAACTGAAGTTCCACTTTTCAGTGTGCCTGATTCATCTGCAGAGTGAGAGAAATTTGCAGCAAGGACTTTGAGGCAAATTGTCTTCTTAACACAAAGCTTATTAGCAGATGAGAAATTCTGTTGTCCTTTGTTCATGAAAGCCGTAAGTGCTCAAGTACTTTGTTGACATCTTGCAGAATAGAGCCATCAGCAACACTGGAGTGGGAACATCCATCTCCACATAAACAGCTGAGGCTTCATGACTCTTTACAGATGGGTATTGTGTCCATGGCATTTCTCAATCCTCCTTCTAGGCAGAGAGGATTTGGGATACTCAATCTGTAACTAACCGTGACTCACCAAACCTTTAACTTATCAAGAGTGTTGTCAGATGTCCCAGAGACAGATCCACAACTCAGGATGTAAAATGAAATACACATGCTGCCTGATCCATTTTGCAGAGAAGACATGAGGGTGTCCAGCTTGTGTAAGCTGACTCAGTTTCACTGAGCAATATGGAGGTGGAACGATCAACGTATAGTGTGTGTGGTGTTTAGATTGAACATCTGGTCTTGTGTACTTGTCAGAGGTAAGAAAAAGTAATAATTAGTCTGAGATCTGGCCATACCATAGTACAGTAGCCATGTACTGTATGTGGTAAGTGTTGAAGCTTCAAAAAGAATGAAGGAGTTCAAGCCAGCCTGAATGTCTCCTTACCCAAAAATTCTTAAAGCATGTGTGTGACTCACTCTGTAAATCAGGTTGGTACTTTTGCCATTTTACTGTGAGTATCACCATATTTCACGGAGACTGGTCATCAAATTAGGCTTCTACTGATTTGAAATATTATGTGAGGAATGAAAACATATCACATGTCATTTCTGTATGTGCTCTCCATACCTTCCAACCAGCTAACCACCCTGAAGATACGTCTGTTTCCTAAGATATTCCAAAGTCAAATTCTCAATGTTATTGTTCTCGTGGGTTGTTTTTTGGTGGTGTTTTTTTCTTTTGTTTGTTTGGGTTGTTTTTGTGTGTGTGTGTGTGTGTGTGTTTGTTGGTTTGGTTTGGGTTTGTTTTTTTGTTTTTTTGGGTTTTTTTTTAATTTATTTATTGTGCCTAGTAACTTCAAAGAGAGAATTATATCATGGCTGTATGCATAAAAATATTTCAGCTTTATAAACACATGGAAATATTTAAAATGAAATACTGGTTCAGATAGCTGGAGAAACACCAAGTTCTTGTTATGTATGCTTCTTGGTTTCTCTGTACAAACACAAATCTAAAGCAAACCAGTAAGTATTTGTATGTGAGTTTTCCTCTGAGCTTCTTTAGAGACCATTTCAAATCCACTATGTGTATTAAATTATGAACCATAACTTACTTCCCCATATCAAATCCAACATCCACAACTAACTGTTCAGTTATTTAACGCAACTCAGATGAAAAAACCAGCATGTCTTATTCATGTCAAAAAGTATCACTGAAGGCCCCCACCCTCAAAGCCAGCAGAATACTCGGCTTATGTTGATAAGTATAACTTAGAGTTTTGTATCCTGTTGGATCACAGATCCTATAGGATCAAGAGAAATGCATATTGCCTAGTAGACATTTTTAAGCAGTTACAAGTCTCTTCTCTGTTTTAATAGGAGAAGAGTACATTATGTTTCAGAAGGCAAAAAGCAGAGACATTTCACTGACACCAATGCCCCAAAACTCTTTCTTTTAATATCCCTTTGGATGTTTCCACTACTTGAAGGAAAGCCAATATTCATACACTCCTTATAACCCCCTTTACATCTGGGGAATCCACAGGTATAGTTTTACTCGATTGCTTTTGCTTTTGTAACTTCACAAAGTTTGTTTGGGGATTTGACTTGTAGTCACTGAAGTATTCTTGGATAGCCACACTCATTTCTTTGTAAATAATGACACACCATGATTAATTTTCTGACTGACAGATAGTATTGAGAGAAGACTAAGTAAGATCAGAAACCAAGATGTTAAATAATCACCCACTGGATTTATAAGGGACTTCCAAGAACCTAGAACACAGTCTCTTTCCAAAAGGCTTAACCATGAGTCAGTCAAAAGATTTACACATCAAGATTAGATATTAACTGTGTGTCCAATCTATAGCTACTATCTAAATCAGCATCCCATCCCAATGGATAAACACACCACTCCCAGTACTCAGTCTAAGCATACATAATACAGTCAGGCCGACTTCAGATTGTTTATACAGTGATTTTCACATGAATAAACTCTGGAATCTGCCCTTGGTTTAGCTCTTCTGACTTAAAAGAAATGTAACAAAAGTCCTTTATCTTTCTTCACAGATCATATTTTTTTCATTCAAGCTAATGAGTCAGAGCTCTGGCGTGTACCCTCAGGCCTGCCATAGCTGTGTTTAACACAAGTCTCTAGGACTGGAGGACAAATGTGTTTTATTCTTAGTGCTTAAGGAAGAGGTTTAGTACCAGCAAAGACAGAATTCATATCCCACAGTCTGGTGGCTTTGTTTGGAGCGATGTGCCAACTGGATTTAGCATGTGGCATGTTCCATTAACCCTTGATGTGTTCAACTCCTCTGCTGACAAACTGTTAGGCAAAACTTTCCAAGCCAGGCTGGTCCATAAAAGAGCATTACAAACCACCTTCAGGCCTGCTCTCCTGAACATTTATGCTTCCATGTGCTTGGAAACCTGCTGTGTTTCCTGCACGTGTACAGCCATAGGTTGTCCAGAATTTACAGCACATGCTTGCCTTGCCGGCCTCGCATGCTTTATCATGATGCACGTAATTACACAGGTCTCTTAAAAGGTAAATTTGATATTTTTAATAAGCCCTTTGAATTCACTACTTTAGGTGATTTTCTAGTTATTGGCTGTTTGTTCATTATTTTGGGCACCTCTTTTAAAAATTATGACTCCTATGCACTTGCACTGCAATATTTAGTTTAGTAGTGGGGTTTTTGACTTGTTCTATTAAACACACTCTAAAATATTACTTTGTTTCCCCACATGCAGGTGTTATGAAGGTTATTTCTATCCTAAAGCTTTTATAGTACATACCTGACTGAAATTTCATATTCTCTTCTCTTTCCAAATTAAAAAAAAAAAAAAAAAAGTTATTAATCATGGTTTAAATTTGTCTATTTAATGCATCTCCCAGGAACTTGAAACACCTGCTGCGCTAACCTATGTCTTATAAGAACAGAGAGGTTATATATTACATTTAGGCCTGTGGATTAAAATAAAGCTTTTCTTTATAGGAGTTCCACCTGGGAATGGCTGCTCTACTATAATATAAAAACCATGAGAAAATTTGTTTCCAGCCTAAATGACTTTACAAAATAGAAGACATTAACATGAAAATGTAACTGAAACAAAGTTGACAAAAAACCAAAGTGCCATGGGAGAATCACAAATTTCACCATGCCAATAACATTTTAAGACATATTTTTTTTCCTCTAGGTGTCCACATGGCTCTGATTTTCCCCAGATTAGAAAAAAACATAAACATTGGCAAAGGCAGTGAAGAAAGAGTGCTGACCCCACTCTGTGAACCACCACTTGATGCTGTCTGTCTTGGCAGAGTCTCAGTTTGACTATAAAGAAGTATTCATTTGGTTTTAATTTGAGGAAATTTTATATTTCAATGAAATCAAAATTAAACTCCCTTTGTTCAGATTAGTAAATTCTTACAATTGAGTTTTACATAGATTTGTTGACAGTTAACCATGGCTTTGTCACTTTTTCATTTGTGTTTTTTCTCTTAATATTTGAACAAAAATACATAATTTTGTCAAGAATATACAAAACAAGTAAAGAAAAATGGAGAAAATCTATAGAACAGCAAATCAACATTTTCAATTTTCTCTGTAGCTTGTGTACAATGGCAGAATCAAATTTAAGGTCATATTCAGGTCTGTAGGCAGCTACTTGCAAGAGACGAGGTGACAAATTTAGTCTTAGAAACTTTGGCCTCCTGGTATTGTGGCTGCTGTTGCTATTTGGATAAATTGGGGTGTTGGCAGCGAGAACAGATTTATGCACGTAAAGCTGCCATTCTATCAGGGTTTTTATAACACAAAGTGCACTTCTCAAGTCATACCTTGGTCTGAAAAGAGCTGAAAGAAAGGAGCAATTGAGCTCTGGGAGAATGGTACCAGATGCTGGCCTTTTGACATCAACCAGTGGGCCACGGCTGAGCACTTCCTCAGCAAGCCCTGCTCTCAGCCACTTCAGCTACCTAAAAAAACCCCTCATAATAAAAAACACTATCAAAACTAAGGAGTTTCATGAGCTCCATGTGACAACAAAAAGAAAAGGGAAAAAAAAAAAAAAAAAGGACTTAACTAAACAAGAAGGTGATAAAACAAAGCATGCTGCTGTATTCAGTTTCCAAGCTAGCTGTAGGTTTGTAAAGGACTGTTTTTACCTTTCGAACTGCAGTAAAAATCAGTAATTAGACTTACTGGCAGGGCAGTGGGAAGTTTGTAGAGGGACTATGCTAACTAGAATCTCATCTAAATGAAGCACTTGGGATGGTCTTCATGAGATCCGGCTTTACATCCCTACATCTGCTGCTCCTTTTCTGTGCATCCTGAAACAAATATGCTGTTCATGTTTGAGTTCTTTCTCTTTAAAATGGAGATGATAATTTTAAATTTCTTCTGGCCTTTCATCTGTACTTTCTGCTAGGATGCTGGTTCTTTGGGGCTGAGTGTGTTTTTTATTTCTCAGATTCCACAAGGCCAATGTGAGAAACCTGCACATAAACATGGAGATACACATCAGGAATTGACTCCTGTAATTTCAATTAACTTCTTTACACTTTTACAGCACCTTTTAGCCAAAATTCTCCAAGTAGTTTACAAACCATGACAATGCTATGTTCAACCTCACAATACTCTTATTGAGTTCATTAAAAATTATTGCAATTCTGTAGATGGGAAAAACAGGGGCACACAGTCTGTGACAGAAAAATCATTTTTCAGATTTTTCAATGTGCTCTGTCTTAGCAAATGCTAACAATCTACCATAGTTTCTCCCTTGCCCTCTGCCAACATATTTGCAAAGTAATTGTATGGAGAATGAGCAGAGATGTGTCAAACCATAAGAGATGCTCTCTCCGTAATGAAAACCACAAGCATATATTGTTAGACTATTACACCACCAAGATGCAAATAATGAGTCATGAAATAAATGGAAATCAGTTTCAATGGTACAAGCTGAGCACACCCTTCCATGATTTTGACAGAGGGAGAGTGTGGTAGTCTTCTGTAATGTAATAAAGGCTTCTTTATATAAGTATGTCAGCTTTATCCTTAGAATTAGAGGAGTTGAATGAAGTGAAAATGGGTGACTGCAGGGCAGAAACAATGAAGGTTGAGATATCCCGTTTATAACTGTTGGACAAGTCTTCAACACTATTCTGTAGACACCTACCCCAAAATAGATACAATACTTACTTTCTTTACCCTCCAAAAGAAATTTCTTTTCAGAAATAAGATTAGATCATTATATTTCTTAGTTATAATATACATTCTTCATTACATACTCTTCATTATATTACATCTATCTATACCTTAATTATATATTTTGCACTATATTGCATAGTGTTTCTTCAGGGAAAGAAATGATGTCATACTGAAAGCTGAAATCTTGAGACCTGGGTTAAGTTCCCACTTCTGCCATAGGCATCTTATGTCACTTAATTAAATCCTCTCAGGTTTTGTTCTTTTCTGCTCTGTTCATTACATAATGCCTTTGAAAATGTATAACCAGTTAAAGCTGAAAAATATTTTCTTCTGTTAAAAAGACTGTGCCAGTACAACTCTAAATATATTCATGTGTATTTATCCATATATTTATCAGTATTTATCCATATTCAAGCAATCAGCACAAACCCCCAGACCCATGGATGTGCACATGTCTGCACAACTTTATATATTATAGATAGAGACCATTTTCTCATATGGGGAGATTCAGCCAGCTCCCAGACACAGATTGCTAGATATTTTCTGCTAGCAATGTTTCTCAAGGAAGAGAAAGTGAAGAATAGTTTCTACAGTTAGGACCTCTTGGAGAATTTAAGGCAGCATAATATCATTACATAAGCTGGAAGTAAGCCAGGACGCCGGGGTTAACACCACTGCTCAAGTGAAAGGAGCCAGGGGACCATTCACAGCTATAAAAGTGGTCAAGAGCTGTGGTTTTAGGTTACATCCTAAATACAGGTAACTCAAGGACATTGCTAAATACATCACATTGAGTACAAGCTTCTCTTCTGTAGAATGGCATAGCATATTTTTAATATTTTTGAATACTTGAAGCAAGCTTTTTCAGTCATTACAGTTTGTGATACATAAAATGGAAGAAGTTAAAGACAGAAGGAGAAGTTGGATATTAAATCCAAGCAAGTATTCAGTTGTGATCCTGGTGAAACCACAGGGAAATTTTCCTGCTATTGAAAAAAACATCAGATAGGGTTTCAGTTTTATTGTGCACTGTTAGATGCCTAGCAAATAGAATGTGAGTCTTTCCGCATAGACTTGCCTTTATAGAGAGATCTCCACATGATGAGTATGTTTTCAGTTTTATATTCTGCCTTCTGCCTGTTTTCTAAACATACACAAACTTGCTTGGGAAGAATATGTTGTTATGCTAAAAGAGGCTGTACAGTAAAAGTTCAAAGCATTTAAATTTTTTATAAAATGTTTAGGAAGGAGATTAGTTGTTCTGTTGAGTATTTTCATTAACCTTCTTGCCTTTGCTCAAGTAAACTAAGATTGTTTGGGGTTCAGAAAATGCGTGACCTAAATGAAGTATACTCATGGACTTATTAAACACCTTTAGATCACATCTGACTGGACGAAATTAACTTAAAACAGTCTTGGCATACCTTTTGATATAATTACCAATCATTACAATATTGCTTCAGGAAAGAAAAAACTCCTTATTTCCACACCACAGTGCAGTGCCTTCAGTCACTGCCTTTTGTGATGTGTTCTGGGTGAAGGGATTTTTCATCTATCCTGATAGATTATGACCAGCAATACAGGAACAGGGGTCATGATACTTAGGTGCCCATATCTAGAAATCAGAACACTCAGCTGGGAAGTGGAGTCCTGTTTCTATGGTAAAGTCTGCTCTTCATTGCCTACACTATTTTCTTCAACTTAGTGATGTGAAATGAGAAAACAATTTATGTAAACTGTCTAATCCTGTCTAATCTAATAGGTAGCTTTACTGAATAATATAGGGCTTCCTTAACTGACCTGAGTGATTTTGCTTTGACGACAATGCACAGCCCTTTTGTGCTCTGTTCCAGAGCCATTTGCTCGCATAACTGCTGCCTATAAAGTGGTGGGGACAATAATATCTTGCAGTGGGACAGTTGTTTCCTCAGGGGAAGCCGGATCACAAGATGCATAAACTGTTGAGGTGTGCAGAGCCAATTGTACTCTTGGAGAATGCACTTTCAGAGAGGAGATGACTGTGTAGAAAGTCTTTGAAAAATGTCAGTGAGTGTTGGTTGTCTTCCACAGATTTGAACCTCATCGAATTTTGCTGCTGATATTTCCCTCCTTTTTCCACCCAGACAACACTCAGCGTGGCAGCACTCTGGCATGTACACCATGGAAACGTCTTTAGTAGTCCATGTACAGCTGTGCTCAGTATACACACAGGTGCCTCTGCGTATACTTTCTGTCCTGCCAACATTGGCAATGTATTTTTTTAAGGGCATTTTTGGCAAACCCATGCGGATGTTCTGCAGCGAAATGGTGAGTGGAGCCCACCCAGCAAGAACAAGTGAAATCATCCTTGTTCTCGCTGACTTCCTGGTCACTCTCAGCCTTTGAGGAAGAAGTCAAAGGGGTCAGTTGAATCATTAAGGAAATGATTCTATGTTAGCATGCTTATTTTGCTGTTTTGTAGCTTAGCCTGGAAGGCTGGGCAGGGCATCTGGCATGCAGTGAAGTCCCGCCTTTCCCTCAGTGATGCTGTCAGATTGTTGAGGCTCACGGAGGTCAAGAGACTGTCCACAAGGTCATCCAATGACTCAATGCCTCATTCAAACTCAGTGCTCGCATCTGCTTGAGTTTTGGTTTTTTGTTCTGACCAGGAGACTCACCCAAAATGAATTGGTGGAGAATTCAGTTCTAGTCAGATTAAGTAGGTCCTTTTATGTTTGTGACAATAGTATGCCAGTGCTTTCATGGTGAATAGAGGAAGTCTGGTATGCAGCAACAATCCTTACAGAAAAATTCAGTCCTATTAGGATAATCAAGCTTCAGAAACTTCAACAACAACACATACACGCACAAAAGAGAGACAGTCTTGGGGCTATTCATTGATTCAATCAAAGGCAAGTTTTCTTTTCTAACAGGTCTTGTGCTTCTGAGGTATTTTCTGCTGTGGCCAAGGTCAGAATAACATGGCAGAAATCACTCTGGTAGGAAAAAGCACTGGTAGTGCTGGTTTGTATCTTTCCTTTTTCTTTTCTTGTGGTGTTTTGACCCTGGATGGATGCCAGGTGCCCATCAAAGCCTCTGTATCACTCCCCTCCTCAGCTGGACAGGCAAAAGAAAAATATAACCCAAAGTTCATGAGCTGATAAGGGCAGAGAGAAATCACTCATTGATTACTGTCACAGACAGAACAGACCTGACTTAGGGAAAAAATAGCTGAATTTATTACCAATGAAAATCGGAATAGGACAACGAAAGCTAAAACAAATCTTGAAAAACACCTTGCCCCACCACTCACTTCTTCCTGGGCTTAAGTTCATTCTTGGTTCTCAGCCTTGGGCAAGGATGGGTGTATCTTGAAGCCAGCTGGTATTGGCTATGTTGGACATGGAGGCAGAGAAGCCACCCCTGGACCTCCCTCCCGTTACCAGACCCTTGCTGTGGAAACCCAATAGATTTCTAAAGCTTTTCTTTATACTCTTTCATTCTTAAAAAATAAAGGTTACACTATTTATGTCTAAAATCCTTCTTAAAGTCCTGAAAATGTGAATATTCAAAGTTTGAGAACATAATGCTGTTTCTCAAAAGCAAATCTTTAAGGCACAGAAAAAACCCCCTTGATTTATGGGTTATCTATATGGTTTTATGACAGTACACAGCTCTGTCTGTGGAGTTTAGTTGTTACTCCATCAACACACATTGTCCAGAACAAATTGCTAAAGAGAAGAAGCTAGAACTGAAATATTTTTTTTGTTAACAGAGTTTCTTGAAGTCTGTCTTTTAAGCCTTAGGCCTTTGAGGAAACCAGGACTTTCAGTCTTACGAATATGTATATGTTTTTATTTAATGAATGCTTTCAAATTGGTAGTATCAGTTGAATATAGACAGGAAACAGTTTTGGGGGATAGGAAAGGATGAAGTAACTTGAGATCATGGGCTGTTTTTTCATCACCAGCTCTCTCAAAAGAGAATTGTGCAGGTTTATCAAGTGATATTGAGGACATCACACCTTAAATTAAGAATATTTGTTTCTTTTGTAGGAGGGGCAAGTAACCTTACACTTTGCCTATTGCCTTTAGGTACCACCTTTTCCTATCTGTGCTGGAGCCAAAAAAACCTGATCTCTGTTCTAGATTAAACTCAGGGTGTAAATGACATACACACAAACCACAAGAAATCTCATTCTTTTCCATTCTTTCTGGCAATACTCCTCCCTGCCTTCCTCCATAGGTTTTGAGCAGTGTGGGCATTTGAAAGTCTCACAAAGCAACATGCAACACAGCACAGACAGTTCTGGGGAGAAAGTAGAGAGAAGTCACCTATGGCAGGTGTCTTTCATATTGCCTGATGCTGTTTGGAGAGAGACTAAGTTCCTCAAATGATAAATGTCAAGAGTTAAAAAGACTATAGAAGAGTTTCCAGGACTTTGCAACCCATTTTTAACAAATAGATAATTCTGATAATATCTTTCAAACACATTTTTATGTTTTATTTTTTGCTGCAACCACACCCTATAACCCTTTGTTATACTCTCTCTTTTTAAGGAGATTTAATTTGGAGGTGTGTGACTAAGTTTCAAAAAGTTAGAAACATCTAAACTTTTTGCATTTTCAGATGATCCCAGCGCATAAATACTTTTCCCTCTTTAAACAAGAATTTTTAAGCAGTTTCTCATTCAACTTTTTACAAGCTGTTTTAAAATGCCTGGGAATGAAGTAGTCTGCTTGCAACTAAGTGGCAGCACTTGTCCTGGAAATGAAATTCACATTGCTAAAGTGTTTATGGAATACCTGGAATGAGAGCATATAAATCATGGTCTCTCTATGTACACTTCAAAACCAGTAATTTTAAACATTGCAGGTATTGCAGTGAGTTCTGTTGAAAAAATAAAGCACCATTTCATGAAGGCAGGTGGGATGGTACTGACAAAATTCTTGCCATGTGTACCAAAAAATACCTAATTTTATGTGCACCTAAATAAAGAATACACTTGATCAAACTTCATTTGTGGGCCTCTTTTAAAATCTTCAAAGATACCGCTTATCACTGCACAGAGACATTGGTGGTCTGAAGATCACACACTCTCAATTAGCTCTTAATTTAAAAAGGGGGAATAGAACACCTTAATTATGGTAGAAATAACTAATTTTCCATGAAGAATTACTCAGAGTTGAACTTTTTTTTTTTTTTTCCTTATGTTGGCAAAACAGTAAATTAGTTCTGATCTTTTGATCAATTTGATTTTTATAGCAAAGAATGCAAGTGATCAGATGCGATTATAATGATGGTTATTCTACTGAATTTATAAATGAATTATACATTTCCAGAAATGGTGTAGAAAGGCTGGTTTTGTGAATGCAGTTCTTAGCAGCCATAAACAGATGTAAAGAAATAACAGTTTCAACGTGTAGAAAATAGAAATTCTTTGTCACAAACTTCATATTTGAAACTCTAAAAGAATGAACTTCCCTGTAGACATAAATATATCTTGTGATGGTATTGCTTCAAATAGCATAATTAGTTTATACTTTTGAACTAGAAAGTTCTATAGTCTGTTTTTTGATTTTCCTTATCTTCCATTTTTTTATAAAAATGGACTGCAGTTTCAAGCCAAGAATACCTGAAGTCGATTTCCACATGCTGTTCCCTGTTGCTTCTAGATAACCATGTTCAACAGGAGAGTATTTGGCTTCTCACTGTACAGTACATAAATCTTATGCAATTGCTGTTTTGATTTTTCTCTTTCCTTTGAACTCTTGAATGGAGGGAAAGAATTTCTTAAAGAGTTCAGTAGGAATGTCCCATTATGAAACATCAATCATCAAATGCCTATTGTACATGGAAAGTGAGGTGACTGTAGTAAAATTGACATAACTAAGCAAGCAGCATCTGACCTTTAGGAGCCAGAGCTTATGATCAGAAGACCCAGTCTTCCAAACCTTTAGGAGTAAAGAGTTATCATCTCCCGCAAAAAATACCTCAGTAAATGAAGTGCTACATATGAATGCATGTGATAAAAGAGGTGGAATAAATTCTTCCCTGACCCTTAGTAGGGGAGTGTTGACAGAACAGAGGTAGAGAGTGATTTTTGAAAGGAAGGAAAAAAGGAATGTATCTTTGGGTCTAGATGGGAGCAGCTGCTCCCCTTATCTTACATCAGTGTTAAAGTAGTTGCTGTTCCTGCCATGTCAGCCAAGTCACAACACAGCGTGCAACGCTGCCTGCAGTTGATCCAAAGAAAAGATGCAATGGGTACCGTGAAAATGTTGTATCCACAATATGAACATAAATCTTTTGCTTTGTCAACCTGTTTGTTTTTGTCTATGCTCTGTTTTCCATGTAGCATACAGTCACTACCATATTAGTCTTCTTGAGCTTGCCAGTGCTCCAAGTATTTCAAGGGTTGGTTAGAGGAGACAGCCACTGAGAGTTCTGACTCAGCATCAGGCTGCTGAATTAATGTCTTTTTTATACCTGTTTTTTTTTGTTTAGTTTCTCTTTCCTTTGCCATTTTATTTAAGAGGAGTCAAGTACACAAACAACTGGTGCAGCTGACTAGTGCAAACCACAGCATTCAACGTTTTAAACCTTAGCAGAAGGCCCTCAGCTATCCCTGGAAGGGATTGCTCTTCCCATTCAGGTGTTGCATACTTTTGTAAAAATGAGTGACTATAGAGCAGGATTCCGTTGAGTCCATGCATATACTTTACCAAGAAATAACAGTTAAATCTTTCTGTTATTTTACCTTCACTATCTCTCAGTGCTCTGAGAAATATTAAGTACAAAGAAAGAAAAAGAGTAGGTTGCCCTCTCAGTGTTTTTGCCGCCATCCTTCTGTCTCCATATTTACGCGACCTCCACTCCTGAGGTACTACAGAAGGATCTGACAGTTCACATAACAAATTCAGAGAGCATTTTCTGGCAGAGAGTTACTATGGTCTCTGTTTTGCAAACAGGAAGCTGGAACTAAACTGCTGAGCAGATCATCCAAGTAAGCTATAAACAGAGCAATACATTAAATTCTTCCTTGGTCCCTTGGTAAAGTCCTATTTGGAAGAGCACCTCGGGAAGTGCTTATCTGGTTCTCCCTCTCCTTTTTTTTTTTTTTTTTTTTTTTTTTTTTTTTTTTTTTTTTTTTTTTTTTTTTTTCCCCCTCCATGGAGCACAATATAATGAAAAGGATCTTTTACTTGGCCTGGCTTGACAGTGTTTCTGTTCAGGGGCAGATTATTAAGTTTCAGAATTAAGTATATTTATATCTCTCAAACAACGTTATGAAGAAAACAAAAAGGGGACCTAACCATATGCCACCTTCCAGTTTGTGTTTTTAGAGAATGTATTTCCAAGAGCTCTTTGAACTTGAGAGCTAACATGCATTTTCTACTCTGCAGATGTTCCAGCAAACTATAACCCAGCACTGCTTCTCTGGCGTGTGGTGTACTGTGGCTTTAGTTCAGCCAAGTACAGCATGTCAAATGTCAGCTTGTTATGACAGCAATAAACTTGTGATTCCCTTGAAGCAGATGTTTTAATTTGTTAGGTGTTTTTTGGGGAAAAAATCTGCTTGCATTTAAATGGGTGTTCAGATTGAGAATGGAATTTTCTTGAAAACATCTTTTCCACCTGCATGAAAACTTTATCAGGGAGGCTTATGACACATGTGTGAAGCGGTGAGAGAAATCATCACAAAGATGGTCAAAGTACAGAAATCTCCTTCACACCTGAAAGATGACTTTTCTGAAGTTACTTCAGTATAGGAGAAGGATCTGGACCATGGAGGACCCTGTTTAATGCATCTCATCTTGCAAAAGAACACAGAAATCTAGAGTCTGCTGAGGCATCTTCTTCCCAAGGTGGTCCTTGCTGCTGTGAATTGCCACCATACTCTTCTGTTCTCTCCCTTGTTAGTGTGTTATTGGTTTTACCCCTTTTTTTAGTGATCAGTGAGGACTACAGTTTTAAAGCAATTGCCAAAAGAAAAACCTTTGATGGTTTTCAAAGACAGAGAAGAATTATGCACCTGTCTGAGCTTCAGGTAAAGAATGTTACAGCTGTGGGAACATTATTTCAAATAATTGATCTCACTTTACAATGAAATATTGGACCTTACTCTGTCCTCAGCAAGTGGTAGGATTTTCCCCAGGCATAAATTTGACCTTAAAGTTCATATCTTGCGGAATCCACATGAAAAGCAAAAATTTAGGGGACACTTTGCTGCATTAACCAGTACACAGAGAGTTGCACTCAAAAGATCAGTCTAGAAATCCTCTTTTTCTGGGATTCCATGCTTCACATGTGTTCCTTATTGTGTCATACATGTTGGCAGTTTACATTTTTTGCTCTAGTTCTTTATACAAGCTGGTGAAGCCCCAGTTGCTGAGGAACATATGCTGTTTAAATTTTAGACTTTTTTCTTTTCTAAAATCTGGTGACTCCAAAAATGTAAGAAAATTTAAGCCTAAAACCAGGCATGGACTTTTCTAGAGATTCCTTGAAAAAAACATGAAACAAAATGATACCCTGCTTTGTTTAATGAGTCTCCTCTCTCTCATAAACCTTTTAGGAGTTCACTGCAGTCCACCTAGGGTTGAAACAATTCAGCAGAAGCAACTGTGCAAAGTTAAAGCCCCACAAACTAACATAATTTAACCCAGTGTAGGCTGAGCCCAGAATCACACACTCAGCAGCATTGTAGGGGCGATGTGGATCCATCAGCAGGGAGACTACAAGAACTTCTCTGCATTATTTTGATTGATTTGTTGATATGTCTGCCTACTAGATACTAAATAATGGGCCAAATTACTGGCTAAATATATATATATATATATATAATTCTTGTATGTTCTTTTCCTCACAAAACTTCTGACCATTCATACTTGAAAGGAATGGTTAAATCCTTAAGCAATGGGCACAGAGCCAGATTAGCAGGAGGCTTTGAAAAGAAACTTACCTTTTCACCTTGTTTTGAAATGTGTTTGAAAGAACAATTTGGGTAATCTGCAGCACTAATATTAACTTAATGGCAATTTACTTTGGAAACTTCATTTTCAACACACTATATGGCTAATAATATGTTTCCAAAGACAGCAGACTTGATGAAAGACAGATTTAAGGAGAGGGATCTCCCTCAGTTCTGCTTTCTCCCTTACACAGGGATGCCCACACATCTGTGGGAGTTTGAGGATTTTAAAATTTTACTAAATGGATGGACTCACAGTTCCATGCATCATTGCTGTGTTGCTGTTAGAGTGATTGTAATTAAAAATCATGACATGTGACCTTTAGTCCATGGCCACAGCATAATTACATTCACCTTACCTTATTTATGAATGCAAATCAAGTCAATTTAACTCAGCATTGTGTTTACTCTGCATATTTTTAAAAGACATTTCTTGCCACAGCATGTCTTTCTCCCAGCCTCCTGCACTTTGTGGTAATTGCAGAGCACGCTGTCATGCTGGAATTGCAGGTATGAACAGTTTGAGTAGTGATGGAGTTTGAGTGGTCTGGAGATGCCTCGGATCTGTCAGCAGCCAAGCGTGATGAGATAATTTGAATGGCACAGCTTTTTCTTTGAATGGCTAACAGTACTGCAGAACAAGCTTTAATGAAACTGATATACCTTGGCAATAAAACTAATGTATCTCAACTGAAGTTATTTGTGCTAGTCAGGGATCTAACTCCCACCTTGTTATACAAGCAAGGAGACTGCAGGTCTTGGAAGGTTCTGCCCCCAGAACTTGTCTATGGAAAGCCATTCTTCATTGTGCCTTTGAACCCTCACCATGCCTTGAGGTAAACTCCTCCCAAGTGCCAGTGGATTAAATAACCCTTGTATGGAGGTACACAGGGAGAAGCAAGGGGAATTTCAACTGGTCATTATCAATCACAGAGCACAAACAGTTTGGAGAAGTAATCAGTCTCTCTGTCCTTCACACAAAGAGGTTTACAACACCAGAGGAGTTTATTATTATTGCTGGCCTAAGATCATCAAAGTCATTTTGTTTCGTCTTGAACAGTAGTCAGAGGGGTTAAAGGGAGGTTAAACTGCCTAAACAAAATGGAAGCAATTACACAGTGGGATCATGGATGACTGTTTGCTTAAACCCTCACTGACAAAAAAGGTACTATACGAAAAAAGTTTCCTGGCTCTTCACAATCATTAAAAGCATCTGTCTATTTATTCATGCCAAGCTTCTTCACCTAAATCTTTGGGGGGATGTCAATGCTTTAAACACTATCAGCTTCCTCACAGTTCCCCACACAGCCCCCATTCAGTGTCTGATCTTTGCAGCATTGTCATCACTTTCCAAGCCGCTGTGCAGGGCAGGACTTACACGGTGCTAGCGATGTGCCTGTAAAAGCTATGACTGAGCTTTTCTACTCAGAGACTTGGCAGGAAAAGACAAAGCTCTGTGGAAGAACAGTGTGATGCGGAATGCAGATTTGGCCCATTCCAAACTTTAATTTACAAAAAGGGGAATTGCCTCTTCTACTCCATTCAAGGTTATATCACAGCTGAGTTGTCAAACTTGGCCTTCCACTGACCTGCATCATGTGAAGCAAGGAGGTCTGCCCCTCACTAGATTTGTTTTTTTCCTGTTCCTCAGATATGGAAGGTAGTAGCGTAAACAACTTTCACTTGCAGCATGAACGCTGCTGTATTGTGAGGCTAAATAGAGTCTTTATTGAAGTCTTTATTCCCTGTAGCTCCACCATTGCTAAGGAGAGAAACACATTAAAGAGTCCTGGAAACATGATGTGTTTAAAGAAAGCATAGGAAAATTTTAATTCCATAAGCAGGCATTGACACAGTGTTTATTGAAACTTGTCTTTTTGAAAGGTAACTAGGGCTTCTACAGATAACCCAATTGAAGCATTGCATGCCTTATTTTATCATTATGTAAGACACTTGCAAAATGTAGCCTGAAGGAGTGTTACTGAAATTGCTTCTTTATTGATTTAATCTTTGCAAAGTTAATGGTGAAACATTTCTGTGATCCTGTGTCACACCTCAAAATATGAGGTGACTTCTTCAAAGGGTTCTCTGTATCCTGCGAAGTGTTTATCTTGTTTGAGCTTGTTGCAAGGCTTGAGGAAAAAATCATCAGGGAATAGGATAGGAGGAAAGCACTGGACTTACAATTTGTAAAGGAATTTGCAATTATATGGCATATCATCTATTAAAAAAAAAAAAAAACCACAACAACAAAAGGACAAAAACAAACAAACAAACTCAAACTAACCTTTTTTTTTTTTTTTAAATAAAGAGAAAGCAATAAAACCAGCTTGTAGACAAAGCCAAAATTTTCAGGCACAAAAAAGATTTAAGAGATTCCCAGTCATAGAAGGAGGTTGCACCGGGACGAATCAGGCTTTTACTTCTCAAAACATTACTGTAAATGGTAAAGACTAAATAATATTCTTAGACAAATATCTGTGCATCTCTGATAATTAACCACAGCCTGCACATGAAGGAACATATTTCGGTCTGTCTTGCTTCAGATTTTAAGGAATGGAAAGCTGTCAGAGCCAATGGGACTATTCTTTGTTTAAAACTCTAAAGCTGCGTGGCACTGTTAGAACAGAGCTTATCATTTGTGAGCATCTGCTATGAAAATGTTGAAACTATAGATAAAAATACAGGTAAAGTCATTTAAAAGGCCACTGATATAACTGAGGTTCTGAGTGGATGGAGGAAAAGATTGGCACCTGTCCCATGTTACATGATAAAGAAAATAAGAGTCTGATTTTTTTCTGACTTGTCTGAGACAAGACAGCATGAAGACCTAGTGGAAATGTGCTTTCTGTTGCAGTTCAGAAGCATTTGAATCTGAATAGTTAATACAAAAATGTCAGTTGACTGTGTAACAGTAGTAGTAGTATGCCACTTCCTTAATTAAATAAATTTCCTTTCTTTCCCCTAAGTTAATAGACTACTGGACCATGTCATGATTTATGTATCCTCTAATGCTGGCTTCCTAGATGTGAGAAGGACATAAAAGTGATGGTGTGGACTGTTTTACAGACAAGCAGACAACTAGATATGAAAATACAAATAGGAAGTGTTTCCATCATATAATGAACCTGATTCAAGATACTTGTTTTTTGTAATGTCAGTGTAGTGTAGGGGACAGCCTTATTCTCTTTTGCCTCCAAAAGCAGGATATCCACAAGACGTGTGAAGTGCATCTGAGTTAGGAAACCTGCACAAGCTCATATTCAGCAGCTTGTTTAATCACAGGATCTTTATGTCAAATTTCTATCCATGTTTATTCCTTGTGCAATCCTAAAGTATAAATTTTATCAGCCAGAACAGAACCGAAGGCTTACCCTGGAAGGTAATTCAGCCTGGTGGGGGTCAGTGTTGCTTAGTGATGTTCAGGCTGTAACTCATTGTCACTGTCTAACTGCTGACAGCAGAAAAAAAAAAAAAAAAAAAAAGCTACTGAATTGTCCTGCATCTTCCTGTCACTGCTGCATCTCCTCCTGCTCAACCCACCTCACCGCTGCAGCCTTGCTTAGCTAAAAGGTCGCTGTAAATGACTGTGCTGTATAAAATAAACTTAGGTCAGAATAGGATGCACCAGGAAACGCTATTGCATAGGTTAAAGCTACTGGCAGGAGTCAATTCCTGAGCATCTCTGAGAATAGCATGTGGGTACTGTACTCCAGTCACCCAAAGATTAAATTTCCCAAACTTTCACTGAGGAAAGCTGCCGAGTATCTGATGCTGCAAAATTCGGTAACTCTCAGCAAACACTGAGTGTTACTAATTTTTCTGCTCTGTACGATCGAGACATCCATCTTCTGTAAGCAAGGGATCAGAGTGTTGTGCTACATTCAGGATGAGGTACAGTATTTTTGACCTTTGTTCTAGCACCAAGAGGATGTATTTATTTAGAAGAGAAAAAGAAGGATCTATTTTGTCATTTGAGGCTTTTATTCCTGAGGCATACTAGCTTGTGCAGAGAGGAGAGATGAGACTTTTGGACTGCTCCCCAATAATTTGTTGGGATTTCATTCTTTCCCCTTAAATGGGCAAGGAGGATAAGACTGATAGATATTTTCAGGGCACTGCTATGAATTAGCAGTTTCAGTAGCAGCTATTATAAACAGCCAGCCTGAGTTAGGATTTCTGATCTCACTTTCTCTTAAGAAGCTCTGGGGTCACCCAATCTTTCTCTCTCTCTCTCTCTTTTTTTTTTTTTTTTTTTTATTTTTTTTTAAATTTATTTTTTTTATTTTTTATTTTTTTTTAGTATTTTATTTCCTTTCACAAACCAATTCCAAAGGATTCCTAAACCATAAAAATCAAATTTCTTCCTATAAAATATAATTGGAGCTGTATTGTAGTTCAAGTGACAACCAGATGCTGGAAAAGAAACCAACAACTGTTGGTCCAATTATATAAGTTTCTTAGTACTCACTGAGAAGTCTGGTCCAAAAGAGATTTGCTTCTGCTAAGACCTTGCTGGTAATTTTTATTCATTCTTAACAGTCTTTTTGATATCTTTTCTCCTTCTGTATCTACATGTTTTCTCAATATACAGACATTAAAACTCATGTGTGTTCTGTAGGCTGGGAAGCAAATTCAGAAATGCAACAGGTATGAGAGCTGTTTGTATAAAACCAAGAGTGACAACTACAGGGGCTGTATTCTCAGCATGCCTTAAAACACACAAGTCACCTCACTAGGTCAATGGACTTCTATCCGTGTCTAATAAATGCAAATTAAAGAAAATCAAGTCACTTATGTTTGCAAATCTGCATCTTTTTATTGAATAAAAAAAAGGTGTGGTTTTCCTGATAATTAAATACCGTGGGGTTTGCTTTTGTGTTCTGTGATGAATTCCAGTCTCTGGCTTTGAGTGGCTGCACAATACACCCAAACTCTCTTAGAACTTATTTAGTTATCTAAGTCGAAAACAGAGCTTGAAAATTTGCTTACTTCCAGGTGGTGGCAACAAGCTGAGTAAAATGGTTGCCCTGGCATTTTTAGCATCACTAAACAGGTGGCATTTTTTTTTTTTTCTAAAGATTTGGAGTTTGTGTTTTCAGCTCCAGAACTGGATACAGGTATAATAGGATGGAGATGAAATTTGAGATTTTTGGACTTCTTGCTGTCTAACTTCAAGTTCCTTCCATTTGATCACTGTATGAATTCATACCTTGACCAAGGTTAGTGAAAGGGGCTGTGAAAACTAGACTCAATTTAAGTACTGGGAACATTTTGGTGAGAGAAAACATTGGCTAGACCCAGAATTAGGCTCATATTGCCCAAGTCCAATGATAGTCCAAGTGGAAGTAAATGTCCTTTCTTCAAGTGATAATTTCAAAGCCTCATTCTTCCAAAGTTCAGTTGACATTTTCAAATGTCGGAACATTATGATAGATACTCTATTTATTTATATTAAATCCCCATTTCCAGCGGTTGTTTTTTTCATTTTTAATCTGTGAAATCTGTTGATGAAAATGTTTGTATATTATGGCTTTTTGAGCTTCAGTAACAGAAATATTGACTCACATTACCTAAGAAAGAATGTTTATTTCTTTGGAACCTCAATACCTCCTTCTGTTTCTTTCAGGACAGTATTGTACAAATGCCCAGGCTTCTCCAACTGGTATTACCTAAGGTCAAAAATACCATATAAAAATATAGCCTGGAATGCTTCAATTTGTACTTAGTGAGTATCAAAGTTGTTTCTGTAGTAAATATTTTTTGTAATACTGTGTTGGAAGTAGTTTCAGAGTGCTTCATCGGCACAGTCAGAGATGAAGAACTGAGCAATAATTCAGTTTTAAGTTAATAAAGACATGAGTAATGGTTGGATGGTTGGACTCCCAAAGCAGGCGTCACATCCTGTGCCTGTGCTAAGCACGTGTGTGCCCTTTACAACCACTACTCTTTGGATACAGCAGCGTGGTTTGCTGTGGTCATTGGGCAAATTCAAAGCCCTTGGCAGAGTTCAGGGTTTGTACAACCCACCCGTGTCTCTTGAAGCACGCAGAGGTGACCACAACATCTTTCAGACCCTGCAAGCCTAGAATAAAAATTTTTACTGAGAGAGGAGATAATGTTAAAACTGGATGAATGTAAAAAGAGCCTTTGGATGTTTACCTTGCGCTGCTTTTGAATGAAGTTAAACAACCAGGACTGCAAAACCACAAACATCCAATTAACATTGAAGAAAAATCAGAACCACTTCTTTTCTGGTGACTGAGGTGACTTGGTATCTACTGTCAGAAGCAGCATTAAAACAGGAAAAATAATTCAAAGAAAAAAAAATAGAAAAAACAAACCAAGAAGAGCAAATTGCTTTGAATGGTCAACATTGTATGTGACATTACTTTGCCAGAGTTTATTATTTATATGATACACATCACCTGCAGCATGAGGTGTAAACAACCAAAAGCAAAATCAGCAATGCATTTGCTGTGTTTTTAATAGGACTTCTTCGGTATTTTTTATTTCACAGTTCTTGATCCATTGAACAGAGCAAATTGTAACCAGCAGTGCAGACCAACTTAAACTTTATCAAATACTGACACTGGAAACACACTGTATGTCCAGATGTACATACTCTTTGTACCTGACTCGTCTTCCTATCTCCCTCCAAAACTGTATGAGATTGGAGCTATAACACAGTAAGCAATGTGACATACTCTTCATATCCCTCCATAATTGCCCATTGTGTCCCTGGGGATACGTCTAAAATAAAACTCCCTCTCTTTGTAATGGTGACTAGGGACAAAATTCAACCTCCTTTGGGGGTTGGACTAATTGATCTTTAAAGATGCATTTCAACCCAAATCATCCTATGTTTCTAGGAAAAGAAAATCAGGAAACTCAGAATATTCAAAGCAGAATTTGAGATTTATTTTTAGGGTGACAGCACCAGCACCTGTATCTGGTTGGAAATTTGAAATTTATGTGTGGGAAAGGAACTTGCTTGACAAGATTTAATGATCATTCTGTTTACTTCCTTAACGTCTCAGTGGTGACTGGTGATATTCTTTCATTCGTCTTTTCTGATTTCAAATGCTGCCACTGTATTCAGCTTTCAGGCACAGTCAACTACTTGCTTTGATATCTATAGGTCTAAAAACCATCTCAGTTATGCACTAATGATTCAGAGGTTTATATTGCAAATTATTTGGGGCAGGAATTCTATATTCCTTGGTGTGTGTAACATTTGAGTCTCTGAGGACCCCAGGTCCCAGCATTCAGTGAAAACAATTGGAATACAATATTTTGCTTAACTGGGTTTTGGATGAGGCTGTCTTGTTAACTGAAATGCAAAACACAAATAAAATTAATATTTTTTTCACTCACCCTTTCCAAGGAGTGCCTATAATCAGAATGTTCTTTGTCTTAAAGTCAGTCATAAATTTTATGACAGGATACATGCCAGAGAGTTTTGCACATAGACACGTTCTTCTGTTGTCAATAGTGGTTTGTGTCACAGTGGGAAATTTGACTGCTGTCTTCAACACTCAAATATAAGTGGCAGAATCACAATTCACAGTCATAATTTTATGAATAAATTTACCTCCTCTTCAGATTTCAGGGAAATTATTTATTTTGTTTGGACTGAGCACCAGCTCTTTTGGATGGTTTATATTTAAATTCAAGGCAGTTCATTCATATGCAAATACTGTGCCAGGGGCAAGTGGAACAAAGTAACTGACATTCTGTTTTGCTACCTGAAGGCTGGTCCATGAGGCCATGTTTCCATTCCTACTTAACAAAAGTGTTCCTGTGGCACTTGCTTCAGAAGTGAGCGTACCATTCTCACACTTAAAAAATACCTGTACCTTTCCCTACTTTCTGATATGAACCACATGCCATGGACTGATGGCAATCAGTCGTCAGACACAGGTCATCCTGAAATAAACAGCTCCTGAAAGCCACATCCTTGTCCTTTCCATCCCATAAACTCAGAGTGTAGCTGAAACACAGAACAACAGAAATACTATATATCATCAAGATGGTTGTGATTGCCATGAAATACAACAATATCTCGGCATGAATCTATCCAGGATCATTTTTCCCCCCTCAGACATTCACGAATGCATCAGATAGAAACTCTTTCAAGTGTTTGCCAAGTGAATATAAATATGAACAGCTGGGGCCGGGGAGGGAATCTTTCCTTTTATTTTCCCCTCTGTTATGCATCAGCATTTGATCGGTTTGTTTATCTGGTTTTAGGCCTTTTGTTTTGTTTGTTTGTAGATGTATGAATTTTAATGAATGGAGAACTCTGGTATGAACAAAATATTGGGAGAGAACAGAAAACAGTGGTTAAGAGATAGTCTTGGTGTTCAGCTGGTTTAGATCCCATTTCAAGCCCTCTCACCTCTGAAAAGTCTCCTCATTCTATTCTAAGCATATGCTCATCCCCATTCTTTCTCTCATCTCTGGTTTTGCTTATCATGTTTTCAACAATTCTCTTTGTCCCTATTTTTGCTACATCTTGTTCCACTGTTTGGCCTTTTCTTACCATGCTCATTTAAAGTCTTTTAATCCAAAAGGGTATAGAAAAAGTCTAATTTTCCATAACCTAGGGCTTAGGAGACTGCAGCAAAATTACAAGCTAATATACCTTTTTTTAATGAGGTATCTTTTTTGCACAGACAAAAAAGACAGAATATGAAGCCCAGTGCTACCAGATTTTGAGCCAAATAAGTGAAGAATAAATGGGATAGAGCAACAAAACACAGAGAAAATCAGCTGTGCCCTCAGAAAATCTGATTATACTCTGCTGGAAGGATGGTTCACTTTTTGTTTCCATTTTTCTTATTACATTTCCATAAATGTCTACTGATGTCTTCCACAGAAAGGAACTGGGCTCTTGATCTGAAGAGCTATGGCAACTTTAAAAGTTTTAAGTACAGAAAGATTAGAGAAAAAATATTCAATGATCAGGGTGAGGAAGACATTCTATCTTCAATAAACAGCTATAGGAAGAAATCTTGCAAGAAAAAAAAAGTAAAAGGATGAAAAATTACAAGGCTCCACCAAAAAACTTTCCAGTTGTCTTGACACATACCCGGACAACGGTTTAGACTTATTCCTGCCAATAAATTTCTTATAAAGAGACCAAACTGAAACACAGATGTCCCATCTCATCAAATGTATATCATGACTGGCCTTAAGCCATGTTGCAGTCTTACTCATAACTGATTGGGCATTTCAGAAATCCCTGTGTCTCAATTGGAACAAACAGCTTTAGGAATAAGAATGTGCGTGACCGGGAGCTGCCCTTCAAATACTGCTGCTGGATTTTTTCTTACAGTGTACATGTGAGGCCAACCATGGCCTGAACCTAAAGACACAGTACAGTTAAAACCTGGAAGTTAAAACCTGCACAGCCCTGATGAAGCTGTGCCTGGACTGAAGAGTTCGATTTCACAGTACTTTTTCAGTGATAGCAGGAAAATGTATTGTTTGGCTTTCCCTGTCTTTGCTGAAGAGTATTTGGGAGAACTTGTTCTCACTCCCACTCTTTGGATAGGCTGGGCCTGCAGTACACAGCTGACTTAGTGGCACCTATGACTTCAAATATCTTACAAGAGGTTATACAGGAGCAGAATTTTTTTTTTTTTTTTTTTTTTTTTTTTCTGTCATAATATGATTATCGGGGTGAACTTTTGTAACACAAATAGTGCTTTTGTGGGGATAGAAAATGCCCCAGAAGGTTTATCTAATCCTTCTTGAGAGAGACATCCTGGGGCAATCAACTCATTTATACATTCTCTACATTTTTCCCCCTCTTTTTTTTTAAGAAAAGGGTTGGTTTGCTGCCAAGACCTGTTTAAGTGGTAACCTATGCAATTCATTCTAAAAACACTCATTTATCATACCCAAATTAATCTTGTAACAGGATAGCTGCTCTTATTTTCATTGTCATTTTGCCCCTTGGATAAGAGATCACAAACACATACATATCCAACTCAAAGATTCTAAAAAGCATATATAAAAGAGGGAAAATAGCAATGTCATTTCTATAATTATAAACAGAAACAAGTAGACATACATCTTCATTTCTCACATATCACATCCACTAATAATAGAATGAAATGTAATTTGTGCTGAATATTGCTCAGATTCTTTTGTCAGCAGCATAATTGTTTTCAATCAGATTGCTAGTTGGAAGCAAAAGGCTTTTTAAAAACCCACAGTAAACACAATTTATGCAAAATTATTAATTTTTTTTTCTGGAATACGGAATGCATCTTGACATGAAAAATTATGTAAACAATGAAGAGTTTCGTATGAAACTACAGTACAGAATTTTAAAACCATATATGCACACTGTTGTGTATAAAAAATAATATCTTGGCACTGGCAAGAACAGCTTACTACAATGAAAAAGTTATAGATGTAACTTTTTTACTGCAAGCACGCAGCCTTTTTAAACCTATGTCTTGTAAATGCATTGCAGACAAATTTAAACAAAGGGTCGAGGTTTCTGTGGCAGGTTTGGACTCTTGATTCTTCCTTTTTTTGGGGGGTGGGTGTAAAATTTTATGGGTTCTGCTCACACACTTAGAGGCTTTTCTCTCAAAGGACTTTCTTGTAGAGGAACACACTGCAAAATGTGTGATTTCTGACACCTCTCCTGTTCCCAGCAGCACAGGCCTAAATTTATGTTCTCTGTCCTGCATCCCACTCTGCAGGGACATGAAGAAAATAATGTCTTATTTTTCCTTCATTTCCCCACACACCCCCTTTTCCCTTATGTGCCAACATATCTCTTCAAAATGACTTTCCTTGTCTATGGATATTGAATATCTCTAAGTATTTCGGAAATATGGTCCATCTCCTTGCATAGTTGAATAGGTTTGAAATCATGGTTTTTCAAACAGACCTGAAAGTAGGAAGCATTCACCAAACCCACTAAACCATGATGCTTTCCATGGACTGCAATGAGCTTCAGACCAAGACCTCATTCTTCATTCTTTGTTGCTAATTTCTTTAAAAAATGAGTTTCCTCGCTAAGCTGTGAGTTGTGATTCTTTAAGCAGTTTATGCAAACAAACTTAAGCTCAAGCATTTTTTCAAGTGAGAATTTGCTTTATTTCTCCATCACTGGCTGCTCACTGGATTGTCTGTGATGGGTTGCTGAGGCCAGTGGTACTTTTTCTGCTCCATGAATGGAATGACTCAAGTGTTTGAAAGAGACTAATGACTCTAATACCCAACAAAGGATGAATTTGCTTATGTATAAACATCTTTGTTTGTGTGCCAGTTAGGACATTTATGCACAGTAGATCTATTCTTCCAGCATAGGTGTATGCAAATTGAAATAAAGCTGGGGGGGAAATGGCAAATGGAGCTTGCATTTCAGATGGAGAGACTTGGGAGCAGCCCAACTCCCTGGCGTGGTACAGTAGGCGCCTCCAGTCCCCCTGTCTGTGCGCTGGGTTTCCCACAAAAGAAAATTGCTGCAGGTCCCATCCAGTCTGCATGTCCCAACAAGTCCCTAGTTAGGGTGTTTGGAGCAGGAGGACTGCAGGGCACAGCACCACACAGGCCCACAGGTCACATTATAATGAGCTGGAGATGATCAGAGAGATACACTGGACAACTCCAATTTCCAATTCCCGGAAACAGCTTGTGTTTCTGATGTGCATTAGAAAAAGGAAAAAAACAAAGCATTAAAGCAAAAGCCTTTCAGAATTCTCTTCCATACCTCCAGAGTTGCAAATGTTATAAAACATATTTTCCTACCTTAAGGGTCTGCTTTTCAGTGTTTCTTCTTCTTCTTTTTTTACTTCTCTCATCAGAAAATGACCACAGAAACCTTGAAATTTAAAAATATCAATATAAAGATGCTTCTGTGGAACATATTAATTTAAATAAACTAGCATATATTGACTAAATTCTTTTTGGGGGAAAATGTTCCAACTATATGCAACGGCAACCCTCTTCCAAAATTATTTCTCAATTAAAAAGATTGAAATTATCATTTTTCAGTCTCTTGTGGGTTATTTTCTTATGTCTTTGCATAGTTTGAATTATTTATATTCGTTGGTTTATTTTCTCTGACATCTGATTTCTTTCAATAAGTGACTCCATGCAAATGTTACATAAAAAAAAAAAAAAAAAAAAAAAAAAAAGGACATGTCTTACTCTAGACCAGAAACTACATTGGGGGCAGGGGGTAAAATTAAACCTGAAATTATTGCACAAGCAGCAAATTAAACATTTTCTATTGAAAAAAAATTCCATTCTTCTGCATTCAGTGCTTTCTGATATATTTCTGTCACATAGCACACTTTCTCGATAAACCTCAAAGCAGACCTTGGAGCTCACATCTCAGAACCTTCTAGGGTTCCTAGGGCCAGACAAAGTTTTTAAGAAGCAGAAGTGGAAGCAGCAGCGAAGAACCTGGTCAGGTGAGAGCGTGCCATACCCAGACTCCCCTCATGCCATCAGCTGAGGGCAGCACTGCTGAGGGCCCTTACAGAGGGGAAAATGATGCCTATTAGTGCTTAAAGTCAAACCTGCCACATCCTAAGATCAGTCTGAAGTCAAGCATCTCTTTGGAGCTGAGCAGCAGCATTTTCTGAGATAAGTGAGAGTGCCAGGAGATGGGACCACCATCTCCTCCAGTTCCTTGGGATGTCTCTCTGTCTCTCTTCATAGCACATCCAAGCCAGTGGGCTTAACACTGGAGCCCAGAGCTACAGTCCAGGGAAAGCTTAATGTAGATATTTCCATAGAATGTCTTTTCTTTCTTCAGTAGTGGTGATTCCAAGCTTCCACCCACAGCCTGCTTTAATGACAGTACTGTGGAGGACAGTGACGCCCACAGTTTGATACTGAGTCGGTTGTCAGCTCTCAAAGTTTCTCATAGAGTTTAGCTCAGCTATTTAGGGCTGATGAGATCATGCTGTTTAATAGACCAGAGACCACATACGGGTGTTTTACCAGCACTTTGGAGAACCACTGTTTGAAAATTGTTGAGCACACCTCATCCCAGGACTTGATTCTGGCAGGTAAGATCGGTCACTGGAACTGCTCCTGTCTAAGAGGTGCAAAAAGCCTTGACTAAAGCAGTATTTTCTGGATTTACTTCTGTAACACTGTTATGACTTCATTGATGCCTGCAGTAATGTATGGGAATGAGAGAACAAAACCAGCCATGATTGCTACAGATCCTGTTTTTGGCATTGATGCTTTCAGAAATTTACACTTCTTGTTCAGTTCCTGCTCTTAGTTTCTCTGAAGACATCTCTTTTCTACAAGCCTCTGCTGTGCCTTGCCTATTAATGAATGGAGCTGAGAATTCCCCACAAGAAGAGATCTATCCCTCGTGGCTGAGCAGATATTGCTGGCGTTGTATGAACACAATTATGGGAGTTACTGTGGTATGGGTGATTTCTAACAGCTCACTGGGAGTGCTGGGTCATGCTGGATGTCGAGAGAATCAGCCTAATTCTTTCTTGCCAGCCGTCAGTGAGCCCCACGGATGTTTCTGCAGCAGGATCAGTGCAGGTACCTGTGCTCCTGCAGGTTGCCTTGCAGAGGTGTCAGGGCTGAGGGCTCATAAAGCCACACAGCCGCTGTGTTTGTCGAATGCTGTTCAGTGCAGATCCCAGCCAGGGCTTGGATTTGTGGCTGGGCTTGGAGCCTGAAAAGCTAAGGATTCAGGATTTGGCCCGCATCTGTCTGTGTATTTATATAATGACAGAAAAAGCAAATTCCTTACAAGCAAATATGAGTCAAAACAAAAACACTGTGAAGGTCAGCTGAGCACAGCAGTGAGATGATGTTATCCCAGCCGCATGTTCAACTCTTAAGCTGCCCGACCAGCCAGAGGGACTCCTGGGCAAAAGTCCTTGGAAGATGCCAGCTGGGAAACCACCCACCGACACCCAGCTGGCTTCTCAAAACAACTGCAGCCTCAATGTTTGACACTCTGCTCCAGGCACAGCTGCAGGGCATAGCCCAGCCACAGAGCAATACCAAGGGTTTCCCATCAAGATTTCCAACAGAAATACTGCACATGGGAAACACTGTTACAAATCCTAATTGGTAAGGATTTCCTTTTTTAAAATAGATGAACAGCAGCATATTTAAGGCTATTTTTTTTTTTTTTTCAATCTAGCTGGCATAATATTAATCCATCAAGTCAAACTCTGTTTTAGGGTTAGTTTTTTGTTGGTTTTTTCTTTTTTTTTTCCTATAAATGTATTGGTTAGCATCTCACTTTCAGCCAAGATACTATAAACAATTCACAGACACAGATCCAATCCAGAGTTAATTAAGGTTGATCAAAGCTTACGCAGAGCCCTCAACTCCTAGTGCTGAGGATAAAAGCAGAGGTCTTTTTAAGGATGTAGTGTCCTTGGAAATATATATCCTCTCCTTATTTGTTTGGAATTAATTTCATTGTAACCTCATGTCTATAAACACCCTTCCATTAAGTAAGAACAACATCTATGCAATTATTCTTGGAAAAGTTTTGAAACTCTCTGGAGGCATTCACCAAAAATGTGTATTTCATTTTTAGAGATGTAGTAATGTGTTTACTGTAGTAATTTTGAGAAGTTACACTGCATTGTGATCACTATTCTTGCAGGAAGGCTCCAGCTTTGACCAATTCCATTGAGTTAGGGTACTGTACTTGGATACAATCAATATCTGGAAAAGTTTCCAGGCTACATGACCAAGCAGGAAGTCCTGTGCATGCTCTACCGACTGAATGTAAAGACATAAGGGCTGAATCTAGAATTAAAATCTAAAGTCTTGGCAACAGGTCTATGTGCTCACCCCCGCTTCCATCCATTCTAGGGCAAAGCTTCCATATGCACCAGCCACCTACACTTGTATTTTTCAGGTGAATGAGAACCAAACCCAGCAAGGGGAGGAGGATTTAACAAACAGCAGCTGTTGCAAATAATTTGCAATTTGCATGCTACATATTTGCCATTCTGTTTAGAGCAAGCTAAATCAGTTCAAATCTGGATTTCTAATAATACCTTTGTTTCTTCAACGGCAGACAGAATAAGTAAGTTGGTTAGTGCCTCCAGTATGCACTAGCTTTGTCTCTAAACAGGGTCACCTTTGATGGATAGAGACTCTTAGTGCAGATGATAGCGCACTTCAGAGTCCCAGGTAGTAATTTTAAACTGTTTTACTCCCTCACATTTGCAAGAAGCATTGCCAGAAGTCCATAATGTCTGCATTACTGCCTGAGTGGTCCTAAACCATGCTCTTCTTTATGACCTTCAGCATGTTCTGGGACTAGAGCAGGTTTGTTTCTGAAGGGCTGTAGGCAGAGAACGAGCATTCTCTACTCAGGGAGTAGATTGGTCTGTGAAGGAAGAACCTGGCATGGAAAGGCCCTGTGCCCCCATTCTTCCGCATGACAAGTTCTCACATGCAGTAGCCCACAAAGGAGCTCTTTTGTGTTATGTACGACTATGTACCAGATGTTTTATCCTGACAAAATGAAGATCAGGTTCTGCCTAGTCTTATGTTGTAGGACAACTTCTCATTAAGTTGGTGTGATACAAAATTAATAACTTTGGCTGTATATAGTCCTCTCACAGAAATGGAAAATGGAAAATCCTATATTCAGCCTTGCTCACTACTTGTGAATGGGGCAGGAAACCTCTCCAACGACAGCAAAATGGGTCAATTTTTCTTTTATGCCCACACGCTAAATTACACAGATATTTTGCTTTTCTTTTTTGTCACTTTTTTTCGTGTACGAGTTTTGCCAATCCAGTTATCTTCAAGACAAACTCTCCTTACTCTATAGCATGGGTTGTTCCTCACAGTACTTCCATCATGTGTAGAGGTAACTAAGTGCTCTATTCCTACTATTAAGATTTTGCAATATGTCCCTGAGGGCTTGATTAACATCCCCATATTTATTCCAATCAGCCCATGGGACACTGAAGGCCACCTCTGGCCCAAAGAGGAGTTTCCATTTGGAAACGGAATATGATTTTGAACCGGGAACCCAGAAGCAGAGGGGTTTTAATTTCTATTGTTCTTAGCCTTTCATTGGTCTTCAATTAGTCTTACTGTCAAGTGGAAAAAGATTATAGTAAAGTATAAAGAAAAATGTCAAATTTTATTGCCTGCCAGGTTTTGTTATTGTAATGGGAGCTGAACAAATTGGTAATGGGTAGAAGACTTGTGCTTATAGCTACTAGAGAGACAAAAGTATTGGCAAACTTTTTGTTCTGCCTAAAAAAATCACTCTGGGCTATGTGGCTACTATTTTATGTTCCTGCAGAGAGATAAAACTTTTTTTCCTTAACTGTTGAAGCAACAGAAATATTCTTCTCTTCCACGGGAAAAAAGTTAGAATGATTCCATCACTTTGCTAACAGCAAATCCTAAGTATTTCATAAATTGTAAATACTTCCCTTAGGTTATATTTAAGGAAACAAACCAACTCCCTGGGTTTGGATGAGTTTGCACTTAGAAAAAGTAATTCTATTATCTACTGAAGATAAGTGAAAAATCTCTAGTGGAAACATGACACAACAAAATGTCATGTCAGGTTGCAAATTTGAAATAGGACAAAGTGCAATTTTTTCAGCAGATTTTTTCCATCTAGATTTTTCAGGGAAGATAGTTTCTGCTGACTTTAGGATTAATTTCTGGGGTTCTTTTCTATTATAAATTTACTTATTATCTATTAGTCCTCTCTTCCCCATAATATGCAAGAACAGCTCTATATCCACGTGAATTCTTCTGGTGTTTTAATTGGATGTGTCTCCAGTGTGATACTATAAGTTTCTCATTTAGCATCAGTGGTTTAACATCCTTTGGAGCAAAGTGAACCAATGACTTAATTAACTTCCACTTGGGCAGTTATCTGCTCTGGGAACCTGCAGGAAGTATTATTCTATTTGAGGGTGACAAATGAACATACATGAGGTACCACACGCCACCCAGTGGGAGATCTGACAAGAAACATAATTTATTTCATTAGTGGTGCCAAAATGGGCTTTCAAGCTGAAAACGTAAATATGTAGCAGTGTTTTAGAAGAGGAAGCAGCACGAGCTTTGTCTGAAATAATTGATCGTGTACAGTTTACAACATATATTTCCATGGGAAAGTTTAAGTTTTGTGTCAGTCTTCATACATCATACTATAGTTTGCTAGGTGTCAACCTAGCAAAAGTGGTGTACAAAATAAAAAGTCATAAATACTTTTGGATTTGGTAATACTTATCAATTACATTATGAAATACAGATTTAAAAGAAAATAACTAGCCTAGATTCAGAATTAACTTTGGGTTTTTATTTATAATTGCCCTGAGTATTGTAGATTTCAAAACATGGCTACAGTCTCCATCATCCTTGGCTTTCTTCAGATTTATTGTAATTTATAGAGTAAAAGTTAGTGGCAGCCTCTAATTACCCACAGAACCAAAGTTTCCTGAATGAAAACTTGAGATCAAAGGGCATGAATAATAGCCTTAAAGTCATCTCCCCTTACACAGGCTACTCTTAGCCCCTCTGCTGTCCTTTGGTATAAATTAAGCACCTTAGGATGAATAAAACATGAAGCACAGAAGGTTTAGATTTCACAGAAGATGAATGGTTGGATTATTGATGGGAAAAGGAGCATGGGAAAGTATAAACCATGTAGATCTAAAAATTTTAAACTCAGTAAGCAATCACCTTTGCTTTAGTAATTTTTTTATCTATTTTTCATAATTTTGTTCAAATCCTTGCTGTTGATAAGGCAGCTGGGTTGTTCTGTGTCACTGAGCTGCACTTTTAAGTGAGCTCAGAAGCCTTCCACAGTTCATTCTGTTGACTTCAGTGGGCATATGACCAGGCCATAAAACCACAAGAGCAATCACTGGTTGTTAAAAACCATACAAGCACTTACATTCAATTATAATGAAAAAGGTGCATACCTCTTGTGTCTCATGAAACTCAGACCTGCAGGCTGTTTGATTCCTCTTATATATAGCATGAATCCAGCTCCTTCCTGATGTAAAGTTCATTGCCTTTCACTAGTGTTACACATGCTGAATTTAATTCATTTCATATCCCATCATGGTATAAATGTGAGTAACCATAGGAATTAGGAAAATAGGATCAAAACCCTTTCTAATGTAGACATTTATTCATAGACAAAGATTTTCCAGGGTGAATGGGTACAGGAGGCAAAAGCTGTGTGTTTGTTTTGAACAAAATTTTGTATTTGTATTCTATGAAGGATGTTCTCTATGAAGGAAAAAAAAAAAAAAAGTGCAAAAAGAAAAATCAGTAACTGTTTTGGGAAATGGTAAAAAAAAAAATGTTTCTCCATGAGCTGTGAAAATGGCTGACTCTTCATCTTGGCCTTAATTTATTAAGAACCAAAATATTAACTTTCTGAAATTTGGACATTTGAAAATTTATTTATTTTTTGTTTACCTGTATTGAAAGCAACCAATGAAAGCAGTCAAATGCCCAAATTACCTTCTTTTGGAAACCAGAGAGATGTATATTATAATTATACCTTATTCAATCCTATGGCCCAGGTATCAGGGCAGCCAAGCAAACCCAGGGAAAAGGGGCTCACCTACTCCTTATACTTAATTAACATCTGGGCTTTGAACAAAGCTCATCTGGTTTCCAGGAAGTTGACTCAGGCTTTGTTTTTCCTCTTAAGGCTGTTCCGCTTTTTAGAATGCAATTAAAAATTCATTGGCCTGGGTAGGGAACCCAAGTGTCTCACATCCCCTGGGATGGGTCTAACCACTGTCTTATACAGTCATTTTCACGCTCTCTTGCTGTCTCAATAAATATTGAAGTATTTTATGCAAAACGAAATACCCTCTATATGAGCATTGGAGAAAAAATACATTCAAGGACTACTGTGGATTGTGATGGTTGCAGCAGCCTCATGGAAGGGGGGGATTCCTGCCTTTGACCCTTGCCTTGAACCAGGAAAAAAGAGGTTTGAACCTCTCTCTCCTAATGGAGAAGTGTGCTTATTTTTGGAAACTGGATTAAAAAATAGAATTTTTAACCAATATGTGCACTGCAAAGGCCTCATGCTACCTCACTGGCTTTCCTGATTCCAAGTGCAGAAAAAAAATACCATTTAGAAAATTGCAATGGCAAGGTTAGGCGTGCAGGTTTTTTTGTTTGTGGCAAGTTGGAATTTGGCATAAAATTTTTATTTGGTTCAATTTAGTCTTAGAGTAACCTAAATAACCCCTCTACATGTTTGTATTTGCTTTTTCTTTTAAGAAAATAAATACATAATCAACTAAAGAAACAAATCAAGAACATTTCCATGTTTTTTTCTAAGCTTTTAATTTTTTTTTACTCAGGTCCATTTATTTGAAAGAAGAGCTGGGAGTCAAAGTTTTTTTGATTATAGCCAAAAAACTGGGTTTTTTTGCCCCTGTGAAGTATGACAGGAAAAAGTATAATTTTTCAAGTAGTTTTTAATCTTATCTCTGAATAGGTGTAGTTATGCTTAAATTGTCAGGTTTCAGGAAAACTTTGAGCTCCCAAAGCTGATCCAAAGCCCTCTGAGTAGGTGACAGTCTTTCTGTTGACTTAAAATGTCTATAGAGGGGAAGCTGAGTTAAAACCTACGAGCTGAGAATTTGTGGCTGTGTAATCTAGTTTATTGAGACAGAGGTTTACAGGAAGGAGAGATACCTCAAAGTTATCTTAATATTGCAGCAATTTGATTAATTATGCTTTGAAGTAAGGATACTGTTATTTATTGTGTGTGTTGTTTGTGGCTTTTTTCTCTCTGCTGTATTATGGATATAACATATTGATGGTGAGGACACTGTAGAGGCCAATGAATTCCAATCAATGTGAATGCTCAGAAACCCTCAGTGGTCAAAGGGCTCTGGCAAACAAAGCCATTTTATAATGCATCAGCACAGACTTCACATTGCCCTGAGGAATAGAAAAGGTAGTTAGTTTAGGCAATCATAAAAAAATAAATCTCAAGGAGCAAATATTCTCACTTACAACAGCTTTCTGACAATAAGGCCATTTCTGACTGGAAGGGAGTTCACAGGTCATTCTTATTAAGTGCTTGACTGATTTATTTTAGCACAATTCTCCCTTCTGCTGAAGCTGGGAGAATTGAGCTGTACTTTTCCTCCAGAAAATCCTACTAATGCTGTGCTGGGCTTCAGAGTGGAAAGGGTGAGCGCTGCTATCCCATCGTATCAATTGCAGTATGCTTCCATCAATGCAGCCAAAATGCTCTGGAAAGGAGAATTCTCCAGCTTGAATCCACTCCCTTAGTGACTCTCCCTAACCTCTAGAGTTTGCCAAGTGCCCTTTTAGGAACAGCTAGGTGGTAGTTGTGCTTGTCCTTCCATAATCTTGTCTCTCTACCCATTGTACTTTTCTACAATATTTATTTAAGGCATAAGGAATAGCCCAATTCTCCCTTTAGAAGATGGCATTTTTAAATCTGCCTTAGAGCATTTGTGATGTTTCTCAAAGCCAGGCTGTACTGAATATTAAAAGCATCATATGGGGTAATATTCCTCACTCATATTATAAACTATATCTTTTGGGACTCCAGCTTTGCTTTTAATTATATCATTACCCTAATTATCTTATTAACATCCATCCCTTTATGGAAGAATAAAATAAAGGCTTTTTTCTTTGCTCCCTGCAGCAGGCTCATGATCAAATATTCGGAAACTATTACACTAATCATAACAATTTCACTGTTATCTTCCACTTTGCCCATCTGTTTGCCCATATCCACTTGTTTCCTGCCATAGCCACAGACTGTCAGCTCTCTGAGGCAGGGTGTCTCACAGAGCTTTGCACGGGGCTTGTTTCTGATGGGGGCGTGTGGGCGGTAGAACTGCTAGAGTGATAGATTTATTTTCCAGATTATCAGTAACATAATTGCATTCTATTAAGTTGCATTATTTTTGCCAATGCATTATCTTACCTTGTAATCTTGGAGTACTGTGTAGCATCCCCAAAACAACTGGGAGCAGCAATTTATTTATTAATTAAACAGATTAATAAATAGCAACTGAAGCAGTTTGGGTATAATAAAGGCAAATGTTCTGTCCTTTAATGATAGACAATCGTGAGTCCAACACACTTTGCAGAAATGAGATAGGAAACAACAAAAAATGAATTTGATTATGTGTTGTCACTCCAATTCATTCTTCTCACTTATCACAATTAGTTTAGGCCCTTCATCTATTCATGTCATCCACACAACACTTCTACCGCTGTTGTTTATCACCTCCCTCATTTATTCCTGCTCTGCAAATGGGAAATTTTTGCAATATTGCTTCAGAGAAAACTATAGATCAGAATAGACAATCACACTTTTTTTTTTCTTTCATTTATAGCAAGAAGAAATATGAAATTGAAATTATTTGCCATGTTCTTCAAAGAGAGCTTTGGGTTGAGAACACTGGATGCTAGTTGCAGTAGTAAAGGAGTACAAGCTGAAAATATGATACAGCTGTGCATATAGCTTTGTGATTATTTTGAAAAGCTGGCTATCTGCCCCGTCTGACAGTCTGCAAATATGGCAAATAATTTAACATTCATGCTGCTCCTGTTTTGGCATTATATACATAAATCATGTGGTCACCATTTTCCAAATTGGTAGTAGATCAGAAAGGAGTTAATGACTAAAATTTTGGTCATGACTTGTTCCATTGTTCCATAATAAAAAAACATTGTAAAATGAAATATCAAGGCATAAAGGACATTTGTGTCATGACTCATAGGTCATGGAGAGCTTTTATTTTAGTACATCTTAAGGAGTTATTTCTAACTTCAGAAGTTTCCTGAAGGGTTGATCAACTGCTGAATGCTAGGCATGGTTCTCCTTTTTGACTCCATAGGCTTCTACATCCCCAAATAACCAATCATTTATTATCACTTCTATGAGCTGCAAGAGAATATGCAAAGTCTTGTTTCATCTATGCTTAAAAAGTCTATGGAAGATTTGGAATTAGATTTTCTTACTTAAACAAACAAACAAACAAAAAACAAACACCACCACCACCACCACCACCCCCCCCCCCCGAACTGATCATTATTTCCCTGAAGTTTGGGTTTGAGTTTATTTTTGTGTAGCTTAAATATGTGAGAAGGGAAGCCCTCATTAAGTTACATGGTGAAAGGATGGTTTTTATCCTGATGGTTTTATCCTCTTCGCTCCATCAAGGAGGTGGTGGCTTTTCATTACACTTACACCATTTGTATTAAGCAAATTTGAGTGTGAAAATCCCCCTGTGGAATAGCACTCTTGATCCTAAGTCCACCTGGGTACTGTGCATGTCACTTTGGAGCAAAGCTGATAACAGAATTAGATGACGTGTTGGGTGATTCTCAACACAGCAGTGATCCAAATCTTCTCACCAGTTCTTCCTCCGGGATTCAACATTTTCCCTGAGCACATAGTGACCTCAATAGCTGTCTTGAGATGAGTTTCTCTCTATCAGCATCAAAACTGCCCTCTCAGAAAATCATGAATGCCCGCTTATCTGAATTTTAGCTTTTGTTCTTTATTATGGCTGAACTAGTACAAGTTAAAAACAGTGGTTTGTGTGAAGACAGAGATAAAGTTAGACTTAATGCCAAGTAAACCTGGAGTTTTCAGGGCAGGGAAAGAACAAAAGGAGAGTGAATACTGATCCAGCTATGGGAGACATGGCCTGTACCTCTGTGATTTGCAATCAGATATGTCATAAGAGCGTGAGAGAATATCACATTCACAAACAGGAGCAGGAATAAGTTATCTCTATATCCATTAGTGCAATATCAAATTTCTTTCCTGATCTGTCCTAGAAAAGAGCAAACACAGTCCATGTTATTGAATGCACAGAGAACAAGGAGGCAGAAAATAAGGCAGAAACCAGCCTTCCTAGACCCATGGAAGAGCTACCCTGCATTTCAGACTGAATCTTGTGAGCCACTGTGCACCAGCCTCTTCAAAGGCACTGTGGGAATTCAAATACTGTCTCATCACTACCCAAATACTTGCCTGCTTTTTTTGTCACACAAGGTTCCTAGCTTGGTTGCTGTTTGTGCAGAACACATGGATACACCTGTCAGATATTTCACATCAAAGGCATTCTAGAGCTTATGTTCCAAAGCAAATATACAACTGATAACAAAACACAGCAGTCAAAAGCAGACGGTTCTTCAATTTGATGTAATGTAAGAAACATGGATTTGCATGAACTACGATGATTTTATTTTTGTCCTGTGCTGATATACAGGAATATTCTTTTGATGACAATTTGAACAAAGAAGTCCGTTGAAACTTCTGTAGTTAGAATAGCAGTAATTGGATAACCATTTTGGCTAGTGGGGTTGTTTGCTTTTTTTTTTTTTTTTTTTTTTTTTTTTTTTTTTTTTTTTTTTTTTTTTTTGGTTACTGGTGGCAACTAGAAATGTTCATGTTACCCAAAGTGACAGGGAAAATTGTCAGCATTGCAGCAGTACCCATTGCCCCCCTCCGTGATGGAAAACACTGTGAATCCATCTGTGAAAATTCAGCTTTCATTGAAGATTTGCAGAGTCAGTTGCTTAGGATTAATAATGTTGCTAAGGATTGCATGAGAGGCTTGGAATCCTTGAGTCATCCACCTGATATACCAAATCTGGTTTACCTCTCTCTAAATAAAAAAATTTACCTGTCATATCTAGGATTAAAATAACTCCTGGGCCATACAGTAGACATTAGAAAGATTTCAACATAAATGGAAATAGCCTAAAATTTAAGGGATCACTTTAGCTTCCTGCTGGAGCAAAATCTATGTTTGACTGGAAGGTTAATAAAAGGAAATAAGGATTTACAGCTTAGAAATGTAACAAGTCTTTGAAGTTGTCTTTACACAAGTAGTGGTTTTAATTCAGTAGTTAGCTCTGTCAACATTTCCCTTCCAAAATATCATATTAGTGTAAAAATAGCAAGGAAAAAGTCACAATAAAGCAAAGGTTTTATGACTGTAAAATTAATCTCTATAGAAATATGAAATTCCCAGCTGAAATGAGTAAGAAATCAATAAAAGTACTGAAGTGATAAAACACAATTGTCAGGGCAGGAGGTCTTGAACTGTTATTTAGTCACTGTAGTGAGATATTTTTTTGTCTGCACACAGCAGTCAGATAAATAAGGTTCTATACCATAGATGAAATGCAATTAATTTCATCTTCAGTATGCTAGTTGGTATATCATTGTCATACATACACACACTAAACTGATCCAGATCATAACCAGATCATCTTCAAACAGAGTTTTGAAACCCTGGTAATACAGCAGGAGAATGACGATGACGTGGTTTAACCACAGCCAACAATTGAGTACCATGAAGCTACTTGCATGGTAATATTAAAACCAAACCAAACAAAACAAAACAAACAAACCCCCCCCAACAAAACAAACAAACAAACAAACAAACACACACCCCAAAAACACAACCCCAAAAAAACCAACCAACCAACCAAACAAGTGTAAAGAAAAGGAAAAAGAGAGAAAGAAAACCCAAGAAAAGTGCTGCACAATACACTTGCTCACCACGCACTGACCAGTGCCCATCCCACACCCAAGCAGCGAGTGTCAGCTCTTGACCCAACTCCCCGTTTCTGCACTGGGCGTGATGCTCCATGGTGTGGAACATCCCTTTGGTCAGCTCAGGTCAGCTGTCCTGGCTGTGCTTCCCCCTCAGCTTCTTGTGCACCTGCTCACTGGCAGAGCCTGGGAAACTGAAAAGTCCTGAATTTAGACTAAGAATTACTTAGCAACAACTAAAACATGAAAGTGTTTCCAGCATTTCTTCTCATACGGAATCTAAAACACAGCACTGCACCAGCTAGTAAGAAAATTAACCCTATCCCAGCTTTGTCATGTATGAAACCAAGACTGGCAGAATTCTTTATTAATGGTCTAAGGAAACAAAGATAAGAGGTTATCAGTGATACTTCACAGCAGGATAAAAGCTCCAGTTATGTGAACTGCAGAAGCTACAACCTGAGCAAGTACTTTTGCTGTGTTTACAAAACAGCTGAGATGATGATGATGATAGAAGCAGCATACTAGCATATTGTAGACTCTTAGACTAAATGCCGTTTTTTAAAACTTAGATGTAGCTTGATATGACAGTGAATGAAAGACCTGAAAAAAATATATGAACCAACTGTAGCTAAACAACTGTAACCTCTGAGAGAGAGATGATTCTTTATAAAATTAGTGGTCTGAAAATTCATTCTCAGGAATATCAGAGGCAAGAGTCTATTTAATCTACACTACCAGTAATACTCATCAGTGGGATTTAAAGAAACAGAAGGTGATTTCCCTTGCACCAAGCTGTTTATTCTGGTGATGCTAATGCTACAGAATGACAACTGGGAAAGCAAATTATAGAAAGAATTTGCTAGGGAAGTCAGAGTAACATTTTTTCAAATGTTTTCAGAAGCACCACTGAATATTTCTAAAGTTATCAAGGGTATAGAGAAATTTTTTAGATAAGATTAAATGGGTTGTCTGGGAGACACAGATATTTTTATTTTCGTGTTACCCTGGTTCCTTTATTGCTGATGTTTTAACCATGAACTTGAGTCTGTTAATCTGCTTCTTTATGCTCTCCTTAAAACTCTCAGATGGGCAAGAGATAAGAAATTATATTGCCACATCACTTTTATAACTTTGTTACTAATGTATTCCTTCAAAATTGCCCAGAGTTCAGCTATTTGAGTAAATTGTGCATCATTTATCTCCTGATGTTTTGAACTGAGCAGTACTACTTGTATCAGACACCAAGTAAATTTAGCCCTAGTTCAACATACATGTGAAAAGACTTACTGAAAACACAGAATTTAATTTCTTCTTTTCCCAGCAAAACATTAAAAACATCAAAAATCATCATTAAAATAATTAGGAATTTCAAATTCATATAACCTTGTTTTATTTATATTTTATTCATTAGTTGTAAGTATTCTAAAGTGACCAGAGCCTTTGACACGCTGTCCCAGAAAACTTCGTGCCTTCCCACTGGGACCATCAGACCCATTTATTTTTGGTTATGCCATGCCCACAGGTTTCCCTGTGTCAATTTTCTGCAACTCTTACTCAAGTGACACTTTCTTAGGGAAAATGACCTTTTCAAACATCTCCCCAAGAACTGTAAAGACATTACCTTTTCTCTAAAGTTTGTGCCAGTTTGGTTGTACAATTTCACCCAAAGTATGCCACTGGTGACTGTCTAAATCTCACAACATATTCTCATTTCATTTTAATAAAATGGTCATTCCTCTTGCTGGCGCCAGGTCAAAGTAAGTTTGTATTTTTTCCTGTCTCTACTTTTAGTATTGGGTCTGACAGGCTATTAACGTCATCTATTCCCTCTGGAACAAATTACACTTCATGGCAGACTCATCATAACACCCCACAAGTTAGTCATGCTTGTTAGGAGCATGACTCCACAGGTTTTTTATTAGTTTTGGGGGTTTGGGGGTTTTTGGGTATTGTTGGTTTTTTGTTGGTTTTCATTTTGGCACCATTTTCTTGCTTACCTTTAACATTTTGGATAACATCAATTAGGGGTTGCATTCTATACCTGTAATGAAACTGCCTAAAAAAACATTAACTAAATTCTGGGAGAATTTACTATGCAACAGGGTTCTATTAGATGTAGAGCTGGTTTAGCAAAAACTTACTTGGTACATGTGCCTACATGTTCAGCTGCAGTATTTTCTGTGAAAGTTGTCTCTTGAGAGTCAGAATTATATTCTAACACATGTGTATTTATCCTTGCCAACTTAAGCAATATCATCTATGTGTGTTTTCCTTCAAGGTGCTGATTTTCCTTTATCGTTAGCAGGAATTTATCACTCTTTCACTTAGTTTTGGCTCATGTAGTAATCTCTGCCAATGTTCTTTTCTTCATTGTTCACTTTGGGGTGTTATAAAATATCTTTGCCCTTCTTCTAAGGTGTTTTTGGACCATCACACGACTTTTATGTATCCTTTTGAATACCTATATTCCTGTAACACCCTAGAAATTGTGAGGTTGTTTCCCTTAACCAAAAGCCCATCTAAAACTGAATAGTTTCCCTTGAAAAGCTCTTGGAAAATTCTGGTCCTACCATCCCATGCTAGTAATTCGGATGATTTCCCACAGTTCTATCTCAGATGTAGTTCTGGCAATTTCAGTCCTCATCTATCTTGCGACCAGAGTTTGTTCATGTGTTGGCAACTCCATAACTTAGTTATAGACATTGTTCCACTGCATGTTTGCCCTGACAGTGCTACTGGAGTTATTAAATCTTTCCACCTTTTTTATCACTTTGATTACATAATTTTATATCTAAAACCAAATCATTTTCAGGTTCTCAAACACTGGAACAGTTTTCCAGATCGCCATCTGACAGCAATAAATAATGGCTGACTGACTTAATTTTAAAAGGGCATACAGAGTTAGAAAGAACGAAGTGAAGCTTCTTATTTCCATTGCTTAAGGTCAATGCCTTCTTTTGAGCAAACTGAATCTCAGTTTTGGTTAGTGGTTACTGCGGTTAGTGTGACACATGAGACATTGCTGATCATTTTCAATCACACTACTGTAAGCCAGAGCCCTACTTACAACTCCCGTAAAAAATTAGATTTCTGCTTTCTGGCACAGTAGCTATGTATTACTGTGTCTTTTAATAAACCCACCAGTTTTAGAACCTCTTTAAGCTTCTCCTTGATAGTCATTAGATTTTCTTTGTACAGTTTAACTTAGTTAGGAACACTTATCACAGATTTCCTGGTATGACTTGGCATTGAGAAGAACTTGGAAAGCTTTATGTGTCATCAGGTATTTTAGTGATGACTTCAGATTTATTATAAACTGTACACATACCTAGTTATATTAAGATCTAGTTGTTTTAAGATCTAGTTGTGTTGAGATATGTAATGTCTGATTATGAATATTCAGATTTGGGCCACAATCTCTCTTTCTTCTAAAAATTCCAACAGCTCAGAGCTGCTAGTCCTGGTTAATATTTTGTTTTGCTAAAGCAAATATTACTTGGGCAGGCCCTAGTATTGTCTACAACATGGATGTACAACTTGTACTATATAAACCAACTATGAATAGCCTAAAGAAATATGTCATTTAGTCTCTGGGCCCTTTATATGTTTTATCTTTTCCAGGATAAGCTGGTAGAAGTCTAATGTGAGACAGAAGGTTTTCCCAGATGATGCACTGGTCCAGGTCTTTGCCTGTCTCAAGAGTGTCTGAGGTCATTCTCTCTGTCATGTCATTTAATACGTGCATAATGAATGCAATTACTTTTTAAGAAGTGTTCTGTAAATCCATTTTTGATCAGGAAGGCCAGTTTTAATGATGGTGCACAGTGCTTTGGGTCTGCACTTATATAATAAATGTGATATTCCTAGGAAGAGTGCACAGTATATCTGGACAATGAGCACAGCA
The DNA here is from genome assembly GCF_015227805.2 of Hirundo rustica. Lineage (NCBI taxonomy): Eukaryota > Metazoa > Chordata > Aves > Passeriformes > Hirundinidae > Hirundo > Hirundo rustica. The sequence goes on from NC_053453.1 coordinate 8,365,697, forward strand.
AACCAAGGCCTCTTACTGCTCATCTTTTAGGAGCAGGTGCTGCATCAGCTCAGCGGTGACGGGGACATATATTCAGATATACCCAAGAAGACAGCAGGGGAAGCAGGCAAAGAGCTCCATGTATGCCACCTTCTCAAACCCCTACTTTTCTTAGAGTTATTCTTGCAAGGGCGATAGGGGAATCACTCTGTTTTCACTGAAATCTTGATTTTTACTACCCCATGCCTATTTGGGAGGAAATATTGATCCTTTAGCTTTTAGTAACCAAAATATATGAACTCTGATATCAGTTGATTATTCTGCTAAAGTTAAAAATGTAGATTTCCTTCCATGTTTGCATTGAAAAATCCCCTCCCATTTTAAAACCATTATCAACTTAAAAGTTTCGTGCTTTTGCTCAGAAATACATGTTCTAATGATTCGTGAGTGTCACTGTGTAGGGCCAGAACATTTAATGTGAAGCCAGTTTAAGAACTCTTCCTTCCTAAATTTACCCACACACAGATTTATTCAGCTACCGGAGCTGTACTACTCATAGTTATTCCAGATTTTTTTGGCTCCACTTCTGCACATAATTCCTTTATGTCATGGGATTTAGGGTATAAGTAAATGCAATACACAGATAATTCAGGGCAGCTTCAGAAGCTCCATGGTGGCTGGGAGGTGACCTCTACCTCTATCCTCAATAATTAAAGGCGACTGAGAGGGCAGGGACCAGGTTGGGTATTGATGACTCTATTTATCACAACTTAGATTTGTTTTTCTGGTGTTTTTGGTCTCCTTTTCAGGTATCATTGTTTCCTGTTGAGCCTACTGCTCTTGCATATGGCAGGTGCATGATTTCTCCTGAGTGTAAATAGGATAAACCTTCTAAACCTGCTATATTTTGTATCCATGTCTCAGAGCCGTCTCCACATACAAATGAAGAGTACTCATCTGTTTTTCAAAGTAAAACTATAAGACAGCTTTTACTCAAGCAATCAGATTTCCCAGATATACATTATTAACTATTATTTTTCATTGCATTAAGGTGATACATAGAAATGCCACCTGATAGTAGTATTCATTTTTGTTATATTTACATAGTTCATAGCAAATAGTTCACACAGCATTTTGCTCTGCTAATAAAAAGATGTTAGAGAAAATATATCATATGAATTCTAAAAGCTGACATTCATACAAAACTTTTTAAAATAGTTATTAAATTCTTATTAGTACTTAAAGAACTTCATTTGTTGTGAAACAGCCCAGGTTCCAAAGGGTGTTGGAAGCACACAGAGATTGTTCTTTATTGTTGATGTTTTTAACTATGTGCCTCCCCAGAGCTGAAGGCTGTTTATCTCTGGTCAGTAGACACACAGACCTGAAACAGAGAAGCTGTGGTAGCAGTAGGAAGAGAGAATCTATACATGATTTTCTTTTCTCCTGATCTGACTCGTCGTGCTCCTGAGATATTGGGGAAACATTTTTCTTTTGAATATTAGGTGAAATGTTCTTCCTAAAAACAAATTCAGTGAACCTAGGGTGGTTTTTGAAAGACACTTTATTACTGAAGAATGACATCCTTTTACATATGTAATAAGAAGTGGCAGAAATATAGATAGCAGTGTAAACACTAAATCTTGTCCCTTGTTCACTAAGTGTGTTGTGGATGCATCATCTTCTGCTAATACAGCACAAGACAGTGTTTAGGCTTGTGCAGTTTTTGTTTCTCATTTGACAATCAGTGTTATACAGATTTTTTTTTCTGTAGTGTGAATTGTTGTCCCAGAAAAAGAAGAATAAAATCCTTTAAATTGCAAACTCCATCTGCCTTGGCCACACTCTTTAGCTGACTGATGATCTGTAACACATACTATTTGCTGTTCTGAGTTGAAGTTTGTGTTACTTCTTTATCAGTACATTAACCTGTCCTGTTTCAGACACTGCTGATATTCTGCTTTACATGTGTATAACAAAGGCTGCCTCCTGGAATGAGAGGTGTCCCAACATAAATTGATGAAATCAAATTGCAGCATGTCCACTAACTCCCAACTGCTATGAAGGAGGCAGAACCCTCCTTTTCTCTCTAACACAATTTTCTTGGTTCCTGAAATCAGCTTTTATCTGATGCTAACTGTAGTAGTAAAAATTCCAAGTCGGAAGTGGATCACAGCCAACTCTTCCACTTGTGCACAAGATAAGTATGCCATTAAGTATATCTCCTAAAGTTATTTATCTCATGCAAGCAAATGAGTTCAAAGCCTTCCATTTACTGCTATATGATGGTAGATATCTGCTGTCAGGTCTTCCCTGGCTAAAGCTGGGCTCTTGACTGGGACAGAAACAGAGTTTGCAGTCCACTATGGCCCACAAATATAGTTTTTTTGCAAAATAATATGCAGCTGGTAAAGAAAGTATGCCCTCTTTCTTTCTTTTTTCCCCTCATATACAAAGCACAGTATCAGCGGCAGCTCTCTCCTTTACAGGTATGTATCCTGACATTGTGCTTTCTTCCATCAGCTTGAGAGTTCTCAGAGACATAAGATGTACCAATGTATGGAATACTCACATTGATTTGGGTTCATAGCATTTCATGGGAGAGCTTCTTCATCTGTGTTTTTCCCATCATCTATCTCTTTCAGACTTTTTTCTCTTAGAGACTGTACAGGATATAGTACAAATATCAGCTTGATGCCATTATGAACCACGACATTCTTCAGAAAGAGCTTCAATTTCTTTTCCTGCCACTTGGTCTCTGAACTTAGAAAGCTAGGTTCTGGGGATTTTTATCAATTCCTTTCGGCATCATCTTCCTTCTTCTTCAGATGAGATTTCCAACTAGACCCCTCAGTGATGGGTAAATTGCTTCTGCACTGTGCTGCATTGTCAAGAGTAAGGCTTCAGCAATGAATAGGTACTGGGCATGGAGGCAAAAGAAGCAGACCCAGCGGTGTTTTTTGCATCGGTGGCAGAGGTAGGAGCTCACACATTTTTACCATGAACTAAGACAGGCTGTGTTCACATGGTCAGATGATCCATAACAATTCACAGTCACAGAGCACTGTACCTCAGCCCTACAGCCTAAGCCTCAAAACATGCAACCTGCTGAGTGGCCTTAAGATGTTCCACATGGCAGAAGAATCCCCTATATGTAACTATCCATGTACTAAGCTAGCTGTTCTGCTCCCCAGTCTGTTTTCATACACCCAGAGTTGTTCCTAGACAGATAATATTAGTCTCATTAAAGCTTGATGTTCAAAGGAGCTTGCTAGATCTCACTCAGGGTGCAAGAATATTCCTAATGGCCTTGAAGGTAACTCCATGCCCTAAATCTTTCCACCTCAAATTAGCTTTGAATAAGCCCTTGGTGCTTTACCTTGCATAAATTAAAAAAATCACAGAATGGTTTGGGTTGGGAGGGACCTAAAAGATCATCTATTTCCAACCCACCTGCTCTGGGCAGGGACTGCTTCCACCAGGCTGCTCAAAGCACTATCCAACCTTACCTTGAAGGGATCTGAAAACTTCTATGGGCAACATGTTCCAGTGCCTGACCACTGTCATCGTAAAGAATTTCTTTCTAATATCCAACCTAAATCTACTCTCTTTCAGTTTAAAGCCTTGTCCTATCACCACACACCCTTGTGAAAATCCGTTCTCCAGTTCCCTTGTAGCTCCTTTAGGTACCCAAAGGCTGCAATTATGTCTCCTTGGAGCCTTCACTTTTCCAGACTGAACAATCCAAATTTCTCCCAGCCTTTCCATGTAAGAGAGGTGCTCCATCCCCCCTAAGCATGTTTATGGCCTTCCTCTGAACCTGCTCTAATTTCTTCTCCTGCTGAGGACCCCAGAGCTGGATGCAGCACCCCAGGTAGGGTCTCACAAAATGCACACAAGGAAACTTATGAATGCAAAGGAAAGGTTTCTACAGAAAGTACCAAAAGTCCATGGAAAAATATTTTCCTTGTAATTTCATATATTGAAAAGAAGAACCTTCCTTATTTGTCTGCTTGCATACAGAGACCTCATAGGGCAGAATGGTAAATAGCAAATTTACGACTTAAACCCCAAATTTAAACCCACAATTAATGCTTACCAGGAGGTTTCCAGAAATGGTAGCTAACTTTATTTGGCTCCAAATGCAGTATTCTATGAAAAACCGGTTTTAGGACACCTGTTATTGCAAATTCAGGATATTTTAATTTGGTTCAGATGGAGGCACTCAGAATTAATACATACTTTTGAAGATGCTGGTACATATTGCACAAGAGCAGATGTGTCAAGGGGACCTATGTAATACATTTCTCAATCGCCAGCAAGAGGATGTTAATGATGTGATTGTCAGCAACTACATTGTAAATGCAGCTGCTCAGGGATTTTTACCTGTAACACGGTAGGTATAACCATTCTATTTCTAAGTAAGAAAAATGCTTGAAATAACAATAATGGTAACAATAATAGTATCACTTTAGGTATCTTTATTCTAAATGTTTGAAAAAGATAAGATCTTTTCTAGATCACACACAGAAGATCTAGAATGTTTTATGACACAAATCAGCACAAGAGAAAATTGAGGTCAAATGTGAGGAAGAAATAGCGTGCACAGAAACTTGCAAACTATTTCCTAGTTTCAGACTTGAAAGTGGCAGAGAAGAACATGTGGCAATTACAGAACCACTTTTATTGCTTTAAAACAACACAGTTTAATTGGTTTGATATAAACATTGGAGCATATCTCAACTATGAGCAAAGCAGTGTACTCAATCATGTTACTTTTAATGGAAATAGTCTTGAAAATAGATTGTGTAAGGAACATTTGTCATAATGGCTGGTCTAGCAAATCACGCAAGCACAACTAGATAAATAAGGTAATGTGTCCTGCCACTTGTAACTTAATCCTCCAGTGTATTTCATTAGAAGGATCTTAATTTTCATCTGAATGTCTCTGCCTTAACGAGAATGAGACTAGAGTTTGGCTGGAGCCCAGATCAATTTCATGCAATAACAACAGTAACCATCTCAGACTTTGCCTTTCCAGTAATTGAACTATATAATATGTTAAAAAAAAAAAGACGAAACACTCAAACAAGTGAACAACTTAATCTCTATCCTAAACTGTACTTTGGAACCTTTGTTTCAGGAGTCTTGAAAATGCGATCAGTGAAGAAATACAGCTTTTGAGGCATTGGCTGTTTCAGATAGAAAATATTGGAAGAGATTAGTGAAATAGCTTTTGCATTTTTCATGCTGGTTCCACTGGAGATGTGCTGAAAGCCATAAAGATATGCTTCTTTCTCCAACTCATTTATTTCACATATAGAGTAATTTGCGGTCAATAAATCTAGGATGGATTTGCATGGCAAGACATTGGTGTGGCAAACAGAATGGATAATAATTTTATCCATACTGTGGTTGCGGTACTTTTATAATCAGTTTTGTAATGTGATATTACTGGAGAGTATCATCAACCAGTGTTCGATATGAAACAAAGTTTTCCAAAGCAACACATGCTATGTACTAATTCATGTCATCAGAGATCCATCTTCTGGTCTGTGAGACACATCTTGTGTGCACACGGCTTTTATGGAGATGATAGCACAGAGAAATGTTCTTTAATGGTTCTCTAGCTGGCCACTCCAGATGGATAATTTTACCATAGCAGGACAGCTTACTGAGAAAAAAATAATTCCTTCACAAGCCAGAGTTCTCTTGATTTTGTAAGATAAAACTTGTGGAAGAGTGGAAACTTCTGAGATCTTTAATGAGAAATAACAACTTAAAAATAACAATTGTGGTAGAAACTATTAACAAAGTATTAGTTGACTTCTTTCATGTGCTCATTTGTATGCTTAACATCTTACAAAAAGCAGAATATTTAAATTAAGGAAATAATTTCCTTAAAATATCTGTTACAGAAGAAAGCATTGAAATCCTGTCCTTTAAACAAACCAGAATTTAATATTTGTTAAAAACAATTTACAGTTCAAATCTTGTTATAATGGTCTACTTAAACATGAAACTTTGAGATTCCAGAAATCTTGGTCCTGCATCCAGCTAAGTTAGACAGCAGGCTTAAATTTAAGTCTTCCATTTTGAAGTGCTATCAGGTGTCAAGAAGCTAAGGTTTAGTTTATGCAGCATCTGATAACCTGCTTCCCTAGATACCTATTTTTCCCAGAGGTTCTTCCTTGAAGTTTGAAGTGCACTAGAGAAGAAAATTTGGCTCTCCCTGATTCTGGATTGTGCTATCTGTCCTACTCTTTACAAAATTTCAACACACATGGGCACAGATCCAGCAAACCATGTGCATAATTTGAAACCCATGAATAACTCCAGTTAAAGCTGCCAAAGATGGTAGGATGTACAGAGAAACCACTGAATTTCAGAGCAAAAATACAGGATGAAACAGTATCCTCAAACATAAGACTGAAAACTTTAGAATGGGACTCACTCAGCACTTGTCAAGAAGGATGTTGCTTTTCAAGTTATTCACATAAATCATTATGGTATCTGAAATTCATTGAACAATTCATGAGAAATATATTTGCATTTGATTTTCCTTTCCTTAAGCTTCTGTTTGTTGCAGCTTTTAACTCTCATGGGAGACTGGACTGAACTGTATATGTAAATGTTTTCTTCTTCAACAAAATCATTTGACATGTATCACCAAGCATTGGGCAGAAAGTGGAAATATTTTTAAAGGTCAAATCATAAAACTGTAAAGTCTGGAGGAATTTATCTCTAGGGAGTTATACCAAGTGTACCACTCCCTTGTATGAAAACTTAATTGATGTCACTTGGTTGAAATTATTATCTCTTGAGACAAAATTTGATATGACGTTATGTAAGATATCAGAGTGAAAAACATTTTTTGGATCAGATTTTAAGCCCAGCTTGTAGAATCACAATTGGTCATTGTAAAAATGAATATTATATCACAACCAGAGGATTATGATGTCAGGTGGGGAATAAGTGCAGAAGCAGATAAATTCTTAGGAAACAACAGTGATTCTGTTTTAAAACACTGTCTTCAGAAAAAAATGACCAGAAGAAAAGAAGTACAGGGAAATAAGCTGAACAGAAGAGTGTTTGTTTCCAAATAAGATATTTCATAAGTTTTCCATAAGGTGACAGCTGCTTTTTCAAGCACCACATTCTGCTCTCCATTACATCAGTGTGAATCCAGAAGAGTTACATTTGAATTGTTTTGCTAGGGACTGACATCAGGGTAACTGACAGTAAAATTTGGCTTTAATACATTTTCTCAGAAATAGAGCCCATATATTCCCTTCAAAATAGAGAAGGGAGAATTACCACACATCACATGATGTCATGTATCATTCAACACTGGAAGAAAAATGGGAAGCAAGATTCATTTAAGTATGGAGTGCTGTTGTTTTCCTGCTATCCTTCCAAATTTCACAATTTATTGTGAAAACCCCTGTTGCTGAAGCACAAAATAGACCTTTTGGGCACAAGGAAGCTCTTCTAACAGTTAGGTCTGCCATTACAATAAAACCTTTAAGTACACTAATTCTAGGCTTAGGCACAATGTTCCCTATTAGCCACATCACAGAAGTAGTTTCAAGGCTCTTTATCAGCGGCTAAAAGGGTGTGTTTAGAACAAAATTGTCGTTGGCAAACTTAAATCTGACGTGGAACACTGCTGCAAATGGGTAAAGACTGAGTTTTTGCATGCATCACATTTTGCAGTTTCATGTAAAGTAACCTTCCTGGAGTGACAGTGCTGTCCTTAACTTTGTCTTGTGGTGGAGGGGGAGAGCAGCAGAGGGAGGTTTCAGTCACTAAAAGCAAATGACAAATAGCTTCAGAACCTAAGAACTCACACACAAACCTGCTGCCTTAATTTGTATTCAACAGATGCCTCAATTTTTTCCCCCTCACTGCCTAGTCTGTGCTAATCAGTATAAACAATGGATTTTTTGTCTTTGTGAACATATTTCTGTTCTGTTTCACTTGAAGGTAGAGAAAAACATTTAAAAGAATAAATAATAATAATAATAATAAAAGATAGAAGAAAAGCAACCTTCATAGACACATTTATAATTTTAAAAAATGATAGGTAAAACTTTAAGAAATAATTAAGATATTTAAGAATTTGGCAGAGAGATTTTTAAAACTAGTACATGATATTGTAAGATTTAAACAGAAAGTAAAAAAAAAAGCCACCAAAAAAAACCAGCAAAAAAGGAAGCCTGAGGGATTAATCTGTGAGATATTGTAAAATGCCAGGGGAAATGAAAATGGCTAATTATGCTAATTATGTTCTACTACCAATATGGAGCATGTATTGTCTTTATGTGTGTAGATATAGATATAGATATAGATATAGATATAGATACACAGTGTGCCTATATGAGTCCAGCCTTTTCCCAGGACTATTTTGGTATTATATATCTTTTAATTAAATTACTTTGCATACAGAGAGAAGCTGGCTTACTAGTCTGATCACAAGTCACTAAGGTGTTGCTAAGTAGCTAATTCTGGTCCAGAATTAAGAATTTCTACTGTTGTGGAAAAGATTTACTGGCAGTACCAGCATCTTTGTCTTTCCTTCACCTCAGTTACAGGGAACAGGGCAGGCTCGGAGAGAGCAAAAAGATGTTACGCAGTGTCAGCAGGTCTCCATTATCATACAATCTCCAACAAGGTGTCAGGCTGGCTTGGTGCAGTGCTCCTCCCTGCATCTGGCCATATGTTCCCTTTCCTTTGCCACTTTTACACCTCTACCACTACTGTTAGTCCCCAGTCACAGGGTGAGATGCTCCAGGAAGTTCTCAGCAGCTTCCTATCCTGCCTGGAGAGAAAAGAGAAGGGGGACTGCAACTGTTCAGGCCAGGGTTTGACTATACTTTCTCCAAGACTAAGTACTGGTGTAAAAATCTTCATTGTGGAGTCAGGGATGTTGGTTTTACTACCTGATGCTCTTGCAGTTATTCTCTCTGCACACATGCAATTCGCACAGTACCAAAGTATTTGAAGTATTTCTAGAATTCTTGATTTTCAGTTATTTTTCTATTACTCTAATGGTATATTTATGTGCATGTGTCCAACCTACATTTGGATTTCCACAAACAAGATTTATGTGACTGACTGGTTCAAAGTCATCCTAACTTTGTTTTGGATTTCAACACTTCAGGAGAGAGAAGAAATATTTCTTTCCAATGCCTATATCTACCTGCCTAAAATATCATGAAGTCTGATGTCAGAAAAGCAAATAGAAAAATGATGTATTGTAAAGATTTTCTGAAATAGTTACAAATGCAATTTAGAGGTGGGATAAAGTTCCCCTCTCCTGCTGAAATCCCTTTTCACTGGGGATTCAGAGAGGGAGAGAGTTAGTTAATGCTTCTTTAGAGCTTGTTTTTCTTTGAATTCCCCTCTCTCCTCTTCTAGCACACATTTGTACATATTGCTGACTCTAAAAGCATTCCCAGAGGTCAAATTATTGAAAGTTCAACCAAGTTTTCCTAAGCTATCACAGTTTACTTACCATTCCCAGTTTCCACGGGCTATCTGAGCAATGATTAAATACCTATCAGTTTTAGAATCAGAAGCCATAAGCTGATTCTTTAGCCCCTCTGTTTGTGGGATATTGTTTGATCTTCCAAAGACAATTTGCACCCACACACTCTATTCAACAGAATCTGGCTTGCAATTAGTCTATGAAAAAAAGCATCCCCACTAAAAAGTTTTCCAGTATAGAAAATCAAATAGGGAATGCATATGAAGATGACAGTTGGCAGAATATATATGAAAATGACTCAACATTTTTGTTGGCTTTGAATCTTTGTCATATACTAATGAACCACTAAGCAGAAGAAGAAAAAAAAATAAAATAAAGGTCCAGAAAAGAATGATTATCATAACAAATGCTGTACACACTTTCAATTTGTGGTTTGCTGCAATTCACCTGGACTACTTAAAAGCCTGTGATGAATGGGTGGCACAAAAGATAGTGTTGTGTCTTTCAAGCCTTTGACAGTTGGCACTAAATGTTACTAAGCAAAATTACATGGGGCCAAAAGGTTGGCCATGATGGATCCCAGATACAATAGGACTGGGGATTTTCTGTATACGGAGTGATAAGGAGGGACTTTTAGGGTTGACAGGAATGACTTGCATACTATGACAAATGAAGAGGTAAGGATGTGGCTGTTGGTATAGTACGGGTAAAATGCTGGATCAATTTCTTGTCGCGTTAACGTCTTAATGTGTGGCCTTGAGGAAAGCCCTTAGGATCAGACCTTGAAAGGTATAGAGGGGCCTAAAGATGCAAATCAGAACATAAGATGACTTTCAAAGACAAGCAGAAAACCCTGACCTGATCTACATCTCATTTTTCTGATCTTAGTGGTATGTTGGGTTTTTTTGCAGGAAAATATTTTATGTATCGTCAACTGTTCCAATTTGGAAAAAAAGTGAGTGATAAAAGCCAAAATTGGATTTGAAGGCCAAAATAGCTGAATGTGCAATACATGTGTGTGTAATACACCTTGCAAGTTGTCTCTACAGCCAGTAGTGGAGAATAGGACAGAAATGGTTTATAATCCAACTTTTTACAGATCCACCAACCATTAAATCTGTTGGGGCAGAGGAGCAAGTGATTCTGCAGCTGGTCATTTGGGAGGAGACCTGCCAGCTTGATTAGACTTCCCCCAACAAGCTGCTGTTTCTTTGGTTTTCCCTTTCCCTTTCCCCTTCCCCTTTATTTTTCTTGAATTGGCTTTTTTTCTGAAGAATTAGAACATCAAATATTTCTTTTCATTTCCCTCATCTCCTGTAAAAAAACATATGTCCAGTATTTCCTCAGCGAAGGCCCAACAGCCAATAAACATAAGCAATTAGAGGGACTGAAGTCTCTGAGCTTGGAAGTTAAAAGACTTGGAAGTTTTGTTCAATTTGCATGAGTACCCTGGAATTAATCCATTGAAAACAGAAGCTACTGACCCATACCAGGAATTGGGGAAAATAAACTTTTTGTAACTCTTATTAAAGTCACATGCCTGGCACTGAGCTGTTAAGGTGAGTTTCCTGCCATGGTTCTGGATAGCACAGGTGCTGTACATCTGTCTGAGATGAACATCGGGCAGCAGAGGCCAAGGGAATAGAAAAGACTTGTTTAGGTTTGAGGAGCAATCTGAAAATGTTGCTGTTCAGACAGGCATGTAACCTGTCTACAGAACAGGATGCAAAGAAAATTTTTGAAGAATTTAATGAGGTGTTTAATAGACCTGAATGCATTGTGAATAAAACACATCATACTGATACAGATCCCATTATGCTGCCAAAAGTACTAGCATCAACAGAGTACAGTCTCATTAGTCCTGAGAAATGAAGGAAAAGTTGATTGTGACAAGCTGGTAAGATGCAGTGTTACTGAGATAACGCAGACACTGACTGGTGTGGTTAGCAACCTAATCACATTCAATAATAAGAAATGTTACGGATTTATGTAGATCCAGGAGATTTGAATAAGGCTACCAAATGCAACGTAGCCCAAGGGAGAGCTGGGAAAAGATATGTCTAGACTTCCAAAAGCCAGAATATTTCCAGATCTAAAAGCAAGGCTATGATTTTGGCAACTCCAACTTGACAAAATTTTAAACTCTACACCTGCACATCTCTTCTTGCTGATGCATTTTTAAATAACTTTGCTCTGTGATGATTGCTTCAGAACTCAAAAAGTGCCATTCAACAGAATTTTACATCCCCTAAAAAACAGATACTTATAACTGCTTGAGCTAATGTGATAATCATCAACACTGTAAAAATAATAGCTGATATCCAGTTCAGCAGATCTGGCTATCAGAAGTATTTTTCTTCCTCTTCCTTGTATAGGTTACTTTTTTTTTTTTTTTTTTTTTTTTTTTTTTTTTTTTTTTTTTTTTTTTTCCTTCTTCAATGAGCAAAAGAGATTGTGTCATTGTGTCAGCAAGAAGTTTCATGTCAAATAGATTCTAGGTTTAGATTCCTGTCTTACATAGGCAAAGGACTTGAACTTCAGTGGTAGAGCTTCATGACACGTTTCCTTTAGGAGAGGGGCCAACATCTGAAGTTCCTCTGCCTTGTGGCTTTTCCCCAGCACCACTTGATGATTCTTTTTACTCCATTAGCAGGTGCATGAACTGCAACTCTGTGAAAATCAACCCCTTTCATATGCCCCAAAGGATTAAACATTCTTTTTCACCATGTTTCTAGTAAGTTCCCACAATAAGTTTGTAGCATTCCATATGAGAGAGTGGCAGCCTGTGACATAAGGGTAAAATGTGGTAGATGATGTCTGGACATTCTTACAGGAGATTTGCTTCTGAGGTCATTAGGTTGTGACACTGCATTCTGGGTCTCCCACACATCACATGAAAAATGTACTTAAAATTGTTTTCTAGACTAAGCCTCCTTTTGGACCAATAATGATGCAGTTATTTGAAAGCACTTTCAGAGTATCATTATATATACAACTGGAGAATTTCAAAGGGACCCTTCGCAGAACTGTAAACATTCTGCTTATCACGCAATTCACCTGCTATAGACAAAAATAGCAGGGAGTGTATCTGACTTAAGATTTCACATTTCCTGCATGAGCATGCTCTCTAAGGAGGTTTTTAGCAAGCAGATGCAGAATGAAAAGTTTTGGGTTTTTTTCTCTGATTTTAGCCAGAAATTGCACACTCGACCCAAGAAATCTTTGTCTCAAGGATTACTGGACTAGTACCAAGTGTCAAAACCGGATTCTGGTAATCCCTGCATAGTTTTGAGAAGGACCTGATCACATCCACATAAACAAGTAATGACTCATTCAAAACACAGGAAACAATCCTGAAAACAGAAGTACATTTCTAAAGCACAGTAATGACTTTCTTAGAGTAGTTAAGCTTTCAAGAGCTTCTAAGCATAAAAATCACAGCAAGCAGCAAGGTTTGAAGTAATCATGAGTCAAGTAATACCATTTCTGAGTAATGAGAAGCACCAAATGATGCCAACTTGTAAGCGATTGTTAGAGTACTTCTGCATGGATGGCCAACAGTGAAAGCCCAGAACCATCCGAGTATAACTTTTTGTGAGATCTATCAATGTGAAGTTGCTGCACATATTGGAAGGTGGCATAAAAAACTTCCAAATCATAATGCAACACAGCATGAGAGCAGAAATGTTAAACAGAGCCCACAAAGGCCTATCTGGGGTTTGAAACATAAAACACTATATAGAATGTCTTATAAATACCATTACAGAAAATAAAATCTACAACAAATATGGGAAAATATGCAGAAAAACTGTTATTCCTTTTGAACTTGCTTCCCAATAATGGAAAAATTCATTAAGCTATTAACTGTGGTCTTCATTTCTTCAGACGATAAGGTTATATCTGAAGAACTGAGAACATTTGGATTTTACTTTTTTGCCTCTCTAAATTCAGCATCTAGATTTCCTTCAAAAGACCAAAGACAAAAGGTGAATAGATTGTTATTTGAAAGTGAGTTGTTGCCCACCCTAAATTTCCAGAGTTGACGTTTCTGGCACTGGTTGTAAGAGCATTGGCCAAATCATTCCTTCCAAGCAGAGCCCAGTTTTGCCTTGGCAGAAACACCATATGGCAGTGGGTGCCTTTGAGATATAAAGCCTCTTCAAGCCCCACTGAAGTGCTGCCATTGCCCCTCTCCTTATAAGGGGGTGTAGCATATGCTCTCCTGACTAGCTGATTAGCACTACTTAGAGCTAAATAGCAGAAGGATCAGGTTTTACCCTTTTCTATGACTTTGTACTGTCATATCCCACAGAGGAAGGCAAAAAGTGAGTGGTCGCTCACATGAAGGATAAAAAAGTCTCTCTCATCTCTCCTTAAATAATGCTGTACTACATTTCTCAGACGCAATCTTGAATAAGTATTTATTGTATCTAATCCATACGTTTTCTGGGGGAAAATATCTTGATTTGGGAAGTGTTTTGTTTTTTTCATTGATGTAAAATAGTCTGGAGTATTTCATTCTACATGAGAAAGATAGGTTTTTAGCTTTGTGCTATCTTCTTATAAGAAGGAAAAAAAAAAAGAAGTAGCTGTGCCTTCTTCATGCAACTAGAAGTAAATTGAGTGTAATAACATCATTGTAAAATTATGTGCTTTATAAAGTCCTGAATATGGTGCATCTTTTGTGTTTTGTTTCTAATTGTTTGCTCAGTACAAAAGGATAATTCATTAGGCCAATTCTCCAAATAATCTCAAAGTGACATGAATTCCTTTGCAGAGTGAATGTCTGTAGCAAGTAATCCATGGAAAACAGACAGGCGTCTCTTGTCATTTTGGAGCTCTAATCCACTGCCTGGAGCATGAAAATGCTCAGGATAACAAGTGTGGGAATGACCAAAATCAACATTATTTTTTTTATTTTCTTTTCTCAACAATGCTGCTGATCAATAGAATTGCTGAATCTGGCAGATACAATGCCACAGGATTAATGAATTAAACTCAGGAAGCAGAAGAATTTGTTAAAAAGGAGAGGGAAAAAGCCCCTTCTTTTCCACTGGTGTGTGAATATCAAGCAATGAAAGCAGCAATGACAGAATTTTAGCCCTTGTTTTACCATAGTACCAAGCCTTGTTCTGCACGAGTCTTTACATTTTAATTAGAACCATACTGACACCCGCTTTTTCAACTATGAACTTCACTTCAAAATCGAAAACTATTTCCTGAATGCTGGTTTAGTAGCTAGGTCTGAACACAGAAGAGAGACTGTGCGTTTGTGTAATTCAGCGTGTACTGTGGTCACCATCGGAAGGACTAGATAACTGGTTTTTAAACCACAGTAAATAGTGGTAAAAGGAAGGAAAAGACTTACTGAAACACCATAGACTTTGTCACCATAAAGCACTCCCATGCTCTGAAAAACCATAGAATGGAATACAGAGGGGTCATCACACTTCTTTGACAATGTGAGTGTTTTACAAAGGTCGATTACCAGCGCTTCTGTCAATACTGCATTAGGAGTGTAACACAGGGTACATATCTCTCCAAAACATTACATTCCAAAATACACATTACATTGATATTCAGCACAGCATGGAAATTTTAATAAACCATCACTCACTAGAAGGGGTTTGTTCAGATATGTGGGAGGGGAGAGCCTGAGTTTGCTTGTAGGTTTGTATTTACACCTTCTTAAAGACCTCTGGGGATTTTGTGTGTCCTTTTGTCTAAACAAACAAACAAATAAACAATCTTTATCTAGTTTCATTTAACAAATGTGTATTACAATAAACATACAGTCCTAGAAATTGGAAGGTTTGGAACATTTTCAACTTACAAGAACACTTCAGAGAATACTCCTGTGTAATTTATGAGCCCCTACAGACCTGTCCATGTCTTGAACTGATTGTTGAAGTGGGCTTTACTAGGAATTTCTTTTCCTGAATTGGAGCAGTGCTGGAGGTGGGGAAGGAGGGAGGGTTAGAGCAACCTTCCCTAACAAGGCTTTAAAAGCTTCAGTGCTAAAGTTATGCTGATGGGAGACTTTGTTACTTGTTTTTAGCTGGTAACAACCCGAAGAGGATTACGCTGCGGGCAAGAGCTGTTATTTATGTGGGTGGCAACGTCGTGGGCTGTGTTGTGCTGTTGTTGTTTTTAAAGTGGGACGTGCATCTTTTGATTAGAACTGTAAAATGGTTAAAAAAAAAAAAAAAAAAAAAAAAAAAAAAAAAAAAAAACCAAAAAACCACCACCACCGCCAAAAACCGGACAACCAACCAAACAAACCTCAACAAACCCAAACCAAGCAAAACCCAACCCAACCCAACAACCTGGACAATGACATGAAACAGCTGGTGAAATGTCTAGCTCCGTGTCTTCCCCAAGCGCGGCGGAGCGGAGGTTTCTGTTCTCTCATCTCTGCCGCGATGTGCTTCTTTTCTTTTTCTTTTTTTTTTTTTTTTTCCAGCTCCTTGCATGTGCTGTGACAGGCGGGGAAGGGGGGGTGGGGGTCGCCCCAGCGGGCGCTCCCATTGTCAGGCGCTCCGGGAGCGCGGGCAACGCCGTGTCCCCCGCGCCCGGCGGAGCGCGGGGCCGCCCCCGCCGCCGGGACCCGCCCGCCGCGCGGGGAGCGGAGCGGGGCCCGCCCCGGCCCGGCCCGGCCCGGCCCGGCCCGGCCCCTGCCCCCGGCCCGCGCCGCCGCCGCCGCCCGCACCATGCCGCCCCCCCGCCGCACGCCGCTCGCGCCCGGGGGCTGCCTCCCTTTCCGGCCCGCGGCGTGTGCGTGAGAGGGGCTCCGAGTTGCCCCGGCGGCGGCGGCGAGCGAGGGGCCGGGGCGGCGGCGGCGGCGGCGGCGGCGGCGGGGCGCGGCGGGCGCGGAGCGGAGCCCACCCCCATCACCTGTTACCTCCGCTCCCCAGGTTGCCTGAAGTTCCCCGGCGGCGCCCGGCAGGACGGAGAGCGCCACGGCTGCGGCTGGCGGGGACCCTACAGTGGCTGCTGCAGCATGGGCTGGCTCAGGGGGATTGCCTTGCTTTCCTTGGGAGTATTACTAGCAGGAAGAGTCAACTGCCAGCATGTGAAGAATAATGTGCCGAGGCTCAAATTATCGTATAAAGGTAAGTCTGTTGTTCTGTCTTATTCTCGGTTTTCCTCTGAACCTCTTTTCTCCCTGCCCCGTCGCTCCCTCCCTCCTCACCTTCCTCGCCGCTTTTCCTTATCTTCCAAAGGGGAAATTGACATTAGGAGAAATTTCTGAAAACAATTACTTAAAAAAGCCCCTCCGTGCTGCGGTCGGTACCAGGCAGTTTGAACCCAGACAAAGAAGAGTTAGTTGCGATTGCAGACGAGGACTCCGGATCGTGCTGATCCCTGTTAGAGCATTTCTCAGTCTTGTGCTATTTCACCGGACTTTACTCTTCAAAACCGTGAGTCGCGTTTGGCCACACAGCTCATCTCCCCCGTGCTGGGCATGCAGTGGAGACACAATTCCTCATCTGCTTTAAACATCGTGGAATGGATAAAGATTTATGTATTTTTTTTTTTTTTAATTTTATATTTTAGGCACGAAGTGGTTAATTTTCAAGTCATGAATATTCAGTTTGTACAAATCTGACAATCAGATGCCTAACATAAGCAGTAGATGGTGGGTTTGCCAAGGAACTATAAACTGAAAGGAACAGATCAGTCCAGAAAAGGAGGAGAGGACTGCTAGGCACCAGAAAATGCTGTGTATGGATGTTTAATGCAGTGCGATTTATTTGAACCAGGGTTGTTTTCGGTGTAGTCTGATGTGTGTCATTAGAGATCACAGGGAAGGTGTAACTGAAGAAAGAGAGCTGTGAGATTACGTTTATGTTTGAAATTGTGTAATGCCACTCACGCTGCAGTTGTCAGTAATTAACTTTTGTATAATAGTGCCAGTATTAAAGGAGAACAGTGAAGTAGACAGGCTCTTCTCTTTATCAGCATAGTTCCACTCTAAGTACATTTTCAGAAGAATTCATCAAATCTGGAGAATGTACAACTGGGAAAGAAGTTTAAAATGTTAAGAGCTGTGGAGTATTTTTTTTTAGAATGGAGAGCTATGCACCTAGGTACATACACATCTCTCTGAAGAGCTGCCTCCTCATAATTCTCAGATTCTTGATGGCTGAGAGAAGGAGCTGCAACTATGGTTCTGAAAGGAGAGAGGAAAAATAACACACTGCTTCTACAGAGGGAAAAAGAGAACATGTGTGTGCATGCCTGGTCATAGATGTCAATCTCAGTTTACAGCATAGTGTCAATACATCTCTTGCCAGTAGAAATGCGTTTTGCTTTTTTTTTTTTTTTTTTTTTTTCCCCATCTTTCTCATGCTGCAAATGAGACGGGGGAAAGTCCTCTCTGATACAGGGCAGGCGTCATTTTCACACTCCAGATGAAATAAAGAATTAAGCACCTGCAAAACTTGGATGCTCTGTGTGAAATAAATGCATGTGCTGGGTTTGCTTAAAGAACACATATGTGCATATTTGTGTGTATTTAAACTTGAAAATATATGAATGAAAAGAACAGTTTAAGGGGTTCAGAGTCTGCTAATGAGAAAAAAGAAGTGTATTTAGCACAGAATTGATTATTTTGAGTACTGGAGTCTAAAGAAAGCTTCTACAGTAACTACATGTCATGTTAAAAAGCTCATTAAAAAACTCTTAATTGCTTCCAAACTTCTACAATCACACTGAAACTCAGATTAGTATATGGAAGCATAAATGCTGTAAAAATATCCAGTAAAGGGGTTTAGTGGTTAATTAATTGTTGTTTACTTTTTTCACCCTTTTAAAGTTTATCTGTAGCTCAAGTCTGCTACCCCTGCTCATATTGGCTAAATGCACAGAAACTAATTTCAAAGAGTTGTCAAAAATATGACTGATGGTGGTTTAATTTTTTTCTTTTCTCTCTCTCTTTTTTTTTTTTTTTTTCCCCACCCTCCTGGTGCTGTATCTACAGACCCTTTAAAAAATCTTTTGCTACTCTGCTGATTGGTTGTTTTCCAGTTCTGCTCTTGCTGGGATAAAGAGTCTCATTTTCATTTTTCAAAATATCAGATATCAAATTTTGCTATATGGTCAGTTCTATATGAGCAAAACAGGAAACTGAGCTGAACATCAAAACTGTTTTATACTTGGTGGATCATTGTGCAACAAAAATGAGTTCAAATGGTGAGCAACCCTGTTTCCTATCTAGTGAAGACAGTAAATGTGTACTTAATCCAAAGCAAGTTGCAGTCTAAGGACTTACAGGAATTCACACTGTAGCCTTTGATTCACATAGTTGACTGCAAACATGTGTAACTCTAAAAATCAGATCGGACTGCTCACATGCCTAATGTTAAGTACCGGTGTAAATGCTTAGCCTGGTCAATAAGAGGGTGCTGCTGCATTGATCCCCAGGTATGGGGATATTATGATTAGTCAGGGAAGACCAAGCCTTGTCAGCTGGTGCTTTTCCAGACAAATTTTGCTCCCAGCGCAGTACTCAGTGCACAGATCAATGTTAACACCTTGCGTAGGAACATCCTTAAACGCTGTGGGTATTGAAAATACATCTTTTAGGCACTGACAGAATACCTCACATGCTAATACTTATCTCTCTGGATATACTTCACCGCCATGTGACTACGTGATACCAAGTGATTCATCTCTGTTTAAACTGCTTGCAAGTAGGAAAAGAAGCTACTCAGTTACTTACCCATTCCTCATCTCCATGAAGAGATGAGGTTGAGTAAAATAAACTTAGATATTGGAAAAAAAAAATAACCCCAAACATGCAGGGTGAAAAGAATGACCCAGGTGACTTAACTTTTATATGGCCGTCATTGTGCTTTCTTTAAAGATGTGTTCTTTGTGTATACCTTGGAGCTAATTGTCGGTGCTTTATTTCAAACAAAAATCAAGGATGTATTTTAACTTCTTGTTTGTCTCGACTAATTAGATGTCAAACATGGTTAAAAAGCTCAGGCATTTGCTTTAAAAGTTGGCAAAATGAGTCATGAAGGGTTAAATCCCTGCCAACCTTGATTTCCTATAGTCACTTACTTTCAAAGGCCTAGTATTAGCTCTGCCATTTCCCCAGTTGCTGGACAGAAGTTTTGGTGAACTCCTGTTCTTACTTTCTCTTAACTTCTTGTTGTTCAGTCTTGCAGATTAGAAGCATCCTATGGGGCATGGTATGGATAGGAAATGGCAGAGAAAGTGTATAAATGCATACGTTAAGGCCACACCCGTGATCTGAAAATGTTCTTTCTGTTTATTATGAAACAAAGTTCTGGTTATTTGGTTTACATCACCTTAATCCTGCTGGCATATTAAAGAAAAGAAATTTGAGAAGAGCAGTAGGGAAATCCTTGTCCATCTGAAATCTGTGGTGAAGCTCCTGTTCAGTGGCTTCTGGGTTTTTCTCTGTAATTTATAAAGTTTCCAAGCATTTTCATCATTGTATGTGGATTGGAAAGGTTTTGCTCAGATGATACTCATCTCCTTATTTCAGTCAAAAGAAATTAATATGATTAAAAGCCTCATCCAAAGTTCACTGAAGTCACTAAGCGTGGGTTCATAGCCTAAATGTGGTAAAACCAGCCATAAAACTGAAAGCTCAGTTGAGCTCTTCAACCACTGAGCTCCTCTTTTTGTGTCCTTCAAAGACTCTGTCCGTATTGTAGAATAACAAGACATGTCATTGTTGATCTATCAAAAGTAAAAGAATCTTCCATAAAGAGTGTAGGGGGCTTTGCTCTTGCCTTTTTAATTTTTTTTTTTTTTCATTGCGTGTGTTTTTTTTTTTTTTTTTTTTTTTTTTTTAATCTCACTGACTTCAATTCTGATGTTGGTTTTAAGTCTCTCTATTGTGTCACCAGGTCACAGATTCTGTTCAGGAAACTCCTGTTGAGCAGAGAGTTCTCAGAAAGATGGTGATCAAGTTGAGTGTGTAAAGTTTAAAACAATAAATACAGCCTTAAGTCCAGATGGATTTCTTGTATCATTTATTGTTATGTATTTTCTTTTGCTGTCCTCTGTATGGGGAGGTAACAGCACAAACAGAGATGGAACTAGCTATTGTACCCTTTAAATATAAACAAATAAGCCCAATGAAAGTTTCCATTAACAATTCCTTGATTTGCAGATTTTTTTCATAAAGCAACCCTGATTTTTGCCTCCACATGAGAAAATCTTGTCAGCCCAACTTTCTCAAATCCATCTGTCACGTCTTATTTGTCTATTGAAAATTACTAAATGCTGTAAGTATGTTTTGCAAGAGTACATGTGTGGTTCTCCTTTGTTATTGTTGCTCAATTGGATACATATTACTTGAGAAAAAGTAAGTGGAAAAGCATTGCACACAGATTTAGCTCTATTACTCCCTGGCTTCAATTCAAGCCATATTAAAAGTAAGTGTCTTGTTTAAAGTTGCAGTGATAGTGACAACTACTCCATCCTTGATGTGCAGTTGATTTAAAATTTTATAGCATGGATTTTTATCCAGATGAAATCCTGGCCCTAGTGAAAGCAATGGCAAAACTTCTGTCTGTTTCAATCTGTCCCCCATGGGGTGATGAGGGAGGAATGGCACCACACTGAATTACCTGTATGTACACTAATGTAAATATGATACCTGGCTTGTAGTTTGTTCACCCAGTCTGGTTGTAGTTGATGACCTGCTGGTGGGTTTGATTGTGGTTTTTCCTTTCCTTCAAACTTTATAACTCACAATTCAATACCTCTGCAAATATTGGGAAAGCAGGACAAAGTGGGAGAAGGAAATGGGGAGAGAAATATTGGCAAGGGAGCCTGTTTCTCTTGAGTTGGAACCAGCATTGGGGTTTGTCTCAGATTTCAAGGTGTCTGCTTAAAAACCTTTGCTTAAAGTATCTTGTAAGAGTGCTGTCTGAGGTCAAAGCTTTTCTGACATTCCTGAAAGGGAGAGAACAGCCCTGCCTTAGGAAGAAGTCTGTGATGGAAAGTAAACTGGGGACATTTGCATCTCTACCTTCCACCATTTGTGTCAAAATTTCTGTGCGGCTCCAGTGCTCTCAGACCTCACAGTTCAGTCAGTGCAGGGGACTGCAGGACAGTGAAGGTGTCAGATGCATTCACAGCCACTTCAGCTTTTTTTTTTTTTTGGCCCAGAATAATGAGGCTTTCTGGGAAGATCTGTGTGTTGGTCTTTCTATCACTGGGTGATTGGGTCTTCCCAAGACTGGGAACTCTCAGGGAGATGGTGGGACTACCCTGCCTGGCTCTGACTAGCTCACAGGCTGACAGGAGGGAGAAGCTGATGAAGGAGGTGCCTAAGCTCAGATCTTGCCTATATAGGGAAATTTTCAGCTAGCTAATTAGGGCCTGAGACAGGCAGTGTAATTGGAACAAGGAGGGTGAAAACCTAGCCCAACATTCTCATTTTGCATTTCCAACTTTCCCATTTAATTCCAGTGGAAAAAGTGGTTTCTGAATTACAGAGCCTCTCTTTTCTGAGAAGCTGGAGTTCTCTATAATTATTTTTACTGTACAGTTTGCAAATGACTGAATTATTCATGGAGGGTGCAGTATTGACAGCCATGGAAACTCTGCTCTTTTGCTGCATACAAGGTGTGCAGCACTTATTTGTATCATTTGTAACAGCATCTTTAAAACTCTGACCTAGTGGGCACTTTAAATATCCATAGTTACACTGAGCTCAGTGAATCTTCTGATATGTGAAATCTGCCTTAAAATTTACTCATGTGCTTGAAGCTTTTGATCGGGACTGAAGTACCTATCTATTTGCTTAGGGTTTATTCCGGTGTATACTTATTCCATAACATTTAGCAAAACAGTACTTAAAATAAGAAAAACCCAGTCATAGCAGGTTGTTACAATGTAAATGGGTTATTTTTATAAATCTCTCCTGCATGTGACTCTATATGCACAGAAAGCATTTCCATGGACTTCCCACCTGAAAAGAAACCATGAAATACTTTGTATTTTTACCTCATTATTTTTTCTTGGAAGTGTTTTTCAGTTTTAATTTAATGCATTGCTATACTGTGATCCTTTTAATATGGTTTTGGTTTGCTTAATCACTGATTTTGCATATGGCCTTTAATGCCTACAGCTGCTGCTAGAGAATCTTCATTTACTTCCTTTGGCCCACAGACTTTTCCCTCATGTGCATACCTGGAACACTGCAATGGAAGTGCCTGCAATACAAAGTTGTTCCAGTATTTTCAACATTTTCTTAATCAGCTGGAGCCTGTGCTGACCCGACTATGAAGCAAAGTCACATCTTCACCTGAGGCATTGCCTAAGTGACTGAGAAGAAAACAAATCCTTCTAAGTGGTATCAGTGGTTGTGACATTTCCAGGTGTTCAAAAGCTAAAAAGGGTAAAATTGTTTTCAGGCTCCCACACGCTTATTTTTTAGCAAATGTGTGGGGTGGACCCTGGGAGCTCTGTGTCAAACTTCTAAATGGAGGTACTGTAACCTGTTATGGTGCTCTTGTTAACTAAGGTTACATGTAAAAATTGTTGCTGCTGTTGTGCTGGTGCTGGTGGGTGATTCAGCAAATTCCTTCCCTTGCAGGATTAAAGCTCCCTTCAGAAATGTCTGCAAGTTCATGGTCCTCCCACATACAGCCTTCATATAGGTTAGCTGCTCTCTTCCAGTAACAGCTGTGGATAATGAGAATAACTGTGGGGATAGTACTTTTACTTTACTTTTCCTATTTTTCCAAGTGGGATAGTGTCTGAATATACAAGAGAGAAAAAGATGGCCACAGCTGTTGAGAGCATCAGAAATCTTAAAGAGTCTTGTAACCTTTCTCTTGTACCTCAGGAGGTTCTCTGTGATATCTTTCTCTTTCTTTGTGACTGACACAGCCAGTTTTTAGGCTCTTTTCACTGTCAGGGGAAGGAGTGGTATCTCCAGAGAGCTCATCTTGGGTTAGGCGGACTGAATGGGACTTTAAAGGTGCTCATCACTTGTCATTGACTGTAACAGGATTTAAGCTTCTTGTTCATTTATTTAGTTTCTTTCTCTCTGGGAATGTATCAAAAGAATGTGCTAATTAACTGCTATGGAAGAACTTAGTCTGTATTCTGATCCAAATCTTTCTAATTTAAGAAACTGGTTTTGCCTAAATGAGCATTTAAAGCAGTGTGAAAATTGAGCTGATTAAACATACATGCGACCTCAGTATCTGTGATCTTGAGGTCACCTGTGACTCTGTTTAAATTTGTACCAAACTTGCAGTATAGAAGGATACAGTGCCGCTAAATTTTTCATATTCTTCAAACAATTACCTAATTTATTTCTAATGTTTCCTATGTCTCTCCTCTTTAATAAGCTCATCCCAAATCCAGTGACACATGCTGGAAGAGACTGTCTGGGGCTACAGAGCTTTACTAATTTAATGGCTTAATCATGTAGAGCTTTCAATAAGCTATCCCCTGGCCAACTCCATTACCTTCTGAATGTTTCTGCATTCTAAAGAGAAAAGGATATTCAAGATTCAATTTCATAGAGCGTAGTTTGCACATAAAAATCCATGTGTATATGTGCAATTCAAAAGACAGGTGTTTTGACCCCAAGTCTACACTTTTATCAGCTAAACTATTTCAACAGTGAGAGTTGGATGAAACCTAATTTATTAATTTCTAAAAATTCTAAATAGTTTTACAGTTTGGGGTATTCTTTTCTCCCTTTGGGGATTACAGATTCCCCTTGAACTAGACACATCTACAGCAATCCGCGAAATGTGTGAGCACTACTCTACTTTGTGTCACATCTAGTTTTAATCCTTTGCTGTTTGATAGCCAAACACAGTAAAGTCAGAAGTTTCTGCCGTTTTTCTAATGTTTTAAAGTTGTTTGACATTTATTGGGCTGCCTGCTTATCTCTCCAGCTGGATGTTGCAGAAACTTTAGAAGCTAGCAGTCAAATAAAATTCTCGTCTCTTATAAATATTTTCATGCAAAGTTGGATCTTGCAGGGAACAATCTGAGGAATGAAGTAGTTATTTGCTTTCATCTAACTTGTGGAAGAAGGAAAAAGAAAGCTTTCCTTTTCTCCTCACTCTAATGAAGCAAAGCCCATGTTGGTTCTGACGGCCCCTCTTGGCTCCTTTTGAAATTCCAGTCTTGTATGAGAAAAGGACACAAAAAAGCTCTGTGAGATAATTTAAAGGATTTAGAGCTGCCTTTCAAGGGGGATGGGTTGGTGGCCTTTTCTAGAGGAATCACATGATAAATACAGCTCACAAGCATCCAAAAGAGCTGCAGAGAGTGCAGGGTATAGCTTTCATCTCCAGCTGACACTGGAATGGCAGTAACTCCTTTGCTAGACACAGATCCCACGTGTGGCCAAGGCACAGAATGAGGTCCCTTAAGATGAAGTGATGATTTCAAGGTGTTAATATTACTTTGACTTTATTTCATGGATTTCCTAGTACAACTTCATTACTTTTGCATGAATGTGTAGTGTGAAATGGTTCTGACTCCTAAGGAGGCTCTTTTTCTTAAAGCACAACAAAGGTCATATCAGTAATGATTAGTGTTGCTCTGTAGTATCT
The DNA here is from genome assembly GCF_015227805.2 of Hirundo rustica. Classification (NCBI taxonomy): domain Eukaryota; kingdom Metazoa; phylum Chordata; class Aves; order Passeriformes; family Hirundinidae; genus Hirundo; species Hirundo rustica. Next base: position 8,390,744 of record NC_053453.1, read on the forward strand.
GTTGGCCAACTTTGCCTCCTCTCCACCACACCTTTCCAAGATCTCAATCCTGCTAGGCCAATGTGATAAATCCAGTTCCAGTCAAGTGATAGGAGGGACAGCAGAAATGTTTGGGGATCTGGGAAAAACGACTTCATCTTCAAGACTGCGTTTTTCCCCATATTCAGTTCTACTACAGCAGATGAGTTACTCTATCAAAACTTCTTGCTCTGATGGCCTTGTAGACAACAACATAAATGTACTCCTGAGGTATCTGTAAATTGCATAGTTAGGAATTAATTTCATTCTGAATTGCTGATCTTCCAAGAAGTGTCAAGAGTCCACCCAACAAGACCAAGTGTATATTCAGTTGTACAGGAAGGTGTGATAACATTTTCAAAGAGCTCTAGTTGTAACTTTTCTGCAAGGTCACAAACATCAGCAAAGCAATATTCCAGGGTGCTGGCTGTTCGGTTATTGGTATGGTAAACCTCAGTCTATGTTTTTGTTCCAAGTGTGTATCCCTAATTGTTATCTAGCCATAAAAAATGACCTGCAACAAGTTGGCATGCGAGGTTTCATCTCAGTTAAAAAGATTCAAGAATTTGTTAAATTTGAAGGAAACTTTTCATAGCTCATTTAAAAAGAGTTTTATAAAGTATTAACAACAATATTATATGTTGAAAATTAAGCTTTTCTCTGTAGCCTGTAGTATTGAGATCAAAAATTATGTAATTTTTTAATTCTAATTGTTCAGATTTTTTTTTTTTTTTCCCTCATCTGTAATGGGAAACTACTGGATATTCTACTTCCTTTTCTTGCATCCTTTTACAATTTTGTGTGTTTCATCATTCTTTAAACCTGCATTGTGACTCACTTCTTTACTGGACAATAGTCATAAATCAAGAAAGTTTTGTTAATCTCACCTGTATCACCTACAAATGGAGATTAGACATTAACAGAAACCCAGTACCACAGCTGATGATAAACAGGAACTCTGTACTGTAAAGAGAATCAAAGAAACTACCATAAATGTGAGATCCTGTTAATTCCTTGGCTCTTCTCTGTCAGCTTCTTCACCTGTAAAGTGGTATTAAGTGATTTCATGAGGAATTGCTGGAGGTCAGAGACTTGCTATGTTTATTCAGAGCTGTATCCTACTCTCAGAATAATCCCATTAATGTGTGTATTCAAAGTTTAGTCAGAACTTTTGATCAACACAGAAAGGCCTTACAGGTCCATTAAAGTGATTATAATAGTAATATTCATAGCTGTGTATGCCTGTGACCTAAAACACACCCCTATTATCCAGAAAGCATATCTAATTTAATTCCATTTGGATATTCCCGACAATTTTAGACAGGAGCCCTTCAAAATGTTTTTTTGGAGTATCCACCTCTGTTTCAAACTAAACACACTGTGAAACTGATTACAGATGTCTCTGGAGAAGAGCCTTTGTGTTTAATCTTTGTCGTATTTTTTGCCAGTGGCGTGTGAGTGCTTGTGAGCTTCTGGCCAATTTCTCTGAGTTTTGGATAGGTGGTGTTTTTTTTTTTTTTTTTTTTTTTTGTGTGTGTGTGGTTTTGTTTGGTTTTTTCCCTTGTGCTTATCAGACAAAACTAAAAACTCATTGGGGACAATTTCTCCCTCTCTACTCAGTCTGAACATACCTTACCAAGCCACTGATGCTAAACACTGCCTGGCTTCTTCAAGTGTATGCGTTTCCTTCCCAAGAGATTCTGGACAAAAACCTTCTCTTTCGGCACACATACTTTTTTCAGATTTTCCAAACCCAAATGTTCCCCACCCTTCTCCAGAATGAGGGCAACCTTTCCTAGACACTAGGGGAAGTATTCAGTAATCAATTGAGTCAGTTATAATTGCCTATCATTTGTGACTCACTCACTGGAAAACTGTTGCTTGACAGCCCTAGTTCAGACCTAATAATGAGGATAAACTGCTGTAATAAATTCATAAGTAGAATTTTCCATCTCAGAAAGATTCACATCCTCATTCCTAAAATAAGTAAGAAAGCACCTGTTCCCTTTGTCAGCCTGGCCTATGAAAATAAAATTGGTATTTCATATATTCCACATACCTTAAATGCAGCATTTAAATATTATCTTCAGTGAATTATCTCAAGGAATGTTTTTCTTTGCTTTTATACTTCCTCATGCCACTTACATGATGTAATTGTTGTAACTGTTTTCATGCCATTGATTAAGAAATACAGGGAAAATATAAGTTTTTGTGTGATTTTGATGTACTTTTAAACTTCAGACACGAGTTGGTAGTTTACCATGTTAAACCATAGTGTCTTACTTGACCTCATGCTACACAGTTTTCTTATAGTTCTGCAGGTGCTAAAAGAGCCAAGTTCAATTCTTGAGGCTGGCAAACAGAGCAGCTGAGAGCAATGAAAAAGGTCCTGTTTACTAGTGTCAAAAGACTTTTTCATATGTTTTCAGAGAGACAAATGTCAAGTGTCATGTGTATTGTTATTGTATATTAGAAATTTTAAGTACTCTTGAACTATTCTGGTGTAAATCAAATGTAACGTCATAACGGTGACTGCAGTGCTGCATGTTTAGACCCCTGATTCTGCTAATTGCCATTTTACCAAAGGGAATGAGGACTTGCCTGAGCAATGCAACTTGTAGTTTTTTAATACAATTTCCATACCTGAGACCATAAACAGCCCCTTAAGGTTGTTTCTCATAACTGCCACTCTCTTAAACTTTTTTCCTGCCAGTATGTAGGAATATGATAAATACCGAATTTTGTTTCACTGTAGGTTCACCCCTATTACTATGCATAGAAACTATTTTACCTTATGCCAGACATATGGAAATGATCATGTATGTGAATTGTATGAGAAGAGGTGAAATACAGCTTTCTAGACAAGGAAATGTGTACTTATTTCTGTTTGTAAGATACTGAGAGCATCCCAGAAAATACTTTAGGTCTTAAGTTTTCCTTTAAAAGTAACAATTGGCAAGAGGGTAGAATAGTGATGATTTTTGATAAGTACCATGAAAGCGCAGTTTTGTCCTTAATTTGAACTGCCCGGTCAGATCTCTTAGACAGAAGGGTTTAAGAGGCAATTGCTTGCATGTGCAGGGTCAGACCATGGACCTCCTGAAATGCAGAGCTGAGCTGTTCTGGGACACACTGTGCTCAGTAGTAGAAGTCAAGTTTCTTCAAGCATAGAGTTTAACTTGCAGGGCCAGCTTAAATGTCTGCTTTCCATTTTCCTCCTCTCATGTCATGATGCCCACAGTGCAATGACTTGAGCCTATTCTAAAAATCAGGTTTTGAGGGGCTGAGTTACTTTTTGGGTTCTGGGTGACCTCAGGAGGAAATACTAAGAGCTGATGTTATGCTTTTCAAATATGTTTTAAATGTACTGTCCCCCAGATGGTGACTAAGAAATCAATATTTACTTTATGACTAATTCACTGTGCTCCCCAAATTTTCCATTCCAATAAAGCTGGATAATTTTCTTTTTCAGTATTGCAGAATAAGAAACTAATCTAGAGTCTGGCAGGCCTTTATTCTAAGGCATTGTCATATCTTTCATTTCGAGTTGAAAAATGGAGGATCATTGGGTTTAGTAAATGTGTGGAGGAGCTGTCAAAGTTCCCATTTGCATGTGAATGGTCAGCTGAGGTGGGAAGGGGGATATGTAAATAAATCTCTAGCTAGCTCCTGGCAAAGATCATTGCATTTCAAAGTACTGTGAAAAGCAGCACCATAAAACTTTAACCTATTCACTGGTATGGAAACTCCCACACCTTAAATTGATCTACTCTGATAATGACCACTTGGGGAAAAATGAATCTTAAAAAACAATATCAAGTCTCCAAGTACTATGCATTTTCTGCTTCTTTTAATATTTCATAAAAAATAAGCTGAAAAAAACACTCTTCCTTCTCCCCCAGTGAAGGGGCGGGGGGGGGGGGGGGGGGGGGGAAGGAAAAAACCACAAAATCTAAGTAGTAAGTAGATGTAGACCTTCATTGAAAGTCTGGCAGATAAGTTTGGTAGGAGTGAAAGAAATGTAAAGGATTTGAGTATTATTCTGTGTTATGTCAGTATCTGACCCAGGAGCCACCCCAAAAAAATCATTACTTTAATCTTCCTACAAATTGCCCAGCATTTCACTGTTCTGTTCTGCTGCTGTACTTCAGTACATTCTCAGCTAGATAAAGCTGAATGTTGTAGTTTAAAACCAAATGTTTCCTTCAAAATATACAATTCTTCATGTATCCAAAAAGGCAAAAAAGTAAAAGTAAACAGTAGAAAAATGAGGAACACAAAGTAAACTAAAATCTTAATAGGCTTGGAGTTGGACAGCTTTCTACCTATTTTAGTGTGCCTCATATCTTAGATAGAATTGGCATGTGTATATATGGAGAGACAATGATTTACTAAGCCCTTTATGCCTGAAACAGCTCCAAAACCTGTGATTAGGCAGGCACAAGGACTAGAAAATGTTTCCAAAGTAAAGTTCACCTCCAAAATTGATACGGGTTATGTACCTACCCCTTAATAATGAGATAGCTCGGGACTGTTGCTGTAGTTTACCGATATAATTTCCCTGATACTGTTTTGTGGTCTCCATCTACTTACCTCAAAATACCATGATGTATTTGATTCAACCTCCATATTTCACAAAAAAATTCTTGTCATCCCAGTAATCATTTACAGCACACTCTTTCTCACAAAGGTGCTGTGCATTAATTTGATCTGGTTGCAGTGCTCCAAAAAGCCTACAAAACGAAATGCAATTTAATTCACTAAATTTACAAAGGACAGTTATTCAAAGGCTCTGGGATTTGCTCTATCACATAATATTCCTGAAATATTATTTGTCTTGGTATTTTCCAGCAGATTAAAAATAACAACAAAAAAAGGATTTATCTTACAAACTCCTACTCACAAGCAGGCCTTCTGATTTCAATGTACCTGGCACTTGTGGTGTGAAGTGCCCTTTTGAGAGGCCATGCAAGTTATTCTGCACTTAGAAAATAATCAACCAATGAACGCAAGCAATTGTAGGCATCACTTGAAATTTTTGAGTTCTGCCCATTTAATGGGAAGAAATGATGCAAAACCTGTTCAAAATGTAGTTCTACTCAAATGAAAGTTTTCATTCAGTAATAATCCCTCTTGGTCTCTCTTATCCCCTGTTTCCGCTATGCTCTACCACAAGAGGAGTATTCTCAGCCTTGCTGTGGTTCATTGTATCCTCACGTCCGATGGGACAAAACATCAGTTAAAGTCACTGTGAAAGACCCTAAGTCTGGTAGATATTTGAGTATTAATATGAAATGTGATCTGATTTTTTGAATGGCCAGGCAGTTTTAAACTGAGTTTTTGAAGAAAGGAATGCCATATTTTATCCAAGCCCTGTCCCATTTTCCCTGTTAATGGGTCTTTCCATTAAACCCTCTGTGCAGAAGCCCATGTGTGACTCTACATGGGGCACACATTAGGCAGCTCTGCTGATTCAAGCACAGTAACTTTTGATAAAGTAATACCACAACACTGGAATACGGTTTCCACAATGCAGCAGATCTGTTTCAATAACCATTCCCAATCCGTCAAAAAAGGGCACAGTATTGTGGAAACTTTTATCCTTTACTGGAGTATTACTTATTTATTGTAGCTATGGCTCCAGGCACTTTGAGTGAAAGTTGCTCTGACTGCTTCTCACATGAGCTGGTTGAAGAGGGCCCAGGAGATCTCCCCACAGCAGGAGACTCCAGAGCTACTTTCCTGCCACTCACTTGCTAACGCTAGCAACTGAGCAAAGAATCCCTGCTCCTTTTCAAACATCAGTCTGACAAAGTGGTACAGCAAGCACGGGGCCATGTGCTCCCTCACCCCAGACATCTTGTCAATGGGCTCTCAGTGCTCTTTGCAAAACAGCAAGAGGAATCTCAGATTGCAGGCACTCAGATGTAGCCACTTGTGCAGACACTTCTATTACCCTAAAATTTATTGTGGTCTGTGTCACATGTTAAAGAAATGCAGAAAGTCTCAAATGCAGTAGAGGGTGGTGAGGCAATAAAATATTTCACATTTTATGATAGGTATACATTTAAAGAAGGAAGCAAAAATAATGTTTTCTGTTAAAAATAGGAGCAGAAACCATTTGTGGCATAGAATCCAATAGGAAACACATTTATACAACTTCTGGTTATGGTGCAGTTGGCTGTGAAGTTCTTCAGTAGGCTGTGAGGGGCATCAATTTAATTAATGAGAACTGTTACTTAAATTATGTTAGCAATCAGTGAACAGCCCACAGAGTAGCTCATGAGAAAGTCTGTGATGTCTTGGAACAGAGGCATCCTAACGCTTCTCTAATGCTGGCCATGGATGATGCTGGAAGGCAGAAATTGCATTATATACTACCATACATACAAGAGATTCATGTATAAAGAGGCCACGTGCTGTAAGGGTGCCCCTGAGCCTGTTCAAGTGATAACTGAAGGACATTTGACTGCCAGATATCTGTACAACACTGTCAGCCCAGGGATGATGGAGTACATCACCAGGGTACATGGGGTGTAAAAGCAGCATGAGAAACTCGGTCCTTCTCCTGCACTGTCCTCCTGGGACCAGAAGCTCTCTCCCACTTCACTGCTCTTGCAAAGGGATTTTTTGGGTCTGGCTTGGCTCATCCTATCCCTCTGTGATGCCAAGCAGAGGGAAGAAACTTACCAGATTCTGAACAGTGAAAATATCCTTAGGTGCATGCATGCATTTGCCTACATAATGTATACAAATATGAAGCTATTTACACACCCATACTTGGCCCAGATCCACAGACAGTGCAAAATTACTCCACACCCGGCTGCAGGTTATTTTTAGCTCCTCCTCAATGTAAATGTCGTGTTCATAATTAAGTTTCAAAATAATGAATGATGTGTTTTGTGTTTCAGTGGGGATAAACGTTTGCGTTGCATAGTGAATGATTTAAGCATGAAAGGCCTTGCATTCCTAAATCTGTTACAGAATGTGGGTGGGAGGTGGATCTTTGCTCATACCAGGAAACAAAGACTGAACGAATATTTGTCACGGTGTTTCATCAAGGCAGTGTTAATGTTAGTTGAAGATACGTTGTGGCAAGAGTGACAGCTTGCTTACTGTAAAATTTTCTGAAAACCGGGGCATTTTAGTATTTTTAAGGGGTGTTAGCAGTGTTGATACTGTAGCCACTCAGCCATGAGCCTTGTGCAGTAGGCAGTTAATTAAGCCAGAAATGAAAGAGATCAAATGCTATTAAACCACCCCCCCCAAAAAAAAAAAAAAAAAAAAAAATCAAAACAAACAAACAAGTCCAAACACAAAAACCAGCAGCAACAAACCTATGCCTCCCCCCCCTTGCCCCAAAAAGCCAGCATAATTTTCTCCACATTTGACGTAAGGGCTGCCGGGAATTGCATCTTCTCTTGTCCTCATCCTTAATCATCTGTGGCTGGTCTTCAGTATTAGGGTGTCTTCCTCATGAGGATGCCTTTCGGTATGGCTGGATATCCCTGTCCTAATGTTCCCTTCTCCAAGATCAGCGTGGACATTTTGCCATAAGTTGAAGATTTGTGCTCAGTCCTGCTCCTAGACACAAGATGACCCCCATGTACACCTGCTAAAGAGCAATTGCAAGACCAAAGAAAGAAAAAAAAAAAAAAAAAAGGAAAAATCAAGAAAGAAAAGGAAAGAAGGGAAGAAAGAGTAATAATAAGAAATAAAGAGTTGTTTTATTCAGCAGTGTCTGTATGTCTTGAACTGGAATTGTTATGGAATGTTATCCTTACGTGCATTGAAAAAAAACGTACAAAACAAAATCCACAACAACAGCAAAAACCCCAAGGAGAGCTATTTCTAATAAAAACATTACTCATACTAGGATCATAGCCCTGACCTTACATTTATTGGCATAAATGCGAACTTATAAAGCTGTGTGGATGTTTGCCATATGCAAATCCATCCATCCATAAATCAGCATACAGACTGGAGACTGCACAGCTGAAGTGACTGTAATGGTAAATGAAACCTTTCACCACCAGGTCAAGTGCAGTTCAGCATATGTGGTAAATGGAAAAGCACTATCATACAGGAATCGATCTGTGGCATGTGTGAAACAAGTGATTGACCAGTTCACACTGTTCACCACCACAACTGGCTCCCCACGTCGGAGCTGGCAAATAAGCTGGAGCTGCAATGGCAAAGCAGTGAAGCAACCTGGCAGAGAATTTGCCTTAAGGGACTGTCTGGTAGTGTATCACAAGGATTAGGCAGGCATTTTTCATCAAAATGAATTGTCAATGAAAAAGGAAGTTTCCATTTAATCCATATTTTCCACCAGTTCTATCCAAATGAAAACGTTACTTTGGACTGTGGTGCTGATCTAAGGCACATAATATTATATTCATCTGACATTAACCTCTGTGTGTTCAGGGTAGCATCAGGGTTTGTAAAAGCTTTGTGTGGTTCTCCTGCTTTCTTGCTCATTCTTTTCTGAACAGGACAGTTAACTGCCATTTAAATCTTTGAGAATGCTCAGAGATCAGGATAGGGCTTATATGATAGCAAGATGGCAAAAAACATACAGCTCTGTCTCAAATCCTGGCCAAGAAGTCCAAATCAGGGATGAGGCAGTTTTATAATTTTTAAAGGTGCAGTTCTGTGTCAGAGGGTGCCATGTGAGACAGCACACACCCAGAAGCATTTCCAGGCTTCTTGATTCTGGGATATGATTTGCCATGGCTGAAATGTAGAGTGCATTTTTCCCCCTTAAAGCCTAAGGAAGTTGGACACCCTGACCAGAACAAACAGATAAAATGAAAAACCAAAAGTCACACATTCCTGGATTTTTTTTTCCTAAGTTGTCACTCTGAGAAGTTCAGCATTTTGACTGTTTGACTTAATTTGAAAACAGATGTTGGAATATTGTAATTCCCCTTGAGACCAAAAAAAAAAAAAAAAATTTTCCTTACTTTTCTCAGCTTTCCTTATTTCTGCTATGAAACCATGTTGTCACAGAGAAACAGTGCCTTGTAAAGCTCCTATGTGAGTTGTGAAGTTCCAAACCAGCTTGACACATTCAGCTGTGTGTTAATGTCAAAACATAGTTCTCAACATTTATTGCAGCTAAAACAGCATTAAAAAATTATGTCTGACTCTTTGATGTAATTTAATAAGTTATTTTAAAAATTAGTATTGTTATTGGTTTTAGTTTGATAACAGAACATTTGCTCTACTTTTAAAGAATACATCTTTTAAGACACTGATAAGTTGAGATGTGTGTTCACCTTCATGTTTCAAGGATATTAATAATGCCAGGAAGATTGGTCTTGTGGCTAAATGTCTGAATGGATAGATGTTCTTAAGTTCCAGGATCTTACTCAAACATTTTAATGTCAGACGATATCCCTGTGCCTCAGCTTCTTCTCTGTACAGGCTTTTTGTACATTGTTTTATTTTCAGTGACATTGTATGTGCTTTGAAGGCAAGGACTATGCTTTTGCACAATGAAATTCTGTCTGGATTTTTCAGAACAAGTAGTACAACTGATAAATAACAGAATTATTTAGTTCAAGGCTCAAATCAAACATCTGAGCACTAAAAAAATAACTCTTGCTTTCTGGTATAAGTAAGTAAGTAAATAAATAAATACGTTTAAAAAATATCTTTGACATTTCCTTAACAGTATAATCAGATTAATTTTCACAAATACAAGAAATGTAGTTACTTTAGCAACTTTAGTTATGTTTCTTGCCTGATATCTTTCTGATTGCATTCTTTTTGCTGCTGAGATGTGAATGTCTTTAGGAACCTGTTCCTTTTAGGGGGAGAAAAAAAAGTGTTTATAGTTAAAAAGGTAATTTTTCCTTCTGTCTTAAAGATTCAAGTGATAATGCCACTACACATAAAATGTAAAAGCTGACTATTTTCCTCCTCAAAATTTTTCCCTTACATGTCTTTTTCATGTTATGCAATTCTCTGGAAATAAAGGCTGTGAAATTACTCAACTTTGTTACACACATACATTCATTCCAATATGAAGAGATACGTCTGTCTTACATTTCTGGTGAGGAGAAGCTGTTCCCATTTCATTTTGATTGCTGCTGAAACACTTCGTTTGTGCATTCTCTTTTCCTTTTTTTTTTTTTTTTTTTTTTTTTTTTTTTTTTTTTAAATTTTAATCTGTGGTTTCAGGTGTAGTTTGTCATATCAGTCAACTGGAACACTGTAGATTATCAGGGGACTCCCAGGTGTCACACAAGAAGAATGACTGTTTTCCAAAACAAGCTGTGCAGTCCTCTGTGCTCTGGCATAGATGAATATGTGAGTGTTACTAGGCATAGAAAACAGTTCTGAGAAGGTAATCCCATGTTGAATTTGAACGTTAAGGAAACCATCTACTCATTCTGAGGGGCTTAACCTTTCTTCAGGAGGTAAGTCTGGAACAATGGTCCTTATTTACAAAAGGTTTCCTTTATTTTCCATAAGGAATACAAAACCAGAATTTCTCCTGTGCTAGAGTTGCTCCTTCCGTGCTGTAAGTACGCATTGCCATTGTTGATTCATTCAAATACAGATTATTACAGTAATAATAAGTGACAAGTTATGTGTTATTTTGAAATAACACACATTATGGTTCACATCATGTCTTCAGAGACCCGAGCAATGTGTTGTTTCACATTGACAAATGCTAGAAAGTGTTTGCACTTATGAATAAAATATTCTCCACGCATCTTGACTTTCAAGTGTGCTTTGTGCAAGAGCATTAGGATGTGGCCTCATCTCAGCCATCCTAAACCTCTGTGACCTCCTGCCTGAATTACTGCCCTCCCTTCTGTGACACTTGTTGCAAGCTTTTGGAAAAGCAGCAGTGGACTTTCATCAGTCCTCTAAACTGGTTGTGCCTCTGCCTTGGTCCATTTGAGGTTCTGGATGGGATTCAAGTCCTCGGTATTGTTCTTTGGAGGTGCAATCTGAAGCCTGTTGAATTCAGTAGGAATTTTCCTATTGATTTCAGTGCCTTGCAAACCAGGCCTGCGTCTTTAATTACAGCTGATGTTCCAACATGCCTTCTCTTTCTGAGTTCAGCCCCAAGACCTTGCCTTACCTGCAGGGACAGCCCAAGGTGTGACACTATTTGCTCGCCTGGGCTTTCTGACAAAATCTTGTAGGTGATACATCAACAGCTATGCAAGCTGGAAAGTGCTTTAACATACAGGAATGATGCAAGTGCCAATTTTTGCACATTCACTTGCCAGCTAAACACAGCCCTCCATTGAAACTGGGCTATTCCGTGTGTGTGACAGCTGAAAATTAAGAATGGTAACATAAAACAGTGTAGGACCTGGTGTTACACAAGCTACCTCAGGCCTGGAGTGAACTGTGTTGTGTCACTGTGCCTTCTGTTAGCCTGCCAGGATGCTGCAGGTCTGCTGGGGCAGATCAACGTTCAGTCCAAGCATGGCCAGTGGAGCCTTTTCCATTGGACTGCTGGTAAGTTTGTTCTCACACAAGAAATATCCAGGACTGTATTTTGTAGCAAAATCCAAAAAAAAAAAAAAAAAAAAAAAAAAAAAAAAAAAAAAAAAAAAAAAAAAAAAAGTGAATCAAATCATCAGCACATCTTTTCCAGTTCCAGTGCAATTTACCTCCTACATAATGTTTCGAATATAGAAAGTATTTCAAGAGGAAAATCTCACATGGATTAATGTTTATTCGTTGCCAAGGCAATAGTTTGGAGACCTCTCAAGCACAAAACAGATAATATTATAAGCAGAAGTATATTAGTATGAGGAGAAAATTTATTGATGTTAGGGAAGACAATGCTCTGAGTGTCTGTTATACCTTTTAGAGATCATATTAATTTTGCTTTGGTCAGTTTTCCACTCATTGACATACTTCTGTGCTGTTATTTGAATGTCAGGAGAAATTACTGTACAATGGAAAACAATATTTCTGTGTGGAAAACCTGACAGTCCATTTAACAAGTCAGCCCTAAGGTAGGCTGGGAGCTGAGACGCTGTTGAAATAATGGTCTTGCCAAGGTCATACTATGACTCCTTGGGAGACATGGGAAAAGGACCCAACCACATCAGTCCTGAGTTATTCAAGTCTTGAGGAGGCAAAAACTAAAAATGCCAAACTGAACTCAACCAAAAAAAAAAAAAAAAAAAAGATCTATTTTAATTATGAGGAATAAAACGTAAAAGCACACTAGCAGATGCTGCAGATGCTGCAGAGATTGAAAGCTGACAAAAAGCAGTTGATACATAAAGATGAAAAATAAACTCTTAGAATTTCTGTATGTATTTATTGTTAGCAAATTTTGTCCTTAAATTCTCTTCTGCAATCCTAAAAGAGCATCAGTATATTGAACTTTTCTAAACCAAACCTGACCAGGGACCTAACTGAAAGAAGTCATCAAGGCAACATTCACTCTTGAATCAATTCAAGCCTAGCAAGAGACTACAAGGGCATTTCTGACGGGGATGGGAGCTGTATCCTGCACAGTTCTGTTCCAGAATACATCTGTGCCAACTCTTCCTCCCTTTTTTTATAGTCTTCCTACCATCATGATCCAATCCATGTTGTAGAAGAAGGTGTAAAGTAACCATGTTCCTTTATAGCTGAACATCCCTGACTCCTTGCCAATTGCTGCTCAGTTTTGTCCCTGCCATCATACCTCTGCAGCTCTCTTTGAAACTCTTCTAAGCAAAGTCAGGACAAAGTGATAATGAATTTTTAGATTCTTTGATTGACTGATTTCAAATTATATTCAGTTTTATCTATACCCTTTGATATTTATGAAGCAGCTCAGAACCTCAGTTTTTCAAAGGTAGCTCGTCAGCAGAAGTGTTGGATGTTTAACACCTTTGAAAGTACTGTCTTTTGAAAGACAAACCACATTAAAATAATATTGTTCATCCATCCTTTAAAAGTTATGTGAAGTTATGAGAAGTTATTCTTCTCATCTCTGCCCCACGCTATACATTTTTAAAATCATGTCCATAGTTCATAGATCACTTTTAATCAGCTGTTCCAGTAGTCTCTGTACCTTCTAGTGTATATATGCATGTGTATGTTCTGATATATATATAATAAAGTAAGATAAAAATATTGCAAGTACATTATATTGCAATGTCTCCTGGATGCCAGAGAGAGATAGAAACAAAAAATTCAAAGAAAAAAAGAATCTTGAGCCTTTTGCCAGAAATCCAAGCCAAACTTTTCAGACTTTGAAACATATAACCTAAAGTTTTTTGTTCTGTAGTAGTTTCTTTTACTTGCTGTAATGTTTATCACTGACCTGAAGAAATAGGCCATACCAGTTTTCTGGTATTTTTCACTCCACTGGATCAGGGGGCTGCTAATCTCTCTTGCCATGAGATTCTATTTACATCTCAAGTAAGAATTTTCTGTCTTGTCATCTTAATTATTTACCTGAGAGACTTTCAGGTGATATCATTTTACTGCCTTCATCAAGAGAGATCTGGCAAGGTGCTAATGTTGTCTAGCATTTTCCAAGGATGATGCACAGACAGTATCTTTACAGAGTCTAACACATTTTGATATGTAATTGTCAGAGAATTCAGATATGGGTTGCTGTCTGAATCAAGAACTGAAGGTTTTACAAATTTTATTACATGCAGAGGTTTCCTAATTGTTCATTACTGTGGTCCCCTACTCCTCAACTGTAATTATGTTTTACCAGTGTTTGTTTTGTTTGTTTTCTCCTGCTGCTTCTGTCCCAGGTGGATTCGGCACATTTTTCCCTGGAATGTGGGGGGCTGTTTCTGTTTCCATTGTGGATTTGGGTTAAGGTCATATTTGGTCAATCAGGAGACAGTGGCACCAGGCATGTATTGGAGTTAGAAGTGTTTGCACTGCATAACCCAGATGTCCTGTACTTAATCGTGATACTTCTGTCAGAGGAGCCTCCCAGTGTGAGTGTCTGTTATGGATTATTACTGTTTGTTTTTTTGCTGGACAAATAAGATGAGTATGAAGGTCACAAGGACTCCAGACTGGGCTGCCAGAAGAAGCCTGCATATTACAGTGGTCTGGGAAAGCAGTTTGATTGAGGGTCCACTCAAGCTGCTGTTAAGATCCTGTGTATGAAGTGAACATTATATTTTCTTGCATGAGGGGTAGAAAATTACCCATGATGTTAGTTTGTCATGCTTGCTAGGAAATGTATATAGGCATGTTACAATATTCCCTGTGATCACAAAACTCCCAGGAAATGTGTGGCATTATGCCAGCTGCATTTGGTGCAGCTGCAAAATGTACTCAAAGATCAACCATGAGGTTACCAAGATGGCTCATGCAGTTGTTAGGATGTTTTTGACTACAAAATGCTCACAAATAAAGAACTACTTCTACTGTTCTTTTTGTGAACAGGAATGCTAAGCCCAGAGTTTTGGAAATTATTCCAGTTATCCTGTATCTACTGGTGGTATCTGATGAAGTAGGTGTTGACTAATGGCCAGGGTTAGCAGTGCACATGGACTGACACTGATCCCACCATCCCTGTGGAGCATGAGGTAAGGAAAAGCAGCAAGAAGCAAAACAGGGCACCGGTGATCTGTAATAAGAGATACAGGCCTAAAATATTCCTGTGGATGTGGATATAGTTCTTCTACATAGGTCTTGAAATAAAACAATTTTTAAAAGTAGAAATGGGTAGTGTAAACCTTAGGAATACGGCCCTATATTGTAAAAGTCCAGAATAAAGTGAAACCAGGCATTGGCTTCCCCCATATCTCTATTAAAAGCAAGTGCAAACGGAGTGTATAGGCTTTACAATATGAGTTTTCCATAGGGGTTAAACCAATAGGCTCTCAGAAGTAGAGTGCAAGGCTTCAGACCAGTTTTCAGGAATGGGAGCTGAGTCTCAAACCATGATTTATACTTTGAAAACCAAATTAAACTTCATGTTTCAACTGTTAAGTGGAGCTAGTGCTACCAGATCATCTTTGAACCATGTCTGGAGGCTAAAGAGTGAAAAGTATTGATATTTTTAATAAAAATGATAACAATAGACATTACAGAGGATTTGTCTTCACTAACTTGACTAAAATTCTCGAGGCATCTGTACTGATATTAGACTCTGTTTACCACATAATTCTGTGGTTTGGAGGAACACTACGTTAAAGAAAGAGGAGAACATTCTGAAGCCAAACAATTTACAATATCTGAAAATTAAACCTCTCTACCACAGTTGATAAAGTGCCAAAGTGCCTGTGACCTAAATGCTGATCAGATCACATTAAAAAATGGAAACATTGCTCAAGAGTTAAACTGTGAATTCCTGAAAAGATATATATATATCTTTACCAGGACAAAGCTTGTCAATGTAATTTTACTTCTGAAAATAGGGGTACCTTGCTCAGCATTCATATGAACACATCTTACACTTTTTTTTTAGATGAATTGATTTTTAACAGTAACAGTTTATTGTTTCCAAAGTCTAAAGATATAAGCAAAGCAAGATCTTGAGACAAAAGAGAACTTTCTTAAAAAACTGGAAGGATTGGAAAATTATGTTAAGGCTTCAGCTGTACACACACAGAGACCTTCAAATCTGCGGTAAGGAGTAAGGACTCCTAGAAAAGTATAAGGTTTTTGATTGATTTTACAATACTATACATTTTAGAACATTGCTACTAGAACGTCTGGCTTGTGGGTGAAGACTGTAAGAAGGGCCCCTTTTCACTTTTTTTGCATCACTTTTACATTGCCTTGGATTTCTGTTTTGAATTCATGTCGGGATCTATATTGAAAATAAAAGCTCTAAAAAATAGAGTATAAACCAAAATAATCAGATATGAACTTCAACAGTATGAACCTCTTATACTGGGTGTTAGAGCCTATTTAATGGGATTTCTGTTCATCATGCTTTATAATTCAGTGTGATATTGTATTCCATCACCAGCAGCTTAATTTATTTCTGTCACCATCTGCTCTTTTTTTTTATTCTTCCATGCCAAAAATTCAATAGCTCTCAATGAGTAAAACGAAACTATACTGTATTTCAACTAAACTGGTTTTATGCTGTTGTTATTCAGAATATATTGGCATATTTCTTACACTGGTTTTGTTTAGCTAACCAAGCCTTTTGTTTTCTAAACCTGCAAAATGTGAAACAGTAAATACTGTGTGAGCTATTAGTGCCAGCACTTCTGTAGCTGTTATTTTATGAGACAAATATCAGGCCAGTTGGTTTTTAATTGCAGGCAATAGCTGGAGCTTAATAAGTGTGACTGTCCTTGCCACAGCTCTATCCAGCCCATCCCTCTGATGGCTGAGCCACTTGCACAAACACAGACCAGTAGTCAAAGCACTCTCCATGCCAAGCCATGTTAATCTATCAATATCTCAGAATGTCCTTGTGCATTCCCTGAGACGCCAAAATAATTATGGAAGTTTGGTGAGCTCCTAGAACTGCAACTGTGCTCTCATTAACACCTTCTGTTCCTGAGAGAGATGTACCAGTCTTCAGAACACAAAGTTTTAGATCAGACCACTTTGCTCAATACAGGACCAAATGAAAACTAAAACCAGTAACACCAAAAATTTCTTGGAGGTTTGAAATAAGGCAGTGGTAAAGACCACATCAAGCTGGTGTCCATCCATCTGTGATAGGCTTACATAAATGGTTTCATGCCAAATATTGCAAAGAAATGATGGAAAATGAGTTTAGGAACTTTGCTTTGAGGCTTCCAAACTGTGGTTGCTGTTCTGGTCTAAATTGGAATATATTGGACCTAGGTCATTTAACCATTCATGTCCCATAAAGCACTATATTATTTAGTCTGGGTTGGACATTAAACACTAGATATTCTATAATCTTAATCTTGTTTCTTCTTTCACATACCATGATGCCATTAAATTTCACATCATGGTATCTTTAAGTTGGTACTTTCAGCTGACTCGTTCTGGAAGACATGCAAATGATAGAGTATGTGATTGGCCAAAAAATGCCATGGCAAAACTCTCATAGTTCTTCCAAGATAGGACTCATGCTCTTTTGTATAAGAAACAAAGGATAATAAAATATGTTTTACTAGGGAAAATAGAGCTAGCTGCACAGAATTCCTTTCTACAGGCACTTATAATTTAATACAATTCTTTCTTCTACTAAATACTATTACTATAATGCCAGGAATTATGTTGGATTTTGGGTTCATATCCCAACTGTACAATTCAGGATAGGCTTCAGACCTGTTTATTCAAATAATTTTATTCAGACTGTGGCTAAAATAAACAGAGAAGCAATTTAAGGAAACTTGACGCAGGTTATTCGGAAAGTCTAGTAGACATAATGATTAATATTTCCAGGAAGGCTGATGATTAGACAAAATAATGATATAGAGAAGAGCTTTCAGGGAAAAAAAAAAAAAAAAAAAAAAAAAAAAAAAGGAAGGAAAAGTACTCTTACTGAAAATTATTGGTAACCTAAACCACCTGAAAAAATAGTGTTTGCAATAGAAGCCCTTAAAGTTATAACAGAAATGAAAATAATACAATTATTAAGTTAAGGAAAATTGAGAGATAAAATAATGTGATTGATAAGTGCCTGTTGTTTTTCCTTTCTGATTTCAAACAGAGCACAATATTAATTTAGGATTCATCAAACACATGTGATGAAAGACAAAGAACTAGTAAGAAAAATATATCATGCCTTACTCAGTCATCATTATATGATGTAGCTCTTTGTCAGCTACCAATTTATCAGCGCTGAGAGTGCTTGCCTGCTGCACCTAACAACATCCTCATGCCAACAGTGCTGTTTTCTCTTGAAGTCTCATTTATCTTCCTACACAGGTCATTAAAGTTTGAACCTGCTTGCTTGAAGTTGTGTCTAAGGTTGCCACTTTCTACGTATCCACCCCCACAGTGTTCTTGTGCTCCTGAGATATCTTTATTTTCAACAACAGCAGCAGCAGTTAAATTACTGGCATTTTCACTGTCAGAAAACTAGGGAAAGATTTTGTGGTTTATCTCAGCTTGTAATTTTAACTAGTTGCAATAGTTTTCTCCGAACTACAAGATCTCAGCTTTGGGGGACTTGATCAACCTTAGAGTTTCTACTCTCAGCTGCATAACACATGGCACACATACACTGCTATTATCTTGGGTGATTCTGCTTTAGGTGCTCTGACAGAAAACCCTCATTCATCATTGTGCTTCTTCCTTTTTACTTGAGGAAAGAAATTTACCATGTAGACTGCTGTAGAAGTGGTGGGATATATATTTTAAAAAATGAATGCTTATGTGAAAATAATAGTAGCTGTTAAAAAGAGAATATGAGCACCCTTATAGATGATGACAATGGGCAGGTGTATCATTACACAATCAGAATAATTTAGGTTGATAGTGGCTACTGAAAGTCCTCAGGTTTAACATCCAGCCCCTGCCCCAAGCAAGACTGACTAAATCAGGTTGTTCAAGGCTCTCTCCAGGCAACTTTTGAGTATCTTCAAGTTGGAAATTCTACAGCTTCTCTAGCCCTCTGTGCCACTGGTTGACCATCTTCACACTGAAGAAGCTTGATCTGATTTCTAACCAAAATTTGCTGTATTGACTCTTGTCTCTGGGAACTTTGGGGAGAGTCTGTGTCAATCTTTTCTGTAGCCTTCCACTCAGTAGTTCAAGCCAGCAATAAGATGTTGCCATAGTAGACAACCAGTGTGTGTATTTAGGGATCAGTACTGCAATACACTCTAGCAGAAAATAATTGTAAAGATTACAGGAGATCAGTTAGTACAGAAAGTGCCAGCCCAATTTCTGACTGGGAAAGAATAATTATACATGTTCTGTACTGATACACTGACTCCTGGATGACATACAAACTAAATTCCTTGACTTGAAAGCAGACAGCATTTAATTCTAATATAATTCTATATTATTATTAATAATAATAATAAAAATGTAACTGGATTCCTGTAAAACTTAGGTATTTGAACATTTTCCTAGTCCTCCTTTGTTTTGATAGACACAGTGTGTATTTTGATTCCATGCTTTTTTTCCTAGTATTGTGCTACTAGAGTTGTTTGGCAGATGACTGTTCCAAATGACTGGCTACCTGTATTCCATCTCTGCATCACATTTACTGTATATATGAGACCTGATTATTTTGGCACTGCTGGGACTGCATCTGGCTTCTGGGGAACATCACCTCTTCCTGAACATAAATTGGATGGAGTGAAACCAACAGTCCCTCAGTTCCTTCATGCTGTCATAGCTCATTTTAACTTCTCTGTGTGCAGTGTAACTTTTGATACCAATACCTGCATACCAGGGTGGACAGTAGGGTTATTGTAGCTTGTGCGTCTGGTGTGGAAGAGCTTAATTCTTACCGTTTTCTCTTTTACTGCACTGCTTTGATAGGTAAAATGAAAATAAATCTTATTAATAGTAGAGACAGGTTTGTTTCTTGTTCTGGCTCAGAGTTCTGGAGATGCTGAAGGAAGACAGCTGGTGTAGACATATACTCCAGTAAGTCAAGGAATTGAGGAAGAACATCTGTAGGAGATATGAGAATATTTGATTTCAACAAGACAGACATAGCAGTGTCATCTACTCTTCTTAGCCAAATGACTTAAGAAAAATTTGAGAACATTACTATATGTTATGCCCTTTGGAACAGTATGTAGGAGTAATTCAGAGGAATCTGAACAGGCAAACTGAGTACTCTGCTCTCCTCCACATGAATGCTTTTTAATTACAGGTTACTGGAATAGGCAAAAATGCACAGCAAAATCTAGCTTCTGTGGCACATGTCTTTAAATGTGGTAAAGAGGAGCTCAGGTGTGCCTTATTAGAGCTCTAAAAATACTACATACTCAAAGCATTCCAAGATTTCTTGGCTTTATGAGACCACAGTTGGCACACATCACATGGAGTCAGGCTTTATTTCCTCCTGCCTTCATTTAATATCCTTTGTTCAGGAACTCAGCTAGGAATGCTCGTCTCTCCTGGAACCACAGTACAATTTTCTTTGGTAAAAGAGCTTTTACTCTCTAGCAGTTTGCTTTTTTATACTATCTATTCACTAAGATTTCCTTTTTAGTTGGTAAAATGACCACTGGAAGAGCTATAGAGATTCCTAGTTTCTGCTCTGATCTTAATGATGATGTTACCCCCATGCTCTATTCTATTTCCCAACAAAATGTCAAATATTTTTATCCGGCCATGTACTTCACATATTTTGCCACAGTCACAGAATCCCCATGGGGAAATCAAGCAGCAAAATTTTATTTATTTTTAAAATTTGTTTAAAAGAATAAGGCATCTTGAGAGCTTCTTCTGATTATTGATAAAAATCAAGTTGATGCAATACTGATGATGTACACCTTGATTACATCTTTTCTAGGCAAGGCTGGAGCTGTGAGGGCTCAGATTTTGAGAAGCCACTGTCTCAGAAGTTTTCAGGGGGATGATATGGGAATCAGTCCTTTCCCCCTAATATTGTGCCTTATCAGATCCTGCAAGCTTCTAAAAATTTCCTTGGGAGCCAGATTTTCATTGTGAGGAAACCGCCGGAACTCATCCACCAGAACTGCCATCCATGGAAAACGACAGTAGAAACGTGTATTAACCTTGAATAAATCTGTTCTTTCAAAACATATCTCTCTAACTGTTGCTATGAGCCCTGCTTCCACTGCTACAGAATCTATCTGGAGTCTGAACTGTCAAAGGAATTTAAGACTGGTTGAGCCTGCTCTTCCCTGTATACCTCTGTGTGTGGGAGTCAGGAGAGGGTGAGATCATTCAGTGCACAGCAGAGCCCCAACAAAGACTCCTGACTTATGGGGTATGAACTGACATTTGTGGGTCTAACGCACACCCCAGAGTGAAACTGGCAGAAACAGTCTCTTCTCAGCTGTTCTTTTGCTAAGTGATTCTTCTTTTGGTATCTCTAAGGTAACTGGAATCTTTGTGCTTCTTATCTTCTTGCACATCAAATATATCAAATAGTTAAGTCAGAACAATAAGAGATGAGATGCTGTGTCAGCATGTGGGCTGCAAATGGAACAAAAGAGTTTTCTTAAATTCAGTATATTCTGAAAATACAAAGTAAGTGGCAATGTTCAGCCATGCAGTAACAGGCCATAAAAGGAAAAGGAGTTACTCTTAACACTGCAGTTCTTTTGTCTTTCTGTATCAACATTCCCTTGTTTTTAAAATAGCCACAACAAATTACACTTTGAACTCTGTAAGTACCTTCACTATTTCTTCCAGACTATTCTTCTACAAAACAGCCTGTGAAACCATGTTTGTTAAGTCTTATTGTGTTCTTTATGGCCATGGTGTACATGCTGTCCAGCAGCTGGAGTGAGATTTGGGGAATGATGAAGTCAAAAAGACACAACTTTTTTCAGTGTGTTGAGAATGTTACTTAATCACCATTAAGGTGATGTTTACCTGTGCCCCTTGTATTTGCTATTTACCACATTGTCTCATGGAAAATTTTCATAGGGATCTTTAATGTGGTCATGTAATAAGCACAAACAGCACTAATACATAAAGGAATATTTTTTGGAAAATCTCAATCCAGAGGAACTATTGTCTGCTCATGTTTGCATGATTTAAAATGCTGTTATTTAAAAAGAGATTGTGTTGTGAAGATGAGGGCATAACAGATGAAAACATTAAAGTAGATTAAGATCTACATAGCTATATTGCTATCTATTATGCTATTTGAGAAATCTGGCCAAAATTGCATCTGTTTTCCTGTATTTGACATATCTAACATGCATAAACTGCAATACATTTTACATTTCAGTCCTCTGTCTTTTAGGGAAAGCTCGTTTGCTCAGTAAAGCAGAAGTACTGGTATCTATGCTCCCCTGTAGCCCCCAGCTCCATTACAAGAAACAAAGTGTGCTGTATCTCCTGTTGCCCATTTGCTTTCTGCTCTTACTTACTGTAAGGGAATTCTTACCCTCAAGAAAAATGAGAGAGTAATAAGTTTTGGAGGATTTTTGTTTGTTTGTTTGTTTAAATAACAGGAGGAACTTGCCAATAATGTCCTTTTTTCTTTTTTTTTTTTTTTTTAAGTTAGCTTCTAATTTATCACAGCTAAACAATATATTTAATCCATAGGGAAAAAAAATATGATTGGAAGGTTCTAATTCAACCTCCTGCTCAAAGCAAAGCTATATTCAGAATTAGATTGGGGGTTTTGTGTCTGATTGTGTCAAGTTTTGACAGTATCCAAGGGTGAAGACTGCGTAAACTCTCCGGTTATTGTTCCAGTTAAGAATTTTTTCTCTATATCCCAGTCAGTATTTCCCTGACTCAACTTGTGCATGTTATCTCTTGCTCTTTCACTGTGCCCAACAGGTAATCAAAGAAAACACTTAGATCACCCCTTAGCCATCTCTTTTTCTCCACAGACATTACTCACTCAGGCTCACTGAGTTCCAGTCTTGTGGTGCTGTGTCAGCCTGAAATGGCACTTGGTTTTTGTGGTTCAGCATTACTTCAGGATTTTTTGCTTCATGTCATGGAGATAAGCCACAATTAGGATAGTACAAGAAAGGTTTAAAACATTTATTTCCATCTTGTAATTCTTCTACACTGCCCAAATACGTGACTGACAGTGAGACTTGGGTCCTGTTGTTCAGTAGATTGCGGTTAGATCTTTGCATGAAGGGCAATGCACAATGTAATTAGTATTATTAACTGTGAAAATACAAATGTTTTCTAAACTGGTATCTAATACACCAGGACTGTAAATTATGCTTTCTTTCTCTCACACAAAATTCTCATCTTCATATTTACACTTAATGGGTAGTGGTAGTGCAGATAAACATTTCAATGAATCAGACTCCGGAGTGGAAGTCTTGGACACAATTAGAATATTAGCTTTAGATAGTAATTGCCAGCATAGTTAAATGTTGGTTTATTTAAATATAGCCACCAAATTATAATGGGTTCTAATGCATGGGAATGAATCGTAGTCTTGTTATGTTCAGTGGATACTTAGCTATATCCTTTATGTAAACATCCTACTCACAGTAATCCAGTAAGGACATAAGGTAGAGCCTGTTTATTTTAAGAGGTAAACCACTCAGGATTATACAGGAATTAGGATGTGCATGCATATATGGAGGTTTCCGATGTGAGGAAACTACAGATTGTCCATTTCACTCTGCTTTTACTCCATGGTAAAATGTGGAGTGTGTTCCCCTGATTATCAGACAGTCCATATTCCTGTCTTGCAGAAATGTTTTAGTGTGCAAAATCTAAATCAGGATTTAAATTCTGAATTCAGAAGAAAGGTGTGTTAAGTAAGTTTTAAGACTAGAAGTCATACATTTCCTTATAGTAAATGCCTTATTATTTGAATACTAATTAACTGCCTGATATTTCCTGTGATAAATTGATGGTTTTAGTTTCTCAGAATGTGTAACACTCTGGACTGAAAGTTTGCATGGTGAGTGTCTTGCTTCTTTCTATTCGGAAATTTTCGGCCAATATGTTCACTTCTGGATGTGAATCTGTGATGCAGGGCCTGGACTAATAGTAAGTCTGAATTCCAGAGAGGAAGCCTTTCTCTCCTCAGACAACTGGAGAATTCAGGAGCCCATTTCATATGCAGAAGTACCTTGCAACCTTTAATTACACTTTTTTTCCCCCCTGTTATTTCTGTGGCACTTCTGCATCTCTTCAGCAGAATGGGGGTGGGTAAAGCAGCAAGGTGAGATCTGTGTGTAGCACCCCTACTTCATTTACTGCAGATTCTAGTCTGTGTGATGAGTGAAACAGAGGACAAACAGATTCCTACTATTCTCAAAGATCAAGGCTTGATGAGTCAGATCAAATGCCTGTTAGTTTAGGGTACTTTTGCTTTCTCGATTCTTGTGCCTACATAAGTTAGGAATCGGAACAGCTTCTTTTCAATTGAATCATGTTTTGGACACAGATTTTTGCCTTAGTATCGATGAAAAGCAGTTTAATAATTCCCCATTCCAGACCAGCATTAGAAGGGTATGTAGTCATTAGGAGAAATACTGAAAAGCTCAAAAAAAGAGATTAATTTGATGTTTCATCCATTCTGCACAATGAACAAAGTAAGGATAACATATAAAACCCATGCATTTTAATATGTTGTGGTAATAAATGAATACCTACAGTTCAAATACTGCATTCCAGCTTAATGCTGAGCTCTCTTTTGCAGAATAAAATGGTAGTTGATTAATTTATTTTCTTAAATATAGGCAGACTTGATCTCTTTGTGGAGGTCCTCAGAGGCACCTCACTACCACTTCCACTGACCTACATTAACACTTATTTTCAGCAAACTGCTTCATGACATAGCTAAAACTTGGGCCCAGATGAGGTATCCAGGTTAGGTGTAGTGCACACCATTTGTTATTTTACTATTACTCTGAAATGGAATTCTCAGCATGGCAGACAGTGGGGCATGCATGAGCCAACACCAAATGCCGCTTCCTAAAGCCTACTCTCAGCTCAGATGAGTTGGACTAAGACAAAATCAAAAATTCCCGCTGCTTTTATTTTCCCTACAGAGGTCATTGCAAGGCTTGTCAGCTTGAACATTTAATCACAAAATAAGGAATGTATTTCGAGCTCTGTGCATAAGAGTGTTACCTAGTGACATCCATTGGGACCTTGCGTTTTAGCTTAAAGTACATACTTTTAAAAAAATGTTTCTGAGGTTATAAGGGTAAATGTTTTGGAGGAAGTTCCTGAAAACATGGGTCCTGTAGGAATCATACCCTTAATCCATTGGCTTGATGCAGTTTTCAGCGCAATCAGTAAAATCCCACTGCCTTTGCTTGGCTTTGGATTAGACCTCAAGGGTCACAAACTGGTTGAATTAAGCAGTGGAGCAGATGCAAGCTTCCTCAACTTGCAGACCTTTCTACCAGATTCCTGTTCAGACTTGTTAGCATCTGAATCTCAGGAGTGCTTTCTGGAATATACATCTGCAGAAACCAGCAAACGTGTAAATTATTCTCTTAAATCTCAAAGTTTTACTTCTAAAAAGGGCAAAAGTAGCTTTCCTTTTAAGGAACTCAAGTACTACGTTCACTTACACCTCCAAGCTTGAAGACCTCCTCTTTTGTGGGGTGTTTATGCACTCCTTATGCAGCTGTCATACAATGGTTTAATTAAGCAATACTCCACTTAAACTGCAGTCAGCCACTATGTCCAAGGTGTGTTTCCTCTGCCCACCATGGAGAGTTGGCTGTTCTGATTTTATTTGTTCAAATTAATGTGTTAACTCCCTCCCTCTGAGGAGGTAAATAGTGTGTCACAGCTTGAGGCAGGACCTCTGCAGACCAATCCTTTTAGTTCATAGCAGGATTCAAGCATGCAAATGTTGACATTTTGAAATTGTTTCCCCAGAAGGTCAAATTAGTATAACTGGCAACAAAAAGAAAACACATCTACCCTGATGCCTTTCATAATTAGACTAGCTAGAAATAAACCCAAGTGTTTGCCATTATACTCAAAGCCGTGTCAGCTGCTACTGGAATTACATTTGTTTATGGAAAGAAATAAAGCAAAAGACTTGATTTTGAATATTTATTTGACATTACAGGAAACAAATGGTTGAAATAAGTTTTGAAAACTTTGTAAAAATTAGTGTATTTGTTGTACACTGGTTGGTAATGCACTGTTTTCAAGACTGTGAGATGTCCATCCCTGAAGGTTTTCAAATATATACGGGTCAGTAGGAAACCTCCTCATAAATTAGATCAAGGAGTAATTTTCCCAGCTATCTTAGAAATGTGAGTGTGGTCTGCAACAGAATGTCATGATGCTGCTTTGTAATGTCTTTCTTGGGTATTAGTCTTCAAACATTACAAACATGTAGTAACTATATTATGATACTAGTTTATTCCAAAATTAATCAAAATATTACTAGATGATAAGAAGTTTTAGAGACATGTTTAGTAATTTTACTTAAAGTGTTTAAGTTATATACATGTCTGCTGTAAATTAATTTGGGTGTACTAAAAGCAACAGAACAATAGTTGTATCGGTTCCTAGTCTGCTGAAATGTGTCTTTAGAATCTATTTGGAACCACACAGTGCTACTTTAATTTGGAAACACTGAATCAGTGTCCTGTTCAATTTTAGGTGAATTGTAACTTCAAATTTTTTTAAATTTTTTTCCCCCCCAAATCTCTGGAGTGTACCATTAACCACAATGTGTTAGTGTATGAGCATCAAGGAAAAATGTGAGTGCTCCTTTAACTTTCAGCAGGGATTTTGTGTGAATGTTCCTCATCTGTCAACAGTGACTCATGGTATCTTGGATCAATGTGGGCATTTGGAAGCCTGTGTGGCAGTTGACATACACATACACTTGAATATTGCACCCAAAGGAGTGGTTTTTTGGAGGGAAATTAGTAGAGTACCAGTGGAGCTGCCGAGAATGAATAATATCATTAGGTCTGGAAGGGGAACTGGAAAGTGCCCTGCCTTTTCCCCCCACAACATTCCAAGTTTTAATGCGCCCTTTACATGAACCAAACTTAACTGAGGCTGCACAATGTGTGTAAGAAATTAATTAAATTCACATTGTGCCGGCATGGCAATATGGTGCCAGTGGACAATGTTTCCTAAATCCAGGTGAAAAATGGCCCTGCTTCAAAGCACACAAAGTGCAAATAAATGCAGAGTGTGGAAAAATTAACTACGATAAGATTTGCTGTACATTTTGCAAAAAAATTTGTTACATTTTGGTAATTCTCATTTTACATAGTTAAGATAAGAAGTCAAACCCTGCTTTCCATTTCAGTGTGCCTGGACCATTTCACTGATACCTTCAGTCTACAGATCATTCTCTAAAGGCTTCTGTTCTGACAGGGACACAAAGTAAATGATAGAATATGATCTCTGATTTCTGTCTTGGTAAGAAAAGTGCAGTTTTTGTGGCTTGAGCAAAAATGATATAATGATTCTCATTTATATTCCACTGGAGCTTCAGAAATAAAAACTTCCATTATTTTTCTTTCCTGATGCTAACACTGAGGATAATGAAGCTATTGTGTTGATACAAGAAGAGCTACCATTTATTTAGATTGATGAGGCACCCAGGATCAGTGGTGTAGACTACATCACCTTTCTGCTAGTTTAAAGAGAGTGGAAAAGAATAAAACCTCTGGAAAAAGATGGATATTTCACATGGCAGGCATCCACACCAGCTTTTTCACCCTCCACTCCAAGTTAATTTAGTTGAATGTAATATTGCTTGGTTTTTGTTACTTTTGGAACAGTATTTTCACTTTTTCAATTTTAATTTGTGTGCTTGTCACCTCCCTCTTACTGACATTTGCTGCAGAAGGTGGGAGGAGATATGGCTGGACAAGCTGCAGTTGGGCCATGTCAGCTTAAATCAGCCACCAGGAACCGGCTACAAGCCAATTCAGGTGGGACTGGCCGAGTGGTCTTGGAGTCAAAACATCCTCAAGCTGCTTTCAGTTGTCTTTGGATCCCCTTCTGAGGCTGCTCTAAATAGAGGCTGATGTACCAGGTGATTTGTTGTTCAAACAAATCCAACTGTATTTACATTGACATGTCTTTGAGCAAGTGAACCTTGAGTGCTCTGAGGTCAAGCAGTGTGAAGTTGTATCCAAACCTCTTCGCGCATTAAGCCCAGCCAGACAGGAGGTGCTACCTGAGTGCTCTTGATAATCCACTCACTTTTCCTTTTCCATCTCTACTGGAAATTGCTGATGGGTCTTTCTGAAGTTCTTTCTGAAGTTCACTTAAAAGATCGAATATGGACAAGTTATTTCAAAAGAAAAGTAATTTAGAAGGAATTAGGGTTTGAAATGCTATTACAGAAACTGAATTTAGTCAGTGTGAAATGATGCTATTTGCAGACACTTCCACTCACCCAGGGAGGTCCCAAAGGCATTGAGGAGGGGAGATGTAGTGGGGAGGAGGAGAGATGAGGGAGGCACCATGGCCAGCTGAGAAGGGAGTCACAGCAGTCATTTTGCTGAATTAGGTTTCAAGTTTTGCATCTTCACTTTCCTTGTCAAGACTCAGCTGCACTTTTATCCACACGTGATTAGGAGGGAAATATGTTGTCTTCAGCTACAGCCAAAGCAAACACATAATATGGTGTTTCCATAACCAGAGTTCTCCATTGTAGAAGATTACAGAGTTAGGTCAATCAGAGGGTGAGAGTTCCCCAGAGTACTCTCTAAGTCTTCTACAATTTAAGTTTCTGGAACTTGGTGAGCAGGAGGCTGTGTCTTTAAATTTATTAGCCTCTTAAAATTTTCTTTTTCTTGATTTTGCCACTTTATCCCTTGAAACTATAACCAATTTTCCATTTGTTGCCCACATCAAGAATTTCTACAGTTTAACTGCATGTTGTATGACATGGATTAAGACAAATTTTAGGTGATTTTAAAACTAGTTAAAACTCTTGGCGCTGTAGTTTCTTGGTGTTGTCAGAATTACAGTTGCAAGTTTGCTTCTATGTAGTGAAATTGTAGGTAGAAATGCATTCCTCTCAGCCCCTTTAGAGTATGCGCAGACCCAAAAAATCAATGTAAAAATTCTATGTAAGGTTTACTTTCCATTTTGAATGTAGCATTCAATTATAAATTTCTTGTTTCTTATTTGAGTGTGTAATAATTATAAAAATAAAGAAAGTAGGTCTAGTTTGATTTGTGTAACTTGAAGAACATTTGAAATTTTGATTGATAGAGCAGTATCAGGCATGAGACGATTCACTTTGATTTGAGAAATGGGAAATTCCTTTTTGAAGCACAGATGTTTGTAGGTGCAACTGGAAACATTTGATAAATAATGTTTACTAATATGTTCTAACAAACAATAAATACATTACACAGATTGCAGAATCTTTTATCCACAGTGTAAGGCCACTGATTTTCATTAGGATAAATTAAGAGCAAAACTGGGCATTATCACTTAATTTTGTCATGGAAGTCTATGCAAGGAGGGTCAGGGGTCAGAAGTCCCTGCTGTATTTTGCTGCAATTAAAGTGCTGAGCTGTGTATCTGTATATTAAGCTACACAGACTGCTTAACTGCAGTTGTTGCTGTCAGCTCTTTGCTGAAACTCATCCAAAACCTCACTTACGGATTAGAAGAAACAAGAACTATTAGAAGAGAGAAGGATGTAAATCCAAGCATGATTTTTATTCATCCATTCTATTAATGTTAAAAGACAATTCCTCAAAGTGCTGGATATGTGATCAAAGTGAAAGGTAGATCCATTCTGGAAAAACAAAATTTTAACAGGAGTGTTGATAGCTATGTCTGAAATTAAGAATATGAGGTCACTGATATGTAACCATAAACAAAAACCTGGACACAGTCCATCTAAGCAAGCTGCTATATAAATTATAATGATTATAATGATTTACCTACTAGCAGGACTAGCCCGAAGCCCTTTTTGCATCTTATTAATCAGAGGACTTTGAAGAGCTGTTATACAGATAGAGACAAGAGTTTCACACATGATTTTCAAGCTTAGAAAGATGTTTTTTGAAGCAGGTCAGATGCATTTTCCATCACCAATCTGCTGAAAACACAAGTGTTACTTATTCTATTTTGCAGTTTTGCATATGCCACTAAATTTTCAGAGGAGCTTCCTAACCCTATTGTGCATGTTAAATAACTAACCTTAGTAAATAATTTGTTCAGGTTTATATTGTCAGTTCTGTAATAAAAAATAAAATATATCAGAGAAGGACTTTATAAAAGCATTGAATGGTTTGTGTTGAAAGAGACCTTGTAGATTATCTAGTTGCAAGAGTATGGAGCACCTTGCCTTGAGCAGGAACACCTCGCACTAGACCAGATTGCTCAAAGCTCCATCTGGCATGGTCTTGAACAGTTTCAGGGATGGGTCATCCACATCTTATCTGAGCAACCTGGGCCAGTGTCTTACCACCTTCACAGCAAAGGATTTCTTTTTGCTATCAAATCTAAGCCTGCCTGCTATCAGTTTAGAGATTGTTTAATTTCACATCAAATCTACCTCTGCTGGATTTCCTCCATCCTCCATTTCCTCCATGTTTGAAGCTGTAGAGGAACACTGCCTTACAGCCTCTTAAGCCAGTGAAAGCACTGACACTCTTACTTACTGATGGCTGACCCTCTGCAGGTCACCCTCATTCTTACCCTGTCTCAATTTTGACATCTAAATCCTTTACAGACCTACCCATTAGTCTTTCCAAGAGCAAGTCCAGAGACTTGCTTGTCTAGCAGCAAAGTCACACTTGAAAATAAACCACCAATCTTTTAAAGAATTTCCTCTGATATTCCTATGAAATTTAACAGCTCATATTTGCTAGTTCTTCTAAATGAGCTAACTTATTTTTGAAGTACATTGATTTGGTACCTGAAAAGAGGATTCCTTTAAGAGTTAAAAAAATACTTTAATACATTTACTCTGGTAAAGGAATACACTTGTGTGAGGAAGGGTTTATCATAACTGCAACTCTAGTACACATATGGACATTGTTGTTACTTTTGACTCCTAAAAGTCCATGGTATGTAAAGTCACAAAGACACTGACTGGGGTTTTGACTTTGAACTTTCAGGTTCAGTTGTTAGGAGGTTCCCTTTTCTGAAGGGAATTTTTAAAAACACCACCATATTTAAGTAGTTTTTTATGTAATAGTACCCAAACATCATTACACGTTCTGACATTATTCAGAGTTTTACTTGTCTGAATTTTTACTCAGAAACAATGATTCTTTGGAAGATGAACTGACTTGAAGAAGAATAAATAAATAAACAAACCTAAAATTTCTCAAATTGGACTTGTACAAAAATCATCATGTAGACCTTTTTTCCTTGCATTGTGTATATCTGACTTCCATTGTCAAAATAAAATCATGTCTTTTGAGTTAACTTCAAAGTAGCTTGCCTGAGAAAACACCCTAATAATTCAACATGCAGCTTCATCGAGTAACAATTAGATGAAGAGCAAAATCAATTCATCTTTGCTAGCTTCTTGGCCAGTGTTGTTGGACACTGAGTACATCTGCTGCACTTACACTGCAGCATGGTCAATGTCTGGAGCAAGTAGCTGTGCCTATAGAGAGCAGCCTTGCTTTTGTTCTGGCAGGAAAATTCATGAATTGGAAATCTTTATTTGGGAATGGTCAGTAAGAACTGTGCTCTGTGCTACACTTGGACCCAACACATAGAATTCCCACCTCAGTCCTGCTTGGCTGGATGAAATACATCCCTGCCCTGGTAAAATAGGAGTCTGTGTGTTAGTTCCTGCAAAGGTGTTTGTGCCTCTGTGATAAGGTATTTAATGAGACAAGGCCAGTACTGTTTATAGATAAGGTAATCACTCCTTGAAGTTACAACTACCCACAATTTTACTTAATTGGTAACCAGTACCGGTTCTGCTTGCTGGAGACTAACTTCATAGAAGTATCAGAGAGAGTTGAAAATTGATTAGCTTTTAACTAGATCTGATAACCGAGTTATTTAATGGTTAGGATTTAGTGGCTGTTTACCTGTGTTAGCTCACATGGTGCAATTTAAGGTTGCACAGTGCCACATTGGGCTAATCAAACTCAGAAGCCTGAGTTAATATGCCTGCAGTGTTTTTAGTATTTGAGTTAGGATGTTTGTAAACTTTGCATTAGATCATTATTTTGCTGTATTATTGCCACATTTTAAAGAACCTTGATAGTTACAGGTCTTAAGATCTGGGTGCTCATTAGTATGATGCATCACTTTCATTATTTCTCCTGAACAGTTTTTATACCAGCACAAGTGGGAGGGAGCAAAGATGTTACCTACTCAAATCTCATGACAGATGAATTTTCCCTTAGACAGAAAACATCTTATTAAAACCAGATTATGGTTTCCTTTTGCCATTGCATATTCCTGCCTGATGCATCACATGCACACAAATGTAAGCATGATTTTGTAACAATGTTAGGCTTAAATACTTGTGAAGTTCATGGTCAAAGGTGTGCCATAACCCTTTTCACAAAGCCAAATTCATAATATGGGATGTTACAATAATTTTACAAATGTATGAGATCAAACTTTACAAGTCTTTGTTTGCTCATAGGTTAATATTTCTCATGTTTTATAAGAAAACAGCTGAGCAATAAGGATAATCTGGATTCACTTTCAGAGACTAAAAGGACAAATAATACAAATAATAAAGGGAAAACAGGTTGGTTTTAAAAAACTAAATGTTTTATGTCTTTGAAATATCATGTGACCCCTTCAATTACTCAAACCAAAAACACTTTAAGGGCTGTCATGTAGCTAAATAGTGCTGACATTAATGAGCTAAAATCTTCTCTCAGTTTTACAGTGTAAAAAACATATGCATCAGTATTTTGAAGTCAAGGGATTCCATGCTTATACTGGTGCAACTGAAACAAAACATGGGTGTAACATTCCTCCTTCCAGGTATCTGGTTTTAATCAAATGATACTCCTGGCCCTCAAGTTTTCTTTGCTGCAGTGGAAGGTAGGCACGAGTGTTTCATTTAAAATACTTGCTTTACATCACAATTGCACAAAAGACTGTATATCTTGTCCTAGCTATCTCTAATTGATAAATTGTAATAGTTCCCTGAATGCGTTTCTGAACGATGTGTTCTCTCAGAAGCAAAAGTTTTGCTCAAAAACAAATACGGTACTGTTTTTTTTCTCCTTTTAGCAGAGTTCAGTGAAACCAGGTGATTGGCAACTGCTATGATAAGGTAGATGAAGAGGATGAAAGCTAGGAGTGATTGAACAGCTGTGAGGGGCTCTGTTCCAATTGTATTTTGATTACTGATAAGATAACCCTCCCTTTTCTCCCAGTGATTTATCTCATTCAAATTACAATAACACTGAATTGCCATCAACAACAAACCTGTGTAGTTTCAAGTTTCTGTGACTCTAGTATAACAAAAACCCAAAGGTGCTGATTATAAGTTTTCATGTTATGTTTCTAAAAATGGGTAAATCACTTATTGCACTATGTGATCTCATAGACTTCATAAGCCTGTTTTTTGTTTCATTTGAGATAAAAGTGATCTCTTTCTGGTATTTCCAAACGGCATAGTTCTAAGATTATCTGAAAGCCTAAATTGTTGGGGTTTGTTTTTGGAGGGGAAGGTGTTGATAATTTGTATGTCTCTTTATTCTTCTGCTCCTCATATGAAATCAAAGACTTACTGGTAAAAATAGTTCAGAAATATTGGAACAGTTTGAATATAACTGAAGGACATATAATCTGACCAGTTAAACTAAAAGATGTAAAAAAAAAATGATTCTACCATTATTATTTTTCCCCCTCAGGTGAAATTATATATATATATATATATATATATACACACACATATAAAAGGATGAATTAGTTTTCCTTGTTTTGTTTTATAGAAGTTTAAATTGTATCACGGACTTAGCAAGTTATTTTTAATTAGGATGGGTGACTGACCCATCCTCCTCACTAAGGGCTGGATCCTAAGGTCCCAGGGATGTCTGAGGTGACAGTGAAAGAAAATAATTGTAGTATAAAGTAGTTAAATCCTGGGTGGGGAGAAAGGAGTTGTAATCCTTCAGGCTATTGGCCATTTTACTAAGCATTAGACCTGGCATGGGGTCAAACTCACCTGATTTCAGGCTAGCATTTTCCATTATATAGGCAAATATTCCACTGAAGTATCTCACTGTGTGATAGCCATTGTCTTGTCTGGGTGGGGACTGGACTCCCAACAAGTACAGTGCCTTTGCCATGCTTACATTGCTGGTTTTGCCACACAGCTCTGCTGGCTCATGCCTTACAGGAAGCTCTCTTGATTTCTTGCCAGTCCCTGCCTTTCTATAACTGTTTGACTGGGGCAGAAGTCACCATCTGTGCTCACAGCAATGAAATGGGGAAGCTACCGGAGAGGTTGGAAGTGAGAATACCCACTCCTTTCCTTGCATGTATCTAAGAATTCAGCAAATAATTACTCAATGACTAATTTACACCTGGGATTATTTAGAAAGATACACATGCTGATATACAGAACATGCATCTGTGTAAGCAAGAAATGCATGTGCAAACATGCGGACACCTGATCCTCTGTAGCCAAAGTAGAGGCCTGGCGAGAGAAGAAGGAAATGTTCTAGCATGACGTTGTGGGAGGCACAGCTCACAGTTCAGCAAAATCCCTGTTTGATGGCATAAATGGCATTGAGTCATCTTTTATCTCCTTCTGGGAGTTCTACAGCCAGATCTTATCGCTGCTGGCAGAGGAATGCAGGTCGAGAGTTTTGTGCAACCAGCAACCCACTCATTGGCTTCAGGAGCGTGTTGTGACGAGCAGCACTCCCTGTATGATCCAGAACTCTGCAGTCACCAGGAATAGGACAGGGCCAGATCTGAATCCTGCTGAGGAAACTAGGAAACCTTCCCTTTGGTTTTTAGAGAAATTGATGTGCCCTTTTGACCTTTATCAACAAAAACAGTCTTGGCTGGTGTGTGTCATTGTGAAGTCTCTAACAGGGATGTAGGCCAAAGCCCACAAATTTTCTAAGTTGTTACACAGACAAACTCTCTCTCGCTAGAAAGATTAAAGATAGTTTGCCTGCTAGTAGATAAGTGAAAAATAAGATGTTTTTCTTTTGTTATGTTCTCCTCTTGACAAACTCCGCTGAGGGAACGTAGACATAAAACAAGGTTTACAGTGGAATACCAACCATTGATAAAGTAAACTTCAGGATCTGCATGACTGTATTCATCTTAGCTATAGCTGTGGTTTTCTGGCTTCTTCTTTAATGAAGAAGTGTGATAAAAATAAACCAAATCTACATTCCTTGCACATGTGTATCTCCATGGATTTCACAGCAGGAATTTGGCCCTCTGTGTGTATATATACTATTAAGTTACAATTCCATTAGCAAATTAAATAACCATGTATTAAAACGAAATCAAGAGTTAGGGACTGGTTTTCTTCTGTAAATGTGCCAACTCTATCTGGCAAAGTGAATGTTCTGACACAAGTCAGACTGGATCAACAGACACGTCAGTTAATAGAAGAAAGACCATGCAGAGTCTACAGAAAAGCACATTGAAAAAGGTCAAATATTTCCAGCTTGGACACTGGCAGAGAAAGGAAACTGAGATGGAGGAAGTAAGTCAGGAATGTGAATTAAAGCTAGTTGAAGTGGTTATTAGGGACATCTAGCCCAAAAACACTGAGAAATTCAGTTTCCATCTGGTTTCAGTGATCATCCCATTCATTATAATACGTTTATGTTTTAAGATACGGTGCATTTGAAACTTAGTTTTGGTCACCTGCAATACATAATAAATGTGGGAATGAAGCACCAATAACAAAAACAATGACACCTCTTTTATCTTTAAAATACCACCACACACTTTAAATCTACTTCATACAGCATTTCTCAGACAGTGCTAGTAATACTGTGCAGTGGTTAGCTGTGTAGGGCTCATTCATTCCTGCTCGAAGCTACAGGTGTGACTACAGCTGAGGATGTGTCAAAAGAAATGAGAAAATTATCTCAGGCAATTGTTAAAGAAATTCTCTGGGAAATTACTGTAAAAATGGTGGAGTAATGTTACATCTTTGCTATAAAAATAACTGCACAGATCATAGAGGAAGTAAAAAAAAAAAAAAAAAAAAAAAAAAGAAGACTTAAGAACAGGCAGCCATTACCTGTCTGCATAGATCATGGCTCGGCCAACATTTAATTATACGAAAAAAAAGGGAAAATATTTAGGCATAGCTAGTAGACTGTATTAATTTCATTGATTCATTGAAAGCATTCATCATTTCCTCTTGTCATTACAATGCAATCTTTGTTGTAAATCTCGGTTTATGTTATTACTGATCATCCACAAACCTTGCTAGCATGAGTGATCAACTCTTAGTAGAATTGATGGATGGCAGTGCCCTTCTGGGATTGAGCCCTGTCTTTGCTCTTTCTCTCAGCAATAGTCACTTACTGGATAATGAAGACACTGGATAGTAAACACTTTAAAACTAATGAATTTGAGGAAGTGGAATACTTAATTTGTATTGATTGTGCAAATGCCATTGCCTTGCTCTTCAACACCCTATTCCAGAATGGCCGGTAAAGCCACATTCATCACTGGATGAATACATATCAGTTGGAATAAACAGCAGAGGAACTGCAAAAAATTATTTAGGATTTCACCTCCTACTTGTGATGTGGCTCAAACCTACCTAAATTGGGAGTGACTGGGAATCATAAATACACAAATATTGTTTTTCTCCTCAGCCTGTATTCTAGACCTGATTTCCCGACAGAGAGAAACCTGGTGTCACGTGATTTTAAAATACACTGCTTAGAGAATGTCAAAGGGCAACAGACCCTGGAAATCCAGTTGTTGCTGGCAAAAGTCAGTGATGTTGTCACATTATGACACATACTGAATGAAGAGATAGAAGAAATATCCCATTCTTAGAGAAGGCAATGGAATTCAGCTTTTAGTTTGACTATAAATTGCATGTTCATAAAAAGACCCAACAGTGTTTTGGTTGCATGCTCTGAAAGTTAAATTAAAAGAAAGTTAAAAGAAATTTAAAAAGTGTATTTCCCTGCACAGCCACCTGGTCTTTTTAAGTTTTACTGTGGAGACTTATGAACAGTAAAAACGATGATGTAATGTACTCTTGGCCATAATAAACCTTAAACTCCAATGCTATGATCTCACACTTTTCATGAATATTAGAAAGACAAGAAAATGTCAATCACTATCTGTAGATGTGAATATTTAGAACTCTGCATTAGCAAAATAATATCAGGCTTCTTTTAAGCCAAGTAGCTGTGTGCCTAACTGATCTCATTTTCATTTTTATCAGTTTTACCTTTGTGTAACATCGACTTCAGCAGACACTTGTCTTTACACTGCACTCACAAAGGGCAGAATCATATGTATATGAGTTCAAACCAACAAAGATGAAAAAATTACAAAGGTTTTTGACAGTTGTATTATAAGAAAAATGATCAGATCCAGGTGACAGCAGAGCATTTTGTAGCCAAGAGAGAGTTTTAAGACAAGTTAAGCAATCAATCATCTACATCACTCACTATTCAGCGAGTCGACATTCAACATCTGAATCAGTCATTACAGAGTAAAGAGAATTAGTAAAGTCTCTTACAGAAATGCAAATAAGTGAACTGGAGGACAATAGAGTCAAATTCTGGAACTTGGCAGGAAGCCATGAGAATTATTTTGACAAGACTGCTTGAGGTAATTTGATTGTTACATTTAAAAGAAAAATAATTTTTAAAAGTGAGCTTCAGTCTTGAGCAGTACAGGTTTGTGATATAAATGTATAGTTACATTTAGTGACAAAAATAGTAGAATAAGAAACAAAATATGGTGTCTGCTCTGATGCTTTGCTACACTGCTACACAAATTAACTATTTTTGGTGGTAGTGAGATTTTTCCAGATAAATACAAAGAATACTAAAGCTGAAAGCTATCCCAAATGGTATGCAACTAACAGTGTTTGTCTTCCTTGAGTATGTTGCCTACTAATGTTTTTGCAGTTTCAACCTGCTTCAAAATCTACCTGGTATAAGTGAACATCAATAATAGGTTTAACATCTGCAGAACTACAAAGCTGCAGGTGTGAAATTCCATAAAATCATAAGTATCACTATTACCTAGGTCCAGAAATTCCCTACCTAACATCTTCCTTGTTAATACATTAGTGAGTTAAAAAGAAGGAAAAGGAATTGAAAATTAGGCAGAAACTTTTGTTTTAACAGAAGTTTCTCCATGATTTCTATCAGTATATGGGATGCTATCTTACACTCACTTCTCAGTTGGAATAATGGTGGAAAATGGGAGTGATTTTACTAAAAACTGAAAAGCTGTAGAATGTATCTGCACTGTTAGGTGAGTCCTAGACATCCAGGCAATTTGGCATGTGGTCTGAGAGGAGTTATATACATCCTTGGCTTGCACATGTGGCAGAATTGATGCATACATTGCATACCTGAAGCTCAGGCCATGCCCTCTGGCCATCAGCCCTTGGATGCTGATGTAGTCACTCCCTTTCTCATCTGTCTTCATGGCTCCATCAATGGAACTGCTCCTGCTCCTAAAGCTGGATGTTTGCCTTCATAATTCATAAGCTCAGGGCTTGAACTATGGAGGATTTGTCATCATCTTAAACTTTCTTATTGATGACTTACTAGTGGAGACGTGCCTTAAAATGATAGAGATGGTTTGGTTTTGGTCTCAATATGAATATAGATAGGCATAAAGAAAGTGTGTTCTCATGGATATTTATACTATCATGATCTATATTAACTTATGGTAAAAAAAAAAAAATCAGAAAAACACACAACTTTGTTAATGTTTGACTGGCTAAGATGATTACGCGGATCCTTGTACTTAAAAAAATCCTGTCTATGGCAAATGCAAATGTCTGAGGAATATCAGAACTAGAAAATTACTCTTGAGTTTAAAAAGAAGCAAGGTTACTTTCTCTAGGTAAATTCTTGTTTGAAGTGAGGGAACAACATGCTTCCTGTGTGAGAAAGCTCAGAATATAATACATTTGAGTATAGGTGCTGCATGTTTTTTTATCTCATCAGCTAGTCATTCTCATCCCTTTTCTCATAACTTACAGATCTTTATGAAATAGTTTCTTATGTTGGAAAGAGATTTTGTGTTTAGGTGTGGTTATCAGCCGGTTATTCCCAAGTTTGTCCATACAAATGTCATTGACTGAACAAAATTGAACTTTGTCTGAGAGTTGATGAGCTACATGGATAGAATTTTACCCCCTAAAAACTCATAGAGGTTTTTAATTGATTTCACTGTTGTTTTGACCTCATTGTAGAGCTGAATCTCACAAGCAGTTTATGAAATAAAAACATTCAAGGGCCTAGGTAAATAATGCTTTCACTAGTTTCTACAACATAAGCACAAATTCCTAACATGATATCTGTACAAGTCAAAATACAAGTCTCTATTTTGTTTGACCATATTAACAATAAAAGTATTACCTTTATCTTACAGAAATGTTGGAATCCAACAATATAATCAATTTCAATGGACTAGCTAATAGCTCCAGTTACCATACTTTCCTCTTGGACGAAGAACGTGGTCGGCTGTATGTTGGAGCAAAGGACCACATATTTTCTTTCAACCTGGTTAACATCAAGGAATATCAAAAGGTACGCTCATTCATGTTCTGTGCAATGTAAATATATACTTTTATTGTTAAAGGCTTGTTATTACTCAGCCTATGTTGTGCACTGTTGGAATTATGTAGTAAGTGTTTGGATGTCAGGAATACTGTTATGACAAAAATATTTGCTGACTCCGTGAAAAGAAATTTATAATAAGTCTGTGACCTTTGACTATATAATCTAAAATTTTTTTCAGTCTACAAAAAAGAAGTAAATAAGTGAATAATCCAGCTATTTCCCAAACAAGACATGCTTTCATGACAACTGTAAAAAAGTCAAGCATCTATTATGACAACTTAACACAGAAAGGCCTTACTGCTCTGTATTTGTCTGCCGATAAAAGAAGCTATTTGGGAGTCCAAGTGTTGATTTTTCTTCCTTAACTCAGGCACTCTGCTTTTGAACCAAAACAGTTCCACTGTTAATAAAAGAGGAACAAGTCCATAAAATATTGCTGTTCTTGATGGAGATTGTAATTTTCCAGTAAAAGTTGGTGACTAATTAAAAGCTGACAGGGAGTTTAGTGTCATTCTTTTGTTAGAGTCCAAATAAATAATTAATTTTTCCTTTATTTTAGTAAGACAAAATGGTAAGGTAAACAATGGGATGGAGGTTTGATTTTTATATTAAGAATTTTGATGGCACATTTTAAAATCCAGAGAGTACCCTTTTATGAGAGATATATTGCTTAAATACCCAGGGATTTTTTTTTCTTAGTGTTCCTGACCTTTTGGCCGTTTGACTATTAGCTTCCTAAGATGATAGCAATAAATACCTTGTGTTTTCTGTTCAGAGGGAAGACAGGCTATTCATTTGTATTCTCTAAGGATAAGAGGATAAAAGGAAAACAGAGTATTTTCTTTTCTATTCTCTTTAGAGCAGCTATAAAGGAAACTAGCTATTTATTTGAATTCTCTGAGGGATCAATAGCTTAATGTGCAAAACATCTGGAATAATTAAAGGAAAGAAGGTGTTTCCATTGCAGAAAACAGCTCTGTAGAATGGGAGTGATTGTATTTTATGTATTTATATATTCAGATACTTTTAGAACACTATTTGACTTTATATGCAAATATTAAAATATTAAATAAAGATTGCTGTCAGTAACATGGAAATGTATGTTAGCAACAGACTTAGAGAATTTAGACTAGAATTAATAATAGGCAAAAGGCTTTAAGAGTTTGGGGATCTGTTTATTATAGACAGGAGAGTCATGTAAGGAACTTCAATCAAAATTACAATACAGCCAGTACTGCACTTGAGCTCAAACTTCACTGGTTTTTGCTTTTACAATCTAAGAAAACTCCTCAGGTTTCTGTCTAAATGCTGATGGCGACACCAAAACTCAAAAAGCCAAATCTTTCAATGTACTGAAACCAGTTTGACTTAGCTGTCTTTTAGACCAAGTTAGAGGAAAAAGTTTTACTGGGAAACTAAAAAAAAGAACATCTGGCTTGAAATACTGGTTTGAAAAATACTGAGATTTTTTTCCCAAAATTTGAACTAAACTTGAACCGGTCCTTTTGGGATATCTGAGAAGTTTGGTTAATGTTCTTCAACCTAGTAAATTTAAATTTTCACATCTCTACACATTTTAAACTGAGAATAGTAACAGGAAGTAAGGGGAATCCTCTGAGAGAGAATGTGCTCATAAAATTTTAGCCTTATTTTATAGACTTACGATGTTCGATTGCTGTTTGGATTTCATTAAGAAAATTTTGAATTTAAAAAGTGTTGCAAACTGTATTTTCAAATATCATCTACAACTTCTCCTTTTACCCCTTCAGTCATCCACATTCCATCTTTTTTTTAGTATTTTGCCTTTTGCTTCCTATGAACAAACTATATTGAACACCAAGACTGTAATCCAGACTTAAAGCCATTCATATTGCATTATCTGAGGCTCCCAAATGAATAGCCTGGCATTTTATGGGAAGATCATGTTTTATTCTATATGTAATTCCTAAAAGCTTTTCAAAGAAACATGAATAATTGACTGTGAGGGTCTCTGGATTTTCTCTGTATGAGGTGAGATCTGTTTTCTGCTAAGCGAACACTACAGAAAACCCCAATTTAGGATTAGTTGTGTTAGGGTGGCTCTATAGAAGCAGTATAAACATTTCTATTTTGATAGTGCTATATTTGTCAAATACTATGGCTCCTTTTTTTATTATCTAATTAACTGAACTAGTGAAAGAGTGAACTATTAGATACACTGAAGAGGCAAACACCTCATTTCTGATGCTGGGGCTCTAATGTGAGATTGTATTTTCATTACATGAGATTTAAAAGATTGAAAGAACACTCACTCAATGGAGAGTCAACCCTCTTATCATTAGGACTGGAGATCACAGCTGAAATTCACAATGCAGACGTCAAGATTGTTTTTTACTATGATATCTATTATTCCTGGTTTTGCTCCCGGTATTTCATTTCTTTGTTATTAAATTTTAATAAATAAATGAAATAAGGAAAAGAATGGGGGGAAGATAAACTGGATAAAGGGACTCTGTAAGCATTTGGCCTGCAGTTTGTGAATGCTGAAGCATGAAATAACACAATGTGATTTTTGTTTTGTGTCTTTAGATTGTTTGGCCTGTATCACATTCCCGAAGGGATGAGTGCAAGTGGGCCGGAAAAGATATTGTGGTAAGTACAAATCTTTTTAGCATCTTTTTCCCTTTTATAAAACATTGTAAATATTTTATTATGTCCTACTGTGTTAATTCTTAAAGTATTTTTTCTAATCTATAAGGTCACACACATCTGATCATAACTTCACTCTTGAGTTTTCTCAATCCTCCTGTATAGAAGTTTTGTCTTCATTACCAAGGATTTCAATTTATAAATGGAAATTATGCAAATGAAATAGAATTTATATACCAGAGAAAAAATTCAGTAAGAAAGAAGAAATATCAGAATGAGAAATATTGACCCTTGCATACTTATCTCTTGATGAGAAGGTACATAATGTTTTGACCTGTTTTTGCCCTGCTCCAGGTCCCAGTCCTCAAGGGAGTTCCAAGAAGTGCTTTCTCTTTGTAGCATCTCTCTGGAGCCAGTGGGTTCCCCAGAGCCCTCTCCTGCGTGGAGTTCATAGCAATATTGAGGTCAA
Source organism: Hirundo rustica (assembly GCF_015227805.2). NCBI lineage: Eukaryota > Metazoa > Chordata > Aves > Passeriformes > Hirundinidae > Hirundo > Hirundo rustica. The sequence goes on from NC_053453.1 coordinate 8,433,062, forward strand.
GGTGGTGTAAACATTCTGCATCAGTTTTGGTGCCTCAGGAAAGACACTGCTACACCAGGCATCATTTTCTGAACATTTCCCCTCCTTCCTGTGTACATCGTATTCCCTGTATTTATGAGGTATGAGAGACATAGCCAGTAGCCCCCAAATAGCAATCATTCCACACTGACAGTAACTGTCTTCTTTATGGGAACAGTGTGGGAAATAGGGCTGAAGAAGGGGAAAAACAGATGAAAAATACATGCATGCAATAAGCCAAACAAATACTTGCATAGCAAAGCCAAATGGGAAATCAGCGTGGTTGCCAAGGTATAAGTGAGAGTGGAACTTGGCCCCGTGTGTATATGCTATTGGCCTGATTTTTAGAGATGATTCTGTAAAATATTCATAATGCCAACCATATGCCTCTAGAGAACTCCATTTGAATAATTTCCTAGGTCATAATAAAAATAGTCTCATCAGTCTTTACCTAGGCCATAGAGGAGAGTTGTCTTCAAAAAATGCCATCTGGGAACAGCAGAGGTATATTGGATAAAAAGTAAGAAATTTGGGCTAAGCTAAATATGTGAGGGGACAGCTGAAATGCCAGATACCTAGGCTATCTCATTACATAGAAAAAATGCATTTAAAGTAATCCATGCTCATGTCCACAAATAATTTTCAGGAATGCTTTGCAAGGTGAAGCCTAGAATATCTAGTATTCAAGGTTAAAAAAAGGGGCTAGTGTTAAATATGTGAGAAAATTAACTAACCTTTCTGCTTCGTCTCATGGGAAGTATTAAGTAGATTTTTTTTCATGACTGGAGTAAAAACCTAGAAAACTACTAAGAGATTCTGTACCTAGCATGAAACTATATTCTTATTTTTTTTAATAATTATTTTTAGAAATTCACTGTAGTAAGAAAGAGTATGCTTTATACATTTCACTGTGCTGATTCTAATTCTGCTGAGTTATTTAAAATTCTAGAGACACGTTCTGGAGCAAGCTGGGAGGTTCAGGTCCCCATCTGACTGTGGGGAGCTTGAGAGGACTGCTTATATCTTGATTCTTTTGCTTCCTGTGATACTAGGACTGCTACACCTGCTGAGCATGAGGAGGTGAAGCCCACACCTCTCTGCAGTGCAGTGTGTGACCCTGGCAGTAAGATGGTGTAAGGTTGTTTGGAGGTGGTTTTTTTTGGGTGGTTTTTTTTTTTTGTGGTAATTTTAGGGTTCTCTACAGGAGTTGGTAAAAATTAAAATAAAGACCTAGGCAAGTAGAAGGAGGGAATAGATATCTTAATGTGATCAGAACATTGTCTTTAAATATTTACAGCTACCTTGCCATAAAACAGTGCTTTACAAGCAACATATTTAATGGAACTGCTTTAACTGTAACTACAGATAATTAAAAAAAACCCCTTATTATTCCTCCCTTATATATTCTTTAAAGCCATTGTCAGTACCTTGGGAGTGTGAAATATAAAGGCCATAAAAATAACTCAACAGTCTCTCATTAGAGGGAAGAGGAGAAAAGCGGACAAATAAAATAACATATAAACCAGGCTTGACATAGTACCGCTTTCAGCATGTACCACTTCTAAGACATTATATACTCCTCACTTGTGATGGTTCAAAACTTTCTACATGACCGTCTATACTTCAGCGTTGAGGTCTTTTTTAAAAAAACTCCTTTTAATTATTGATCTCCAGGGTGACTCGGTGCTGAAAATGCAGGTCCCCACTAATGGGCCAGGTGCACTGCAGCAGCTGCAGCACAAGCACAGCCCCAGCCCTGCCCTACTGCTAACCTCAACTATGACCTCTGAGATTTCCTCTCATAATTATAAGAGGTAATTCAGCATTGTTTTCACTCCTTCAGAGGGATTCTTTATCCTGATGCTGTCAGTCATGCCCGTCTCAGCACAGCAGGTTCGTGGCTCAGGATGGTCCACATGGGATTTGAGGCGAGCAGCCAATGGGGCCTATTCCTGCTCTCCTGCTACCCCTTTGTTACTTAAACAGTCATTTTAATTTCTGTTTTTAAAGGGCTTAGTATATGTTAATTACTTAAGCTTTACTCACTGTTTAGGTAGATAAAACTTTTAAAGTGTGCTTTGGAATTTTTTCCATATGAGTAAGCTAAAAGTTGCTGAAAGACTCCCCACCCCCCTCAGCTATGCAATACCTCCTTAGAGCAGGACTTCTCTGAAAAAGGTTAACTGCTATGCTCTTCCTCAAAATACAGATTTTTTCCAATAAAATCATAATTACTGACCTATGTAAGTACTTACTATTACAGTATATTTCCATTCCCTCAGTATAGAGTATCACAAACACCAAAGTCATATTGCTTATGAAAAATTAAAGGCTATAAATAATGAATAAGATATTTGCTTACGTAATTCAACTAAATGAGCAATTCTGTGAGGATTTCTTGCTATTCTGGACTTCAGTGTCTTATTTGATCTATTCTGGTTTCTGTTAGTTCTGTGAATATTTCTCATGATTCCTGGTCAGACCTTGGTAATGATCAAAGAAGACCAAGTCTCTACAGAATAATTCTCAGCTTTTATACTAAACTTATAGAACATTCATGCTGCTAGTCATATTCCTCACTGGTAAGCCTCAATATTTCATTTAAAAATACAAAGTCACCTGAGCCCCTACAAATACACATGGCAACCTTTGCATTAAATGTGGGATAAATAACAGGTAACTAACAGAAAAACAGAACAAAAAAAAAAAAAAAAACACCAAGTAAAAAAAAAAAAAAAAAAAGGCTACAATTCCATTCTGACATTCCTGGGATATCATAAACCAGCAAAGCGAAGCTTGGTGGTTTACAAAAGTTATCAGAACCAGTAGTTAGTTTTGCAGGTAGGCATAGGGCAAGGATATGTTCCTGACTGGAAACCTCATTTAGTCCTTAAACTGTTAATTTGCCATTGCTTTGAAAATTTTTGCTGTTTTGGCTGTTTAGTCAATACATCTCTGCATTAGATTTGTACTGTAGCAGTAGTTCACAAATTACACAATTAATCAAAGAAATTCCTGTTAAAGGGTACAAAAGTTTTTTTATGACCTGAAAGCTTAAAAAATGTGTTTCTGAAGGGCACCTTAGGATGTTATTTTCAAGTGTGATTGGACTATCCAATTTATTTAGCCACTTTTAAAGATTCCAGGTCAAATTAAATAGTTGAAACAGTCCCTTCTGGCCTTGACATGTATAAATGTATAAAATTTCAGTAGGTGCTTTAACAAAGTCACATAGGACAAGCTGCACAATGACAGACACACACTTTGCAGACTGTAAGATATCAGCTTCTCCCTGGATGTTTCTGATGAGAAATATACATTGATGTATGAACAGATATAAAGAATACCAAGTACTTTTACCTGGTACCAGCAATTTTCTACATCTGCTCTGTCACATGAGCATACAGTTACTCCATACGGGTCCAGAAAGACTTACACTTTTGTGTACACAGCTGAAGTGTACCAGCACATTTGCATGTGGGTAAGCACTGACTGTATTATAATTTATAGGAGATAGGCATCTACCTGGGCTATTTAATTGCAATTAAATTTTACCTTGTTATTATCCCTCACCTGATTCCAACTGTGTTTAACTTTTTTATACTTAATAGTTCTCTTGATGGCAATTTGGAATCACTTTAGATCAGAAACCTGTTTCCAGAGACAAAGCAGCAAGGCTCTTTACACATACTTTATGACATAGCCATATTCTGTGCATACGTTCAAGTGTGGCTAGCACTTAATTATTCAAGCTATTGTTTATGCAAGTAGAATCACATGACTGTAATTTAATTCACTGTCTCATTTGTTATAGTGATATTTAAAGCCAAAATGTTAATCTGCTATCTTAGTTTATGCTTTCTTTAAAGTTTTCTATCCCTTCCCTAAAATATAGGAAGTCAGGGAACTGATCTGTAGGCTTGTGGATCCGACAGCATGCAATGATTTAATTTGGATAAAAAGAAAACCAAAAGAACCCAGAAAGTAAAAAGTGACTCGACAAGTGTCCTTCAGCCATATCTGGTGATACTTTGGAAAAAAGTAGTTGGCAATAATTGAACATGAGTCCCTTTAACTCATTTTATTACTGTTGTTGCCTTAGGGAAAATAGAAGTACATAGAGGCAGAAAGTAAAAGTAATTCTTTTCATCTGTTATTGTAAACAAAGATCTGAAGAAAGAATCTGAAAATTAAATATACAATGCTGGCTGGATCTAGAAAGCATGTTTCTAAACTCATCTGACAGGCAGAGTTTTTCCAGTCAAATTACCTCTGGCCCTTTCGATGTGCCAAAGACAAGTTCATTTCTTTCTGTCAGGGTTCTTCCTTTGGAGAACATCTAGAGCCAAATTTCCAGCTTTTCTACCTACCATCAACCTTCATTGCCATCCCTTTTTCCTTTCTGTCTTCCTGTCTCCAGCACAGTGCTAAAATTCTTCAGCAAGAAGACCCAGAGTGCCTATCCAGCCAGGGGAAAAGAGAAAGGTGAATGTCTCCTGGGAAGAAGGGGAAAATGAGTAAAAATCCAAAACAACTGGTCTCAAATGAGTTTGGGGACAGAATTTACTCTCAGTATGGCATACTACAAGAAGAAAAGTGGTTTTTGTGATGTGTAAGATAAATAGTGCCAGAGCATATTCCTTCTTACTCTATCAACTGTCCCTGTTAGTGTGCTGGGTCTTTTAGGTCGAGGGTTGCTCTCCCCTTCTTATCTGTGTTCTTTAATGTGGACACAATCTCCTACCAAAGCATTCCTTACCATTTGCGAGATGAGATAATGAGACTTTGGTAAGCAGTATGCAGCTGCAATACTGCTGCTTCAGAAAACTGCTGTGCATAGACTACAAACAAAAGAAAAAGATGGGGGCAAAAACTCCCTCAAAACCTACAACCACTCAGAGGTGGACTGGGCTTGGTAAAAAAGGAGTTAAGGACATTGGAATCTTTCAAAGTCCTGTGGAGCTCTCAAACAGACTTGCCCCCCCAGGAACTTCTGGTTGTGCCAGCTCCAGTTCTTGGATGGACCCCCACAACACACCAGCATAAAGCCTTATTTATGGAGTATTTCAGATGTTGATCCTACAGCTTGTGTTCATTTAGGCATTTGCATATATTTCTTTCTATGAACTGACCAAGGAGAATCAGTTATTGTAAGGTAATAACTTTTGTCCTTATAAAGAGGAAGAATTAAGTTGGCAGTTGTTCATATTTTCATATTTTACCCATTTATGTATCATGGGAAGTAATTTAAGTCATTCAGTATGGGGAACAAATTGATACAGATCAAGGAGAAAGCTAATTTTCCAATTTGGGGCTCATTTTTCTGTTAGAGGTGTGACTATAGAAATTTGCTTCTGAGGAAAATTTAATATTCAGCAGATTTAATGCAGTATTGCAGAAATGTTTTCTTTGTTATTTTGAAATACAAATTCAGAGTAAAAAAAAGGGAAGTAAAGAATGAAGGAAAAAAATTCTTCCCACAATTTTGGGGTTTAATTTTCTATCAATATGTGTTCCTCATGAGCCCTCATTTGGCCTTGGCAAAGTCTGATAATTATTTATGGCTGAGTTTCCAGCTATTACTATTTCAAAATGTTGGGTAATTCCATGTTATGATTTACTGCACCCCAGGATGGACAGAGTAAATTTATTCTTCATACATTTCTTTCCAGCAAAACACATTAACTGGATGACTGGTAGAAATGATAGCTATGTTAAGTCCTTGTTTTGTTTCAGGGCTACAGTCTGAAGTTGAAGAAAAGCCTTTTCTTTGGTGCCAGTCACTTTTTTAAAAAGTTTCCCTACATTTACTTCATATTGTGTCTATTTTCTTTGTGATTATCTATTGTTTTAATAAAAGTTAATTTTAAATTAAGGATAGGTCTGCTCTGAAAGATCACACATCACAGTTTCTCTATACAATACGCAGTCACTATATAACTATTAATTTAGGCCAGAACTAATTTTTTCTGTAATTCTCTTGCTTGCATATACCAAAAATAGGTCTACTAAATTTTTCCCTGCTGCATACAAGTTAAAATGCTGTCTTTTTTTCTTTGTTAGTAACTCAGCTAAAAGGAAAGTTCTTAAAATAACCTAGGAAATAATATGCTATTTTTTCTCTTACTTTTTTTGTTTGTTTGTTTATTCATCTTTTGACTGAATGGTAGAATCTCTGTTGTTTTAAATAATCTATTAATCTCTTATTCCTTCAAGTAATTTCTTTTGGATTAACATTTACCGCAAACTTTAGGTTACTATACATGTATCATAACTATAGAGATAGAGAGAGACAGAGGAAAAAATCCAGCCAACAAAAAGATAACAAAACCCCCACCAAAACCATTCAACAAATTCATGTTTCAGCAATTTCACTTGGGTGCCAAATTTTTACTGAGTGGGAATTTTAAGCTTCTGTTACTTAAGGTTTCTCTGGTTCAGCCTCTCTCTGTGGTGTCAAAGCAGTTTAATATCCCCGCAGAAATTTCCAGCTTCCCACAGTAAGACACGTGTAACCTCCTCGAGTAGTTTATACAGTGTATTTATTTACGGTCACATGCACTGCTAAGCAACTGCCCCTTGGAGATGCCACAGTGTTTTTCTTCATTTCAACACTTCATGGCCTTACCTTCACTTTCAACCCTCAAGTTTGGAGTGCACTTATCCGAGGTGGCTGTGAGCGGAGGTCATTAGAGGATATGTCTGTACTATGCTGAAAAAAGGCAGGCTGACTGATCTGGAGCCTCAGTATCTTACGTGCCTGTAACAGGCTTGGCAACCCGTTTGTCTGAACTACTCCACCCAATTAGCAGGTGTTGATCCAATTCGGAAAGGCGGGGTGTAATCTGATTTCTCCAGGAGACAGGTGATTACTCCACCCAGATGGAAGAGATAGATGAGAGAGACTCCTTAGATCTAGGCTGTGGTTGCAACTTAAATTGCTGCTGGGCTTGGTGAGGCTGCCTGAGCTGAAACCCAACATTAGCGTTCATTTCTTTGCTAATAAAGCTGTGCTCATATTGTGGGGCAAGTTTACCCTGTAGAACAAAAGAAATTTTTAAAAGTAATGGTCAGAAAAGAACTGGCTTCTGCTTGACCTCAAAGCTTCCCAATATTTTGAGCTATTTCTAAAATATTCTTCTGTTCCTTAAATAAATTAATTCTGTAGGAAGTGCATACTACTGAAAAATATAACAATTCAAAATAAAGGAAGCTTGCTAAACCTCGTGGAAAGGTCCCATGTGCAACAGTGCTCCTATACCTGCAAAACCCAAAGACCCACTTGTCTGCTGGACTACATCCACAGATTTTGGTTTGTCTGTTAACTGTGCATCAACCAGATATAAAAAAATACGATATAGTAATTAAATCAGGTATTTTGTGCTGAAGCCTTTTCTTGGCATCCCTCTAGCTGTTCACAGGTCTGGAAAATTTATTATATGCATCTTCTGAATGAAAATTTCAGGGCTTGAAACATGTCTTGTAGTTTGAACATACTGAATGCAGAAAAAGTTGTAGAAATTTTACTTCCAAAGATCACTAGGTCAAATGGTTAGTGCTAATGACACTGGGTTAGAGGTCTGATGTGTCAGGGGAGGCATATACAAAGCATGGCTTCTAATGACTTCTTTTAATGGCTTCTGGATTAAGACTGTTTTCAGGATGGACCCTTGGGAATATCCCACCCAGCTCAGCTACCTCCATGCTTAGCCTTAGTGGTAAACCCTGGGCCAGAGGACCAAATACCAGTAGTGACCCAGATTTGCAGGTGGGTAGGTAGAGAGGCAGAGACACATTTTGTGTTTCGCCCTCACCAACACAAAGGCAGAACCAGAGAAGCTTTCCATCTGCTGTGCAAGTGTGCTGACAGTACAACTGTTTGCTAATATGGCTTGCAGTTTTGTAGCTTGAAGGAACCAGGATATATCTGCCTCTTTTTTTTTTTTTTTTCTTTTTTTTTCTTTTTTTTCTTTTTTTCCCCAGCTTTTTTAAATTTGCTTTCTTTGCTTCTCTTTACTTGTCTTAATGCTTTAATGGTTTAAATTCATGCAGACATCCTGCAACTTGAGTAAATTATACACTTTAAATATTCTCAAGAACTCTTGTCATATCAAAAAATCAGACAGATAACAGGCATACCTTAATTGGAAAGATAACTGGAAGCACAGTAATCTGTACTATGCAACAAAAAAATGTCCCATCAACCCTCATCAGTCTGAAGTTTCTCAGAACATACCTTGTCAACAGAGGAAAATTTAGGTATGAAACTAATCAATGGTTCCTTTGCAAGGCTGGCAGTGGTCACTATGCCTAAGAGTAGGGTAATTTATGGCATCTCCCAAGGAGTCAGAACCCCCAGATCCCAATACCATATAAAGTCCTACAGATCACAGCCCTGAATAAGGGCCACCGAATCTGGGGATCTGTCAGATTTTTATTTTTTTTTTTCCCAGAAAAATCAGGTGTAATCTTGGTTTGTATTGGATCTGTGTGTGTGTGATTCAGTGCACACTGCTTGTAAGGCTCTGTAAAATGGGGAATGTGACTACCAAGAAGTAAGTTAATATAGACCCTAATACTTCAACTGCTCAGCTTCCTTCACTCAGCACTGCAGACCAGCTTTTTCAGGGGGTAAGACTATAAAACATTGATCCTGCTAATTGCAAGGAACAATAATGACATAAAGGGGATGCAAATGATGGTATTGATCCCAGTTGCAGGGGGTATATAGTCATAAATCACAGCTGGCAAACGTTCTAATGCCAGCTGTCCTCCCCCACTCTAAAATCGTGCACCTGCCTATACAGGTTCAGCTGGAAGGTTATCTCATGGAGTACAGGTGCCAGGCAGGATTTCCCCACTCATTAGGGCCTGCACACAGCTCCCAGAACTTGGGGACTTTCCTGTTCCTGCCAGCTTTAACACAATAGCTTTGCAGCAGTGTTGCCAACCAGCTTACTCCTATAAAATAAAAATTTAAAGGACTATTTCATTTAAACAGGGCCCAAATAATTTTCTTTGTTCACTGCTTATTCTGGGCCTGTTTAAGCCGACTGTGCACCTGGACCAGTATTTTTCCAAATGTTACTGTAATAAAAAGAGGGACACAGCAGTAATTTTTAAATAATGTTACTGCATTTCACATAATCTTATACCCAAACAGCAGGAGCAGTGAAAGCACACATGATGCAGAGCTCACCCTGAAGAAGCTTCCTCGCCTATGCTTACTGACATGTTGAAGCCTTTGCTGGGTCTAGCTGAGAATCCATCATCTGTGTTCATGGCAATCACACATATATTTATTGCACTAACACTTCAGAAATATTTTCCTTGAAACAATGCTGCTCCATGCTGAAAAAGATATCTGCCAATACCGACTGAACTGATGGCAGCCGGCAGTAGCCCACCAGCAAAAGAGAGAGAAGTTAAAAAGCTCCCTGATAAGTCCAGAACATCTTTCAGCAGTGTGAGAAAATTGAATGACAGCAGTAATATTGGGGATTACTTATTCTCCATGGATATTCCTGACCTCATCACTTGAAAATTTGACTAATGGGACAGAAGGAAAAAAAAAGTAAACATAATAATTAACCTCACGCATGGGACTTTATATGAAAGCTGTCTATCCATTTTGATATAAGACACAAAACGTATTTATTTTGCTTGTCCAGCTGTTAGATGATAGTTCTAAATCCTCTTGTCCATCCAGTTCAGACAAAATCTTATGATATTTTAATTACTTGGGTATGTGGGAAGGCTGATATAAAGGAAGAATGTATTTCTGGGTCTGTTGCTTATCTGGATTAAATCAGCAGAAAACTGTTGAAGCTAATGATACTGTAAAGGATAATTTAGCCTTCTACTTATTGCCCTGCATAATCTGGCCATTTGCATTTGCTGCAATATCTGAGAAGCAGTATGGACATCACTATTGGCTTTAAAAAAATGAAATCACTTTCTTAAAATAAGGAGAAAAATCTAGATATTAGTTAGTCACAGGGACTTATCCTTCAACTTAAAAAGATGTAATTAAAAACTCTTTGCTGCATTAGTAATCCAGATCGAAGGACGTAACTTCCAGGCTTCCAGGAGGAGAGATAATTACTGGAAACTCATAAAACCCACCTAAATTCTGTTTCAATTTTCATACGCGGAGCAGATGTTTTGACAGATGGATGGACTTTATTTTTGTAACTGTCCGGGAAAAGACTGCATAACACAGCCTAATCAGTGTTACATATCTTTACTGTTTGTTTTTCAATCTTTCTGCATTTGGCTCTTATTCTTTTGGTTGCAGACATTTTCTTTGTAATTTATTTTTTCAGGCTAATCTCTCTCTCCATAAGCTCTTCTATCAACTTGATATATAAATATTAGAAAATTCTTAAAAAATAAATCTGTGTTTGGTTTGTAAGTCAGATACATTGATCTTCATATAGTGGGTGCCTTTCTGGAAAACCTAACTAACACTTTATCTCCTCTTCAAGACAGGCCCTCTGCCCTTATAGCTGATATAGCATTTGGAAGTAAAATTTTGAGTTAAGATACCTGCCCAGGCACACTGGACCTCTTTGACTTTAATTCACACTCTGAATGTAAGTGGCAGTCTAATAATTTCTTAACTTGTTTTGCAAGTAGGACTTTAGCACAGGAGTTGGTGCTGTGGCTGTGTTACCATAATATGATGCAAACTCTCTTAGCCACTTTCATTTCAGTAAATCATCAGTGTGGAGCTGAGGATCTGAATCCCAGAACTTCCTCAGTCTAGTCTAGAGGAAGCATAAGCACATTTATGATACCTGAAGTTCAATCCTTTTTCTCACTCAGGAATGCACAGTGAACTTCTGGGGCGTGTCCCCTCAGGTGGCCAAACATACCTTAACTCCCTAATGCCAGGTAGAATGGCTTCAGTTGGATGCCCTGGTGAACTTATACACCAAACTAACCCCAGGAAAGCCTGTAGGACCTGCTTGGGCTTTGGTGAGGGTTATGGTCCACATTCCTTCAAACAAAGAAACAAACTGGTTTGTGCTCAAGGTTTGTGGTGACTGCTTCAGCTACTGCATGTCACCATTTCTTTGGCCATACTTTGTAGGTTGTTGGCAATCATGCCATCACAACTGTTTGTAGACACAGATCCAGCAGTCATATACATTAAAAATTATCTATCTAAAGAAATTCTCTGTGTCAGAAAAGAGAGAGGAAGACCTTGCAGGCTATGCTTGAAGGTCTCAGATGTGATGCAGGGGTTTAGTTTCTTGTATTTTAAGATAGAAGCACTTATGTACAAGGCCAAAGGCAGAACCTGCAGCTCTTGTAGAAACCTTAGAGCATTTAGTGAAATATAAATGAAGATTAATCCTCTCCAGGGATAGGTAGATAAATGAATGGGTATTTTTGAGGACTGCAGTAACTCCCACATGATGTACCTAATTTTCCCTTTGAATATCTACTTCAATCATTCTATGCCATATGCAAGCACTTATGCTTTCTGCTCTGTGTATGTATATATAAACTCAAGCTTTAGGGCATAAACCCTAAAGTGTTTAGCTTCATATAGACAAGAAAAGTTTCCTACTATTAAGCTACTCACTGTAATAAGCAAGATTATTAGGAACAAGAATTTATAATGAGTCACTGTGATGATCCCAGTGCTCCTCTTCTTTAACATTTATTTTCATAACCCATCCAAGTAATACTTTCCTGCCTATAGAGAACTTTTCAAACCTTGCATTCGTTTTCATTCTCATTATTAGGCTAAAAGTATTTAAACTCCCACAACACCCTGCTCTCGAGTATTTAAAAAAAAAAAAAAAATCCATACGGAAAATATTTTTTTTAAGTCTAATTTTGTTTCTTCATCTCTTTTGCTTCACAAAGAACAATATCCAAAGGGTATGGATATGTCCAGAATATATTCCCTTTGAACAACTTCCCTTTCTTGGGGAAAATAAAAATGGATACAAAAGCCCTGGGCAGCTGAACTCACATGGAGGCACAGTGTTGAACTTCCCTGCGAATTCATTCCTTACAGCTTCTGCCTCTGGGTTACCTCCTCTTCCTCTGGTGGATGCTTCCTCCTGTCTGCTGTATTTTCTGAGATACTACATGCCTTTTGTTGTCTTTGTCTCCCTTCCAGTGCCTTACACTCTGCAGTCCTGCAGTGAAATGCCTCGTCCTGCTGGCACAGACCTCCACACCAACAATACAGTGCTAGCCCGGGGGTCTGGCGGGGGGACACACTGATTGATACCAAGTGGGACAAGCCCAGCTGGAGACACCCAAGTCATTCCAGGCCTCCGGCCAAGGGGGTTGGGGAGCTGCTTTGTAGTCGAGTTGACGTAGTGGGGACCAGCAGAGCTGCCTGCCAGGTTTCACAACCGATGGTGCCTGTATGCCGCTACAGCAGTTCTCCTGTGAGGGCGGGAACGGGGAAACAGAATGGCAGCGGGAGTCAGTCACCCAGGTCTCACATAGTGGCAGATCCAAACTGCCTTCAGTGCACACACACTTTCCCTGATATCTTCTTTGTCATGCCCATGTGCTGAGATGGAGTCTCTGCAAATCATTCAAAGCTGTTAAAGTTGGTTTATTACAGGTATATGGGAAGCTTTTTTTGTCCCAGAGTCACATAAACCAGGAAAACCCAATATTCACCAAAGCAAACTCTTGCTAAGTTCAGAATATCAAAGGACCAGATACGACATTTCCACACATAATGGTGTACCTGTGCAGCTGTGCTTGAGCACAATTAGACAAAGGAAGGAGTCTGAGATGGAAATCGGTATGCCTGTTGCTATTGTTCCGGGGAGAATAGCACCGTCTCCTAGGCAGGGCAGAAACTTCACTTTGAACTTCCTGAGTTGACAAGGGCTTAAATCAGAACTGTGACTTTACTTTGATGTCATTTATTGTAGTTTAATACCCCTCTTTATTTATTTTTTTACTACCATGTAAAATATAAAAAGAAACCTAATCTGGTAGAGAGGTGTATGAGAATTTACTGAATAGACCTTAATGGTTCCTTTATGCAGCTATAAAACAGAGGGGAGCTATAAGAGCAGTCTGAACTGGACTAGGAACTTTAAATGTTATACAAATTTATTCGTCATAGTCAAAGGTTTATTGCTGTAGGTATTTACCTTCCCCATTGTTTAACTAGGTTGTGTATTTCTCAGACATCTAAGGTAAAAAATACCCTGTACAAGGAACTAGGAGAGCTTGAAAAGAGGGATGAATAAGCTAAATCTGCTTTTGGAAATACATTGTAAATTTGAAGTCACTTGAGTGGTATTTGCTCATTTACACTGCTATCAATCCTGAACACTGGATGTTCAAACATGACTATGATAGGGTTAATCCACCTTCTCCTGCAGGCTGATCTGGAATAGTTCAGTGAAGGTGGTGATAGAACTTTCCTTAATTTCATCCACAGGAATCAAAGAAGACTCCTGCCCCTAATCTAAGCAGGGTTTTTCCATCCCACCTTTAAGGCATTGGTTATCTAATACCTGCTTGCTGTGTGTTACAGATAAGCAGCTGAATGGTCTCAGTGGGCTGGAGAATGGTGTTAATAACACCAGGGCTGTGTGTTCAGTCCCAGTGTGGGCCATTCACTGAGGAGCTGGACTTGATGATCCTTGTGGGTCTCTTCCAGCTCAGAATATTCTGTGCTTATGTGTTTCTGAGTGCATGTACAGTCACAGGTGGTGTGTTGCTGTAAATCAGAATAATTCCTCTGAAATCAGCACAATTTATTCACACTGGCTGTGAGTCCAGCCCATATACTCACAGCATTTTGTCTGTGGCCACCAGCCTCTAACACTTCATGTTCTTCAGATAGGTAATTTTAAAAGCTTTAGTAAAGGGTAGTAGTCGACCATAAAGACATTTTTAAAATCAGGATGCAGTAAACCTAACAAGGCAAAACACTGTCCTAGTGAAACTGTTGTGTTTATATCAGGCCACATGCAACTCCTAAGTGAGAAACTTCTCATTCATTTAATAATGCACACACATCATTGCTCAATTTTAAATTATGTGGAGTCAAGATGCTACATCTGAAACACAGAATGTCAGAATTTAAGAAAGGATATGTTTCAGTTTTGTTAATGTTGCATGAATTTGGGATATTTGCCCATTTTACTCTTGTAGATGTTACGTTTTTAATACACTTTTGTGGGTTTTCCATATTTCTTTTACTTAAAGCAGCAAAGAACAACAACATTAATAAAAATATAGCAACATATTCTTTTTATGAATTATGCCCAGTATTTGCTTAGTACTCTATCATAAGACAGTGGAAAATGGTCTGTGGATAAACATAAATATAATAAATATATGCTCATGCATATACTTGTGTGTGGGAAGAGTAGGAATGAACCAGAAAATTGTGTGTGTTTTTATTAAGAAAGGTCAGAATGGAAAGAATTAAGAGTAACATCGATCTCTATTTCTTTCAATTTCCTGTTGGATTACCTTAACTATCTCTATGTTTTCTCTTCCATCTCTAAGTTAACAGCAGTAAGTCAGGGATGCAGTAAGATTCTGGATGCTTTTCTCTGGTGCTCTTTGTAATACATTGCCATTATCTGTTATGCAAATATACAATAAAATTGTAAGAGCAATGTCATTCCGGTACAGTCCTTTGTGTGAGGCAGGGAATCAGTGTTTCATCTGTGTAAGTTCATTGCGTTTCCCTCTGGTGGCCTAAGGCATGCCTCAAACTGCACATGCATTTTCCTGGCAGAGCTTTTATTTTTTGTTTGGGAGTATCTGGTTTAATTAGCAAGCAAGTTACAGAGAGGGAGGATGCCAGTCAAGGAGATTTCTGTGAGTGCAGTAGCTCAGGTGGTGTTTCCATGGGCCCTGGTCTACTTGGAAAGGTAGAGTTGAATGCTGTACCAAAAAAGTCATCAAATATGCAGAGAAAAATTTTCCTCATCTTAAACACAGACTTTACTGGAAATACTTAATTTCGTTGTTCCTATTTTCCTTCTGTTTGTAATAATTTTTTTTTCAATTGTGTCAGTAGACCAGCTCACAGGCATTGACATATTTCTTTTCTATGTTAGATCTGATTGAAATAAAAAATATTAAACAAATGGAAAAAGTTGTCATCTTGACTATCCATTTTAATAATATTAGGCATTAAAAATGACAGTTTTGTTAACAGATAACAGATAATATTTGTACTGGGGACTGTTGGTGTTGTTACTAAGCTTTAATTGCTGAGAATTAAAATAACTCATGATGGATAATTTACTTAGGAGGAAAAAGTAAAGTCCAAGATAAGCTTGTATTCTAGGGGCTGTCAATGATTGTATGGAAGTTTAATATTTATATTCATATGTGTTAGACTGGCGCATAGACACAGGCAGTGGGGGTAAGGCAGCTTTCACATGATTGTTAAAAATGCTATATCAATGATTTAGTTTTCATCAGCTCCTTCCATCTGGCCCATTTTTCTTCTAATTGTTACTTAATTGAATACAAGCAAACAGTTGGTCCATTTTTCTTCATTATTTCATTCTGACACATTTCTGTAAATGGGTTTTGTCTTACAAACACAGAAATAGCATAAATTACAAAGATGAAGCATGTCTGAAACAAAAATTAGAATTTTTTTTTTCGGTAATCTTTTCTTCGGGGTTGGATGCTTTATTAAATAGAAACCAAAGATATTTAAATGAGAAATTAAATCAAGCTATTTATTAAATGCTTAGCAGTAAACAATCTTATGAACAGCATGAAATGATCACACTTTACAAATCTGTTCATTCAGCCATATATCTCTAGCACAGAAGAGCTCCCATTAGTCAGAATCACTGAATTAACACTGTGAATAATTTTTTTTTTCCTCCTTTTCTTTGCAGAGAGAATGTGCTAATTTCATCAAGGTGCTTAAGGCTTACAACCAAACCCACCTGTATGCTTGTGGAACAGGGGCTTTTCATCCAGTTTGCACCTATATTGAAGTTGGAAGCCATCCTGAGGTAAACTATCTTAAACAAATATTTTTCTTTTTCCTCTTTTTAATCTTTATTGGTGTTTAGCCATGATCTCTTCCTGCCAAAATGCATTCTCACTAGTTTCTGTGGCATGGGAAACAGATCTGGTAAGACCTGCTCCTGAATCAGGTGCTGACGTGCTGATTGATAAATCACAGCAGAATCTCTTAACTCTTCTCCCCTGCACAGCATCTCTTCCCCCAGGGGCTTAAATAAGTATAAGTAAGCCCATTCTACCGGTCTCATGAAATTAAAAAGTATTCTTTTTTATAACTGGTAAAAATACCAGGTATAAGAGGGCTGGTTCAACCACTGTGTTTATTCTGGGCCAGACACTGTCTTTACTTTCCTCCCAGTCAGTACAGTCTGACACCACCTCAGCTTTCTCCCAGCTGAGAATTAAAATTGGGTCACACCTTCATAAAACTCCCTTCTCAGATTTGTCCTAACACACTGACAGATTTTCATATGTCACCTAGGTTTTGTTTCCGTAGTTTTCTGTGAAAAATAAATCACTCTCTTTTTACCCATTTCTTTAATCTCTTGCTGATTTTTTGCTTAGTATTGCAGAATTCTTGCCATAGCTCTTGCACCATTCTGTCAGTGATCATCATAACTAAATAGATAAGCATGATATTCCCTGGTAAAAAGCAGAATCACTCACAGGAAGCCAATGGAC
This sequence comes from Hirundo rustica, assembly GCF_015227805.2. Taxonomy (NCBI): domain Eukaryota; kingdom Metazoa; phylum Chordata; class Aves; order Passeriformes; family Hirundinidae; genus Hirundo; species Hirundo rustica. The sequence goes on from NC_053453.1 coordinate 8,449,769, forward strand.
TAGGCTGGTTTTCCTGGCTAAAGATTTGAGTAGAATGTCTCTGTGCTGCCCTTCAATACTTCTTTTTCTCCAGAACAGCCAATCTCTTATTTTTCTGTTGAGTATGTAATAAAAATTAATTTCCTTTACTGTATTTTCTGTCTGGCTTACCTGAGTACTGTTCAATGGACTGTTTCAGTTTAGCAGTCAGATTCCTGATGTGTTTTCAACATTTATGCATATGTTTTATGAGTAAATCCATAATTGTGTTACTTGTAGCTTCTGTGATCTTCGAAAAACCCAGCTCTTTCAAGTTACCTTATGCTTTTGCAATTCAGGTTTGCAGATTTCCTTGAAAATAAAGACATCTTTGTTGAATGAATTATGACTATTTCTTCTCACAGAAAAATTAACAGACCCTTTGAGTGTTGACTTCATAGTCTGGGAACTATTTCTCCCTATGAAACTGTCTTTTGATATTTGAAACATAAGTCTTTGAAATGTTCTAAGAACAAGGTTTTGAAGGAATAAGGGAGCTGCGGAGGAGAAAGGGGTTTGTTCATATTCTTTAATGCTTTATTACAATGCATTCTTGGCAATTAGTGATTGTCTCTTGACCACACACAGTATGTCATTGCTTACTGCATTAAACAGATTCTCTGCTTCCTGAGAGCCATTTGGGAATTGGTAGACATATTAATTAACTCTAGTTCCGTAAGATGTGTGTCAATCAATCCTTGGCTATCTGCCAAGGGAATCTATCTGCACAGAGATAGCTCATATGAGGTCATTTACTTCTACATTTGGCTGTTTTATTGCTGTACCATAAAACTAACACACACTTTATCAAGGATTTATAGAAAGGATGATCAGAGATGAGAGGCCAGATCTAACCTTGGTTTAACATTCTGGGTTTTTAAAGTCTTGAATCAGTGGTACATTTGGCCCTGGAGTGAAAGAGGACTCTTGTTTTAGCTTCTTTTTAGCAGTCTGTGCCTATAAACAGAATCTAAATTGTTGGGATTTTTTTTTTTTTTTTTTTTTTTTTTTTTTTTTTTTTTTTGGTGGGGTGGTGGTATTCATTTATGCAGTAAGTTTATAAGTCTTCTTTAGCCTGAATCTTTCTCATGACCCTTGATTTCATCTTTGCAAATGAGAGAAATCAGGAGTGTGTTTATCTGAATTGCCTCAGACACTGTTGGCTTTTGTTTTCCTTTTCATACTTAAGATACGAGTGAAATCAACTTCACTTGCCCTTCCCGTAGCACAAGTTTCTGTATCCTCTGAATAGTTGTGCAGGAGGATTTAACTGCCTTCTCAGGTCAGATCTGCCCATGTGGAGAGAAAGTGAGGCAGGCAGGAGGCAGTGTACCCATCTCTTCTTGGGCTCTGACAAATCTAACAGTCAGCCTGGGTTCTGTCCCTTCAAAGGGTGAAAATCAGATGACTAAATTAATTTGTTAGATCTGTAAGGAAAAATAATCTGTCCTTTCTCTCAGCTAGAGCCTGCTCCTTCCTCTCCCGTAGTACCTAGCCAGGAATTTCAAATGTGCTCCTCTTGTGGGAGATGAGGAAGAGGAGTCTGCTTGATTGACAGTAGCTATTAGAGACACCATGAATGAGTGGGATACAATTTTAACCCCTGCACACTGCATCTGTGAGAGCCAGATGGTTTATGTTCTCATGTCAGACAGCAGCACTGGACGTGTCAAAGGGCCATTGCTTCTGTATCATGTAGAGTTTATACCTCCCTAGCATAGAAGGTAAAAGTATATGCAAAGACAAGCAGTTGATTATGAGTTAAAAATTGCCATCTAAAACACTTCCTGATGGTTTCTTTTCTGCCACAACACTTGTGGAAAATTAACTGATTTCACCATCTGCTTATTTATTTTTCAAGCACTTCCAAAGGTAAATGTGAACTGATTAGGGAAATAGTCAGGGAATGTACCTACTCTCTAATATGACTGCTTGTTTATCTGAGCTCTGAATGTAACCCACCTGCCTGAATTCAAAGAAGAGGAAATCGGTGTGTGCCAAACTGGAGAGGGTGGAGAAGTGGAATTTAAAGAAAAGAATGGCAAGTGATAGAGGAGACTCTGGAAGCAATTGGAGAAGGCTGCAGGAGGCTGGAACATGGTACAACTTTTGTGACTGGGGAAAGGAAATAAATTACTTTGTGTGATAGTCATAAAGTAATGGAAATATGAATTGTTATATCTGTCTAATATCTCTTTGATATGAAGCAGTGTATCACAGCCCCATTCCATACCTGAAGAAAATAATTTCTGGTGATGGAACTAGGCAGGTTTAATTGAGTCTGATGAAGTACAGTATCAGAAGTAATAATAAAAAGCTGAAAGGATATGAATGGCATGCTGTGCATCTGATTAAAAATGATGTGCACAAATGTATACAACCTAATATGTTGTGAATTACACCACAGTCTGAGGAGTAAAGCAGACTAATCTTCGCTTAAATCCATTCCAGATGTGTAAGTGAATAACCACAGTATTTAGAGGGAAGAATAAAGTTAATGTTTCAATAGACTTTAAGCATGTAAGCCATGAGGAAGCAGGAAAGAACATATTTAGAGAGAACGTGGTGTGTGGATATGCAGAAAATACCTGAGGGCAGCCAAATTTAAAGCTTGATATCATCCATTTTATGTACATGAGTTTAGGGGACATGATCTAACACGGACACCTACACAAACTTCAGGGATCTGGGGTTAGGCAATATGTGGCATTCTATCCTCATAATGCAATATAATACAAGTAACCAATTACCAGACAAAACAAGAGAGTGATTAGTAAAGCTGTGTTTTGCACCCACTGACTTCTGAAGAAACAGGGCTGGATATGTAGGAATGTTTTACTTAAGAGTTGCGAAATTAAACAAGTCAGATCTGTGCTTGAAAGGAACAACTTTAACTACAGGGAGACACAGAGGTGCATTAAACCCCCTAGAAAATCACAACAGGATGCAGAATGCACCTGCCTGTGCATGCCGGAGCAGGGGGAAGGAGCCCTGCTCCCTTCCCCCGGGGCTCCCTTTGGGGTAGTTTGAGTGAACCAGCAGGGAACAGTCCTGTTTCAGTAAGAACAGGATTTTCCATTTACTTAACCCTTACACACAGGTGGAGGTATACAGAATGCCCTATAGTACATTTTTTTTTTTCTTTTCTTTTCTTTTTTTTTTTTTTTTTTAATGTTCAGACAGGCATTGCAAGACCTTTACAAAATTGTTTGCCAGATCCTCAGCAGGAATACATTAGGGTTACTTCAGCAGAGGTAAATCAATAGGTCCGAAGAACTAACCCAGCTTTTTTTTATTGTCTCCTAATTCCAAATTTCTTGTCATTGTCCAACAGATTAAAACTCATTTTTAACTGCATGAACTTAAAAGATCTGGTATCACTTTACTTGCAGGTTATTTCTCAATCAATAAAGAAGGTTTAAATTCAGTTTAGATTTATGATGTACATAAAACATTAAGTTATTGCATATGAAGTTATATAATGCTACCACCTGTAACATATTTGCTTTTTCCGGACTCCGTGTATTTTAAAAATCTTTGGTTCAACTCATAAAATTTTGCTGAAATATACTTTCCACTCTTTTTCATCCCTTCTTTTCTTCATATTAGAAGACATCCAGAGTGCATTTCCTAAGTAATGCATCTATCATTTTGTCTCTCTGTATATATTATATATATATGTAGTGATGGAAGAGCATTTTATTCCTGAAAGAATGGCTTTGAAGAAACACACTAATTGAAGGATCAATGCTACTGCTGGTAGTAAACATATTGTGCTTATCTAATGTAAAAATTCAGGATGAAACATTGATTTCAGTGGTAGTAGATGTGGCATAGATTAGCCTAACTTCATCGAACACAGACCTGTGTCAGTTTACACCGGTCAACTGAGCTGTGGTTTTTAAGTGAAACACTAGAGCAAATGTTTTTTCAAGTTAAAAATCACCTGAGGTTGGGTTTTTTCCCATCTAATTACCCATACCTTTACATGGTGTTTATATGCTTATATAGAGAAAGTATGAAGGAAAATGATACTGTTAAAGGATTATTCTTATTTGTGGTGGAGCTGTTATGTGTGACATACTTGTTCCAAGCATCACTATAATTACAGAGAAAAGCCATTAAAAGATGATCTAGTTTACAGACTGCAGTAGCCTTCTTTAGTTCACAGGTGCCTTAACCTTTCAAACCTCCAGATATCCTGTTACTATAGTACAGGAAAACAAAACTGAAGAGCCAGAACTTTAGGCACAGTGTAAGTTCCTTTTAGAAGGTAAGAAGAAAGAAGCACCACTTCTTTCCATTGCATGAGTAGTTTTACCATGGAGAAAAAGAAAACGTCTCTTAGATCTTTAAAGACTGATGTGCTTCGCCTTGTGTTGTAAAAAGCTGGAAAGTGATTTCTGCTATACAGGCAAGTCCCAGGCACTAGAACATTTTGTTGTACTGATGTTCTTGTCTGTGGAGGATGGCAGGCAACAGGATAGTCAGTGCTAGGCACACATCTGTCCAGGCACCTCACAGGATCAGTGGCCAAAATCACAGAATAAAGGGGCTGGATTCCTTTGGAGGTGATGGGACTGTAAACCATCACTTCTGCTGCTCCATATGACATCAGTTTCCAGTCCCTTAGGCCACTCTGTTTGAAAATGCTTCACATAAAATCAGGCTTTTCACACATGTACAATTTACCTCCACTTGTTAAAAAATAATAAATCTTGTCATAGCTATCACCTTCCTAGTATTTTTTAAGTATATAGTTTTATATACAGTTATATGTAGCTATATATAGCATCTAATTATTTTTCCAAGCCATAATTCATTATGCCATTGTTTGGGAAGGGATGTGATATGTTAACTTTTCAATGACTAAATTTAACATTTGCAAGAGGAGTAGAGGGAAACGGCACAGAACATGGCAATCCTTTCTCATACGGCAATCTAAGTGAGTCAGTTGTTCTGGAAAGGTCTGACAAATATTTCAGTAAGGAAACCAAGATGTGTTGCTGGAAGTTCTGCACGTTTTTGAGCACCATCATGCAGAAGTACACATTTCTTACAGGCTGAGTGCTGTGTCCTGAATGGCACCTCTTGTTACGTTGCATTATCATGTGATAAAGTTACAGAAGTAGAAGGTCACCATAAAGAAGAAACTTGATTCCCATTTAAAAGACTTTTTGAAAAACTCCATAAACCCCTTTGTAAACAAATATTAATCAGGTTCATAGTTAAATGCTATAATTTATGATGGCCTGTCTTTGAACACACTGCAGATCTCCTTTGACTTTAGCTATATTTTGAACACTCGCTTTACTAAAAGAGAATTTAAACCAAGAAAACTCAGATTTTTCAAAACTTCATCCTGTCATCCCCAAGCAAAATATATTTCCAATAAACATTTATTTCCAGAGCAGATCCTTTAAAGTAGGACTGTTAGGCTTTATGCGATAATTTAGCTGTCGGAATAGTTTAATTTATGAAGTAAACTTCTCTCAACTGAATAGCACACATGGCAGCAATGGCTGACATCTTTCCTACCCCTCTCTGTTGGGAAAGTCTACGCAGCTGCAGAGAATATTTCATCCTCAGCAAAGTGGAACACTAAAATCAAAAATTTTGAATTTTTTTTCCCAAGTATCTTATTTTATCAAGATATGAATCTATTTCCTAATAAAAATTATAATGCTTACTAAACTGTTAATGTAAAAAGCACAATAAAAGAATGATAAATTAAATATGTTGCTACTCTTTTTTAATCCTGATATATTCAGTTTAGGAGGATGTGTCTTTATTACAGCTGAATGCTTGACAGGTAGCTGATCTGTTTGACCTTCCATCTACCTATTTGAAGGAGTATTTGTAAGAATAGGGATCTTCCAAATCATAAGTATGCAAAGGATGTGGTTCAGTACCTTAAAATTCAGATGCAGTGCAAATACCATTTTTGGAAGTAAAGTATTTAGCAGAGGGGTCATGCTTTAATCACTGACAGGAAATATGAACATTGTAGGTTTTCAGCTGTCATTTAATGCATCCAGTCCTGCCCTTGCATATTTCATAATTACACCTAAGCAATTTGGAATATATTTATGTCTAAAGTGACAAAGTCAGTAATTACGTCTGAGGCTCACTCTGAGATTTACAAGTTGAACATTTACATGCAGGAAATGAAATCAAGTTTTAAACTAACACAAGTGAAAAAGGTGTGGTGGCTATTTTATTTCTTCACCTTTATTCCTCAGACTACATGGCTGAGGGTAAAGTGGAAGCACAGTCCTTTAGTAAGTCACACTGAGGAGAGCTATAAGATATGATGAGAAACAGAACAAAGATATGGAATTTACAACTGCAAGGGCGATGTGTTGCTCAGCAGAAACCACTAATGAAACTGTAATCACTATTCAAGTCTGATCATTTCAGCTATTCAGCAACTAACTTTTGTTTAGGACTTGATAAATAAATCCAAATTGCTATGGCGGACTGCCCAGTATTCTTAAGAAACCAAACCAAGCCAAACCAAACCAAACCAAAAAACGAACTCCAGAACTGTATTAATTTAATATTACTTTATACAGATTTTTCAGAGAAAATATTAGTGGAAGTCACTCTTCAGGTGATGTTCCAGCATTCTGCAGTTTGGTTTTAATTGGAACAAATAAAACCCTGAGATGAGGGAGAACTAGTAGGGGTAAGGACTGGAGACAGTGTCGGTGTTTCTGTGGATTTGGTCTGATCTCTACAGGTATGCAGTGGCACAGAAGGAAGCTTGGAACTGGCAAGATGCTGCATCTTGTCCTGCATCGTTGGAAAAAACCAACTCTAACGAAGTAATTGTTAACATAGAAAATTTTTTTAGGTTTTCCCAATGCAAAAAGAGTCCATTGTAAGTAATAGTGTCAAATTTGAACCCCCAGCCTCCTAATGAGAGGAATCTATGCCCTAGCATGCTTCCAGTGAGATAACTGAGGAGACCATTATTCCCTCACCGTACATGGCTTTCGTCCTTGGTGGCTGAGCAGTGCTGGTTGATTACAGCAAGGAACTGTATACAGTATGCCACAGCTGAATGGCTTCCATGAATAAGAAACCAAAGCCAGTCAACATATTCATTAGGTTCAAAGAAACAAGTCTCAGAACTGTGGGAAAACTTTTGTTTATGTTGCTGGAGGGGAGAAAAAAAGACTGAGATAGAGAGAGACCTCCATGGAAGTAAATTTGCGGAGTGGAGCATGCATATGTGCACACACAGAACCACTGGGTGGACTTTCACTTATACCACATGTGATGTCTTGCTTTGTGAGTCCATGTCTTAAAACCACGGGTAACTTTGAATATGCTGAGATAATGAGTGATTCGAGTTAAAGACCCTCTTAGGATCTGGGTTTAATTTATTCTTTTAAATTATGGGTGCTTTTTCTTCCTAGAACTATTTGTCTTTAGTGGAGTTCCCTCTGACTTATACTGGGAGAGTGAAAACTGAGGTGCACTTTTCATTTTCATAGTCACAGGAAAAAAAACACATTAATTTCTATGTTAGAAGGATTACTCAGAATTTTGTGACTACTTTAAGGAAATTAATTTTAGCAATGACTACCAGAGGAGCTGAAAATACACCAGCTGAAAATGTTTGCATTTGGATGTTCATTATTTCTCCTATCTGTTAAAGGATGTTATGATGAATTATTTATTCCCATAATGTAAATATTCCCACTGATACATGGTTACCTTACTTTACCATGAGATGATACAGTTTTCCTAATTCATTACAGACATAGACTGTACTTTTAGGAGGTATGGCAGGCACAGTAAGATGTCGATCCAATTTTCTGGGTGGGAATATTATGTTGGCTCATCAACAGAGCCTATAATGTTTCTAGTAACACAGAAGTTCAGCATTTGCCTCTTGTTAGAGTAACAATTGAAAACATTAACCCAACTTCACAGTCATGCAACATATGCAAAATTTCATCCACACACCTCCTGAAACAAAAGACAAGTACGGCTAAATCCTTTGATCTCTTGACCAACATGGGGGAGAAAAAAATAAAATAACAAACCACCATCTGTTGGGAAACCAATGTAATAAAAACAGTGGAAAGCTAGCTTATACCATAGACTAACTTAATTGAGGAAATGACTTATAAATAGAATTTAGAATTATTTCTTGATTTAGAGGCGCGGAAGGAAACAAAACCAAAAGAAGGAGTTACCAAGCTATGGTTTGGATAGATCAGCAACAAAGCAGCAATATTCATTGTGGGATTCATGTCACAAGGCTCCAGTTGACAGGGGCTGACCTCATGAAGAAGAATCGTAAATGTGATTTCTGCCACTGAAGGAAGTGACTGCATTGTGTTTGCAGCTCCGTACCAACATCTTGTCAAATAATCTTTAAACAGCCAAGGTCACAATGCAGCAGGTTATAGCTGTGGGTGATGCTCCACATACAGACCACAGTGCTGTGAAATGCTGAACAGCAAACTAGCTATTTATATTAAATAGTCAGACATGAAAATCTAACTAAGGCCTTCTTGGTGAACTAATTTCACTGGTCTTCACCTAAAATTTTATGACAGCTAGCATGCTGTGAGGTGCCTTTCAGGCCTTTTTTAAAGTCTGTGGGACATATTTAACTCTCAGAGACGGGTGAGTCTGAAAGCACTGCCATTTCCCATGCTTTCAGACCAACCTAATATTCATATTTTCTGCATGTTCATATTACATGAGTTTAATGGTACAGTGGCATGGTGACTGGCCTGCAGTTAGGCCCAGGAAGGGCCCAGGGAGGCTGTGTATGGCCACGGCACAGGCTGCTCAGCAGTGATGGAGCGGTTCATGCCTGATCTTCTCAAAACCTGTTCCTGATGTTGCTTCTGACCACAAGACTCTCACTGATTCAGAATTTCCAAAAAAGGGGGAATTTCCCCAAACTGATAACATTCATGGATGTAGAAGCTTTCAAACAGATTCAGAAAGAAAAAAATCACTTTCTACAATGGAAGGCCTCCTTGGTGTTCTTTCAAGCCCCTTAGACATCTCTTTCTTTCATCAGCAGCTGCAGCCAGCATGACAAAAGGGGCTTCTCCACAATGATTAAATCTTATCTTTTTTTAATAAAAAGCAAAGCCACTACAGGTGAAGCTGCTATTTCTGTGAGTAAACAGCAGGACATGGGTATTTCCAGCAGTTGCCTGGTGGAACAGGAAATAAGTGCTCTTCTCCTGCTATCTTGACCATCCTCACTTTTATGGACAGACTCACGTTGATATTAAAAAAAAAAAAAAGAAAAAACAACTTTCATAATACTTTCCAGATGCTTTCCTACCTTTAAACAATTTTGAAAGTGAGTCTCTTCTCTACCCTAGTCCTTACACAAGGACTGTCTTAAATTTGTTGCCGTCTAAATTCATTCAAATCATAAAATTCCACTCTCCATAGTTAAGTAAGAAAACAGTTATTATTTGACTTGTGATTAGTACTTTTCCTCCTAAGGAAAAAAAAAATAAAATGCTGAATCATGTAAGAAAGTAAATAAGAATTAATCCTATATATGCCAGACACACACTCTGTGTGGCTGGAAGAGGAAGGATCTCTGCAAAACAAGAGCAGATAGAATTTACCCACTGTGCACTTCGTAACTTTGCTAAATACCCTTACAAAGTGTAAAGAATATGTTTCTTTGCCAGTATATGTACAGCCTTTCATCTTTTTTGCATTGTATGTTTTGCTGGCATAAGATGACACAAATAAACTAATAGTCAGTTATTTCAAGATCTTGAAAGTCTTACGAGAGAAAAAATCCTTCATCCTTCTTTAAACAATACTCTTGTGAGTATAGACACCAGGTACAGGAATGTATGCTTGATTGCTGCAATACTGTCTGTCAGCAGGAAGAAAATGCAGTTTAAGGAACAGGTCATGGCTTTGACTGAGACTGTATTTTGTGCATAGAAGAAACAGACACTGTGCATGGAATTATCTAAAAATAACAGATAGAAAAGCAGTGTATAGACATAAATAATTATCTCCTTTTTACATTAGTCCATGTATCTTCTGCCATGAAGAATTCATTGCTTTACTGTTGAAATGCTGTGGGAGATTAAGAATATTACTGAAACAGGCAGTGTTTTAAATATTTGTGCTTGTCCCATATGCCTACAGCTTGTGTGATGCTGGAAATCAGACTAAGTGGTTGCAGCAACTCTTTCTGCTCTCAAAATCTAAGAATAAACCCAATGGAAGTCACTTTAAAAAAACCAAAAAATTGTTTACTCTTCCATTCATGCTGAGTTCCAGCTTACATATCCTCTAACAACTTGTTTTCTGTTTATGGCACTTGCTAAGTCTGGAATTGTGCCGGCTTCTCTTGGAGCTCCTGAGGATAAACCATATAGAATCTCTGCATCTTCCCTCAAATACTGTTCTATGAGGGAAGTGTTCTGTGCCCTTCTGTTCCTTCCTTCAGCTCTCCCTCATTCATGTAAGAAAAATAATTTAATGAGTGTGACCTGACTCAGACGAAATACATGCCTCTGACTCGTTCATGCCTCTGTGGACTTGGAGTAAATTAGTTATTTCCTAAGTAACTCATTTCATCGGAAGAGGGTGAGTAACTTTGCAACATTTCTTGGGAACCCAAGGAAAGACTGGTTAATGCCTGCTTTTTCTTTCTCTTTAGCTTCTGTGTTATTTGCTGTAGACAATTCACATATGGTTATTTTTATTTTTTTTCCCAGAAGAAAGCTTTGTTTTTAATTTTTTTTTTTCTGTGCTCAGTGAGTCAGAAAGTAATGTGAGAAACATTTGGATGAGAAAAACAGTCACCATTGGAAAGCTTAGCAAAAAAGGAGTACTGTGCAGAATAAATAAATGTTATCATGATGAATTCACGCCTGTTAGAATTGGCGATGACTTGCTATGTCATCTAATATATTTTAATTTGTGTACATTTGCAGTCACCTACAAGTCTGGACTGTATCCTCACCTGTGGTGATATAAATCACAACTAGTGATTCTTGCAGTGCGGCACTAGTTTGCATTTTAATTATTTCAGTTTCAAATATTGCACTGCTAATCATAATTTTACACGTTGTCCATCCCTAAGCAATGTCCTGTTTAGTGTTCATATCAGATGGTACAGAAGAACTGTCATACAACTTCTCTCCTGTATGATTTTATATAGTTTAGTTTAGAAATGCTTCCTGATTTGTGAAAATCTATGGATTCCTCCAAGTTGCAACATGGTCACACTCAGAGAGATATATTAATAAATGCTTGCATGTACATAATCAGATGAGAACACAATACTCTCCATTAATGAAATACGATCCATAATGAAGCTTGCATGGGAGTGCTAATAACTACCTTTAGGTTAAAGTGCTCAGATGTCACAGTCTGTCTTAGATGTGTATCATTATGGCAAGTAATTAAAGGTTACTTAGCTGTTAAATGGTTACCTTGGTGGAATCCTTCAGTAACATGGCTTCAAACATGTCTTCACAATGAAATTAATTAAGTAAATAAAATATCATCCTTTTAGTAATTATCATATGTGCAGAATATCAGGCATATAAATATATAATATAATTGTTCTGAGGACTTGAAGATGTATCCATTTGCTATTAAGCATAAAACAATCTTGGTTGTTCTTATATGTAGAATAGAGCTGATGCATGTTAAAAAGGAAAGTGACAAGACAGATGAAGAGAAATGGAATGTCAAAATTATCACAGTGATGTTCCATGTGCTGCATAAGTGCAAAGCTCAAGTAGCAAAGCTCTGATGAGAGAAGTATTAAAATTCACTTGGTCTTTTTCACACCTCTGGTGCTTCATGGAGTTAAAACCTGGTACCAAATGACTTGAGTTTTGCTAACAGCTCGGTCTGACTCATCACAAGGATGCTTTCAGGGATTACTAAATTGCTGCCTTCTTCTGTATTTAATATAAACCACACCAGAAAAGTTGAGCAAGCAGCTTGATGTGGATATAAACATTTTTTGCCACCTCTTAAAGTAGAAACATGACATGGGCCACATCAGTGACAGATTTTGACTTAAAAAATAATTTCCTAGCATTATGTAAACTGGCAGTTACAAATACAAATAAAGCAGTACATATGCTTTTTTATTCTTTGTTTAAAGAGAAATAATCCACTAGATAAATAGATCCTTCATCTGAGACCTTTTCATATGTAAGCAAGGAGATAAAGTTCAGATGTCTGCTGTCCTGAAACATTGGCTTTGCTCCAGGCAGTGACATTATTAGCATACCTTAAGTTTACTCTTTAAATGTTTTGCCTAATTATGTCTTCTGATAAAAGAGAAAAGAAATAAATAAGAAATATGCATTATGCTGCAGAAAACTTTACTGACAACACAGCTCAGAAAGTATTGGCAGCAGTAAAGGAAACATGAAGAATTTGTGATAGAAATCTGTTTTTTCATCTTCTGATATGGAGGTTTTTTTGCCAGTGAGATAATTAGCAGTGGTGGCACTTTCTTGTCAGTAGTATGGAAAACTGCTGCACATTTTGGTTGAGGATGACAACAGTGTTAGGGGTTCTTCTCTAGTTCTCAGGCTTCTGCCTGGGGGGAGTCGTTTGGCCTTAATTGGTTTTGCTCTCTGCAATTCTGATTTCTCAAAAGTTGAAGCTTCAGTCATTGTCATGTGAAAATGATCCTGTGTCCCCGTGCCAAAAAGAGTCCCCAGAGAAGGTAACTAGAAGTGGTGGAACTATTTGTCCAATCTTTAGATGCCCCTCTGCACACTTACAGGCCAAGCCTACACGAAGTTATCATATGTGGTAATGAATAATAAGTCTTAATACTCGGATTCTCTTAGAATTGGTCAGTTCTCTGTGCTGTAGCTTCTCAGATAATATAGATTTTTACCTCTAAGGCACAGTAAAGGTATACTGATTGATTTAGTCTGATTCCAAGCCTGGAGACAGTTTTTGAAGGGGGAATTAGGAAACAGTGTAAGAGAGGAGGGGAATTAGAAAAACAAACAGTGTAAGAGAGGAAGATTATCTTCCAGTGAGTTCTTTTGCACTGAGGTATGAGGGGTTTTGTTGTTGTTGTTTTCTTTTAGATTTTTTGTTTTGTTTTGTTTTTTAAATTACGAACCAGTAAGAGTGCAATCAGAAAAACAAATGGTATTGATTGCTTTTTCAAAGCAGTGACTCTGATCATTTCATCTATAATTCCAAATTGTTTTAAATATGGAACCAGCATAAAACCTGAAAGCATTTGCCATTTGTATAAATCAGCATTACTCTGTGTAGCCAGTGTTTATTTACAAGCTTGCAAAGGGTTTCGTAAGAGATATTCATGCACCTACAATACAAACCATGTGTCAAACAGCAGAAGACTGCAAAGCAATAGCACTGTTGTTTTTTCCCTTTACTTGATCCAAGTTTCATTTTCTGTTTGTCTAAGCATCAATGGTCATGACGGTGGTATATCAACAATAGTCATGGTGGCATAGTTAATTTAATTGTAGCTGGTTGAGGTGCTTAACTTCATTTACCCTAAATAACAATTTATTTTATTCTGTTTTAACAAACCTTTCTGTTTATACATTTCATCATCTTCTGTTATAAGAAACAGGGATCTCATTTCATTATTTAAGTGCGCGAGTAATGAAAAAGTAAGTTTTCATCAACTTATTGTTCCTGTACCAAGGTTCTTTTTCTTACTGAAGAACAAATCCCTTGAAGTCCATAGAGTATAGTCTGGACCATTAATTTTGATTCCTAACTAAAAATCTGGCATGGCATGGAGGTTGGAACCACATGATATTTAAGACCCCTTCCAACCCAAACCTTTCCAAACCCCTTCCACTGGACCAAGTTGCTCAGATTCCCATTCACCCTGACCTTGAAAGAAAATTACTGCTATTTAACATAGAAAGAGGCCTCATTCTACCAACAGGTATAATAGTAAATGATTCCGACTTAAGTACAAGATTTATGTATTCTTTTAAAGACTGATGGAGCTAAAAAGAAAATTAATGGATAAAGTTGACTTTGTTTAACTTCAGTCAAGAGAAGAAACTAAAAATGAGAGTTTGGGCAGCAGAGTGGAAGCTTTGATTGTGGAAGAGCTCTCCACGTGACTTTAGCCTTGTAAGTAAGGAAACTTGTGAATGTCTCAAGCATTCAGTGCAAATCCCTACACAGGCTTTCGCATTTCAGTTAAAGTAGCATTTCAGATCTGGTTTTAGCTGCCTGAAAGTAGCTGAAAATAAGCTGCTCTTAAACTGAGCTCACTGTGTCGACACAGAGTGCATGTGTTTACTGGAATCTCATTACATTCAAACATAGGGATACAAGTCTGCAGATTAGTGCTTGCCCTGAAAAGGCTGTTTAGCCTTTCAAAGGATTTTGCAGGAAAGCAAGCTGGAATACAAGCCCTTTCGGCTTGTCATTTGTGGGTTTGTGAATTTGGCTTTTATTTCTTTGTGCAAATGTGTTTTCATACAGACAGTGAAAAGCCATGACCCTCTGTAAAAAGGATTACCTCGAAGGGAGATAGTAAGACTGCAGTGTAAAGGATGGTTAATGCAGAAATGCTAAATCTTGCTGTACAAAGATTATAGCACAATAATTTTTTTAACTCAAGGTACTTTCTTGACATTATAAAAACAGTTACATATCAGAATCACAAAATAAAAGTCTTTAAGAGAGGGCCAAAAGGAAATAAAGGAAAATATCTGCTTTTTTTTTTTTTTTTTGGTAGAAAGATGATTCAGAATCCCTTAAAAATGTCTTTTCTTTTAGCTGACATTGTAGCAAGTAGTTTAGATAACATTTAATGACTTAGATATTATTTTTACAATTAGTGTATTTCATGGGGTATTAAAGATAATAAATAAGGAATTACTTTAAAGCAGATAATAGAAGAACATAAAGAAAGCAGAAGATTTCAGTTGCTTATAAAAAGCCTGGCATCTTACTTATATGAAGCAATGACCCACTGATAAGAATTTGAATAAGAGGAATCAAATCCCAGTCCAGAATTATTTCTTTGGTGGAAATAGAAAAAAAGAGAGGTATTTTTAAACTTACACCTAGAATTTTTTTCGTTTGTCTGAGTAGTAAACAGTATGGTCAGAAAAAAATCCAGAATTAACCCTTCTAAAACTTCCCAAAGAGATAAAAGCTATATACTTTGGGGCTAACTAGGATTTCAATTACTGCAAGAGTTAAACTGGAGCAGTAGTTAAATAACTGTGGTGAGTTACCCAAGCTTTCATACCTGTTTTTTACTCTTTTGGGATTGCTGCTTCTAAATCACTTGGTCTCCTCCAAGCTCACAAGACTAAAGTAAGTTTCCAAAAAAAGCGTGCGATAAACTGCAACAGCAGCTACAGCTGCACGTGAAGTCTTCACCTAAAAAGCAGAAATGATGTTGTAGTAGAAGCCAGTTTGTTAAACAGGTTGGATTTGAAGGTTCGTGCTTGATGTAAGGAGGATTTTAAATGTAGTAGCCGTCTTGTAAGAGGTGAGATGAGATGTAAGAAAAAGTCTAAATAGCTACTACTCTCATTGCATAGGAGAGGGAATGGAACATAATACTGAATTCGTCATAGCTAAATTTTCAGATTATTTCATTAAAAAGAGTTTGCAATATATTTTCAAAGATACTTCCGTGAACAGTTGAAGACAATGGATATGGAAACTGCGTGTTTGCTTTTAAAGTTGCTTTTATAGCCAAATCTCTGATACACTGTCATCACTGATGACTTTTTGTTTTCTGTAGAGCTAGCATTAGGCTTTATGAGCCAATGTCAAATTAGACCATTAATTACCTATGCAGTTAAGTGTCCAGTGAAGTGCTTTTATAAAAAGCAGTCTCAAAACCTCATCTGGAAGGAAGGTGAGTAAATAATTTCAGTGTTTTTAGGGAGATTGCTCATATATGTGAAGTAAAACTGACACCGACAAGTTTCGGCATTTAGGTGCTTCAAAAGCACAACTTAGTTTTGAGTTTTAAAGGCTCTCCATAGGCAGCATCACAGGCAGAATGCACTGAACAGCAAAAGGAGAGAGGTTTGGGGTTGCTTATAGTGCCAGAGAACACAGTTCATGAAATGAGAGAAAAAGATAGTGAGAAAGAGTACATGGCAGCAGAGGAGTATGTTGGAGGATTGGACATGTTCCAGATTTTGCTCTTTCCTGATGTTAAGGAAATTTATTCCCTACAGACTTAGATTACAGCTTATTTCAGAGGGTAGAAGTCATTTTACCTGATTTAATTCACCTAAAACATACTCAATTCATATAGTCATCCAGCTTTATCCTTAGGCAATGTAGAGAATTCTGCATCTTCAGAAATAGTGCTTTTCCTTCACAACTACCATAGCACCTGAGATGTTCATGACCATTAAATAAAAATAATAAAACAAAATAAAATGAGGCAGGCACTCTGAAGCAGTGCATTTCAGAAAAGTTCCTGGATATCGATTTATATTTCTCTGAACTGGAAAGAATAAAATTATACATATTGAATCCAAGAGGGGAATGCAGGAAGCAGTCTGAAATTTCAGTTACAATTTAATTGTACAAGACTCGAGGCAAATTATTGTCCATCTTAAAACAATCCACACCAACCATCCGAAAACAATATGGACTTGGGTATTCTGTCAAACTTAGATTTTAAGGTTCACACTCTTAGCATGTAAATCTACTAGAAGTCTTTGGAGTTTTTCCATAGACGTCGTCACCTAGGACAGTAGATCAAATCCCCATGCTGAATATCATATAAATAGCTAAAAACTAATGTGATTGTAGGTAGATAGCAGTCGAAAGGTGGGAATGCAGCAGAAAGAAGAAACCATATGGCCATTGTAAGCAAGCCTGGTCTATTTGGCATCCTGTTATTGTTACTTCATTCTCTGTTTGCAACTTGCACTTATTAATTTTCTACCAGTAATCTTCTACTTTAGCTGCTCTGTGAGCGAGTATCCTCATCATAGTGCAATTTGTAATAAATGAGTTTTTAACTTCTTATATTGGTTAAGAAGATTAACAGTGCAGAATTTAAAACCTGTGACCAAAATTTGATGAGATGACTTAAAATGAATGGCATTTGAGATAGAAAGAGGCTTCTGAATACCAACAGACAAAATCCAGACAGCAGGAAAATAAGGTTAAAACATTCTATCTGAAGCTATTTCACAAAAAAAGAGAGGAAATGTGTGACATATGGTATCGAGTGAGGCACTTGAAGTTGAGTCTAAAAATGTTTAAAAAGACAGCTGTTGGCTTGCATGATTAAAAAGGGAAAGGAAGGATATTATGATACATCAAGAAGCAAGGAAGTTATGAAACCAGAGGTGGACTTGTTGGATGTTTGTTTGCTTTTCTTATCCAGTGGTTTCTAATGTTTTTATTAAATTTATCTTCAAATTCAACCTCCACCTCTATCTTCCGTTCTGTTTCTCCCAGTGACATCAGTGCTGGCTATTAACACAAAAACTGGGTGGATCCTTGAACCCTGAAACCAAATCAAAGAACAGTTTAGGGAAAGAGATAATTAAATATCAGCTCTTCTTCCTTACAATATGTTTAAATAGATTAGATTATTTTAATAAGCATTGGAAGTGATGGTAACATTTAGAATAATATTGTTACATGAATCTCCACTAGATGTATATGAATCATAGAAATCAGTGAAAAAAACCAAACCAAAACAAAACAAATGTGTCTCTGGAATATTGTTGTATGCATTATCTGATCTTTATTCTAAGCTAAAGAACTTACTTCTTTTAAATCTTTGTTTATATGATAGTTTGGTTAATTAAGTTGCTTTAGAGCAGGGATTCTGTGAGAGGGATTTTTTGCTTCCGCTGCTAGTTCTTGTAAAGCTCCAGTGAATAGAAAACAAGTGGCAATTTGCATATGGCAATTTGTCCATGCATGGGGAACCCAACAGAGATACTTCTTGGGAATCACAGGAAGACTAAAGGCTAAGTGGGCACAAAAGCTGATGTACTCTCCCCCATCACAAGTGATCCTTACCAGTTTTACTTGGCACACTGTGCATAGCTTTGCATGTGCTGAGTAAGCTCAGTTGCCATTCGCTTGACTGGGATTTGAGGCAGGACTATATACTTTTGTTTATGGCACTGGACAAGACTCAGGAACTAGAACATTAGCTTTTTGCTTTGGCATAGATTTCCTGGCTAAATTACCTAATTTCTCTCTGCCTCATTTCATAAGAACAGTCCAATCTGTTCAGACCAAAGGCTTATTTAGCCCAGGACCTTGGTTCTCACCAGGTCCCATAATGAGTGTCAGCAGAGGAGAATGAGTGGCGAGCAGGCAGCAGTGCTTAGTGATATCGTCTCCCAGGCTCCAGCACTGGTTGTTCAGGGATTTCCTGAACCAGGGGTGGAATCTCTGTGTTCAATGCTTTTCAATGACTTGGTTTTGATAAATTAGTTCTGGCATTTCTTGAGCTCATATATCTTTTAAGTATCCACAGCATCCTAAGCCCTACAAATTGCAACATGGGAGGAACATCCCTTTATTTTATTTTAAACCTTCTGCTGCCTGCCAGTTTCTCATTTTGGAAAAAAAAAACAAAAAACAAAAAACACACAAACAAACAAACCCCCAAAACTGAGAATACTCTTCTTTTCTTTGTATTTCCCTCAATGGGTGTGTTTTCTGAGTTAGAGGACTGTAACTTCTTGTAGTACTGAAAGTGCCATGCATTTAAAAAGGCATAAAGACACTGTTGTTTTTGTTCTTTATTTCATTCTTAAAAACTCTGTACGTGAAATTTGCTTTTTCTGTTATCAGGCATTGACATTATTCATAAAAAAAGAATTAAAAAAAATTTTTTTGAAAGTAATTGTGACTTTAAGGCCTTGAATTTGATTTATAAAATATGTACTGCACCGATGCTTCTAGAATTGCTTTCTGTGAAAAGATACAGAAGGAAACCAAGAATACATTTTTGCATAAACTGCACAAGTTGTTCTGGTCTATTCTATCTGAGTAGAAACACTGAAACATGAGAGGAGCATGCCCTGGACTGAATGGCTTTTGGGGAAGATGCTTAGTTAATGATATGAGAATAATATGCCCATCTTGCAATTTAACTTCTCTGCTCCCGCTAACACCTCCTGAAACAGGAAGACAGCTGGACTATTATATTTCAAATATGTGTTAATTTTAATGCCTTCATACAAAAGGAAAAGAAGGGGAAAGATGCACTTCATTCCCACACATTTTCTGTGCATCTCTAGAAGTACTGTGTGGTCCCAGTGGACTTTTCTGGCCCTATGAAACTTGTCTTACAAGAGATCTCTAGCACCTTCCAGGCTTTTGGTCACTTTTCCTACAAGGTCATATCTCTGAGTTCTTCCGCTTCAAGGGACTTGCATTTCAGTTTGACAATGTTTCAGAAACTATCTCCTGTTTCTCAGGGGCCTGTAATCAGTGTTCAAATCTGAGGTAAAATTTCGTCTCTAAAGAGAAGATAAGCTTAGCAGAGTTCAGAAGTACAAACACCTTCTCCTGTTGGAATGTTTACATCCAAGGTGATAGAAAACTGAGCAGCATTATCTTGCAGATAGTCTGAGAAGATTTTATTAAATAAATACAAAGGCATGTGTTTTTTTCCTACCAATTAGGTTCAAAATTTCCAGATCCAGGGCAAAGTTAGAGTGATGAAACACTCTAGTTTCATCTACACTAGTCTAGTTGTAGAACTAAGACAAGAAGCAACCCAATCATTTAAAGGTTATACCTATGTTGTAGATATGCAAAAAACATATGGATCCTTCTGATATTTGTTCTTCTTGATAAAATTTCCAAAGCTGAGTTCGTTCTTTAGTTCTGTTGGCTTTCACTGGGGGTGCATAAGCGTTGCTGAGGAGACAACCCAGATCATTGTCTAAAGGTTCCTTTGCTCATGTATAACAAATTAAAAGGGTGATTTGGCATAGCAGGTTAGATTATTAATATTTCAGGTCTTATTATTTTTGTTTGTGGATGTATATGTTTGTGTGTGATTATACATTTCAAAGATGAACAGTTAAGTGCAGTTCAACATTTAACATTTATCTGAATAAATGCAAATGAAACTTGCATTGTAAAACAAGTAATTGGTATGGATTAAGAACACATATGATTTTTCTTCTCAGTGTTTATTGCCATTACTTTAATGATGACAAAAAGCAGAAGGGTGGTGGTACAGATACAGGTTTAGAAATAGTATATTCATCACTTGAAACCTTTTAAATTGATGGTGATGGAGAACAACTGTTTAAATTCATAGTCATTTGGAAGGATTTGCTGTGACCTCAAGTTAACATGTAGACATGGCAAGGGATATGAGCAAGATTCCTCTGGCGTTCACTGAACTTGAAGGGAATCTTTCTGGGACTTCAGTGGGCTCCATGCTGAACCTCTGAGAGCAGGGCCAGAGAAGATACCCATGAAAGCCTCAGGATCACAGCGCATCTGGGGTGGCACCAGTCTGTGGTGTTTAGTGCTATGGTACTTAACCCTGTGCAGAGCACAGGTCCTGCATAACTCAGTTCGTGACCACAACCACTCCTCACCATGTCTGTGATCTGGTGGTGGGGGGTGAAAAATGAAGTAAACTGAATGCCAGGTTTCTTTGTCAAAAAAGCCCACAAAAAACAAAACAAAACAAACCAAACAAAAAAAAATTTCCAAAAAGAACACCAAAACAAAACAAGTCCAAACCAAACAAAAAAAGAGTTGGTGTGTTTGTCAGTTTGTTTTAACCAAGAAAGTCAATCTATATTTTGCTGTACTAAACCGTAATAAACTGTACTGTACTACACTGCACCATACTATATGATGAGCCAGGATTTTGAGCCAAAGTTCTGTTAAATGAAAGGCTTCATTTCTTCTTCAAAAATACAAATATCAGTAATTGAGTTACTTGGTTGGATGCTGATTAGCCCTGCTGACACTGTGCATTCCTATTTATGAATATACATATATAGACATATGAGCTGAGTATCAAATATTCTTGCCAGTGTCACTGACTCTCTCCCCTTCTGGGGACTCCTGGGTGCTAGAAAGGCAGGAAAGATAGTGAATAAAGAAGTGAATTTTAATGTACTGTTTTTTCAGTCACCCGGAATCAAAATCACTTAAATCCATCTGTTACTGTGTCAGCGAAGTTTTTGTTGCACTGGGAAAAGAATATCAAACATTCTTGACGTTTTTAATAAACCCCCCCTACAACCAGTATGAGAAATGCATTGCTCTTAGACACAGTGCTGTGAGGAATAATTGCAACTTGTCACAGAGAGAGGTTATAATTATGTCTGCTGTTAGTTATGTCTCCATGTGCACAATAGAAGTTACCTTTTCAAATGCACTGTTCTCTAATGCAATACTGGTTATTAAAATTTGGCGATATTATTACTTGCTAATAAAGAAAAAATTAATGAAGCTGCAGAAAGGCTGGGTGCTGTAACACCAAAAGCATGTGGAGGGAACAAAGAGGAAAGAGAAGTGCTTATTGCAGGGATTTGAGATCTAAGCTTTGCCTCAGGAAAAGCAAAATTGCCCAAAGGGTCAGAATTTCAGCTTCTATATTTCAGACTTTGTTTATGTCATTTTAAAAATCTGAATATGTATCAAACAGTGGTCTGGATCTGACATTTTATAGGCACCTCTGCAGGAAATGCTGCAAATAGATTGCAGTATCTTAGAGAAAAAAAAAAACAAAGCTTAATAGTTGTTGCAGTAGTTGCTGTGGTGTAGTTTTCTGCCCCTTTGTTACTTGAACCAGTTCTCTGAAAGTGTACTCACAAGGTCTTGTTTTAGGGAGAAAGAATTAATTATATTTTTCTAGGCTTGCTCCTTATTCTGTCACTCACTTAGAGTCAGATTTTTAAAGCCTTTAATTTAGGTCATGTGCTCATATTAGAGACTTCTTCCTGGGAATTAAAAGGCAGATAGGATAAAAAGCAGTGCAGGCATTTGCCTTCATTTTCAGCAGTGACTAACAGCTCCAAGTATCAGAATTTTAAATTGCCCAAGAAGGTATTTGCAGAAAATCAGAGCCCTTGAGCAAGTTTTAAATTGGGTGCCTGACTTGTGAGTGTGCAAAATCACTTGGGAAATTAGAAAATCTTGGCCATATGCTTATATGTTAACACCACTTGATTAAGTCCTTTCTGTATGTTGCTTCCCCAATCTGAAGTAGTTTTTGTGTTGTAAATAAGACAGCCTTGACTCAGAAAGTTCCCCAGGAAAACTGGAGAGCCCTTCTCTTGTTAAACAGCACCCTAATTACAGAAACAATTTTACAAACAATCCCCTGGGGGAAACATTTTTTTTCTCATCAGGAAGGCTCTTGAATAAAATAACACCTTTGCTAACCTAATTTATTTACAGCAGGACAGAAGACTGAGGCTGGGCTAGATTTATTGCCATTACATCACTGATGCTCAGTAATTCATAAAACATTGGGTTTAGGAGTCAGCACTGCTGTTATTTCCTCTGATGCCTGACCTCACCACAGTCTAATAACATACAGGAAATCCAGAAGACAAAGGGGGAAAGAAGTGGTCTTGAATGCTAAAAATAACCATAGAAAACTTGTACAATCATGTAGTAGAGTATGGCCCGATAATTTATTTAACATAATAATAGAATCTGCTAAAGCAATTAGAATATGTTCCAAATGTTTTTAATGGAAAATATGTTGGGGGCAAGAATAAGAACACTTAAAGAATGGAGACATTTAGGTTATGTAGTTCAGTTACATGTGCTTGTTTTAGGTTTGTATATCTTATTTCTTACATATGCAGACCACTAAATAACTTGACTAGAACAGACAGTCATTGTATGGTGGTTATATTTCCGGAGGTCATCCTATATGAGCCAGACTGTCATCTTAGGTGATGTATTACACTTGACAACCCAGAAAGTTGCAATACAAAGGCATTCTAATTCTCACTGTCCTCTGAGAATTGTTCAATATCCTTGATGGTATCTAGTGTCTGGTATGCCATTGGGATGACATTTTTGGTGTCTTTACTAATCAGTCAAGGTTAACATGTCATTCGTGTTAACTGTGTGTTTGGTTTGTTTTGAGTTGTTTTCTTTTTTCTAATCACTCCATACTTGCTAGAATTTCCAATGCAATAAATAGTATAATGACTCTACAATGAAACTCATGTCTGTTCATTTATTTGCTGTAGAATTAGAACACGTTATCCAAAATAAGCAGATCTTTAAAATTGGTGCAAACAGGGAAATGACATAATCAGAGAAAAACAAAATCAAACCCAAAAAGCTGTTGTATGAAAGTCAGGTAAGTCTGGTAAATTTGGTTTGTGAAATATTTTAAAACCAAGTTCACAAACACACATATCTTTTTTTAACAGCTGCTCAGTTTGACTGTGCCTGCCCTCCTTTTATTTACATATGTTGCACAGTGATTTGAAAGAGGCTATTATTCATATAAATACCAATATTAGTATGCAGACTAGTATGTTCAGGTGTGAACAAATCTTCACCATTTGACATTGACACTTGGTTTCGCTCCCAATCAGAAGCAAAAGCACTTACTGATCATGAGCTAGGAATAATGAATAGCTTGAACCAGCTGTTCCTGAATGGCCCAGTTGGCTGTTTTCCCTTTCATTAAATTCACTGGATTATAAGTAGATAGATAGATAGATAGATAGATAGATAGATAGATAGATAGATAAAAAACATTTCCCTTATTGCAAAGATGTATGGTAAATTAATAAATATTGATAGATTTAATTTCAGAAGAAAGCAAAGTAATGTGGGGTGTTTGATAATTGACTGAAAGACAGTTATTGAGAGGGTGAGTTGTCCAAATTCAGCTTAGGGAGTCAGGTTTTCAAAACCTGTGCTTTCCAGAATTGTCTACTGCATTTTAAGGCATGTTCTGAAGATCAGAAGCTAGGAAAACTTTCCTGTAGAAGTGAGGTATAGGGATAAAAAAAGAAACAGAAACAAAGAGCCCTGTTTGTTGGTTTTTTGGGTTTTTTTTAAATTAATCTACAGAAATTAAGCACGGAGATGGTCATCATTGCAACAGCTCTTTTATCTTGGTATCAAAAGTAAGATTTTCAGGCATTGAAATATCAGTGAATATCTACAAGTATAGATGAAAGAATATCTCTTGAGTCTGAAGAAGAGAACACATTAATGCAGAGACTGTTTGAGAGGTCTTGGAGTGATCAGGAAACTGAGCAAACTGTCTGAGGGAGGCACAGAGAGGTGGGCAGATCTTCATAGCTCATGATCAGTTTTGCAGGTAAATACTCCTCAACAAAGTTCCTTCTCTGTGCCCTTTAGCACAGTACAGCACAGCCATCCCAGAAAGTTTCAGTTCCAGGTCTTACAGAAGCTAGAGTCCTTTCTTTGGGAACACCATTTCACTAGAAGTCTGTCACTTAGAATGATTTCCCACAGGATTTTAAAACTGATTTTCATAACTCAATTCTTCTAAGCCTCAAGTTGGAAAAACAAAATGTAGTAAAGGTGTTGTAGAGTCTAGTGTTCTCCAGATGTGTGCAGGTAAAACCCTATAGCCTGGTTTACAGGGAGCCTGAAGACTAAAACATCAGAAGCCCACTGTGCACACTTCTTTTCTTTTTTCTTTTTCCTTTTTTAATTTTTTTTTTTTCTTCTAATAATTAATGATTTAAAGTGGTTGCGTTATTGCTTCAATCACTTTTCACCTATTTCCCTAATGGTTACCACTTGCCTCAATGTTTACATTTGTTTCAATATTTGTATTTTTTGCATAATTTCTCACATTATATTTATTTGCACTTGCGCTTTTTTAAAAATAAAGCATTCCATGGGGATAAGTTTAATAAAAGTTTCTCATTAAAAAGTTCTGTGACAGCACGATTCCCAAACCTGAAACCAAAGTCTTCATATTTAACAGTTTTCATGACTCAATAGATTAAGTGGGAAATAGGAAATATAATAACAATAACAACATAGCCATATCCTGCACAGTTGTTTCACTTAAAATTATTCTTGAAAAGTAACATAATTCATAAATAAATCAATTCTCACAGAGTGAAATTTACTCAAAGACTCTCTGAATCAGCCTTGATGAAGTTATAAAATGTGTGCACAGAAAGTTGTATGGCCAAGAGGCAAATCAAAAATTCACTGATATTAATATATTGGAAGGCAGGAGGAAAAAAAATTAAAAAAAGAGAAAAATCATCAGATTTCTGTTTTGCAAAGTCAGGTGTCTCCAATCAGCTGCCTCTGCAGTGTTCATTTCAGAAAGATTCTTAGCTCAGACCTAAATTCGTATGAAGGTTCCTCTGTGGTCACTAATGAGATCTTGCCCTTGGGACCTGCAGTTCTGAGCTGCTCTGACCCCTCATTCAGAAGAACCTGTAGTCTTCTGCTGTGACCCGGGCAGCAAATTCAGCCACCCCCACTAATGCCTCTGTGTAGAGGGGATAAATCCAAACCTTAATAAATCTGAGTGGATTCTTCCCTAAGTGGGAAGAAGCTTTGCCTTTTGTACTTTCCAATACTGAATAATACAGAGAACAAAATATTTCCATGCCATCAACTTCTTACTCAGTTAAGAGACATTGCCACTGGCTTTCAAGTTCTCCAATGCACAATGGATGCATTGTTATACTCCAGGTACTCAGGAAATCTTTTCAGCTATTTTTTCTGGGTTTTGGGGTCAGGGGTGTTACTTTTGGGGTTTGTCTTCTTTTTGTTTGTTTTTTCCTTCATCAGTTTGTTTTATAAAATACTTCATCATAGCACAGCGGAGTCTGTGTAAATAACAAGGGGAATGTCAACATCAAAAATTCTCACAGCTATGGCCAACTCTACCTTTTTAAATTAAACAAAGGTTGTGATAGTTCCTAAGGCTCTTGGCACATTGCATGTTGCATGACCATTCTTTGTTCAGCAGCTTCTTGTGGAAATCAGTTTGTCCCTGGAAGATACCCTGGAGATGTTCTCCTTTCTACTTATGCTTTGGGGGTTACAAGAGTGAGGATATGAGTTTGTTCCATTGCACTAGAAGGCTGCAGAGCTTCACTGCTGTCATTCCATGCCTAATAATTTAAACCAGTAGTAACTCCACAGTAGCTATACACAGTCCATCAACAAAGTCTCTTCAGATCATTTGCTTGCACTATTTATTCATTATTGACCAGCATTGGTTTCACTGCATTAGGCTCTGCAGTTCTGGAATGATTTCTGTGAGAATTGCCAGAAAAGTTTCAAAAAGAAATCCCCTTGAAATTCAACAGTCAGGTTAGTGCATCCTCACTGGCCACGTCTTCACCTGCAAGGCAGTAGTACTAAACTGGGAAATAAAATGTATATTTACCATTAACAGCTAATTTAAGTTTTCATCTCCCTTTTCTTCATTATGTTGAGACAGTACTGGATGGGCTAGGTACAGGGAAACATACAAAAAAAAGTTTAAGAAGTTATCATACTGAGTATAAATATACTCAGTATATTTATATATGTCTTTATGTATATGTATAAATACGTATAGAGTTGTTATGTTTATGTATATATAGCATATTTTATTGGCTCACTGGCTGACTGAAGCTATTCAATAACAAGATGGGAAATGTCTAGTCAGATAGCAATGTCTTGTCACCACTCAGTGTCATGATATGACACATTGTTTCACTCATATTTCAGCTGTTTTAAAGCGAGTCTCTGGAGCCTGGAAGTGGCAGATCATCGGGAATCAAAACAATTTTTTCCTTCATTTCCAGGACTGAACTGTAGTTCTTTTTGGCTAAATCTTGCCATCTATCACACTAACTGTTACAGGAAAACATATGTTTTAAGGAGCCAGAAGCATTATCTCCTACCATGCAAGGCATTTACTAGGTGAAACAACTCATGTCATACCATGAGGCAGCCGTCAGTTGTTGTCTTTATGGGTTCATGGAGTTCCAAGACCTAAACAGTCTCATTTTCAGTGGCTTTACTATGGATTATAAAGAAGCATCAATGAGATATAAAATTAGAATTTAATAACCCATAAAACATGCTACAGCAAGGTTTTTAGCTACAAGGATCTGTAAAAAAGGTTTGTAGTACATTGTAATGTCCTTTTGGGCTGCCAGTGCAACTAATGAAAGGGCTTAGACAATAAATTGGACTAATTGTTGAGTTACAAAGCCTTTCTTTGATTTGTTTTTCTTTCTTTTTGCATTTCTAGAAACTTTTCTCCCACCTGACAATCTTCTTTTGTCATGAATTCCTGTCCTTGATTCTGTAACAGCCCTCATAAAACTTTGCAACATTGGGCATTTGTTTAATACAGAGGGGATTTTGCTGTCTATGGCACAGGCATTTGCCGACTCACTGCAGTACCATTCTTTGTATTCAATTAACTGCAAAACAGAAGAAGCAGGAAAATTATTAGCTGATCAGATTTTTTCTGAAAACAATGTGCATTCTTTCCATCTAATAGCTCTTGTCTGTACTGTGCAAAAGAGGGCCCACACTCATATATTCCAAAGTCCCTCTAAATCTCTGGGCAGAGCCTTCTTCCTCCAGGCAGACTGATTAAATTTGGATGGAAATGCTGCAGACAAGTGACTAGTGTGATCAAATACCTATCACAAGTCATATTGCTTCCTAGGCTTTTAAAATGGTGAGTGGTATGTAGAGAATAGTTTATTCCTCTTCTGCCTGTATGTTCTGTTGGTTTGTAGATAGAGGTAGTTTGATTTCAGCACCCAAACAGCTGTTTGGGCAAGTTGCCCTGTTCGTGACAGGTTAGACTTCCTACAGCATGTTTATCAGAACTGCTTGGGGCCTCAGACTAACCATGATACATTTATTTGGCACTTAATGGTGATGTATTTATTGTCATTATTACTCACCCATAAATTTGGAAACTTACAGTATGTGTCTCTTGATTGCTTTTTAACTGAAATGTGAAAACACTGTGGGATTTCCCTTTCAGGCCTCTTATTTCAAATGTTTTATTCCACAAACACAAAGAGAAGGGTAGATTGTCTCTGACTTGACCTGCGACTCTACTTGTTCTTGCCCCCTACACACCAGTATCAGTAGAGTTACAGTGACATAAACCAGAAGAATACAGTCAAAAATCAGATCCTCCCTACACCAAATCAGTTTCTACATCTGTTTCCTATTTGTCTTATAATGACACATGGGATTATTTTGGGAATATATTCTGCTTTAACTGTCATGCCACTGACTCTGTAGCTTTATCAGATATCCATTGATGTGCAGGTTGAGCAATTATCATCTACTAAGAAGAAATGCCAAGAAAACACAGATTGATAATAACATTTTTCAATAATAGCTTGTAGCATTAGTGCCAACTTTATTATTGTAGTTGAGGTTTAGCATTCTTGTCAATTTACTGCTTTTATTTATTGTGCAAGATCTAGATATGGACCCTACAGTAGAATTCCAGAAATGTTTTTCTATTTGATTATTTATTCACCTCTGGTTAGAAGGAGCAAAGACAGAAAACTGGAGAGAAGTAAGGAATGTTTCTGGATTATTAAGAACCAGAAAGAATGACAACAGGAAAGAGAGAAATGTAATACTCTGTCAGATACTACAGTTACAGGATGACTGTATAAACATAATCAGGCAGGCTGCGTGTACAAGAACATGCCTTAGGAAACTGAGCTTGAATTCTGGGATCAAACTTCATGAAGCTGCATCCAACCTTTTTATTTTAGAGTGCAGTAAGCCATAGATGACTTTCCACCTAACAGTTCATTTTCCCTTCATCTTTCTCTTCAGTGAATGGAAGGAAATGTGAAATCCATCTCACATTCTTTTGAAAATTTGTAGAAGATACACAGAGCATGATCATCCTTGCATGATGTAATTGAACAGGCCTGTAATGAAATCTGTAGCCTGTGACTTACAGAATCATGGACACAGTGGGTTTAAAGTAACACCATTTGGAAGTATGTTTGGTTACTAGCCTGGCCCATGCCTGGGTTCAGTATGGATGAGCAATATAGGGAAGGCAGGTTGCCAAGGAGGATGCTGCTTCCAAGGTGGAGGTCAATCTCTTCTCTTTTGGGCTCCTTGACTTAGTTAGTGTCAGTGTAAATTAACCACAGTGCAGGTGGGAAATGGAAAGCCCACATTTTGCTGAGGTCTTCACAAGTCTTCTGTGAATGTTGGAGACTTCTGTACAAAAAGCATGTATTCTTCTGGTTTTATCCTCAGTGCAAAATGTAGGATAAGCATACTATTCAAATTGATTGGCAGACTTGGTCCCCCAGTTAAAATTAAGGTAATTAAATGTACTGAAGAGCCCATTGTTTTGGATTTATTTAACTTCATTTGACTTGGTGTTGACTGAGGCCCTTTCTAATCTTGGTTTATATTCCCCTGTGATTTTCCCTCAACCCATGTATTTTAAAAGTTTCATCGCAAGGGACTGAATAGTAATAATAATAATATTAATAACAACAACAACAATAATGCTTTCCTGATGCAGTTGAAATTGAATTTGAGGATGTGTATAAAATAGTAAGCCACTAATACTCAGGCTAGGAAAAGTAGAAATTAGCATCATGTTATTTACTAATCTACATTGGTGGCACATTTCAGAAAATAATAGTCAGTAGAAAATAGATTTTATCATTTTTTCAGATGAAAGTTTCAAATTCCTGCTTCTTCAGTTACTATTACTCAGATGTATTCTCAGTGAAAGCAAAATAATTCAATAAACCCATGAAAATTAATATGAAAATAAATTATATGTGAAGTGGAACAGAAGAGACAGGAGCTATTTGTCTGTATTTTTGCCTTTGACCAGCATTCAGCACAAACTGATTAGAGAATGGACACTTTTACCAGATCCTCACCCAGTGCAATTTGATTCCCTGAAGCCACCAATCCCACTATGATTCACATACACTGCAATCTTTTTAGTTCAAATTACTTCTTAGTGTTCTTTCATCAAATAATGTTGCTTTTTCCCTTTTTTAAAAAAAATATTATTATTTTTATTTTACAGGACAACATTTTTAGAATGGAAGAGTCACATTTTGAAAATGGGCGAGGGAAAAGCCCTTATGATCCCAAACTGCTGACGGCTTCACTTTTAATAGGTAGGTGCCATGTAACAAGTTCAATGAGATGTGCAATCGCTGTAAATAATTTGCCAGTTTTCTGCTTTTTTTTTTGCTCCTTGCAGCACCTATGATAGGCATTTGTTTTATGCAATTTATTTCCAGGTTAAAGTAATCCTGGTTTACTTTTAATACAGTTGATCCAAGTGTCCTGAGGTGTAAACCAAGATTCAGGTATGAAGGGCTGCTTTATACCCCTGCAGAGCCTTGATTCTGCTAAGTGTTTTTCCCCCTTACACTTTGGTGGAGGCATTTTAATCCCCCAGTTTACAGTCTGGCCACGCTGGTGGTCACACAAGCACAGCTGAGAGCTAAGTGAGAGCAGGAATAAATAACTCCTTACATCAGTTCTTCTGCCAAGGAATGTCTGTCACCTAACTTTACCTTGCATGGGAGCTGGAGATCAATGAACAGTCACAGGTCTAGGCCCTAAGGTGATGTTTCAGCTGAAAAGATCTGTCTGACAGTAAATAAAATTAAATTCCTAGCCAGAACAAAAAGACTTAAATAAATTAAGTGTTTCTGATTTGGTAATACTTCATTTCATGAAATATGTAAATTTGGAGCAACTGGACTATGTCAGTCTAATTGAACTAATGCAATTGATTGAATTTATCTAATTGATTTAACTTATCTAATTAAATTAAATATGTTCATTGTTATTACTTCACCTTTACAATAAAAAGAAAAAGATGTTTTGTGAGACTAAATTAGGAGGAAACAGATACTTCTTTCCCTACACCTCTGCCTAGATGTTACCACCTTCTCTTTAACATCTTTATATGTAACTTTCTGGCAATTTATTACAACTTCAAATCCAACAATAGTTTCAGAAAATTGGAGATTCTCTTATCTCAGAAGTCTTCAGGAAATGACACATAACAAGATACATAGGTTTCCTCAGGCCTTTGTCCATATTATTATCCTAGGGCCTTGCCTACCAGCTGCCCTTATTCTATTTACATTGCATTTAAAATTTAAGCTATTCAAAATAGATAACAACCAAAATCTAGTCCTAAGTGTGTCTCATTTCCTGATCGTAGTAGCCCATAATGATCCCAGTTGATGAGCTAACCTGGGGACACACACTTTTTAACAAGAAAAACAGGAAAGACATCCACATCTTGCTCCAACTTGTACCCTGTACAAACAGAAAAAAAAAAAAAGAGCTTGTGTAAAAGGCCAGTGTATAAATTAGTGCCTGGAGCAACTTGAATTTGTGGCAGAGCTACTCTCAAGCAAATAGCTTTACTATTTACTTTAATATATAATAAAGAAGAGAATGATGACAAGCCAGTATTACATGGTATACCCGGTATGCAACTCCACAAAGTCAACACGTCTAGCTTTTCACATTCCTTTTTTTTTTTTTTTTTCATTCAGTCTGTCACAAATATGATTATCTTACTTTCCTTGGCTTAGATTTCATGTCTTTAAAATATCTTTGCTTTCTTGAGCCCACTTCCTGTCACTATAATTTTAATTCCATGTATATTTCCTTCTAATAAAGAATAGACTGAGCATGATCATTTGTTTTGAATCAGGCGCCAGTTAGAGCCACTGGGTATAATAACACAATAGAAAATGCTGCAAATAGAGCATTCAAAGCTAGTGACTAATTTCTACTTCAGTCACTTACACAAAACTCAGGGTGAAGCTAAAATTAGTATTCCTGCATCCTGAATATGAGCAACCTTCTTCCTCTGCCTCCTTATAGTTGCCTCACAGCCACACTGTGTTACTGATTATGATATTGGGTGTGCTTCGGCTCTTTTCTGCAAAGGTATTGCAGAGTATGTATTTCAGAGGGTGTATGCCAAATTCACTGCTGGTTCTTTGCCTAAAAAATAACTCCTCCTTGCCAAAAAACCCCTTGTTTTTTATGGTAATGTGAGGACCCAAGGGTCATAATTTCCTCCCCCCAAAACAGTTGAGAAACAGGGAATGAACTGACCAGGCAATGACTGCATGAAGAGGTTTGATCCAACTGCTCTCCAAAGCTGGGAGCAAGGGAGTGAAGCAGTGAGTGTGGGCATGAAGGCCAGAGGAGCCTCTTCACCAGAAAGGCATTGCACCAAGGGCATTGATACACTGCTTCTCTCTCCTGGACTGAGCTGTATCTCAGCTACTCCTGGCCCTTGACATGACAGAATATTTGTCCTCATAAGTCACCATGGTTTATCTAAGATTTAAGAAGGCAACTATGTAAAAGAATTCCCTAGCATTTATTAAAATTCAATGTTATAATTGGTAATTCAAAGTAACTATCAGGAAAGTAAAAAAAAAAAAGGCTGAGAAGAGTGTTTTAGATGGTTCCATGCAGGAGGGAAACATTATCTCTCTTCTTCATCAGAAACACTAAACAGATATTTTGCAAAGTGTGGAAGGAGAATATGTTTTTGACACCATAACTAGAAAGTAAATTTTAGGTAAGTGAAATGTAGGAATTTGGGCAAAACATGAAGGTTAATTTGGAAAAAGTAACTTCAGGTCTTTAATAGCCATTAGTACCTAGGAAGCCTGTTCTCTTACCAGGGTAAAGAGGATCTTCAATTTTCCCTCTCTCCTAAAAAAATCAATAGTATAAAAAAAAAAAAAAAAAATCCACACTAAAGCAAAACTAAAATAAACAGTTCATCTTTATTAAATTGTTCCAATATTTTTCCAGTATACATTCCTTGTTCCATCCACCTGCAGACATTTTTCGTTATTTTTTTAACAGCTGTTCATTAAAGTTGGTTATTGCTACCCTACTCTAAAGTAAATGCCAGCTGGGAACATGATATAACTAGTTCCTAGTAATGTAAGACACTGTGTAGCCATTCCCATCTATGGGCTGCTAACTAAACAGTCTCCATTTGAGTGGGCTAATGCATGAAATGTAGAGACTAAGAAATCCCTGGGCACCACTCATGAGTATTCCAGTGCAGGAGGAAAATGAGGAAATGAGCATGGTTTTCAAGGAATATAATTACAAGAGAAATATGTGTTAGACTAAAGGAATTGTATTGGGATAGTTGGAAAAAAAAGCCCTTCAGAGAAGGAGGAAGCATTGTCCCAATATAAGTTTGTTTAGGGAAATGACCATTTGGGATTTTCAAAAGCTTTGGTTATCAAGAATCCTCAAAGCTTTTTGTGCTCCTGTGTCTCATTGATTTTTTTTTTTTTTTTTTTACAATTCACAATTCCTAATTCCTTTTAGAATTTCACAATTATTTATTTTTTTAATTTTTAAACAATTTAGGTATGTTAATGCTCCCAAATATGTACTGATATGATCTAAAAGGCAGTAGCTTTTCACCAGTGAAGAACTTTAGTACTCTGTTTCTCAGATATTAGTAAGTACATATGAGGTTCAAGATTTTAAAATTACTGTACTTTCTGGGAAGTTTTAGTTCACTTCAAAAGAAGTGAAGTCAAACCACCAATATGTCTGAAAATCTTAACTTTAGTGAATAAGCATTTTAACCAAGGATAGATTTTATTTGTGAATCCTTTTACCACTGAGAGCAATTGTGACATTCAAGGCTTGGTTTTGCCTATATTCTTCATTTGTTCAACTTCCTTACTACTTTGAAAGGAAAGCCTACGGATCTTTAGTCCCCACTAATTATTTTCTCTCAGAATGCAATCTGATTTAAAAGCTGAATAGAAACAATTTATTAAATAGATGCATGTTGCTTAGTTTTCAGTATCTTTGTATCTCATTACTTTGGGGAGTTATTCAGAGTTCTGTGCTGTTTATGTACAGTACAGACAAAAATGGTTCCCCCTCTAAAAATCAGCATTACTATGGACTTTAACTGTAGCCTCTTTATTTAGTAAAGTCAATATATATATTTCTGTTTACATTTCTATGTCAGCATGATACTCCGTTACAATAGGTGTTTTTTGTCCAAAACATATTGTTTACCTATTCAAACAACTGAAGGCCATCCTTTAGTTCTGGACAGTCATTTCTTTGTGCTGCTGGGCTGGAAATACAAAGTGACTATATATATATATATTTTTTTTTTTCTCCTTTATTCTTTCCCTTTGATAAATGTTTGTCAGTTTTCCAACTGTTAATTTCCACTTTCTTCTTAGAATTTATAAAACAACTATTAAAACTGCTGACAATAGAAATAACACAGTGAAGACTATCCATGACATTAAAGGATTATTTTCCAGACTAGCAATGGGTAAATTTTCAGTCCGAAAGAAGGTATGGACAGGGAAATAAAGATGAATGTACTTCTATATAGACAGGAGGCGAAATCCCCATATAGCTTTTGCATAGTACTAACTCAAAGGATGTGCACATCTGGGACATGACTTGAGGCTCACCCTGAATTTTGCAAAAATTATCTAAAGCCTTACAAAAATAAATGGTATCCTTTGGTATTTCTGTCTGGAAGAAGTCAAAATCCCCTTTTTGCATGACTACAGCAGATCAGTTCAAACTGCAGACACTGGTCTAGGTATACTGAAACTTGGAGAGGTTGTAGTAGGGATGATAGAAATTTCAGACAGTTTTCTACAGACACTTCCTCATTTGAAACATTCTGAAGACAGTTATTGGCAAAACTTTATCTTGTTACCACTGAAAAAAAGTACAAGCCACAAGAGCTTTGTAGTGTCCTCTTGGGTTGAGCTGAGTCCAGTTTGGAAAATCTGTTCATTTCCACTGGTGTTTATATGTGAAGTTAGAAACAAAGGTGTAAAAAAATCCTTACAGTTCTAAATAATTCAAATTATTAGTTTTCAAACTCCATTTGATTTAATTTTAGCAGTATAGTATTAAATATAGATTTTTTTTTTCTTGACTGATTGACCTTTAGATCTGTTGATAACTAAGAAGAAAAATAGGCCTAGTTGGTTTTTCCTTTCCCGTTTGATTTCTATTGATTTATCAGAACTCACTAGGGATTGAAAGACAAGAAAATGAAGATAAGGTTAAAGAAAGGTTAAGCATAGCATCAAAGCCCTTTTCACAGGCAAAAAGGTTTTATGATCTTTAAAATCTCAGCTGCATACTCTGTACATAATAATCACTATAATTTAGTGATTGTCTCCCCTTCAAAAAAAGTTGAAAATTACATAGAAGAATGGTAAATCGTTAATTAATGATATGCTGTTCTGTTTCCCTTCTGATTACACCTCCTGCTGGGCATGACTGGTCTATTTGTTTCTAATCTCTTCTGTGAATTCATTCAATTCCACGCCTTTCCGCTATCATGTTTTCACCCTTCCTGACTTTCATGACTACCATATGGTACAGAGCCACTGTGGGTTCAGTCAGTGATTTCATGGTGTCAGTGTTCAGGGGGAAAGATGCCAGTAATATCCAGTAGGTATGCTTGGATCTGGTTGTTCTGCCATGGAAATACCTAAAATTGCCATGAAAATGATTTACGTGTTCCTAAAAGAGTGTTTTAAAATGAGGATATGGTAGAGTTCATCATGACCATGAAAAATGTATTACCTTAGCTAAAGAAAGAGTTATTTTATCCTCAAACTTGTCTTTTTCACAGGGGACCTGTGTAATATGGGTAGCTTGAAAGTAGTCGTTGGAAGGAATAATGCTTTTTAATTCTATTTAAACAGTACAGGGTAGGCTATCTCATTTCACATACAGATGTAGAACACAGTCCTAAAAAGACATTTTTAGCATTTTTGATTCAGAGTGATTTCATGGACAAGCTCTAAATTAATGTTAGAGAGATATGTGTTGTACTTTGATCCCGGGTTCTTTTCTTTGGGTTTCATTACAATGTCTTTATTATTATTACACTCTCAACCAGCTGGCATGTATTTAACTTGACCTGCTCTTTAGAATTTAGACAGGCTTTCTTTCCCCCTCTCTGTCTCCTCTGTGGCACTTCTAGCTGGCTGAGGAGGGACACACTGGGATGAGTTTCGTTGTTCAGCTAGGCTGTGTGAGCCATTTATGGGCTGAAGTGTAACAGGTCAATTTTTAGTTCAGTTGTTCAGTGTGAAATGCATGGGGGTCAAGGTAGCAGGGACTGATCTCATTTATTCTCTCCCTTAGCTGTTGCCTTTTGCCTGTACCACTGCTACAAAGGTGGCCAAAGGAGAAAAGCATGTTCTGTCTTTCCTGTAAAATATACTATTTTCCGAGGATCCACTCAAAGGAAAAAAAAAAAAAAAAAAAAGAAAAAAAGACAAAAAAAAAAAAAAAGGCAACAACAACAAATCCCAAAACAAAATAAAAAAAACCCCACCTTATACCAACCAAAGTAAACAACACATAATTTCTGTAGAAAAAAATTGAAGAGACCTAAGGACTTTCTGAACCAAAAGTGACTGAGTTGGACTCTTCAGTTCCCATAGGAATATGGGAACAGTTCCAATAGGTTGGAAGGAGCTTCTTAAGGTCTCCAGACCAAACTCCTGTTCTAAACAGGGCAATTTCACAGGTAGGTAGGTTTTCTAAGGCTGCGTACTCCTGCCTGCCAGGGTAGGTGCACTGGCTGCTACTGTGCCAGCCCAAGAATTCAAACATTTTTGCAAAGCACACCAGCAGTCAGGAGATACATTTGCTCATTTGCGAGAGGTTACAATTAAGCTCTGCAGTGAGAAATTGGGTCTAATCTCTATTTTCAATGACAATACATTGCATATGGCTTGTTGTTTTTTAATCTACCCATTATCCCTATTAGTGAAATATGAACAAATGACAGCTTTCTCTGACTTACCATGACTGGAAAATTGAGGAATGGTGCTTACAATTATGTCCTCCCACAGATGGAGAACTGTACTCTGGCACAGCAGCAGACTTCATGGGCAGGGACTTTGCCATTTTCCGAACGCTGGGGCATCACCATCCCATCAGAACAGAGCAGCACGACTCCCGGTGGCTAAATGGTATGTAAAATGTACATTTCTCTGGTTACACTCATTCACCCATTAGAGACTAGCACACAGCTCTGTTCCAGCAACATCTGTGGCATATACACTCTTTTTATTTGGAACAGAATTCTGTCTTAAACCAGTTAAACTAATCAAAAGTGATTTATAAAGAAGCATTTTTGGTTTAATTACTCTGAGATTTGTGGAGTGTGATTAAATTTAAAACACACACAGACACTATGAGCAGCACAGTCATGCAAGTTGGACAAAAGCTCAAGGCTTGAGGCATCACTCACACATGAACACAGTAGGTCCAGAGCCTTGGGCAGGACTGTGTCTTGAACAAGGTTTAAATTTTGCTGGGTTGAAGGAGACACTGGCCACATCCAGCAGAAAGTCAACCAGCAGAACTTCATGAGCAAGCGAAAGTTGTCAAGAGTTTGGAAGAAGAGAGAAGAGTACTGGGGATTCCAAGGGATTTAGCAAGGGACAATAGCTTACATTATTGTATGGATATTAGTAATCAAGCCTGTGGTTGTTTATTTGCATGTCTGAGGAGGGATAATTTCAGAGAAAATCTGATTTTGGCTTTGTGTACCAAAATACTTTAGAATGCATCTGAGTACTCTATCCAAGTTCTGCTGAAGTCAAATTTCCAATAGCTCAAATGGAATTACACTTGGCTTTAGCTATACAAGCATATGAGCATTTTGGAAATGAGAATTCATTGTCTGAAAAAGCTGACATTTGAATTAAGTAATACTAACTTTAGTTGCTGAGTTAATTTGAATTTTAGGTTTTTTTACAGTTAACTAGCTCTAATTTTGCTGTACATACTGCTTGCACCTGCACTCCTGTTTTTGAATTCGCAAATTATTCTTAGACATATTTTGCTTCTAGCCATATTATTTATGTCTCTGCTGAGGTTCAGGCTTTCTTATGTGGGTTTGCAATTTCGTGCAAACCATTCACACAAATTTTAACCTGTAAGAACAGAATATGTTTTAAAACACATTTTGTTATTAGCCAGTCAAGACCTACTAGTATCAAACTGGATATCACATTAGCTGTATATACAATCTATAAGAACATCAGCCGCAACTCATAATTAAAACTGCAAGATTCTATTGCAAATTGGATTAACTCTGTATATAACCTACATTGGGTACATGTATCATATAAGTGTGCATATGACAAGTATGGAGCTGTATTTTAATATGACAAGTTTATGAATCTAATAAATTTAATCTGAAAATTAAAATTAGTTTTGCTGCAATTCACATGGACTACTATCTGTCTGGAGAACAGATTTAGGTCTATAACGTTTCAGTTCTACAATCCATGTTTACCCAGTAACACAAAAATTGTATTCATTGGGTTATTTTATTATGACAGCAAACGAGATTTCTGGATTTCAGGAAACAATAAAGTACAAGGACATATGCATCTATCTTGATACCTGGTGGGGTAATAATGTGTTAAAGATGACCAACATCAACTTTTGTTACGATAGTCATGATGACATTTTAAAGCCCAATCATGCAAGCAAAATCTCCTTTTGTGCAGTAGATTTGCACAATGACAGCTGAGTCAGGAGGATTTATGCAGTGGGAAAACGCAGCCATTGTCCACAGGCCCTGTACTTCACTGCTGAAAATGTGTCATTCCATTGTGGATTCGGTTCTCAGTCTTTCAGCACTAAATGTGAGAACTGCTTTTCCCAAATTAACACTAAGGTTACATCTTGACAGGGTGCAGAAACCACAACTGCTTTGTGCTCAAGGTGGGGAGCTGATGAACCTCAAGCTTTCTTGAATTTAAGTATTTTACAAAATGAGCACAAAAGTAGAAAGAGGCATTTTTTGTATCACAGGGTGAAGGTGATTTCCAGCTCTTAAGTAAAGTTCTTGCACTATATTCCTGTATGGAAAGTTTCAAACGTCATTTAAAACAAGATAAGAATCGAATTGAAACCTTTAGAATTTTTTTTTTTTTAATTAACCGTCCATAATTTAATAGAGAATGATCCTTAAGTACATTTTTGAAATCTCTCTCTCCACTGCAACTTAATACATTTACCTTCCTAATATGGAAAGATTGGCCTAAAATCGGCACTACGACATTTCTGTTAGAGGCTTTGAGGCTTTACTGTTAATTTCCCAGTGATAAGATCCTGGCAGCCTTTCCACACAGCTCTCCTAATTTCAACATGGAAACATGGAAATCCAAAAATTATAATAGTTTGGGTTTGAAACACTGCAGGCATGCCAGTCCTTGGATTATTATTTTTGACTTGTCATTTTTCTTTTTAAAATATAATTATAAAAGAAGCTCTGTCTCTGTGCATCTTTAAAGTGGATATACTTCTAATGCAACAAGCTCTCATTGTGGAATGTGATGTTCACTGCTTTCGGTACAAACTATTTTTGAACCTTAAGTTTGCAGACCTTTATAAGTTTTTTAGTAAAGACACGGGTTTCCGTGTAGTGGTGGGTTTGCTTTCCTAGTTGCTTTTTACAGTGTACTTAGCCTCTGGTGAAAAAACAGTATTCCAAGGGGCATGTACTGAAAACTGCAGAACAGTTCTGATCAAACTTAGAGACAAATTCTCATCCCTGTAGAGTTTAATAGTTAGTTGGTGAGGGGTCCAGTTCTAAGACCTTGCTAGTGTTTACTTTAGTCAGAGCAGGAGCTAAGTTGCTTTTTCGGTACTAAGGCTAAGGTCAGAGCTGACATGGTGCAGAAAACACAGCTGTTTGGTACCAAAAATGGAGAGGAGAAGACAGTTGCACATGAAGAGCTTGCAAACTTTTCCCAGAAATTGTCTTGCCCTGAACTGGCATAAAAGTAGAACAACATTACACAGAGTGATTAAGTTTTTTGGGATTTAAGCAGGAACACAGAGTTACTACAGAGATCATACAGTCACATTCTGGAGATGCTCAACCTTCTTACAATAATGTTTTGGGGAAGAGACCTGTGCCCAGCCCAAGGGAAGGTGCTGACCAGCAGCTCTTAAAGACTTCTTTAGACCCTTGGAGATATTAAATACTCACAGGCTTCTAAAGCTTTCATTTTGTATAAATAATTAAACAGTCACCAAGCCAAATAAAACAAGGGAGACTGATTCTATAGCCATGTAGTGAGGGCATTCATCTAGAAGCTAGGGAGCTATACATCAGTCACTGCAGCAGTGTATATTTAATTATTGATACAGAGTCGGCCAGATGTGACAAGTAAGCATTTGCAAAAACACAGTAAAATAAGCTGGTGCTCAGGGAAGTCATCTTGGACATGAAAAGCTGCAGTTCAGTGCCTCAGACTGAATCACGTGCTTTGTTATGAGCCGTGTTCACGCACACATCGGACATTACTGGCCCCTCTGGTATGTGCATGGGGTTTTCTCTGCACAAAAAAAAGCTTTGGCAATCTTATTCAGTCCCAGTATGGGTCGAAAATTGTTTTGAACTCTCAGAAAAAGAAATCTGAAGTTGAAAAAAATCTGCACAGCTTTACTATGAGGAGCAACAGCCTTGATGTTACATATATACCTTACAAAGTCTTGCCTGTTGGCAAGTACCTGATTCCCTTTAAATGTGCCATTACCTCTCATAGTTCAGAGGCATAAAGTTATTTTGAAGAAGCATGGATCATGCCCTGCTTCCATGAACTGCTGCAAAAGTGTGGGGGTTTTTTGTTTTTTTTTTTTTGTTTTTTGTTTTTTTTTTTTTTTTTTTTTTAAAAAAAAAAAAAAAAAAAAAAAAAAAAAAAAAAAAAAAAAAAAAAAAAAAAAAAAAAAAAGATGAGAAGATGAGTAGAGGCCTGAGCAGCTTGTCCTGGTGCCAGGGAGTTCCCTGCTGCACAGCAGGCAGCATTTGCTGTACACCATCCCCACCATCATCCTGCAAGGGCTGAGGGCATGGCTGGAGGCAAAAAGGCAGAATTGGCAGTGCAGTCTACCAGAGCAAATGCTGAGCAATGCAAAGGCAATGCACCCAAGGCATTTTTTAAGCTGAAGATTAGAGGAGTGGAAGGAGAGAGTTTAAAGCTGCTCTCATCTTCTCTGACTTGAGCACAGGGGATCTGGCCTTAAATTGTTAACATTTTGTAAAATTAACAACCATAAACATTTATTTTAAAAGCAAAGCAGGATTGGGCTGAGCAAAATCTGAAAGGAAATGAAATCACAAAAGCTGCATTATGATAGTATTATGAATCTGGTTTGCACCCCAAAAATACTGGCTTTACTCACCCTCTTTACTAGTCCTGGGGTTAAGAGAGATTGTCAGTCTGGATTTCCAGACTTGGCTTGGAATTTCCTTGCTTTTTATGGGTTTAAACCACTCTATGATATTATTTTAGCATACTTTCCATAGCTTAATTTTTAAAGTGGAATAGTAACTGTGCTTAGTCCCCTGAGGTTATTGTCCTTGGTAATCTTTACTTTACGGTTACATAAACAGCTGAGAATTATAGAAACGGAGTGACTGTTCAATAAAAAAGAAAATGCCCTCTTAAATTTAACAGGCAGGAAACATGGACTTGATACTCTCCTGGCATTCAAACAGAACTATAGACATTACTTTGTGTTGTTTCCACTTACGACACTTTGTTGAATGTCCCTGCATTGGCATTACACACACGTGATTTTGAGTATAGATCTATGGCACAGTAGACTAATGTATGGAAATAAAAGATTGCAGATATTTTACAAGATTTTTACCTCTCTAACAAAATGCATTAAATGCATCAAAATGTTAGAAATTAATTACTCTTGCTCAGACTTGGGTGTGTACGTATTCTGATCCTTGAGCCTAAAATTAGTCTTTGGTCAACCACACCAAACTCTTTTCCTACCTATACATAACCACTGACAGCCTCCTCTGCTGTGCCACTCCCTTGTCCCTAAATGCCTTCCTAATCTCCCATTTTCCAGCTCATCCCCTACACATTCTCAATCCAGATACACCGCATGCAGTAAAATACAGCTGTGCAAAGGGGCCACAGAACCCAGCCATGCTGGTACCTGGGGTTGTTTCATAAAATAGATCTATCTTATTGGAGGAAGAAGCTGATAGGTGCTACAAATAAAACAAATCTCCTTCAAGAGAAAACTCTTTAAACAAAGGACATTAGGAAAAAAAAAAAAAAAGTGTGAACTGTATATGAATTTATTTAGTCTTCAAATTAGAAGTCTTAAACTATGATAGGAATGAATTAGAAAAAGCTGTCCAGTAGAAGTAGTCAGTGAGGCAGCCTAGCTGGTTTTAAGAGGCACTCAGGTAACATTTCATGTGTTGTTATGTAGACACTATGGTGAGTAGACTAAGAAGTCTCTTCCAGGTCTGCATTACCACAAATTTACGAAGATATAATTAAACAACATTATGAGTGAAAACAGAGAGGGAATTTTTTGTGTGTGTGTATGTAATTTTTTTTTGTTGTTCTTTTGGTGTTGATTTTCCTGTGAAAGGATTTCTTGCATTTCAAATACTCATTTCTATATTTGAACAGCTGATACATCCTATCATGCAGGCTGTAGTGTGGACTGAGTTCCACGCTTTCCCTCCACGGCTTACAGAAGCATGAACAACCTGACACTTGGGGAACAAAACATGTCCATATCTGCAAGTCTCATTTCTCACTCAATAAGTTCCCCCACCCTCCATTCCCACTATCTTCATTGCTAAGAATAGTAATAAATAATTTCACAGTGATAAATTCCATGTGTGACAAATGTTAATGTCACCTAACTGTGCTAGGAAGTGCTCAGAAACTATGGTGACGGTGGCATAATACTGTGAACAGAATGGAACACACACTCAATTTACAGGGTTTTTTTTTCCTCTTTAAGTCTGTAGATCCATATTTGAGAGCTTGAGTATGAATTTTAAGTTGTTTTTCTCATCGCAATCTAACAAGCTTTTTCTATATACATTTTTTGTTACAAACCTTTTTTTTTTTCTTGGAAGAAACGTAGAATTTCTGAAATCAGAAAATAAATGGCTCTTTCTTACTACTTGGCATTTATCCTGTCACTAATCTGAAATGGTTACAGGTCAGGAAGCCAAAGGCCCTGCTGAATACTTGGACAGAAGATACTCATGCATTTGAACTAGTTGATTCAGTTGAACCAGTCTAATAACTGTTCCCTGTATCTTCATACAAAGTAAGAGAAGCATTTGGTTCAGAAAACAAAGACCAGGTAGCAATTAGAGAGTATCTTTAACAGTTTCTCTCAATATGAGAAAGGTCATGAAGATAGTAGGTGAAGACAACCAGAAATAATAAAATCTTCCCATCAAGTGGCTTAGATGAAATTATTTGAAATCATTCTAGGAAACAAATCTTCTCATTCTCTATCCCTCCCATGCCCCTTAGGATTAGGCCATTGTCTTCATTAAACATCAGTGCTGTGGATGATATTTTGTTCTGTTTAGGTTGAAAATATGGTAAAAGTAGCCAACGGACAAATTTGAGGTTGGAGTGGAAAAAGCAGGTAGGAAACGTGAAGCAGGCAGAGAACATTCTCCTGGTCTGACTGCACATTTTGAAGGCTTCCTGATGCTGTACAGAATATGACCTGGAACAGGAGGACTTGCATTAGTAAACATATTGGTCTGAGCTATAGCCACAGTATGCTTCAGGAAGTTAGGATACAAGTTAGTCCAGGAACCTGACTTGTGTATATGACGTATACAGTATTACATATTGTGTATACACCTGATATGTGTATATTACATGGTTAACCATGGGCTTATTTATGGGTTTTAACTTGGTCAGCCATACTATCCACACCAAAAAAAATTGCTGGGAGTGTAGATTAGAAGCCATGCTATGCTGCAATTCATTTATTCAGTGACTCTCTTTATAGTGCATATAAGATCAAAAATAATGGTAGAGCTTAGAGTTCTTTGTTCAGTGTTTCCACTGGAGACCAGAGAAGTTTCTCTGCTGCATAGTCTTTCTAAAAAGAGACTTGCCAGTGATGGCCAATTTGAGATATGCACTCACTCCTGTGCACTGAATTCGTATATTGGTGATGTGCCTTTAAATTGCTAAATTTTAAGGTTTTTATTCAATTGTGAGTTGAAAGGTCAGCCTATCAACATATATCAGGTTTACAACCCAATAAATCCTGATGAGTCTCATGTTGGGGTGAGATCTGAGAATGCAGCCATTCCCAACACCTTCTCTAGAAGGCAGTTGGATGAAGGAGCCAGAACAAGCTCTGGGTAGATGCTGGATGTAGATAAATCAGTGTACCTCTATACTGGGCAAAACTGCTGATCTCATTTAGGTGTTCAGATTCAAATTTGATGATGCAGGTGAGTTGCTTTCTATAGTCATCCTTTAGAAAAATAAATCCAGTTCTCATCTGTCTCATTTAGCAGGCAGGAGCTGTGTAAAAATCCATCTGCATGAGCACACTCCAGGAGTACATTCAGTGGGAGGAGTAGAGGTCTGTGCCCTTCTCACACTGATAAAAAACACCTGCAATTTCTCCGATTATCAATAGCCCCAGTGATATCCTATCTCCTCTAAAAAGCTGCTTTTTTTTTTTTTTTTTTTTTTTTTTTTTTTTTTTTTTTTTTTACCCTAAGAAGATGGATTTTTTTTTTTTTTAATGGATTTGTTTCAATGGATAACTTATAGAGTTGGTAGTGAATGGCTTTGTAAAGTGATGGTCTACCCACTTAAGGTGACAAACAGTATATTATTCAAGCAGTGGCAATAACCTCCCCTAGAAAGCTTTCTGGAGTACTTTCAGTTAATGTATGATTAAAAAGATCATTTCTATCTATATATTTATCTATCTATTCATCTATCTATATCTGTTACCCACATG
This sequence comes from Hirundo rustica, assembly GCF_015227805.2. Classification (NCBI taxonomy): domain Eukaryota; kingdom Metazoa; phylum Chordata; class Aves; order Passeriformes; family Hirundinidae; genus Hirundo; species Hirundo rustica. The sequence goes on from NC_053453.1 coordinate 8,494,631, forward strand.
GCATCAGTTCATACGAAGGCTCTCCCTTTTCCCTGCAGATAAATCTCAGTAGGAAAAAGAGTCATTTGTCCAGAAAAAGCATAGTGTTCAAGTTCTAAGTTTGCATTTTGCTTTGCTTTTGGTATAGAATCCACTTTAAATTACACAACACCAGTTTCTTTGTAATTATCATTTTTGCAGAGATCCAAATCAGTTTAAGCAAAAGGAAAGTTCAGATTAGGTGGCAGGATTCCAAAGACAAAGGCTCTGTATTACAGACCTTGCAAATTCAAGTAGGTTTCCCATGATCTCTGTGAGAGCTCATCACAGCACTGATGCTTGAAAACCAGTGACTTTTAACTACCAAATTGTGCCTCCTTTCTTGTTCACAAAAGTCACTAACCAGTTCTTCAGAAGAGTTAAGCAGAAATCTGTTTGTAGGAGTCACACAGCAGAATACTAATTGATTTAAACAAAGGAGGAGTGGGTCTGTTACAGCCCCTTTTATTGGGATATGACATACATCCGAATTTTCTTTTTGCATTCTTGTGTTGTTTGGTTTTTTTTTCCTTCTGCACTAGCCATCAATTTAATGAGTGTTGACCCTGTCAATACCAATTTCCTCTTCTCAGGCCACCAAGTTCAAAGTTTGGTGGGCATTCAGTAGAGATTTACTGTTGACTGGGTAATTTGAGTTCATGTGTGTGGTGAAAAATTAGTGAGGAGAATTACCCAGAAAAGTGGATGCCATGACAATGCATGTCACCATGGTGTGACCAGCTCTGCTGACATAGGTTTCAAAAGCTCTCCCCCTGTGAAAATGGGGCCTGTTTGCAAATTAATTAGTTTCTGGCAGCAGCTTGGTTGTTGACCCAAAGTTTGTAGAGTGGAAAAACAATCAGATTAGTGTGTTCAATATAAAGGCCCAGCGCGGTGCTCGAGTGCAGTTTGCCAAACTGTTGAAGCTGTGAATAGAGTGAAACAAATTCTTTTTTGAGAAGCCAAGGCAAAGGTTAAGTGTGATGTGACTGCAGCATGCTGGCCATGGGGCGGTGGGGAGAGAATTAAAGGTTTCAGCCACACAAAAATAGAGAGTGCTGAGCGAGTTGCATTGAATTTAATGAAATTCACAGCTTTAGATGCAAAAGTGTTTGGCAATGTTCTAGTCTGTGTTAAAGGGAGAAATAAGATGGCTTTGTTTTAAGAAGTTTTCTTTGTACATCCGTGTGGGACACCAGGGACTGAGCCTCTAAAGGGTATTAGAAAGACTTCCTGAGCCTGCACACTGTTTCTAAGCACCTGCAGACTAAGGTTTGTACCAGTTCCTCCCACTGCCTACCACACACTGACTCCCTCTTATGATTCAATCCAAGCTTCCCATTCATCACCTCCAACATTTGGGCAGGGTTCTTCTTTTAAATACTGCTGGTGTGGGGGCTCATGGACAAATATATTAGAAATTCGTACTTGTGAAAAAATGACTGGCTAAAGCTTGTTATTGAGGTAGTGAGTCAAAAGATAGATACTAAAAAATACAACAGGCCACATCTGTAGCTGGTAATACATGACAGTGACCCCTATGCAGCCAAGATCTGATTTCTGCTCAGTATTGTGCTCATCTCATTTCATTATTACTCTTCATTCCTTCAATGGTGGTTTTTTTAATACGTTTGACCTTCATCATCCATTTTTGGCATTCAGTGTTACTATCATCCTTGTAATATTTTCTTTATATCAAACAATCTCTATGCATATTTAAGACTATTTTTTCCCACTACAACAAATAGAAAGAAAGAAGATACCAACTATTGTGAAGGATCCCATGTTCACGGGCAAATGAGGTATCTTCTCATGGACCAATGTCTTAGACCTGTTGGCCTGGATTAGAATGTCTGGCAGACCGGAGGGAATGGGAGAACAGAGCTGCCAAGCTGAAAATATGAAGGGCTCCACACAGCCCAACACATAGCCCCCACCCCATCAATTAACTGAGGTGCCCAGCAGAGTTAATGATGTGAGGATACAGCCCCCCAGTATGTTCCCACCTCTTTCCCCCATTCCATAAAATTCCAACTCTTAGCCTGCGACCTACACAAAGTCTGTGATTTGTTCTTGGTAATGGGGCTGAACCTACCCCCTTCACACTAACATTCCTGAACCGTGAATTGCTTGTCCCAAAAGGCATTTAGTGTTGCTTGCAATTAACACAACTGATTGCTCAAAGCCGGCACCTGAGGTGGCATGGAGCCAGCTGGAAGCATAATTGGCTCTTTAGCCGGAGAAACATCCACTTCACAGTGGAGTCTGTGGTGACGGAATTATTAGTTCAAAGTCAGCCAGGTATGTGAATACCTGTTCTATACATTAAAGCCTCCACTAGCACTAGACACAGATGAATTATCGCAGACTCCCTTTCTCTCTGTCTCCGGAACTTCCCTTTCTCTTTGTTCATGAAATTGCGCACATTTCAGCCTGAATATTTGTAGGGCTGAGTAATTGCTTTTGTTCTTTGGGTTATTTAATTACAAATCTCAGTAGATGACAGGTCCTCTGCTCTAAAGGAAGACATCACATTTGCACAGTTACAGAATCCCAACACAAATGTGTGTGGCAAATCAGTGACTGCAGATTTATTCATGCCCTCTGGGACCTGCACTGCCTTTTCAGCTTAGCATGCAATATGATTTAAATTACATCTTGTGCAGAGCTGTGCCTTGGGATTACACTCCATGTTTCCAACTGTTTATAGTTCAGTGAGCTTTAACCTCTGTGATTCTGAAAATTAAATAATGTCACGGCTGATATCAAACTGATGGCTGGTACTTGACTGCTAAATACTGTGTAGTATTAAAAGCCTATTTTTACGACAAAGTGGAAATGTCAATGAATTTAAAACATTGATAGCATATTCAGGTAGTTCAAGAACACAATTCAAAAGTTACACTAGCAAAGAATGTAAAGCTAATATTAAACTCCATTATGAAAGATATTGTTTCAACTCCTGTACTTAGCAGAGTTCTGGCTGTAGACTTTACTAGAGGAGGACTGAGCCTAATACAGGGCTTTGTGATGACACAAAGACTGTGTAAGATCAAGAAATGTAGATAGAACATCTGTTGTGAGTAAATTCACATTTGTTAATTCCTTGCAGAAGTTTCATTCTTTCTGAAATACTGTGATATATCAAATGTTACATCATGAAGACCTTTTTCTGTTGTAACTGTGGACATCTTAATATTTCTGTAGCCTTTGAAGAGGAGCAGAGGAAACACCTAATTACAAAACTCTGTATTTAATATGACGTGTAATTTTCTTTCAGATTATATTTCATTATTTGCAGGAGTTTCATTGATGCAAAAACATTTAGATTTTTTCCTCCATTTGGTTCTGAAAACCCCTGTTTGCAGGGTAGAAACTGTTCCAGTCCCACTGGAGCCACTTCACCATGTTGCTCCCCAGGCTCTGTCAGGCAATGCTGTGAAACAAAAGGGTGAAACCGATGTCACCAACAGCATCATTTGGGTCACAGAGCCCCATTCATTACTGTGGTGTAAGGAAGGGTGAACAGGAAGAGAAAAGGACAAATGGGAGAGACAAATGGATACTTACTTTTCACTTGTAAAGGCAGCATGTTGGACTAAATAACAGAAAATAAAGACAAATTCACACAATTTCAGTTATCAGATATGATGGAGAGATCACAAACACACAAAATGTTTGACAAATGGTTCCTCATTTGATGCCTTTAAATTTTGATAGTGAAATAGATCCTGAACTTCCCATTTTGCTGCATTGCCAAAGTGATGCTTCTTTTCCACTTGATCTTTAGAATGCCCTATACTACTTATTTCAGGCTTCAGTATCCAAGGTCTTAGTTATCAAAGTGGTGTCAGAAATATCCCATCCCTTGTTGTTGCATTGGATTCCATGGGCTTGTATAAATTCATCTGTTTTGAAAGGTGGCTGTTAAATTTGATTTTTTAAACAGGTAGCTAGGTACTTTTACATACCATATGGTAAAAAATAAAAAGATATAGTACAGTGTATAGTAACATGTAAGAGGTCAAAGTATGAAGGTGATCACCAGCTAATAGTTGATAGTCAGAAGCAGTGAATGCCACAGATGATGTGCTGGTGTACAGATAACATACGGTGTTACTGAAATGTGATAACATTTATTTTAAGAATCTCAATATCAGTCTGAAATGTAGCAGTGTTGTCAAAAAAACTGGTAGCTGATAAGCCTTTTTTAGTTCTTTTTCCCTCTGTTCGGAGATCACTGTATCACTGGTGTCCATAGGCTGAATGTTTGTTAGTAAGGTGAGCTGCCTTGTAGTATTACCAGGGAAAATTCCCTCTTTCAAAGGCAAGGGTTGAACTGTAAATCTTTGAGACTACCATTTATTGTACAACATCCGGCAGAATTTGATGTTCCAGAGCACTTAGAACTGCCACAAACCCACTGAGTAAATGAAGACAAAATAGTTTCCTGTCTGATTTACCTTTTAAAGTGGTAAACTGGCCTGTGTTTTTGTTAGGTTCCTGGATTATGGAAAAGAGTATTTTTAACATATCTTTATATATATAAATTTAATTTCCTTTCAGTAGGCTTCAAAGGTTTCTGTTCAGATAAGTACAGCAAGATTTGTGGGAAGATTGTGTTAGTGAATTTGGTATAAGCAGAAATAAGATAACCTTTCAGAGACTGCTTTTTTACAGATGATCATTCAGAAAAAAAGCAGAAGAAAAATTACTTTGAAGACTGGATTACATATTTTTCCCATTCATTGCACAGGTTTTATGAAATAGTTGCAAGCATTCAGTGGTAATGCATTATATCTGTGAATATTGCCACAAATCTGAGGATTGGTGTTTATTGATTCTTTTACTGCTGTTTGAGCAGAATTCAATATCCTTGTAAGGCAGAAGTGTTTCTCTGATGTCAGTGAGATTATTCATATTTCCTGAGCTCTATAATAACATTTGTCACACTGTAAAATTTGGTAGTCATGGGGCACAGCTCTCTTCAGTTACCCACTCCTTCAGTCTCAGTGTCCCATTCTCCTGTTTCTCTCAAGCAACCTCCAGTAAGGGCAGAAAAAAGCTCCATGGGAGAGAAAGGTACAAAACCTTTCTATGTGGTATTTTACATGGACTTGTTAGTCACCAGCTTTTTCACAAGATTGTGTAAATGGGTTGTCATTGTCAATACTCAGTTCTGTTCCATGTTTGACCTAGTGTCAGCTTTAATATTTTGTGCCAGACCTGTTGGTAGAAAGCATTCTTTTAAAAAAAGTCCAGTTTCCTGTTTATTACAGGGCCTATGTTTTTTACTGAATTTCTTTCTTTTATTACTTTTTAAATACTTCTGTTAAACTTTCTGCCAATGCCTCTCCCTGTGATTTATGTATCAGAAGCAATCACGCTGCAGTACTCCCTCGCTATTAAAAAAAAACCAAAAATTTTGTGTTTGATACAATGAAATTTTCATTCATAAAAATCACAGAAATTGCATAAAATATTTTTGAAGTGCTGTCAGTGAATAATAAAAAAATAATAATAGTACAAATAAAAAAGGGTTTGCTTGTACAGAATTAAAGTATAAACCAATGAAACAATGAGAAGAAAAACTTTCTGACAGTTCAGGTACAGTTGCAAAACTTTTCTGTCTGAAGCAACTTCAGTTTTCATCTTACCTGTGCTGTCAATTTTTTTTTTTTTCTTTTTTAATGAACAGTACTAAGTTTCACACCAACAATAAATGAATACATTATTTCAGTTTTGTGAAACCCTGTTAATACCTTATGTTGACTGAAGCTAGATAAAGTTGGAAGCACATAGTGCTCGCATGACTGCTGAAGGAGGTTGTCAGAATTGATGCTATCACACTGAAAACCTCAGGTTGTGCTGAGGGGTTTTGCTTCCTCTTACAGATGTCTTATTGCATTTTGTGTTGCTGTGCTACACTGACAAGAGCTAAACCCAGTCATTCGTCCAGCTCTTTCCTCAGTCTTTGCTGTCATCCCTCATTAGTCCTACTTTAATGGATTTTGTGTCAAGTTGCTTTAGACTAGCTGTAAAAGTTCATTATACCAACAAAATGTTTCTTACAGATTGACAAAATTACCTCAGTTCTTTAGTCAAATCTAAAGGATTTAACAAAGAAATTAGGTTACAGGAGATCGGAAAGGTTAGGAAATTGCTGCAGGAGAGTTTTCTACTTCCCACTCCTTGGAAAGTGGCGTGGGCTGATGATCATTTCCAAATGAATGAACAGCTCTTGCTGAGAGTTCAGACTATGGTCCTGTCCAGTTTTTGATGTGACACCAGGGAGGAGGTTTTTTTTTTACACCTACACAACCCCTTCCACATACTTCAAATTGAACCTGACAGTACAAAATTTGGAGTTTTTCTTCCTGTTTTCAAAATAGATTATTTAAAGGACATATTTGTTCACTTTTTAGGCAGAAAAAAAGTAATATTTCTGTGGGCAAATCGTTCTGGAGACAAGGTTGTGCACTGCATGGAGCTGACAGTAATATTAGGAGTTTGGCTTTCAGGAGACAGAGGCTGAAGGTATGCTTGTCAAGCCAGTGCTGTTCAGCTTTTGCCAGTCGTACTGCTGAGGGCTGTCTCATTTTCCTTACACTGGAATATGCTTGCCATGTTAATCCCTAGCTGTTCCTCACACTCAGCCAGGTATTTGCCTCCTGGAAAGTTCTGCGTCAGGAGTTTGGCTACAGCATGTTCCCTCAGCCTTCAGGACACCTTCTTGTGCCCTTAATTTCCAGGTGGCAAAGAGGAAGACTATTCCACCAAGGCATAAACACACATCTCTCAGTATTCAGAAAGGCCTGAGAAAATCACATTAATGGAGAGGAACAGGTTTTGGTTTCTGACTTCTAGGATCAACTGCCATCAACTGCTTTGTCATCTCCAGGGACTTGTGCTCCACCTGTGAATCTTCAGAGCTCACAAAAGGCAGGCCTGTAGCATGGCTGTATATGCCAAAAGTCTGTAACACCCCAAATCAGAAACATCTTTTGTCTTCAGTTTCTCCACGCTCCACTTCCTCCCCTAATACATCACTTCTTAGCATAAAGGCTCTGGTATTTAGTTCTTGTCACTCATCCAGAGCTCTAAAGATGTAGGTTACACAGTTAAGGCACAGGCTTTCTAGTGTTTTCATTTCCAAACATCAGTGTCAAAAACTTCAGATAAATGACTGAGAGAGGAAGAAACAGGCTCTTAGCTGGAACTCTCATTACCTTTAAGAAATACAGAAAATTGAGATTAAAGTATTCCTAAACGGAGACAATGTGCTGCAAGCCGCACTTTCTGTTCTGTGATGGACACTAGTTTTCTCAGTTGCCCAATTACTCTCTCTCTGAGGGACAAGTAAATAAGCTTAAAATTAATTGTGTTGATAGATATACAACAACCTTAACACACAGTCAGTGATGGAAAAGAGGTGTTAATTTTGCTTGTTGTTCTGTAAGGAGATAATAATCACCTCTTTTAAATTAAATGGGGTGGATAGATCATAAGCATTGTTTTGTGAGAAATCTAATTTATGTTGAGCATTAAGCTATAATTTTACTGAACTTTTGTATTCACTTTTCTTCACCATATAATTAGTCTTTAACAGGGAATCAAAACTATTGTTGTCTCTTTAGAACAAAGGCTTCAGAAATTGGTAATTGCATCAGAGATCAACATTTTCTCCCTTATCTTTCCTGTGGGAGCTAAAACGTTATTCCCAAGATATGTTCATGCTGAATTATGCCTCTGAGGCAGAGGAGATGAGGGATCTTGGGGTGGTGGCATTGCCATGGCAGGTACTCAGGGACTCATTTACACTATTCTAGAGGTGCTGAGCACCCCAAACTGAGGTTGTGCTCCTCTTACTGCCCTGTATCACTGCCAGCCCCCAGGAGGGCAGTCCCCAGCCTGGCCTTGCCAAGTTTTCACTTCTGCTAGCTGTCCCCAGGATGGAGCCTGACTGCTTTAGGATGTCACAACACACTTGCCCTTTTTTGCTTTTGCCTCAAATACAGATCAGTAATTCTTTAAACGCTCCCCCCCAGTTTAAAATCAGTTTTATCATCTTTCACAAGGGGAATGATGCATGGAAAACACTTAGGTCAAGCCACTGTAAAAGCCACAAGGGCTAGACTCCTGTTGGTGTATGTGTACGGGTACCATTGAGATGTAGAAGAATTTACATGTGTAAAAATACGGTGTCTCTTTTTTAATGCACGTCTCTTTGCATGTTACAGTGCTGCTGCACCCATGTATTGAAATGACAGAAGAGTGATATGTTGTTGCTACTTTTAATACCTTTCATCCTTGAAAGTCTGTAATCTCTTTATGTCACACAAATCACCACTGAAGCATAGCAGTTGGATTCTGCAGAGGAAGGGTTTGTTGGTTTTAGATTTGTTTTGTTTTGTTTTGTTTTGTTTTTTAATTATGAAAAGAGTTTGGAATAAAATAATTTCTTTTAAAGTGCACTACTGAAATTAAAAGAAGCCTTAGTTAAACCTTACACTTTATAATCTGTATCTCAAAAATTGCCTTTACTAATCTTGGAAAAATTGATAAAAAACAGAATATCACTTGTAAGAAGGAGAAACTAGCTGACATAACTAATACACTACTCTAAGATCATCTTGACTCAAAGATAAACTGCTGATGAATATCATCAATCCTTAAAACTCTTTCTGATGGCAATTTCCACTGCAAAATCAGTGAGGGACCATAGGGCTTCTTACCTTGTAATTGCGGATGACAGCTTGATCATACATGGCTTGCATGCCACACATCCTCCTGACTTTGTAAACAGCATCTTTAAATGACATCTCTACTCTGTGGTCTGTCCCTTCTGTGTTAGCATCTGACAATAAGTTACCACAAAACCCTCGTATTAGCTCCATAATAGCCACAAGTTATCCCTTGTGCAAACAGCGTTCCCGCTTTGAGTATGTGGTCTGATGCCATACATGTTACTGAGGAGCTTCACTAGGAGCAGTGAATCCATGAGAGCTCTGCTGCATTTGCCTGAGTCAACAGCAGCAAGGGGAATGGGAAAGTTGAGGAATTTAAATGAAGGAACTTTGAAAGAACACCGCTAAAAGCTTTGGTGTTTTGTAAACTACATTTGAGTGTGTAAAAACCTCAAGCCATCTTAGCTCTCTCATCAACACATATTAACAGCTTTGTCCTCTGGTGACCTTGCTGAGGCAGAAGCTCTGCTCTGCACTTTTGTGACTGGAGCTGCAAGTCTCCTCTCTGTGGGTAGCAGGGCTCACGGTGAGAGCAAGACCAGATTTTGTGAGGACAGTGTTTGGTTCTCTGTGCTGGGTCTCAGCGGACGGGTGCTGTACATGGTTATGAAGTCTTGAGTAGCTGTCTATTTTTGTTGTTGTTAAATTTTTTATTTCATCTTCTCTAATCTTCCTCTCCTCAGGGTCCCAGTCACCCTCCAGTACTTTTCATTAAATTACAGCAATTGCAGTTTTACTGAGCATAAAATTTCCCTAGTTTCCTAGAATTTTCTTCCTGTTAACTGATAAATTAGTCATTTTGACCATTAATACACAATAGTAGGGGCATCCAGTTCAAACTCTTTACAAAACATTTCCTAAGAGAACTGCCCTTTGGCTCCTGTCAAGTGATGAAGAGATGACCCCAGCTTCTGTTCCTTCGGCTTACTCAATCTTGACAGCTAAAGGTAATTTCTGTGCCTTCAAGTTTATAGATCTTCATTAAAATGCTAATACAATTCACTTAGAAAGCCAATTTCTGATTTTTATTGTTCCTTGCTCTTGGGTGCATGTATTTGTGCAGTTGTTGTTGCTAAAGAGTAACATTTGTTAAGGAACCAGTGCAAATCGATTTACCTTCACTTTTCCTCAACCTGAAATGCTGAGACAGGCAAAACATGTTTCCATTACTTAAATAAGCAAACAATGGCATATAAATCATAGAGGCAGCTGGACCAAGGTGCTGTTTTCATACAGAGCCAGATTTCTCTGGAAGGACAGTCTAATGGGCTGCTGCCAGTGAAATGTCTGCAGAGCTGGTAATTGCAGGAGGGCACACAATGTGGTGTAAAAGGTGTCATGTGGGATCTGAGAAGTAGCGCCACAGCCAAGACAACTGGAAAAAGGAGACTGGAGAAGGTGTAGACTTTAATAATTTGCTTCTTAAGGGCTGACTGTTTAAATAAAAATCTAAGTTTTTATTTTTAGCTTGCTCACTTTGGCTGCAAGATCAGAGAAGTGTTTTTAGCTGTAATTTTATTTTGATCATGTTTATGCTGTGGCTTTGTTTCTCCTTTGATCATGCTTAAACACGTTTCAGAAATGTTTGTTTGATGTATGCTGTATTTTAAAGCAGTCTTCTACATTGTCTGCCTATGTTTTTTAAAAGCAATGAATCATTGCAAAATATTTGCTGTCAAATGATTTCTTAAATCCATTTTCCCAAAACAAGCTTTCTGGACTTCTAGCCAATGGGAGACTGCCTTCAAACAAAAAAGTGTTGAGCTGTTGTAACAGAATTTCTGTGGGCTACATGGATTGGAGTCAGTTTTAGGGTTGCAGAATACTCCATAATTCATACTCAAAATTTTAAGTCATTCCATCTACCCCCAATAGCTGCATTGCGCTGACTTTTACAATTGTTACTGGTGGGTTCGGATCAAAGTCCTATTTCCCATTCAGTAAAACTTGCTTGAAGTTCATTCCAGCATTTGTTTCATGGTTGTGTTGTGCTGAATGTATGAAATAGGTCAACCCTGACTGAATTATTTTAAACTTCCCATGGGGACCCCTTGATACCAAACGTGTTTAATTTTGCAGGGTAAGGCAGGGCGGTCTCCATACTTGAACATACACATTCATGGATGACATTCTTTCTTCTGCTGCATGGGTGAGCAATTAGGAGAGTCAAGGAGAAGTCTCTAATTCCCTCATCTGTGGATATCTCCCTTCCAATCCTCAAAGAAGAGCAATAAAAAAGTGCTGTGCAGTCCATGGAGAGGGCTGTGTTGCGTGACTGCCGGCCATCTGGCTGATTGATTCATCAGGACCTCAACATTCAGTAGTGAGCATGGTCTGAAGCCCTGGAGTTGAATGCAAGTGTGCATCAAGCCTCAGGCAAGCCAAACAGCTCCTGTGTTAGTGAAACAATAAAGAACACACTACAGATCACTGGTTCTTAGTTTTATAACCCATGAAATTATCAACCACTTTTCTCTCGGTTTCCCACACGTGGTATCATGATGTTGTTTCTGTAACCTTTACGTTCATTCTGGACAGAAATTAATCTATTTCTATATGCAGCAGAACACATGTAGCCTGCTCTTCATTTATTTGGTTCACTGTGTAGACATAGATCTGTTAGATGGAAGAGGGAGAAAAACCAAGCATCACCGGGAAACAAGAACAAGGGCCCTGTAACATGAAGAACCACTCTTTTATTGACTAAAACATATTGATTTAACTAGATGGCAAAACAATCTGAGGTGTGCTCAGAAAGAAACATCAGTGTTGAAGTTCAAGAAAAGCTGTTCCATGATGTACAATGGATGTGTTTCTAATATGAAGCTGTGTGACTCCTTCATTTGCAGGGATGTAGTTAGGATTATTAATCACTCATTGAGAATCTGAATCCATCTCAGATGAGCACTGGTAAGAGGTATATACAAAGCATACTCATGTGTGCTCTAGCTGTGGCATTAATTTTATTTGCCTGCCTCACAGCCCTCTTCTCTGCTATCACTGACAGAATCATTTGAAATAAATATTTTCAATTTATTCAACTATTGTTCTGTCATTGTTGTGTCAGTCCTGCTTTAATACTAAACTGTCTTCCTATTTCTGGTTCACTTGCAAAATTATGAGCAGGAAAGAAAAGAATAATAATATGATAACCGAGGGCAAGTTTATATAACCAGCGCTATATCAGCAGTATTTTTGACTCAAATGGGACTCCCCACACTATTTTCACAGGCCAATGTAAAGTTAGATTTTTGATGCCTGATGATATAGTAATTTATTTTAGAACTTGATACCTTGTGATTTACAAAACCCATTGTGCTAGAAACAAATCATTCAACCATTTGGAATGTGTTTCTGTTCTGGTCGAATATTATTTTTTACCCTTTTTCATTAAGACCTTAAGAATGTAGAAACAACATATCCAGAAAAGAGGTTCTCCAGATGCAGTAGCCAAGAATAGTGTCTTCTAATGGGTATTCTGTTTCTCTGATGGATCCTTCCCCAGACTGCCCTGCAGAAATTTTCAAGCTGTAACCCTTGTTTCTTGCAATTCAAGTTGCATGCAAAGCCCTAGTATATCATATAAAAAATAGTTAAGATACTGTTTATCTTGGGTCTCCTGCCAGTGTAAGGCTATGAAATGCGTACTGGAAAGAAAGAAAGAACATTTGAATAGCTTGCGTTACTGGGGTTTGGGGTGAAGAGCTTAAGATCTCAGACTTTTCATGTTCTCAGGTGTCTAAAACTGTTAATTTTAACAGATAATAGGTGGTAGACACAGTTTCACAGAGATCTGTTGTGTGACCTGTGTTGTTCAACACATTCATAAATAACCTGTAAAAGAGGTTGGATGAGAGGTTTTTTTTGTTTTTTTTTTTTTCATGTGGACCTCAGTTATTCAGCATAGTGGGACAAAGGAAGACTGTGAAGGATCACAAAAGGATCTTATGCAACTGGGTAGCTAAGCAATCAAATGACAAATTAAATTATTTTTGATGAATGATGTAGTGATAAACCATGGGGAAAACCACGAGGAAAACATGCCTATCTTCACATATGAAAGAATGGGGTATGGACAGACTACCACCAATGAAGAGTGAGGTTCTGGGGTTATGGCATGTAAACCCCGTGGCAATTTCAGATTAATGTTTAGGTGCTGTTAGGAATATTAACTGTTAGGAATTAATAGGGAAAAAAAAAAAAAAAAACCAAAAAAAAACAAAACAAAACAAAAAAAAAAACCATAGAATTCAACAAAGAAAATTGCTCCAGCTCTTGTTAAAGAGCAGAGTTCATCCCCATCTTGATCACTGAGCATTATTCCAATACAGGAATCAAGATAAACCAAATTAAGTTATTAAGTTCAATGCTCAAAACAGAACATCAGAAGTAAATTTTAGTTCATTACATTATGTAGGTAGGTAACTAATTCCAAAAGGATGTGCTGAGTTCTGGAAATGGGTTCAAGAAGAAACTAGACAGATAACTGGATGAGAAGTCTACTGAGAGTTAACTAAGGACACCGAAAGCAACAAAGCTTAGGGAATCAGCTACAATGAAAACAATTGAAGGAAGGGACTTTATTATTGGAGAGTATTATTTGTAATCACCATATTCTTTCTTGTCTCGAATAATTACTTCTGGATAATCTTGGAAGTTGTGTATTTATCTAAGTAAATTTTGGTCCACACCAATAGGGTCATCCTTCTGTACTTCTGTGCTTATATATGTATGTATGTATATATATACATGTATGCTCCTACACACACAAGTACATGAGAATATATACATATGTATACACACAGAGTACATGATAATACACACACATACACACAAAATTATGCTCTATATACCCATATAATAGAAACACCTAAACTTCTATGTACATAGCTTGTCAAAGTATATTGCTTAAAAACACTGCCATCCTTAATAAGGCAATGGGTTGCGCAGGCCAGCTCGTGCAAACTGGCAAAACATAGCGAAGTTCATTATTTCCATGACTATATAGCAATAAACATACACTGAAAAGATGTTAATATAGGCACTAAAATAGCTTATAATTTCACATAGGAACAAGACTCTGAGTAGTTAAATATAGTTCACAGTTAATTATCCCAGCAGGATATAAAACAGATTGGTAAATTTGTTGGATATGCCTTCTTTTCCAAATATAGCAAAAGATACCAGCTGAATTATCTTTGTAAAATACAGCGATGAGCCAGATGCGCCACTGGTATGAATTTATTGATGTGAATTCTATAAAATTCTTTCGCCCAAAACTTCTTTACAGTATTTTTTATGTAACCCATCAGTATGTCCACATTATATGTATTTCCATTTGGTGATGTATCTTTTTTACCACAAAATAAAGTTGTCACTCTAAATGTTAAGAAACAAAGTTTATATGTATGTAAAAATAAAACTTTACAAAAATGACAAGATGAAGTATTTCAATAACTTGAGCAGAAATTCTAAAATATATTTCTCTTCTGAAAAGAAGACAAAAATTTGGGAATTTGGGGTATTGTGTGGAAGTATTATCAATCAAAATGTATTTTTCAGCTTAACTTTTTTTAACAGTAATGCACTAACAATTTTCTAGGTGTAATTTTTTTTTTTAATTGCTAAAATGAGAGCTTTACATTTGTCTCCATGATTCTTTCATTTTAATTGTGACTTATACAGAAAGATTAGCCAAAATCCAGACATCCAGACAAGAACAAGAAAAATGTCAGTGGTAAATACATGGAATTATGAAACCATGCTGTAATGTTATACAAACATTTGTAAAGAGATTTAATAAACATTTAATTGCTCCAATAATAAAGTTAAGATTTTTTCATTAAATATCTGTAGCCAACACCTCTCTGTATTAAAGATAAGAGGAATGTAAATTAAGTATATTAATGTATTAATTATTAAAGTTATTACTATTATTAAAATTTCTAAATTATAAAATAAATAATTATTAAAGATAAGAGGAATGTAACCTCTGTCACATATTAACAGGTGATGATATACCTTATATAGAAATATTTGCCATGGGATGCAATGATTTGGTCTTGGGAAAAAAAATGACAATTCATTTAGGTAAGGAAGAGCAATGATCCAGTTGGTGCCGTAGTAATGTGCACTGTGGCATTGTCTTCTCAGATCCCAGATTTGTCAGTGCTCACCTGATACCAGAGAGTGACAATCCAGAAGATGACAAAATCTACTTCTTCTTCCGTGAAAACGCAATTGATGGGGAGCACACTGGAAAAGCCACTCATGCCAGAATAGGGCAGATCTGCAAGGTGAGATGACAGCTTCTTGGTGTGATACTGAATGCCCTTGCAAGCAATTTTAGAAACTATGTTTCCTCTCCTGTGAACTATTCAGTATTAATATTGCCATTGTGCTAAAGCAGGGGTCACCCCAAGAGAAAAATAATGTGAGAATGACATACAGAAATGAGTACTATTCAATTCTTTTTGGAGGGGAAAATTTCATGGACTACAATGTTTGGTTTAAAAGTCAGAGGTACCTTCTGAGGCTTAGAAAGTGTCTGCAAAAGAATGTCTTTTACAGGAAATGTGATACTTCAGATAGGCCAAAAACATTTGAAAATTTTGCTTTTTAAATGTTAATACCTTTCCATTCCCACATTAGTGAAAACCTTTAAAACAGAGGCAGAGGATGATACTGCAAAATAATTGTTTAAGGTTAGCTGTAGAAATGGGCAGCCATTCCAAAGAACCTTAGTGACTGCAAGATGAATCATTTGTCCATTTATCACATTGATAAATGCCCAGATGGTTTTCTGACAGACTTTGAAAAACTTTTCTGCTAATTAAATTATATATTAATATGTTGTAGCTTTAGCAACTGTGGTGTTTACAGTAGAATTTTCTGTTAATCCATAAGCACAACTTCAATTTACTTCCTTTGAATTCAGAGGTTCCTATTTTAAAACCAGTTACCTCACAAGTATAAAGTCCTCGGGGCCCTTTGTTTCTACGTTTTGGGATTCTACAACTGATCCCACTGCTCTGGCATTTTTGTCTACTTTGTTCCATTGCAAGTTTCATTTCTACTTTCTTGCTACCCAGTTAAGCATAATAAACACCCTCAGCTATTCCAGGACATGGCAGACATGGAGCTTTGAGGCAAGATATTCTGCCTTTTTTTCTTTTTCCCCACGCCACCCCCCCCCCCCCCCCCCCCCCCCCCCCCCCGTTATTTATGTATAAAGGTATATAAAGAGATTTGAGGGTTTTGATCTTTAAATTATGGACTAGTATGAAATATGACACAATACAATTTAAAATAAAAATAATTAGGATTTTATGGTTTTGCTACATTATATTGCTTTTGTACATAGAGGGTAAATTTTTCACTCTTGTTTTCTCTTAATGTCATCTTATTTACTGTATTTTCTATGTACTCGATATTTCAGACAAAGACGGTTGCTAAATTTTAATGCAAAATACTTTTGTTATTAGAATGACTTTGGTGGACACAGGAGCCTTGTTAACAAATGGACAACTTTCCTCAAGGCACGTCTGATTTGTTCTGTACCAGGACCCAATGGCATTGACACACACTTTGATGAACTACGTAAGTGGCAGAAATGGCCGGAATATAGAAATGTCTTCAGGTATTATCTGTATGAATTTAACCTAATTTTTTTCTTGTTATCGTTACAGAGGATGTATTCCTAATGAACTCAAAAGACCCTAAAAATCCAATAGTCTATGGAGTGTTTACAACTTCCAGGTACAGAGCATATCATTTTACTTGCATGGAAACTTGGGTGGCTGCATGTTTTAAAGAGGTCTCTTTGTTAAAAGTGTTTTTAAAAAAACACAAAATTTTCTTAACCTTTGAACTGAGAAGTCAATGGCAGTAAGAAGTAATGAATTAGGTTTCTTTCTTATGAGCAATGTACATCATCACTCTGAAGCTAGCAAACACAAAGACTATCAGTTTCTCAGGCTGTTCTTGTCATTGAATTAGCTTTTTATAGTGGGGATCAACATTTGTAGCCCTTTCCACACAGATTTGGAAAAAGAATGCAAGCATAAATAAACTTGTTGCGGGGCAGTGTGAAATAGAAAATCTGTGGAGTGAGAAATTGGCTAGTCAAGGAGATATTAGTAAAAAATATTGCTGAAATCTGGAAAGTCTAATGTTCTTTCAAAAGCTCTGTTGCTGAATCACGTATAACTGTGACTGGAATGTTTTTGTTATGTTGTGCTTTCACCAAGAACAAAATATATTTGTAGCTTCGGCCTGAGGAAGATTTGCAGTACTAGTTGTACTGCCACATTTATCTGTGAAGGAAACAAGTTCTAGTTTATAAACAGAAAGAATGTTTCTAGTAGTACCAGGCATAGAAGAGAGAGATTTACAAGGCCTTACTGTTTTCTGTAAAAAATGTCACAGTAAGAAACAATGCTGAAGTTTGCACTTGTGCTGCCCAAGTGATGGAAGAAACTGAAACAAAACAAAACAAAACAAAACAAAACAAAAAAATGTGGAGCGTAAGAAAGAATTGAATAGTTCTCTAGGGAAAGCCTTACTGAAATTTACTCAAATTTGGACTTTGGCCTTCTGGGGACAAGATGTTTTAAACAGTGAAATAGCAGCCATCTGCTTAGGAAAATGTCTGGGAGATCATATCAATTTTGCTGAACTTTCACAGGAGGTGAGTGAGGATAGCTCTGAGACCATGTCAGAGCTTTGATAATCAGCACATGCAATAAATTAGAAAGCATCAAGCTGCTATTCCCATAGCTCTAGCACTTGATTAAACTGACTGATAATTTAAAGAAACTGATTTGATTTCTTCTCCCCTCATTTTCAGTAATATCTTCAAGGGATCAGCAGTGTGCATGTACAGCATGACTGATGTGAGGAGAGTATTTCTTGGTCCCTACGCCCACCGAGACGGCCCGAACTACCAGTGGGTTCCCTACCAAGGGCGAGTGCCATATCCACGGCCAGGAACTGTAAGTACCCTAAGAAATCTGAACTGGGAAAATTGTGGAAAATATTTTCACACATTGCATGGTCCTTGAGCTGAGATCCAAGGAAGAAATGGACACAGCTAATGAAATGGATAGAGTGGCAGAAGGGAAGATTGTCAGTTCCTCCAGGTCCAGAATGTACTGATTTTCTTGTAACATATGAAACTGCAGTAACAACTTCACTTGGATTTTAATTTTGGCATTAATATTAACAACTTCAAAAGAAGTTTTGGTAATGGCTGGAGAATTTTACTGAAAGTCAAGTGTTTCATAAATTGTATTGCATTATCCTTTCCTTGGAATTTTTGGTTTTTTCTTTTTTTTTTTTTCCCCCAAATATTGGCTGAACCATTCTTAGTGAGAATGAATGGAAAACAGAGGATTTGCCTGACTGTTAGGAACATTCAGTCAACATTAAATCTAGGACAGTGAAACAGATATTTCTGCAATAGATGATAGAGTGACTACAATAGTTTGTACCTTCCACTGTGATTTTTTTTTGTAAATGTCTGCTTTTACCTGATTCTCTGTTTCTAGTTTGTAATGACTAAAATATTAATCTATATAAGACATTGATATTTCAACTGATATCATCATATTCTAGAGATATTTAACTGCCTCTGAAATTTCCAGTAGTCTAAGAAGATGGTACATTTATGAAGCAAACTTTAACTTTATACATTGGGGTCACTCCTTAGCTTGCATAAATCAGGTTGGCCCATTTGTGTTGAGAACTATCACTGCAGAAGATTAAATATGTATGTACACATGTATACATATAAATGTATATGTATAAATAATATATAAGTCTACAACATTCCTTTAAAACTCTTCTTAAATAAAAGGCACAAAAGAAAGCAGAAATTACTTTTCTTCTTTAGTTTCATCATATTTTCTATTTTCTCTGGTATGTTTGAAATTGTCCTTTCAAATCTGATCTTTCAACTGATCTATATGCTCAGCTAATGAAAATTACTTCCTAAGTAAAAGAAAACAGTGGCTCCCTGACAGCTGGATTCCTCAGCACTCCTCAGTCCTTCACTGAGACTAAAGGAATTTCTAATTTACCAGAGTTAAAATAGGAGCTCTGCAGCATAAAAGATGTTTCATTTCTCATCTGATGGTGAATCTTTTTTTTTTTTTTCAATTAGTACAGTTAATTCGGTTATGTCAGGGAGTTGAGGGTTCTTTTTGAGTTCTGTTGTTCTATAATGCTGTAGAAAATATGAGTAGATACTTTTGATATTTCTTGTACAGCTATTCTCACCTTTTCAGTTTAAGACTTAGTGTTCGTTATTCTGTTTCTTTATATTCCTTTTATTCAGTATCAGTTAACCTTTCTGAACAAAACCAGATACCAGATATTATGTAGAACTATGGACAAAGAAGGTCACATGTTTCTGTTACAGAAATAGACTGAGATAAGGAACTGACTACTGCACACAGGCTCTGTTGCATTCATTCCTCTGCAGAGAGCAGATGCAGCTCTGTTGAGATTCTGAATGCACAACTCAAATATTTGCTCTTGAGACTGGCAGTTCTGTGTCCTGAGACCCAGTTCTGGTCTCAGTTCTGCCTGGGGGTTGCTCCAAGAGTTCCCTGAGAGTCTTGACCTGAGTTGCAAATTAGAAAATAATAACTTGATCAACTTCCCCAGAAAAAGCAGATAAATAAGGACCAGAACCCAGCCCTTAAGTGGTGAAGTGAAGTAAGACACCAGAGCCTTTGTCCAAGTAAGGAAATGCAGTTAGGTTACAGATACTTTTTGTTTCTGGCCTATCAGAATGGAGTTAACCTTTATGGTTTCATTATAAAATGCTTTTATTAAGATTCACAAATAGCAAAGATGTTCAGATTCCACCATAAAGGCAAATGTGATCCCAAATTTTACAGGTCTGCTTAACCCCACAAATGTAGTGCAGGAGGCTGTGCCACAGTTAATGTTGTTGGAGTGTCTGAGGCCAGCAGTCTGTCCTAGGCCAATGACAGTGACTCCACTCCTGGGTTCTGCCACTTTGAAAAAAAGAGGAGTGTCCTCACAGTTGCTAAAATCATTCTATTGTATCAATAGGATAAAATTGAATTTTAAAATGAGGTGTATTTGTGGCTTGGAAGAAGCTTTTTGTTCATTAAGTGATAAAGTTGTGTGTGTTCTCAATGATTTGAAGATCTGTTGAGAATAAAGAAGAAAAAGGTTTTTAAAGTTTTCTAGATGTCAAACCTTTGGACTCCTTTTCCAAGAAATGCAGTAAGAGATGTGAGAAAAAAACCCTGATCTTCTTACAGTAATTCATTTGCAGATTTCACTGCAGTTAAACAGTGCTGAATTACCTCAGGAATTTAATAGGTGAGGTTCCAGTTAACTTCTTGAGCATCTGGTGATTTGCCCAGCATGAGTAAAAGAAAATGATAGTAAATGTTTTTTGAAAAACCAGAAAACTTTGCAAACAGTTCTACGTCAGCTTCACATGTAACAAAGAAGTTGCCAGAATTTTTCCGGTAAGAGCTATAGGACTTGGTTGTGTTGTTTTTTAGTTTTTGTTTGTTTGTTGTGTTTTATTTTGATTTGGTTTTTGGTTTGTTTGGGGTTTTTTGTTATTTCTTGGTTTTGTTGTTGTTTTTTTTTTTTTTTTAAGTTTTTGGTTGGTTTTGTTTTGTTTTGTATTGTTTTTGATTTTTGGGGTTTTTTTTTAAGTATGTGGGAGTGGAGGGAGGACTTTTGTATATATCTCACACTCGGCACCTCATCCTGAATTCCTATCTGACTGTTTTGTTTTTGGTTTTTTTTTTAAGTTTTTGGTTGGTTTTGTTTTGTTTTGTATTGTTTTTGATTTTTGGGGTGTTTTTTTTAAGTATGTGGGAGTGGAGGGAGGACTTTTGTGTATATCTCACACTCGGCACCTCATCCTGAATTCCTATCTGACTTTCTGTGAATTCACCTACAGAGCTTAAGTTTTCTCTGCTTCAGGGCACCAAGAGTTATGACCAAAGAGCTCTTTCTTCCTACCAAAATGTAGATATTGATTGTTCTATTGGATTCCTTACTGGGTCTAGTCCAGGTAACGCACTTCAAACTTCACATGTAAAGATACAGGATTACAGTAATTTTTTTATTCTCAGAAAATCAGGGGATCAAAGGAGTAACAGGTGTCTCAGGATTGAGAGTCTTATTCAAACACACAGAATTATGACTCTAATTCTAGTTTTATGAATTTTCTATGCAAAGTATATCTTGGTCCATAGAATGATAGAATATCCAGAGTTGGAAGGGAACCACGAGGGTCACTGAGTCTAACTCCTGGCTCTGAACAGAACAGTCCCAAGAATTACACCATGTGCCTGAGAGCATTGTCCAAATGCTTCCTAAGCTCTGGCACTCTTGGTGCTGTGACCGGTTCCCTCGGGAGCTTTTTTCATATTTCTGCAAGTAAAATCCTTTGTTAGAAAATGAGCCAGAAAGTAAATATTCAAGCAGTTGAAACACAGCTGAAATTCATTTGCCTAAAATTGAAATGAATGTTCATTTAGTATTTTTTCAGTTCTTCTGAAAAAGCACTGAAAATTCAGCCCAGATGCAATTAACAATACTTAGTTCTTGTGCAGTGATTTTATACATCGAGTATTTTACAGCTATAATCTAATTAATTGTTATCTGATTAATCCAAGTAATTAGTAATGCACTGTAGTTAGAATATTAATTGAGATGTAAAAAGCACAGCATTTGAAACACTGTTTTTGAGACAGGCAACGGTTTGGCCAATAATTATGAAAAGCCCATCTGATTTTCTCTTCATAATATTTTTGTACAAAAGAGCAAGAACATAGAATAATAAGAAGAAGGTTAAAAAATCTTGAAAAAATGAAATGGATATCTATTTTGCTTTCTGCTTTGTCTGCTCCACATGCCTTAATCAAATATTCTTCTTCCCTCCAATCTTCCCTTCCATACAAACAGAATGCAGGATTTACTTACTAACAAATATGCCAGCAAGGGACAATTTACACTCTATATGTCCATGCTGGAAGCGTCCCTTTGCTGAATATAGCAACTACTCTTTTTGACAACATCGATTTTTAAATTTCATTTCTGATGAATTATTAATAATTTGGATCAAGGTGATAGCAATGACAATTGATTTCTTCTGTTGAGCATCCTGCAGGGTCTGGATTCTTGCTTAATAAGATCTTGTCCTCTAGGTTTCTAATTTAATAGGAAGTTATTTTATACCTGAATATAAAGGGCAAATTATCTTGGGCATTTTAACATCAGTTGTTTATATTTGAAGTACAACTACTGCAAAATAATTATTTTCAGCTGGGATTCACATGTCTTATATGTTTTATATGTCTTCAAGAATTATCTGAACAGATCAGCAGTCAGGATCACCACAAGGATCTTTGACAAGGATCCTTGGCCTGGTGTCACTGTGGCTCGTTTTCTTCACCTGTTCAACAGTACTAATGCTTTTGTTAATGTTGCAGCTAACTGCTCATAAAATACCAGTTCTACCGAAGGGATGAGAGAAAATGGTGATCAGCTACAGTTCTTGAGTCTACTGATGGGGATATGTAATAGCTAAAAGTAGGAGAATATTTTTGTGGCTGCCAACACCATGGTCTTACCTCTCCTTTCCTTCCCAGCCTCTGGTTTCTGCTTACAGTGGGAGAACATAAACTAAATGCATAAAGTAGAGCCCTGTGGCTCTCACAGATGAGAGGCATAACTGTCTGGCCCACCCCTGGGTATATGCAGGGGAAAGGTGGCTCTTTTCTGTCTCACGTTCATCCCAATGGGACACCAACTGTTCCATCACTGTGCAGGGCAGTGAGGAGTTACTGCAGTTCCTCAATGAGACTCTCCTCACCTAAGAGTTAACGTGGATGGTATGATGAGTAACACTCACAGAAGGCTTTCTTTAGAATCAGAGGAAAGAAAAAAAGACAGTTAAGACATGACTCACTAGATTTGATTTAGTGTAACAGGATCCACATTATTGGGACTACAAGGAGGACAGAGTTGTTGAGACAAGCAGGAGTTTGAAAAGTCATTAGAACAGGGCATTGTCCCAGACTCCTCACATAGTGATCTGGACTTCCAGTCAACTTCTGAAGACAATGTTTGAAACAAAGATGATGGTATAATTAATTAATATTGTCTTGTATACATAACCAAATACTGAATTCCTTGCCTTGTATTGAATGATGTAGATATTTCAGGACTTCTTCCTTCTGACAATTAAAGACTAATACTAATCACAGCTTAAAACTTAAAACAGACTTAAAAGCCTTTTGAACTGAAAAGGAATAAGAAAAATTATGTATAAGGATCATCTGCATTCTGTTAACCATATTGGTTTAGATCCAAAATAAAATAAAAAAAGAGACTATCAGTGACAGAATCAACTTTTGCTGTCCGTCACAAAACCCTTAGATTCCCTGACATATTTAATTATAGACTGCCGTAGATGGGATGATAAATAATAAAATGTAAAACATTCTCTCTTTTTTTTTATTTCTAGTGTCCCAGTAAAACATTTGGAGGTTTTGATTCCACAAAGGACCTTCCTGATGAAGTTATCACATTTGCCAGAAGTCATCCTGCCATGTACAACCCAGTATTCCCCATCAACAACCGTCCAATCATGATTAAAACAGACGTGGATTACCAGTTCACACAGATCGTGGTAGATCGAGTAGACGCAGAAGATGGCCAATATGATGTGATGTTCATTGGCACAGGTGAGAGGTCTTGAATCTACAGTGTATGCTCCTTCAGGATTGATGGAAACCTAGAGCAGATAAAAATTTGTACTCTGGAAGACAGAACATTGACTGAAAAGCAGTGTAAACCTGTGAAAATTTGGGGCAGGACCCAAAACTGTTCATGTGGGGAAGTCTTTGTTACAATCACTCACTGTTACAGGTTCAGGCCATAGCCTGCACAGCTTAATTCTTTAGGAGCTTTGCCAACTGGATTAAGACCAAACCACCCTCTTTCCAACTACTGCTATTAGGGATTTTTATTAGAAATTGCTTGCCTTATTAATCATAATTTAATATTAAAATGAGGAGTTTGAGGTACCCATTTTGAAGTACAGCATTAAAATTATTAATGTAGATGAGGCAAATATCCAGGTATGGTAAAAGTCTTTTGTGCCTTTCAAGTATTTCAAGTATTGCCTTAAGATCCTCAGCTCTTTAGCCAAGAGAGTGCATCATTTTACTTAAGATGAAGATATCTGGCACAAATGGAGTGTTTTCAGAAGAGCTGGTATTCAAATGGAAAGATGATATCCTTTCCAAAGCATTTGCAGAATCATGCAGCTTTGGTATCTTAAAGAAGTGTAAATATGCACTCAGAAAAGACTTTTTTTTTCAGAAAAGTAATAATGAGAAAGTGTCCAAAAAATTAGCTGATTTGCATTTCCTAAATTTAATGGTTTCAAAAATGTGCTGAGTAGCTATTGGTGGATCTGTTTCTTCATCTCTGAAAGTTTTACATTAGTTGTCTGATGTTTCAATTACATTGAATAAAAGTATTTTAAACTTCTACTGAACATAATTACTAGTAATTAGACATTGGCATCATGAAGCAAACCAAATCAAACCAAAACACTATTGCTTCTTTCCAGCATTGGACAAAAAAAAAATGCCTCTAAGTCTGTCTTATAACAGTCCAACTTTTTACATGCTTTAAATACTGTTCTGGTACTCTAGACCTGGGCTCAGATTTCCAAAGCAATAAATGTAAGATCTCTTTCATGTTGATGCCTGAAATGTATTATGAGTAAACTGAGAGCTGATGAAGCTTTGTATACCAAACACAGTGCAAGCATAACAATTCAGAACATTTACTGCAGAAAACAACAGCTCTGCAGGAAGGGTTAAAGCACTTCAAAGCTTCGAAACTGAGTTATTAGATACCAGTGCTATGGTGTGTTCTTGCATAAAACATTGAAAAGTATTTTTATATGATTTTACACAACATGTATATTTTCCATCACGTGTTAGAGACTTCAATGTCATCTACAATTCACAGTGTTTGGTGTCTTTCAACAAGTCCTCTATGACCTGATTTGGCCCGCAAAAAACAAATTAGTGGCATACACGGTATGATGCTGAACAAACATAAGGGACTTATTTAAGTTATTTCTTGAGCAAAAGAAACTCTCCAAAGCTTGGCCTGTGAGCTAAGAAAGGAATTGGTTTCTGAAAGGGAAAGCAAAAGATTCTTCTAGAGATTCACTGTACTTTGTTCAGGACTTCTGTTAGAGTTAGATGAAAAGTAAGACAGAAGCTCCTGTCTGTTTCAGACAGTGCAGGTAGACTTGCTTAAAACTGAGCTGTAGCTCAGATAGTTACCATTGCACATACTGGTTATTTAGTTATTATTATGTCTAGCAGTATTTATGTAAATCAGTCTGGCAAGATCTCCCTCTAAAAGAACCTAAATGATCATTTTTACCTCTGAGTTGGGAGTTCAGGGTCTTCCTAAACCACTAATATTCAGGTGTGTGGTAAATGCCCAGGATTCCATCCAATGCTGGTGATAGCCCTGCCCACAAACTAAGAAAAGTGTTGAAATATTATTACTTGCACTTGCCAAAAGATATTTCAGCACCAAAATCCCATCTTTCTAAGTTCAGAGTGTTATTATTTTTTGAAATATTACTTTTGTCCATAGAAACCATTCTTTTTTTAGCAGGAGGTCATACCCTTATGGGACAAGGACAGACATTACAACACTCATGCCTGGAGCTGGAGCACAAAAGATGCTTCATGCTCCTCTGAGCTCACTGTCCTTATTGTGGTTTTCAGAATCTGGAAAAGGTGTCTTCCATGTGTGGGGAAAGGTAAAGAGGCAGTACTAAGGCCATGTCTGCCTTCTGCCAGAGTGCTGCACAGAGCCAGCTGCTCAGAGCCAGAGGAATCAGAAACAGATACACAATCAGCATGTATTACTTCTTCCCAAGCAGAGAACTAACTGAGAAGCAGATTAGGGACTCTAGTCACAGTCCATTTTCCCACTTGGTGATCTGAACCTATGTCAGAGACAGAATTATGCTCCCTGGGGTATGACTAGGTTTTTCTGTGCAGGTCTGTCCCATCAGATTAGATAATATTTCTCTGTATTTTTCCATTGCTGTTAGAGCAATCTACATTATTCCCATGTGCTGCTGAACTGCAGTATGTTGAAGAAATACTTTTTTTCCCCTTTTCGTTGAATAACTGATGATAATTGAACACAACATAATTAATAGCCATCCAGTGTGGTCACATTTTCCTTTCCTGTGGGGGTAATCTTGAGCTGAGCAGTTTCTTTCCCACTGTGATTGTACCAGTGTGTTTCACAATGGAAATAAAATCCTATCAGCATGCTTGAAGGTAATCAGAAAAAAACAGTATTTCATGCATATCCTGATTGTCTAATGTTTGGCATCCTTTGGCACAGTTGAAGTACCTCTGTCAGTAAAGCAAATTAATAACAGTAATCTTATCTTACTAAGCAGGGCCTATTGATCCTAAAGGAGACGCCTGATTCAGCTTGTGTGAAATTGTTTGAAATACTACTCTGTAAAACTTGATGTAGAACTCAGATAAAGCCCCACTTTGGTACCTGTGGCCTGACCAGAGTCTCCGCAGTGATTAACTCAGTGTATCTTTGACCTCAGAAGCTTTTTTGAGATCAGGCAACTGTAATTGTTACAGGAGACACTTAAAAGTCTGACCTTTTGTTGAAACTACATTATGGGAAACTTGTGTCTGCTCAGTGCCCACTCGGTCTGTTTTATGAAAAATCTCCCTGTATTTCTAGGATATGGCATTTAATGGATTGTGGCTGACGACAGTCCTAGTCCAACACGGAATAGAGTTGTGACACTTTGCTACACTGTTATATTTATTAGGTCAGAGCTCCCTGTTTTTCGCCCATAAAATGTATTTTCCTCAAAACCACAGGCATCATATTATCAGGATTATTAAGGAAATTAACTCATCAATTAAATAAAAAATGTAAATACTGTTACATTATCTGTTTACATTATCTGTTATTCTGAATTACTCTCTTGTAGAAATGTGGAATTTTTCTTATTATTTTAAAGTTTATATTTCATTTGTTCTGTACCTTCCTCATTATTTCTTGTTTTAAATATAGTCAATTAGTAGCAATGACCA
Organism: Hirundo rustica; assembly: GCF_015227805.2. Classification (NCBI taxonomy): domain Eukaryota; kingdom Metazoa; phylum Chordata; class Aves; order Passeriformes; family Hirundinidae; genus Hirundo; species Hirundo rustica. The sequence goes on from NC_053453.1 coordinate 8,521,581, forward strand.
TTATGAAAACCACTCCAAACCTACTTATCTAATATATTTTACTAGCTTAATTTGTACTGTAGATGTCTAAATAAAAAGATGTGCTTTGCTTTGTTGTTACTTTAAGAAATAACTGTCGGTTTGTGTTTTTAAAAAGAATATATGAATTTGTGGCTAATGAAAGAAAACAGTGATATACATATTCCAGGGGAAAAGAAATAACTTATTCTTAAAATTCAAAAAAAAAAAAAGTAGAAACCAGCATCTGCTTAAAGGGAAGTAGATGGAAAAAATGAAAAATCTCAGTTCTACAGGTTATTCCAGGTTTTATAGGATATTTAAATACAAAGTCATGCAAAGAAGTTAAGTACCAGAATTTTCTTATTGAATCAATATCTTTTAAGTTAGTCACCCTATAAAAATATTTCTAACGCATGTGATCTCTTTGTCTCAATTTTATGTGTATTTTAGATATAGAAGCAGAGAGTTGTCATCTTTTTATTCAGAAATTTCAGCTAACCCCCCAAATTATATATACTTATAAAATGTATATATGTCTGATTTTGTGTAATAGATGGTTAAATTCTTGTTTTAAGAATGTCAACTATTACAGTTATTTGAGAATTTTATCCACTTAAAATGCCTTACGTTTTCCTAAACCATTAAAGCTGTAGGATGTGCAACATGAAAAGTCCTTAGGGACATAGTTATTCTACCTGTGATACATTTGCATGGCACTACACTTGGGTGGTTAAGAAGAAAAGTCGCATACAGATTGTTTCCATTTCAGAGAGTCTGCAGTGATGTGTGCCAGCCTAGAAATGGTCCTCTGTGTTTTTGTTGTTTCCTGGAAATTGCGTTCATAGAAACAAAGAAATAAATCACAGATGCTGAAGCTGAATAACAGAGATGGTCTTTAGTCTCAACTGTGTTCATAAAACCAAGGGCTGTGGCTCTGGAATTTCAAGTGCTGGCCTTGTTAATTTTAAAGCTTGTTGCAAAACTCAAAAAAAGTGATTTGGTGTGATACTTAAATACTGGCACACACCTACTTCTAAACCAAAGGCACAAACTGTATGCTTTTCACTCCTCAGTGAAGAACCAGCATCTTATACATAGAGAAATATAGATGCCTTAAGGGGCTTATACATCTTAGGTACTTTGTTTGACACAGGGAAGATCACATGTACTTAAGAGACCTAACAGCTTAGTCTGTCTAACAACATATGTCCAGATGGTTTTATAACCATACTGCAGTATCTTCACATGCATTTTAAGAAAGACAAACATCATATTCAAAATGGACAATAAAACACAACTCGGTAAATTTAGAGCATTTCCTTCTCCAATCATGAATCTGTCATTTTATACTATCACTTAAATAGTATTTCAGTCCCGCCTATTCTTTAATAACTGTAATAGTGTGTATTTTCTTCATTTTGATAATTGAAATACTTAAATATCCTACTGAAATTCATTGTTTTCTGAGGTTATTTTAAATAGCAGTTCTTTTGAATGAGTGCTGAGAGATACGTAGCTTCACAGTCTTTATATGTGAAATAATTATATACTACAAGAAATTCTGGCTGCTACAAAGCAGAAGCTTTCATCTTAAGCACCTGAAAATCCTTTCTTTTTTTTGTCTTTCTCAATTTTTTTTCTCCCTTTTCAAGATATTGGAACAGTTCTTAAAGTGGTTTCAATTCCTAAGGAGACTTGGCACGAATTAGAGGAAGTCTTGTTGGAAGAAATGACAGTCTTTCGGGTAAGTGCGGCTAAATTTCAAGTGTCAGGTTGTAGATTTCTCTGTGGACAGCTGCAAACTCAACTTCTTGAGGTCTAGCCAAGGAATAGCCTGGCATACCCCTCTAATTAGCTTGTCATTTAGAGGCCCAGACACTAGTCAAAATAAACCTTGAAACTTTCAGTGCAAGCTGGAGGTTAATGATAAAAGAAATGGTATTCTGGGCTCTTGTTTGGTGGTTTAAAAAGTAAATGAGTATTTCTGAATCTTAGAGCTGTTGCATGCTGGAGTTAAGTATCTACCTGTGCATCTGGGAACAATGCCTGGCTGTCTTCTCCCACAGAGATCTGCAATATACAAATTTATAATTGCATCAACTCTCAAAACTATCCAGACGGTCAGCATATTGTAACTAGGAAGATACTTTAGGTAAAACAGTGATCTCCCGAGATTTCTTGTGTTTAATAATCTGAGGAACAAAGTGTTTATATTTTCAAAGGTCGCTTTGGGGTTTCATTTTCACAATTCCACACAAGGCACCATAAACACCCCCTAACTCTAGCACTTTTTGGTGAAATCAATCTTTTCCATTTTTCCTGTTTGAGCCACCTAAAAAATACGGCATCCCGTAGGCAGGCCTGCAAGGCGAGGCTGAGTAAACCTTTCAAACACTTCCCAGACAGAACCCAGGGATGTCTTGTGTTTTGTACACAACAACGAATCTTTTACATTCCCCACGTTATTCTTTCTGTCAGTGCCGGTTTATGGCACCATTTCCCTGTCTCCAGGCAGTTGTGGGGCTGATCCCTGTCTGGGAGCACGAGGTTGGTGTGACAGTGGGAAGATGCTGCTGGCACGCTCCGGGAGCCCCTTGTCCTGCGGTTTCACCCCAGATGTGCTGACAGAGACCGTGCCCTGGACCTGCAGAGGGGCCCAGCCCCACGTCCTCATCAAACTCTGTCGCCATCCCTTCACTTTTTTTCTGAGCAGAGACAAGATAGATAAACAGCTTCTTACGGGCATTCCTGCCGTTACTGGTACCAATCTTGTCAGAAACCTCTGTTTTGAATGCAAGATACCTCTGAAAAATGTGTGTCCCTGTTATTGCAATCCATGGTGATTTTTGAGGACAGAAATCTAGGGTTGGTTTTTTTTTTTTTTTTCTTTCTTTCCTTCTTCACATTAAAATAAAGTAGAAACTAGGTGAAGAAAATGAGATAACTTTTTTTTCTTTTTTATACATGCAAAAGTCTTTATGTGAACGCAGGGTAATTTGGAAACTGTTGACAATATATGAATCTCTTCCCTGACGCAAGCAGAAGTGCGAAGCTAAAGGAGATCAGAAAAATATAAAAGTGAAAAAAGAAAAATAAATTTAATTAATTCTACTTTCAGAAAGGTTTTACAGAAGTAAAATAGTTAATGGCAAATTCAAATTTGAAATTTTACTTTACATGTGTATTTTTTTCATTGAGTGAAAGTATTTTGGTGTTCTAATTTACATGAAAGCTCAATTATCTCTTTAGACATGTATTTAAGCCTTAAAGAGGGCATTAATGTACTTCAGTGGAATAAGCAGAATTTGTGTGCATAAGATATGACTCTTTCAATAGGGAATTTCCAACAGATTTTACATGTACCTCATCCACATGTAAGTTTTCTTTAGTTGTAAAGAGTATACATGCATCATGAACAATGTATTTTGATGTTAAGCTGCAATGTGCTGAGTACAATGCTTTTCATTTAGAATTCCACAAAGCCTGAAAGTCTTTTATATCTGTTACATTGATAACAAATGTCTCTTTAAACCACGTTTGTACAATATTTCTCTGAACAGCTGAGCAAGCAAACGAATAAGTTCAATTTTCATTCAAATGTTGCATTTAATTGATGCTTTCTAATATAAGGTCTACTAATCCCTCTGTAAAGGCAAGTCCATGCTTACCATCCACTGATCCATATCAAATTCTCTCAGGATAAGCAAGCTGAAAACTATACAAGTGTAAAAGCTTAATAAGGACTTTATTAATGTACACAACCAAAAGTATGATGTGTAGGATCAATTACAAATTTCTAGATGGAATAAAGTTCATACAGAATTGAGTTGCACACCATCTATTATGCCACTTTTACTATTAAAATTAAAATCCATCCAAGAACTTGGATCTAAAAGTTGTAACAGTTGATGAAGTAATAGATATTCCAGAGTGCAAAGAACCTCTTGCTCATTTTGGTTGCATGTTCTGAAAATGCATGTAACTTCTTTGTAAGTGAATAGTGTGGAGCAGTTAAAAAGATTATATTTGGGATTAAAAATTGTTCTTATGAATAAAATTTCACAGGAATGGGGGTTGCACCTTAATATACTTAAAAAGAGTTGCTTATTTCAGTATTATTGCCTTTAATTGATAGTATCTATGAATTCTCATATAGACATTATTATTTTCATATTACCTTGGAAGTTCTTGAAATGCAATTTTTATTAAATGTAGATAACAATTTCAAGATGTGAATTTAGTGACAAAGTGATCACAATTAAACTGTTTTAATAATGGAAAATGAAATATCTACAATCAACAAAGCAATCAAAGATGCACCCGGATATGTATATGTATTCTAATTCATTTACAGCTAGAAATTACTCTGTTGGAAAAGACAACAAGAAGGACTATTACGAGGGAGTGTCTAGTTAACTTTCAGGTGTTTCTACCTTGTGCAAATGGAATTGTAATAGAATTTTGATGTTTATAGCTCATTTTTTATTTCAACTCTATTTTTCCCTAGGAACCCACTGTTATTTCAGCAATGAAGATTTCCACAAAGCAGGTACTATGTGCACAAATGTTAAATCACTTTCAAATATTTATTGGTCTCTGTCTTCTAGAGACAGTAACTTGGCAGTCAGCAGAGACATATTAATTGCAGCAGCAGCATCCCGTCCCTTTACATAAACAGCAGTAGTTTCTCAGGAAAATGTGACGTGCAACGGGGAAAAGAAAAGCCTAGTTTGTGTTTCTTTTTTCCACTGGTAAGGTGGAAACTAAACACAAACTAACCAGCTGTCTGGTGGCTCTCTAGAAAAAAAACATAAAAATCCACATCATAGAATGCTTCCATGACAGAGAGACTGCTCAAAAAGAGTGGCCAAACTTGGTGTCTTTCTTAAATGGGACTAGTTCCATTGGTGCCTTTCTTTAATGGGACTAGTTCCATAATCTAGTACAAAATGCAGATGGTGGAAGCAAAGGATGGAAATGAGACATCCTCCTGTGTTTCTGTCCTGTGCCCATTCCATTCCTGGATGTGAATCATTCAGCTTTAACAAAAGATCAACAAATCTGATGCAGTCCAAATTTTCCATGGCCTGGTTCAGTGATGTGGTTAGGGTAAGGGTTTCAGACTCCAAAATTTGTATTTCCTACTTTCTGTTGAATACACTAATAGTTAGCTGCTTATAGAAAAGATATGTATTAAAACCAGACCATAACTAAAATGAACTGAACTTCTTGATGGATAGAGGTAAAGTTTTGTCTGACTTACACTAAAGGTGATTCCTGCATTTCTAAGCAATTTTGTGAAGCAGTTGATAAATTATGTGGTTGTGTGAAGAACATTAGTTTGCAGTCCAGGAAAGAAGTGGGTATTATGGGCCTATCTTCCACTTTTGCCTGGAATTAGGTGGATGGATCCCAGCCACGGTCATTTCCTGTGTCAAGAGTCTGAGACATAAAATTTAGTGTCAAATTTAACTTTTTTTTTTTTTTTTTTTTTCCTTTTTTCTTTTTTCATAAATGTTGTGATCTGGAAGCTAATTTGGTAAATATGAGGAACTTGTTTTCACTAATGTCATTATCAGGAAAGAGGAGATTTGGCATTACTTGCAGGACTAGGTGCACTAAAAGTTGTGCACTGTAATGGAGAAAGTCCAATATTATACTTGAAGTGCTGCATATTTAACTCTGAATTCACTGTCTTTAGGAAAATTGTCTGAAAGCATTCATGTATTTGACAGAAAATGTTGGGGGGGGCACTGTTTTAACAGTTTACCACCTAAACCATCAAAAATGGTAGGACAAAGAAAAAGCTGCTATTGAATACTGGGATATTTAAAAACAGACTTGTCAAGTTGTATATATGTTCACATCATACCAAAATGCTCTGCTTTGGATTATTTTTGTAAGTACATTCCCGTAAAATAGCCAATCATATTTGAAAATTGACCATGCATTTTCATATAGCTTTTTCTCCAAAGCATCTTTAGTTATTCAGGAGAGATTACAACTTTCCCTGAGTTTTCTGAAAACAAATTTACACTGCTAAAATTGTCTAAAGCTAAAAAAGAGCATAAACCACAAGTTATTCAGGCAGAGTAAAACTCATGAAAAATCAAGCAGCCTCAGGCTAAAAATGACAGAATCATGATACACTATGACAAGCTTTTGGCAGTATGTATGAAATAAGTATATGGCAACATGTTTCCATTTTACATTTATGATTTAAAAATACTGTAGTTCTATAACTCAAACACTTTACTCATTGTGTTCTGATAAGCAGGGTGGTTTTCGTATAAACAGCATGATAATTCTATGCATTGTGGAAAGCCAGAGCATGAAATGTAAATAGTAAAACCAGCATGTTCTATTGAATGCCTTAAAAATAATCACTTCATTTTGTTTTTCACTAACAAATCTTCCATCCAATTATAAAAACATGGTACAGGGAGTTTCTCCTTATTTCTAAATGTTTTACTACTCTGGTTGTTCAAAGCTATCTCTTTTGCCATTGTGCCAATATGTTATGTTACAAATTACTCTTCCTAAAGACAAAAATCTACAAATTCTTCAGGAGCAGAACTTAGCTTAACTTTTAAATTATATTAAGCTGTAAAGCTTCTCTCTCTCTCTCTCTCTCTCTCTCTCTCTTCTCTCTGAGTATACATTTGGCCCTTGAGCAAGAGTGGCTTTGAGTAAGGAAATTTAGCTTTTATGTGCAAGACTAAGCCTTAATATGTTCTTTCTCCACTCTGCTGTCTTTAACTCACAGGAATTATGTCTATATTTTCTCACTGAAGATACACATCCCCCCAATTGTGTTCAGAGCCCTAGGCTTGTGTAACCTTATCACTTAAACAGTTTATGCTTCATTAGCAATAGACGAACCTGGAGAGCATCCTTGAGTCACTGCTACTCCCTGCAGCTGCCTCAGCTCACAGTTCTGTGGGAGACACGGTACCATGTGTCAGGCTTTGAGCCTGCCAGGTGAAGCTCCATTATTTTTCCCTTGCAAACATGGAAGCAGGCCAAAAAGTCCAGCCTGGGTTTCAATCAAAGGTGACTTCTTGCAGAGCACCTTGCTCTCACCTTTTTCTCATGGTCAGCTTTGTGATGCTCCTTCAAGAAGCTGTTGGATTTGTGGTGACAGGGGAAAAGGACAAGGAGATCCTTAGCTGAAGAAACCAAGTCCTTGTCTGGTGAATTGCTACAAAGAGCTTTGTATCTCTTGTATAAGATTTCAAGCAAAGGCATGGCAGACACCATCAGAAATATCTTAGTGACTACTTTTATACTATATTTCACCAAGTACTGAATTTTATTCAGAGATCAATATTTCTGTACATAGCGGGCATATAGAAGGGACCAGCTCAAAATGAATATATCACTTAAACAGCATGCTGAACAATTCTGCATTACTTCTCATGACATTACATTAATCAAATGGTACTTGAATCTCATGCTCCCTAAAATTCCCTCAAAAATTCTGTTTAAGTTCTTCCTCTTAACATTACATTTTTTTTTAATTCTGTTATCCCTTTGACTTTGGGGAAAGACTGCTTTTTTATGGCAGTGCTGTGGGGCCAAAAGAAACCCCTGGATTGCTTAAAATCTTAGTCTCCTCCATTTTTCTTGGGTTCTGATACTTATGCAAGAATTTTTAGAGGACAGCTTTTCTTTCTCATTTTTTACTCTCTGGTTTGATGTGATAATCCCCTTCATTAAATTAACAATGTCTTGGAAGAGATGGCTGAAAAGGCAGTTTGACTGTGGTATGGCAAAGTAAGGTCAGACCATTGATACAGATAATTCTATTTCTATTTTCTGAATTTCATATTGCCTGGATTTTTTATATTGTTAGTGCCCAGAATAATGATCGCCAGCAGGAGTCTAAAACCATGATCAGAAGAGCAGCAAACAAGGCAGCAGCCTTAGGGCTGTGCAGCACCTGAAACATATGCTGCAGTTCACTGACTGAACTATGAACTTGTCTTCAAGGAATATAGTTTTTAAGTAACCCTATTTTGGCCTTTGTTTTGTTTTGTTTTGTTTTGTTTTGTTTCCATATGTTTCTGGTCATTCTTTAATTCTGAAGACATTTATTAGAAATCATGGAGGGGAATTTTGCAAAATGAAATTGGCTACAGAGGTACATAGGAAACCATTACACCATTCTTTATTTTCCCATGTGCATTCTCTGGGTTGATTTTTATATTTGCACCACACGTTCCTACGTGCTTATACAGATATTAATGCCCCAATTACACAGGACTCAGATCAATACCATCTGGACATTTAAGATACTTAACTGAAGCTCTAATTTGACCTATGCTGCCTCCATAATCGGTAAAGAGAAGAGGCTTCCTTTGAGAAGCAGTTAGGTCACCTTAGATTTGAATTGCTGCTCTTTTTAGTGCAGGATGTACCCCTAAGGTGGGTACTTGATTAAGTCACTTCAGTTAGAGAGGAGCAGCTCATCATGTCTGTTCCCTGTCATCTCTTCTCAAGGCTGCAACACTGACTGGGATGGGTTTGTACAGTTCAGGCTTTGTGTAAAGCCCTGTGTGGTCAGAGATTTTTGCCTGGAGAGTGTGGGTTTACAACCCAGCTATGAAACAATAATAGATGGAAGCAGCTGCTTAGAAAGGGTTTAGTTTTCAATTTGCCAGTCAGTTTTCCTTTGGGGGCTTTCCTTGTCATATTTTCCTTGACAAAATACTGGTGTTTATATAAATGCATGGGATGTTTCTGTTACAATTAATATGTCTGTATAAACTGCCAAGCTGCTGTCTCTGAAAGAAGTTAATACAGCACCTCTATGCTATCTCCTGTTATGCAGTGCTCATTATGTCTAGTAGGTAGGTGACCACAGCCATCTTCCATCCCTGAATTCCCTGAAAATGGTGCCTATGGGACATTGCAACACAATAGATGAAGAGTTTTGATAACATTTCTTGAAATCCTATTTTTTCATACCACCATTATGTTTTCGAAGAAAGAAAAATTAATATAAATTTGTGTTTTCTTCATGGGACTGTTTGGAGTAAGACCTTGGAAAAAGGTATTCATCAGTCCACCGTGGGTGCTGAGTGCCAAGGTTTTGTCAGTGTTTCCAAACCAGAAGGACTATGCCCTTGAACTTTTGTGTATCTGTTTATTTAGTGTTCCTCTAGTTTTGCATCCCACTAATATTTGTTTTCTCTGTGAATTATTCCTAATCTGGAATAACTCTCTTTGGAGTTCCACATGGGATCAGAAGTTCAGTTTTCTCGTATCGCTCTGGGGGCCAACTTCCCTAGTGGACCACATGAATTTGATATCAGAGACGAAATTGAGAGAGACAAGATATTCTGTTGTGATGCCATGCAAGGCTGTATTTCATTTTGTATGCATGTTTTTTTTAATTTACTTCTGCATTTGAACTGCATCGTCTACTCAACACTGTTTTTTATCCAAAATAAAACAAAACATCTCCCCTCATTAAAGATATGTTCCATTTAAATCATGTGACTTATAGAAAAGGGTACAAAACATTAGAATTACCAGACATGCAAAGAAGTGCATGCATAGCAGCACTTCCAAACTGAAATATCGTAACATCAGTCTGAAATAATTTACTTTGGATTTCCCCCTCACATACATAAATCAAGGTAATGCTTAGAAAATGTATGTTGAAGTTTTTATTTTTGTTCAAATTCAAAATTCATGTTCTCTATTGTGTTCTGTCACTAACTGTAGTGTTTTCCCAGTGTGAGGATCTGAGTACAAAAGGAAAAAAATAAAAATACTTCAATTTTCTTCCTGTTTAGGGAACCCACCAAGAGCTTCATGAAAAACAAAGCTTTTCCTATTTGATTTTTTTTTTTTTTATCCTGGGGACAATTCTGTTCTCATTCCTTCAGCATACATCAGAATCATGATCCTTTATTGTATTTGAAGTGAGCCTAACAGATGATTTTTATGAGATTTCTATGCTTTCCTAGAAAAAGAAAATTGTTATTTGCAATATTTTTTGAACTTTTTTTTTTTTTTTTTTTTTTTTTTTTTTTTTTTTTTTTTTTTTTTTTTTTTAACTTTTACAACAGCAACAGCTCTACATTGGCTCAGCCACTGGAGTTTCACAGCTTCCTTTACACCGCTGTGATGTGTATGGAAAAGCTTGTGCTGAGTGTTGCCTTGCAAGGGACCCTTACTGTGCCTGGGATGGCTCCTCCTGCTCTCGTTACTTCCCCACTGCTAAGAGGTAGGGACAGTGCTGGATGCCTGCATGGTTTGCTATTTGTTTTAACTGACGGTCTCAATATGACCAGAGGGCTTTGGAGATTTTTCAGGGGATGGTTAACCGGAGCCCTTTCTCTTCCAAAGAAAACATCATTATGAGAGCTACATGCAATATGAAGTCTTGGTTGATTTAAAGTGACCACTGCTACTTCTTGGGCTGGCTTAGAAAGCTCCTGTAAGAAAACATTCAGAGCACAGTCTCTGAAATTAATTCCTAACTTTATATTCCTTGGTAAACAGCAAAAAGAAAAAAAAAAATCATTTTGTCTAACAAGAGGAGGGGGCTCAAAAGAAAAAAAAAAAAAAATTATCCTGCATTTTCATGAATTCTGATTCAGGAGAAATATTCCTAAAATACTTGGTCGTCGATAGAAACTTACCTTTTCTAGTGATAGATAACATAATTGTTATTATTCAAAAGTATGACTTGTATGTGCTGATATGTGTCCAAGTGCTGTCAAATCAGAACAACCACTGTTTTACAGTCCCTCTGCACTGATGATAAAGGCCTCGCTATGCAAACGGTGGAAAGCTGTCTCCACAAGTCAATAATATCAATTTTATTAAAAATTTACAAGTCTGGTTGCCTGATCTGAAGGTTTAGAGTACTAATTTCTTTGCCTCCCTTTATCTTTGAAATTCTTTCTCGAAAAGTAGAAAAGCTAGTTACTTAAGAGCTCCTGGCTATTGAATTAGAAATTAGGAATAACTGAACAGGTAAACATTTGCGAATAGAAGCAGACATTAACATAGTTTGAGATTCCTTTGATAAATTTAGGAAAATGATAAAAAAGTGCTCACATTAAGTTGAATTTGCCAAACATCTTGCACATATGAAGAAACAAAGAGTCCAAGGGTTTATATACATGACATTAATTGTAGGAAATACTTGAGAGTGTCAGAACACCAAATTCCAGGTTTAGATTGGTTGTTGAGGGAGATGAAATATGGTCAAGGGTCAGAAGTTGCATAAGTGTCACAGATGTTTCAGGTGGAGGGATTAAAATTTTAAGGTTTGCATTACAATGTATCCTAAACAAATACTGATGACAAAAGCTGTTCATAGGACATCGAGTTCTGTTTTTGCACCAAGAAACAGAGTTAATCAGGGAAAAGCTTTTAGTGAAATTCTTTAGAAAATAATTACAGAACCCATCCCAAGAGAAGAGCCAGTCAAATTTTCTCAGCTACATGGGCTAAATTCTGATTTTGCTGTGAGCATGGCAGTTTCTCTGGAGGAGGAAGGAAAGGAGAGGGAGCCGTGAGGTTTTTAAGAAGAGTATAAAAGATTGACTCGTTCTGAAAAGTTTTTGGTATTAGAAATCAATATGTTTGAGTACTGCCTCTGAGTTCAAGGACATAGTAAGATCAGGATCAGTGTTTTCTGCTACTTCCTCATCACTGAACCTCATCTTTCCTCAGCATTCCTAGCACACATTCCTACTCCCAGCCAATCTCAAGATCCATAGAGCACATCATCCTGTCATTCCTCTGCTTACACTGATGGAAGAAACAGGGCTCTTTGTATTTTCCTTATCTCTCCAATTTACTGCTGCAGATGGAGCTCATGTTGCCATCAGGGGTAAAGTGACTGGGACCTCTTCTTACAGGGATTAAGGGGTGGGGGTTACTGGGGCCAAGCTGGGTTGCACAGCTGCAGGAAAATCTCGGGGCGCAGAATTTACTTTTCCGGAGGCCACTGTGAAAGAAAAAGTTAGTGCTGGGAGCTGAGATCTGAAAAATGCATAAGAAAAGGCTGCTGCCTCTGCCACTATCCCCCAGTTTTCCCTTGGCAGCAGCAGAGTAGAGGCCTGTGTTACTGGGAGAGAAGATCCTCTGTTCACCTGTACCTGCTGTACCCATTGCCTCAAGCCAGCTCGGAATGCATCGATGGCAAAATCAGCGTTGCTGGAAACAGCTTAAATGTCAACTTTTTCTAATAATAAATTCTTGTAATTTTGGGCTCCAGAAATATTGGGAAAATTGATTCCTGAGGCAATTGTCCAGATGCTTTACTAATAGCTGGGTTTAGGGGTTTTGTTTCTTCTTTTTTTTGTTGGGGTTTTTTTGGGTTTTTTAAATGAGATTTTATAAGCTATGATTTTATTTGCTTTTCTTTCTTTGTGTATTTTACAAGTCTAAGTGACAGTTCAGAGCTCCTGTAGTGTGAGCACTTCACTTTACCCTGTGCAGATGTGTTCTGGTTCATATTTCATAAATCATTGTGTTGATACAATGGTGACGTGTGCGACATTTTCCTGAGATTCCATATAAACATTTCATTCAAACTCCATTGACAGTAATATAAGTCTTTCCACAGACTTCTTTTTTACAAATTGTATTCTATAAATACGCTGTTTTAAAATTTAGGAAGGGGTAGCAAAATTTTATGGTCCCTTATATCTTGGGTGTGATTTTGTCATTGGTAATGAGTAACATGAAGAAACTGGAAAAGATGATTCATACATTTCTTTTAATCACATATCATTCAGCAGAAGATTCCTTCTTACTAAAGTGTGTTAAGATGTCTAGCTCATAATTTAAAAAAAAAAAAAAATTCAGAAAAATATATAAAAATGCTCATCTTTTTTTCTTTTTTAAGAAAGAAAGCTTTTGCTATACTTCACGAAATTAGTTTATCAGGTTTAACATTTCAGAGGCTTTCAGTGGAAGAGAGTATGGCTAAAATCTTTCGGGCAAGAGGACTCAGCTGTGCCTCTGTGAGAACTCCTGGTATGTGCTGATGCTGGGCTGTTAGTGAGAGCCTGCAAATAGCGCTGGTCTAGAGGAGAGAGATGGTCTGTGCTGCAGAACAATGGCTTTTAAAAATGTGGGCTGTTGCCACAAGGGAGTGACCAACAGGGCTTTTTACAAGGCTACTTGACTTTTGCATATCCGTTGCTGGATACCATAATCTGAAATCGCAGCATTGTTCAGCAGCCTAATCCTCTTTGTTCTCCTCTAATTTTGCAAGCCCTCAGGCTTTCTCTGATTCCTAAAGTAAAGTACTCACACTTGAAACACATCTTTGTTTGCCTCGTTCTTTTTTTCTTTCATGTGAAACGCTTTGCTTTGGCTCAGTTGAATTTTGTGTCACAGCTAGTTAAACAAAACTAGGAGCAGACAAAGAGAGAACAACACATGCAAAATGAAACTGTATTCAAAAACTCTCTTCAATGAAATACAACAATTTTTAGCACAGATCAATATGTTTTTCAAAAGAGCCAGTAGAATTCAAACTGGGAGAAGAATATACTGTGTTAAAAAGACCTGCAATCAAAACTACAAAAGATAGAATAAATGGCATTTCAAAATTTTCCTTTTCAAGTTTTTGTGAGTTTTTTGTTTTGTTTTGTTTTTGTTTTCTAAAGACAAAACCATTTGCAACAGCTTTGTAAAAGGTTTTATCAGAAATGTTTTGGTGAAACCCTTGGTGGTTGAAATGATCTGTGCTTTTTAATTTAGATTTTGGAGAAAATACAGCCCTTCAGCATTCTTTCAAAGCCACCCATCTTAACATTTCATCTATCTAAAAGACGCTGCAATGCTCAAAGTATCTCCACGGTATATATTTTAGTTCTACAGCAGTCCCTGTAGCTGTGAATCAAGTAATGAATTATACTATGACCAGTATTGCTCACAGAGTTAAAATAAATGTCATATTTTGTTTTATTTGGTATTTATTTGATACTAATAATTGGCATGAAACCTTATTTATTTATTTATTACCTCAGAGAAAGAGGTATGTATTTACAAGTTTCTGAAGACTTCACCTGTGAGGGTAAATCCTCATTCTACAAAATGATAATGCACACAATATCGTAGTAACAATAAGATTCTCTTCCTAGTGTTGTTTAGGCACATTTGTGACCTCTGTAATTATATAAATATTCTATTTCTTGCTGTTGAGCGCTGAGAAGGGCACTGACAGGTTTCAAATGTGATCTTCGCAGGCGCACCAGACGACAAGACATCCGAAATGGGGACCCACTCACCCACTGCTCAGACCTGCAGCACCACAGTGAGTTATGGGCACCACTGAAGTGCAGCTAATTTGTATGGAATTTACAGACTGTGCACAAGTAGAGGAGGAAGCATGTGGGTGATTTGTTGGTGAAATTGTCTCAGAACATCTGCTAAAGATGAATATAATACATCATTATCCCAATTTAGATAGCTTACAATGGCCTGGATCAGATACTGAAGTCTATTTGGGTTTGAGTTTGGGGTTTTTTTGTTTCCCTCAGATAAACAGTTTAAGCATTTTAATTTTCCTGCTTCTCTTCCCTGATAATATCATACCATCACATTGGGCATATTATATCAGAAAAGAATTGCATTTCCTTCATGACATCAAGAAATATGTCCATGTTGCTGTGCATAGTTTGCATAAAATGGTAGTCAAATCAAATTACAAACCAAATGTGTTTGTTACTGTCTTGGCAAAATACAGAGTGACCTTTGTTGTAGGTGTCACACTAAAAGCCCTGAAGATCAGGATGTTCTTGCATCAGGCATGTCCCGATGTGCTTTCAGCATGGCTTTTCTTCAATGTATTTTGGGTTGCTTTTTTGTCAGCTGTTTCATTTTCACAGTGTATTGATCCGCCTCCCTTCTTGACTTGTTTAACTGACAAACTTCTCACAGTTACTAATTTGTTGCCAAACTTTTCAGAAGACCTTCACTTAGAAAATCAAAAATGTCCATTTTGCTGTAAGTGAAGGGAATATTTAGGCAATGCTTCCCTCTGCTGGAAAAAAGTGATTCCTCATGATTGTGGCACGTCTACAGGAACTTTTCACAGAATATTCTGAGTTTGAAGGGACTCATTGAGTCCAGCTCTTAACTGAATGGTCTGTACAAGGATCCTCAACCATGGTGTTACCAGCACCATGCTCTCACCAACTGACCTAATCTCAGGATTAAACCACTCTGAAAAATAAGGAGGTGACTGAAAATGGAGGTACCTCAGAGCCCTCTTGTCCTTCCAGTCTGTGTAATAGCAAAAATGATAAATAGTCCTATATTTTACTTTTGTGTTAGCTATAATTCACTACCAATATGTTTCACTAATAGTTTTCTCTGTCTTCATTTCAATAACTTGAAACTCACAGGTGACATTACTATAGCTTTTCTGATTGTCAGACTCAGGCCAAGTTACTCAGAGGGAAAAGGGGTATTAAAACTGCATGAATAGACTATGGTCAGTATGTAGTTGTCACATTTTGAGAATTCATTAATGTAAAACTAGTTTAGACTTGAACTAGTCAATTGTGACTAGTTCTAGTCGAAAGCTCATAAATTTCCCATTGCATGATATCAAGTAATTCTTACACAGTGAAGATAAGACTATCGTTATATTGAGAATGAGATTTTTAGTTCCACAATAGCAAAGTTTCACCAGGCACTAAACATTGATTTTAATACCAGCAGAAGCATTTCTTAGTTTGACATTTTTACTCTCTGAATTTTTTACTCCTGAGCAAAACTGTGAACTGGTCTACCACAGGTCTGTTCATTTTAATGTTCTATAACATTTGCTAGCTCTGTTTTATACAACTGTAGGTCTGTTCTTTATTTTCATAAATGAAAAAAGCATTTCAAAAAACTTTGGGTTTATATCTTCCCATATTTAGTAAGCAAGCATATTTGTTTGAAAAAGATACTTTCTGTTCAAAGGGAAGAGAGTAATCAGCTTTTTCATTAATATAGTCATGAGAACTCAAGGTCTGGAAAGTTATTATATGGGACCTGATCAAAAGGAGTTTTAATACAGCTTTGCCAAAATGAGCAGAGCGAATACAAAACAAGATAAGACAGCATTAGAAGGATAAGTATGTTACAAAAAATAGTGAGGGATTCCAGTTCTAGACTTGAAGGATGCACTGTCATAATACTTAATGAATGGTTTAGATTGGTCTTAAAAGAAATTTTCTCTAAATTAATTGAGTTGTATAGCCATTACATTTTCCTATATTTACTTGTCATATACACATGATCATACATAGTACAGATGACTGCATTGCCTATAAATTTACTACGCCAACTTATTCTGAGTTTTTTCCTTGTTTATGACTAGTCATTCCCTGGACAACAGATGAAGAATTTGGTTTGTCCCTAGCCAAAAAAGGCTTCAAAAATAATTTACTACTTGTCTAGTCTTTACTACTACTTGTCTTTACTACAGATTTATTTGCAGGAAGTGCCAATTGATTCTCCATGTGAACCAACAAAACAATAAGAAAAGAACACTGTCTTTATGTATAACTTTTAAAGACATTTCAGAAACCAACTTTGCAATCTGTCTGAAGCAATAATATTTTTAATAAGGTTTATGTAGCATTTTCAGTTGCTCTTTGGTACAAATGTATAGGAAGTGTAAAATGACTACACAGCAACATTAGGGGGAGCTGAGGATCCTTCACTGTACAGCTGTTTGCCCAGACATAATGTTTAAAAGTATGGTCACCTTTGTGGCAGCTAAAGGAGAACTTTTGTTTAAGTGTAACATACTAGAGCTATCAAGAAATAATCAATTTTGGGTTTTTTTTGAAGAAGAACTTGTTAAAGAAGAGGTACCTTTTTTTTTTTTTTTTTTTAAACATGATTTGTCCCAGGGGAAGTTCAAAGAATCACTCTGAATTAAACTGAGATTCATTCATCTGCAAAGCAATCTTGGTATAAGTACTTAGCCTTTCATACTTCTTCGGTTGTGTCAGAAATTATGTACTTAAAGGATATTTATCAGGGTAGTAAACTGATACTGCTGTTGGGTTCATTTTGGGAATTACTTCTTTCAGACAGGATTTTGGGCTGAAATGCATTACCAACTTCATGACTTCTATAATTTTCTAATTTCTCCAGCTGCTTTTTTGAACTTCTTAGACTTTCATTCTTCCATCCAATCTCTTCAGCTTCTCAGTCCCAAAGCTGCACTCTGATCCTGTGATTATTCCATCACTGCTTACTTTCTTGCACTCCACGTGCTCAATATTGCATTAACTTTATAGACATTTCTGGACCCGCCTTCTGCTTCTTCAAATCATGGAAATGGAAATTGAAGGATCTCTAAAGGGCTTTCTCTCTCATTCGTGTCTGTCACCCATATTGTGTTTTCTGCAGCTGTGAAGAAATGTGAGGAGGACTTACCCACTTTCCACAGTGTTCTCTAACACATTAGAATGTCATAGACCAGATCCATGGAAACAAAAGTTTGATATGGTGTCAGAATGAGCAGTTTCTCAAAAAACTTGTGACTAGCTTCTTAGATACTAAGAACATTCTAGGTACCTAAGTTTTCCAGGAGAAATTTCTGTATATACTTAAAAATATGCTGCTACTCATGGGCCATAGGATCTTTACCAAAGAAATGCCTGTTTTTGTCCTTTTTACTGATATTTATGATTTAGAAAACTACCTCCCTTGAATCTAATGAGAACAGTGTAGCATGTGATCTGCCCCTGTGTAATTCACTTGAACTAAGCCATATTCAGGAAAGCATAATGAAGTGGAGCTGCAAGCCCCCTAATGAGTAATCTGCTAGTTAAATCATCCTTTTAGGATACTGGAGATGAGGACCCAAAGTTCACTTAGGCTTAGAAATTTGACTTGATATTCCTACTTCCAATACAAATACCCAAACTATCCGATTGCTGTTGTTGAAGATGGGCCATTCTGCAATTACAATTCAGGGAGCCTGGGAGAGGAATTGAGACCGAGCGTGCATCCTGGGGTGAAATCCCTGTGTTTTCATCCTTTATTATGGAAGCCTGTAAATCACTGTTTCACAGAAACACATCACTGGAGCAGTAACATATGTGTTCCAGGCTATAAAAGGGGATCTTTTCTACTAAGTGTCTTATGCTGAAGGCCTGTATGTGTTGTCTGTTGTGGATCCAAGTTCAGATATCAGCTTCTCTCTGTGTGAAGATATCTGATTGCCCGTTTAGCCATATGAATTTTGTTCCTTAATTAGAGTATCTAACTTGAAACAGAAGAATTCAGTACATCAGTCAGCCAATGACAGTGTTAAATCTGGACCCATCAGTTATCATTTCCAATCTTTATCTTATCACTTCTAACTCTATTCAGTTAATCTCTTCACATACTTCCAGTTCCTCTGTTTCAATGACATGAATTCACCTGTGCTCCATCTCAGACCCCACCACCTTGGCTATATTCTATTCCAGCTCTTTTACCCTTCTCTTGCTCCTTTGCTTTCTAATTTATTCCTCCACTGCTCCCTACCTTCCTGACCCATAGCTGTACTGACATTCTTCACAGAAATGTGGTGTATGAGAGATGTCATAAAAGTTGTTTCACTCTGTTTTTAATAGAAAACCCCCCTCACTTGGTTAAAAAGTCCACAATCCAGCAGAGGAAGGCAAGCAAGCCCATTTCCTTTTTGTTTAGTGTTAATAGGCCATTTGATGTTTTCTGAGAACTGGGCAAGCACAAGTCCTTATTCTGCTCCACATCCCTTCTGCCATCCTCTCTCAGGGCTGAAAGCCATTATTGAAAGTCACATGTGATTCTGTATCAGCATAAGCCCGGACCTCAATTTTTCTTTTACCTCTGTCACAGTCATCTAGCAAACAGCCTGTGTTTGCCAAAAAACATGGCCAGTTGGGAGCAAACAAAACTGGACAAAGGGTTTCTCTGATGGGGTTTTAAATAGACATAATTTTCCTGTTAAAGCATATCAAAAGCAGTTTCTTAAAGATTTCCAGTGCTAAAAATCAAACGTGAAAAATGGAAAGAAAGACAAAGAATGGCAAAGAGTCAGGAAACCCCATGAGATCAACATAGTGTTAAACAGCCTACCCACCCCTTCCTCCTCATCTACTCTTCAGGATTATTGTTCTGTTGCCACTTAAGTCCATACCAGCATTTTAAGGAGCTAAAGTGGAGAGTTGAAACATGATGCCTTAAAGCCTCTGCGGTATTGGAGAAGAATCAAATACCATATAAGTCCGATAGCTATGTGATATTTCCAGCAAGTTGATGAATATCTTGAAACATGTTGTTACAAAAGGAAGTAATTTATTTAACTTTCTTTTCCCCCTCCCATAATGTCTGGTTTATTAACCTCATTACATTTCCATAAATTATATCAGTATGAGAGGAAATGATTAATTGAAGATCATTTCCTCAAAAACATTATTCCTGGTCATTAACAGCTTCAGCAAACTGCAGTGCCATATAATCTAAACACATTATTCTACTTTTAAATAGCCTCATGTTTTATTACTTTGCTCTAAAGTATTATGACCATAGAGCCCAGGAGGCATCATTACAAACATTCTGCAGCTACACCCTGAGTTTTCTCATTGCGTGCAGTTTGCTATTAAAAATTCTTGTCATGTCCTAGATGTTTTCCTTGATGAATAATGATGAGGCTTACAAAAAATTTCACAATTAAATTCATTAACTTCACATATTGAGATGTTAACAGCTGTTAGGATTTAAAATACAATTAAAAAAAAAAAAAAAATAAAAGCCAGTAAAACAACAACAACAAAAAA
Source organism: Hirundo rustica (assembly GCF_015227805.2). Lineage (NCBI taxonomy): Eukaryota > Metazoa > Chordata > Aves > Passeriformes > Hirundinidae > Hirundo > Hirundo rustica. The sequence goes on from NC_053453.1 coordinate 8,541,380, forward strand.
ACACCTACCATGGGTCCTTACAAAGACAGAGGTGTTGATGGAGATTTTTCAAATGGTATGCTGATATGGGGGAAGTTTTTTTTTTTGATTTTTATTTTTAAACAATTTAATGAAGCCCAAATTCTAAACAAAACAAACAAACAAAAAAATGCCTAGCAATTAAGGGTTAGTTTCCTGGTAATTTTTTTGTTCTCTTTTTTTTCATGCTTTACAGATAACCCAAATGGTCAGGCCCTGGAGGAGAAGATTATTTATGGAGTAGAGAATAGCAGCACTTTCCTTGAGTGCAGTCCGAAATCTCAGCGTGCCGTAGTCTACTGGCAATTCCAGAAACAAAATGATGATCGCAAAGAAGAGGTACAGTAAAAAAAAAAAAAAAAAGAGAGAGATGCAACTAACTTTCTCTATAAAGATAGACTTCAGTCTGAGTCATTCACAGAATAATTTTAGTTGAGCAGAACTTCTCTGGAATATATGATATCCATCATTCTTCAGCATATTCTCACTCTTATTACCATAAAATCCTGTAAGCTCCTTAATAGGTTTTACAGATTGTTACAGCAGCAAGTATTCATATCCTGTCCTTGCTCAGACTCCCTGCAAAACACACTGGTTTGCATCAAAGATCCCAGAAACAGAAAAAGTTAACACTCTGTCACCTGAAACATCATGCAAAGATTATATGAACTTAAATATCACAAAGGCCTTAAAATTGCCTTTGAGAAAAAGCTGAACTGCTTTCTTCTAATCATATTGTTTGACTGAAGCGCAGTCTGGCAGGAGCATCCCATATGCTGCACGCTCTGAGACTTTACTGCCGATAACAGAGAATGAAAAACTGAAAGCTGTAGTGGACGCAAGAGTATAAAAACTTTTATTTTCATCAAAAGCAGTATTCATAGAGGCAGAAACACTTATTTTCCCAGTTCACATTATGCTGAGATGATACTTTATTTTTTCTCCTTCTCTTGTCACCAACATTCTTATGTTATTAATCACCCAAGTTTTCAAGTGGTATTGAGCCAGGTCACATATCTTAGGAGAGAACAATCTGCTCTGGTAGGTAGGGAGGTCAAGCTAGGGAACAAAAAATTTTGTTACATTGAAGTATTTGTAAGTATATATACATGTATTTAAATCATGTTCCAAATAGTTATATTAGCTGCTTTAAATATTTTTTGTTTGTTTGCATAAGTAGTAAATTACTAAGAATTTATTCTCGGTGAGAGAACAGCAAATGGGTTTGTGCCTTTTCTGTTTGCAGCAGCATGTGCATTCAGAGAAAAAAGTTACATTCTAGATAGGAATTAATTCAGAAAAAAACCAGTATTTTGAACAGCTGCTTTTTGAATATTAAAATTATGAGATTTGATTCTTAGTTGCTTGTTTGTCAGTTTTCCACTTAGGTAGAACCCACTTCTATACATGAGGGTTTTTATAGTAAGGAACAACAGGAAGACAAAGAAATTTTCCTGAAAATGGATCTAGATATGACTAAGAGATAATGGTGAATGTAACCTCAGTAGTACAACCAAATGAATCCATGTAGACTCTGCTGATTACAGGCTCAGATCTTCTGTAATCTTTCTGGCAACTCCATCTGACATAGTTGAAACAGACCTTTATTCAGCAGCAGTAGTTACTAAGGAGTAAATTTCTAATTCCCCAAACTCTTGGCATTATATCAGTTTTTCCAAAAGATTTGAGTCTTTCATGATAACAGATGACTGGCAAATGACTGGTTTTCCATTTTTGTGGTTTTGGGAATTCTTGGCCAAGTCTTACCAGTTAAAAGGAGCAGTAATAAAGAAGTATCATGGTTAGAGGTTAATGTAGTACATATATGAAAAATAACTATTGAAATTACCACTTTTTTCCCCAATACAGATAAAAGTGGGTGATCACATGATCCGGACAGAACAGGGCTTATTGCTACGAAGTCTTCACCGGAGAGACTCTGGTGTTTATTTTTGCCATGCTGTGGAGCACGGCTTCATGCAAACCTTGCTCAAGGTGACCCTTGAAGTGATCGATAATGACCACCTGGAAGAGCTGCTCCATAAAGAAGAAGATGGTGATGGCTCCAAGATCAAGGATGCGACCAACAGCATGACCCCCAGCCAAAAGATCTGGTACAGAGACTTCATGCAGTTGATCAACCACCCCAATCTCAACACAATGGATGAGTTCTGTGAGCAGGTTTGGAAAAGAGACCGCAAACAGCGCCGGCAGAGGCCTGCCAATGCGCAGGTGAACACAAATAAGTGGAAGCACCTACAAGAGAATAAAAAAGGTAGAAACAGGAGGACCCATGAATTTGAGAGGGCACCACGTAGTGTCTGAGCTACATTACCTCTAGGAACCTCATCCAAGTAGAAACTTGTATAGACAGATAACTGGAAAAAATGCAATATTCATGAACTTTTTCATGGCATTATGTGGATGTTTACAAGAGTGGAAAGTTCAAACAGTTTCCACTAGGTTTAAATAAAATCCATTTCTAACTTTCCTAGCAAGTCCTTCCTCTCTCTGATTCTAAAACCAGAAAGACAAGAGTTTCAAGAATGATAACTCACCTGGACCTAGCTTACTGCGCAAAAACTTGTGCAAGTATTCAGCAGGCAAGTTTTGCTTTCTCTTTTGACGGAGATATAAAGAAAATGCTGTATTTCATGCTGTCATCTTACAGAAAAGAAAAACAAGCCCCACCTTTCATCATCAGCACTACCATTTCTAGACTTATATAAAACTGCATGAACTCATTAAGCTGATGAACGTCTAAACACGTGATTGGACACAAGGATTTTGTTCTTGTTTTGTCTACCAGTTCTCCTGTTTATATGTGCTAGAAGAGGAAAAACAATGCTGAATGAGATTGATTATAGAAATCTGAAAAACATAAGCCATCCATCATCTGGAAGAAAAAAAAGTGGAGTACACTGGCCTACTACTGATGACTTCTTTCAGCTTTGATCTAAAGATGTATTTTATTAAAAGTATAATTTAAATGTACCATGAAAAAATATGCAGCAAACATTAGCTCTTTTCTAAAATAGATTAGACTTATTGTCTTAGAAATATCGTACTTTCTAATTATTGGTTTAGAGGAAAAAAGACAACTTCCAATTATGACTGCTTTACTCTTTTGTTTGAGAAAACTTCCAGGGGAGCTGGTCACACTGCAGTTAACCTCCTTCCCTGTCACTAATGTATATGACATGTAACTTCAAAGCAGTTTTAAGCTATTTTAACATGAAAGTCACTGTATAGGATGGACGTATTCAGCATTCTGTTTTTCTAAGTATGGTATTTGAAATTATTCAACTTGTATAATACCTTGCTATAGATTGAACCAATGAAGAGGAGAGCATTGATTTTCAGTTGTATATTTTTTTTAATTAAAAAAACATAGCATTAAAATACCCTCTGCTAATTACACTCTTGCTTTCTTGGTTCGTATTTGTGAATGCTAATATTTAAGTACTGATGTTCATAGACTGTCATATATCCACGAGCAAAGCTCACATTCAATTTCAGGAGTTGTGTTCCCAGCTCTGTGGTAGAGATTTGTCCACACTACTGACTCTCAGTGCTCTGTTCTTTCTGTGGGCCAGATCACCAAAATGCAAAGAAACAGCGCTAGGCCATGAAAATAACAACCCCAAAGCCAGCTCCCCATTTTAAGATCTGAGGGACAGTTTTATCTATGGGTAAAATTTGCTGAAGTAGTAAACTGGTGAAGTTCAGCTTAAGACCAGCTTATATTAACAGAAAATTTGGTCCTGCACTTCTGTGTTATTCTATATACAGAAGAGCAACGGGGTAAGACAGACAATGTACTGGCATCATGAGTGTCAGTTTAGGGTTATAAGTAGTGGATTTATTCACCTCAGCACAGATGTGCCTTTGGTCCCCAGTTCTATGGTGTCCAGTTCTTTTGAGATCATCTTTCTCCAGCCTCCCATATTTTACCTTGGTAGAGTCTGTAAATGACATAATTTCAAGTAATGTCATTGTGGGGAAAATTACTAGAACAAAATCCTTAGTTTGCTAAAGGAGCTTTTATATAAAAGTGTGTCTGCACTGATGACTGGTCTGTTTTGTTGTTATTCACTCTGTGGTACTTAATTTATCAATTTATTTCTCCACTTTCAATCAGCCTTATCAGATACAATAAAACACAGCTGCCGCGACAGCATTTCTCACAATGTGCCCCAGTCTCCTTGCCACTCACTAATTCAAGTATCCTTCTGCTTAGTGAAGCCTTGGCTTCTTGCCTCCGTAGAAATTAGATTTTCAGTAACAGCCAAGTTACTTCAGTCCCCTTTGAATCCTTTGGAGGAGATGAACTTGCAGGATTTTTTTGTCATTTAATTCTTCAGAAAAAAAGTCATTGAATAGGCTAGGACAAGGCTGTAGGGCCATGATTTAAGAAAGCACTTGGGAATTTATTTTTGGAGCAGCTTTAAGTCTCTCTTATGTTTAACCTGACTCTTGTGAACTTCAGTATGCTGGTAAATTCCCATTATTTCATGATATGCTGAATATGGATGAATTAAAACACATGTTCGACTATGTCCTTTTCTGTGCAGAAGTATTAATTTTTCAGCTCAGCGTATGGTTAATTTCTGAGTACTGTTGTCAAATGAATTATTTAATTTTAATCACAGAACATTCTTTAGTCTTTTGTGAAGGGCTATTGTGTACTATCTAGTTACTACAACACTCTTTCTTAAAGAAGGAAACAGTTTTAAAATGAACCTTGGAGAATTTAGTGGGAAAAATACAGATTGATTTCAATAGACCTCAAATCACTTTGTTTCCTTTTTTACAGATTCATGGAATTGCTATATAACTTTTTTTTTCTCTTCCATATTCATAGCAACTGGTTCTACAGCAACCTGCTACAAAAAAACTGAACCAAAACCATCATCTTTCACAATGCATGAAGAGGGAACATTTTAAATAAAGTCAGAAATCTAAGATAGGTTTTTCTATACTGAGAAAGATAATCTGTGGGGACAAAAATATGGAAGCTGCAACATTTTTACCGTGACCTGGCAGTCTCATTGAACAATTGATATGATTGTATCTTACAAACTTCAACCCAGTCCTCACTGACATGAGTAGTCTTGTTTAAGTTTTTGTATTTGTTTATATAAAGAAGAGGGCAGAAAAGCAAGCCAACAGTGGACATTTTTGATTTTTAGGTTCATGTTATGATCAAGTTAAAGCAACATGTAATACTGATGTGAAATTAACTTTTTTTTGATAAAGCATAGGCCTTCATGAATTAATGTATAGGAGGATGCCCTGCAGCTTCAGTAAGATTCATACCCTTGTTTATGTCATTATTATTTAAAACAACAAAAGTTTGAAGATAAAGAGTAAAATGGTATTTCTGTAAATGGCCAATAAAACCCTCTAAACCTCTAGTTACAGACTTCAGGAAAAGTAAGTAAAAATTTGTGTTTAAGCTGGAGAGAATTTATAACCAGAAAGATCTATTTTCATTTGTTTTGAGATATCCGTCTGCAAAAACCAAAATATATTGAATCTTATTCTTACTCATCTACTCTTTGCACTTGCACAGATCACTGAAATGGGAAATCTTTCTATGGCTCCTAAAACCTGTATGGTTATGTTAAATTATAACATCAAACTGAGAAAATGTGCATCTTTGCAAAACAAAGTCGAATCTTCATGACCCAATAAAGTTATTATGTAAAAAAATTAAATTAAATGCATGTGAATGCGCATTTACTGTTCCTTTTTATGTATTATTTAGTGAATATCAATTGTATGTGTTTAATAGTTCAGTTTTTGCTACCTACACATTAGTCAAAAGAGATGTAAATATTTTTGACTAGATAAGGAGGTACAGTGTAAAGTACTGTTATCTAGAGGTACTCCATTTCGGTGTGTTCAGCAAAATACTAAAATGCAAGATTTTGCCACACAGGTGATAAGGTGGTTTATTTGCTGTATCAGTGTCTGAGTTGTGCGCTTATTCTTTAAACGCATTCCTCACTGGGTAGTAAATAATTCCACTTCTGTATTTATCACTTCAATTCAGATGGGAACTAGAAAACTGGAGAGAAAGTGTAATGAAACTGCTGCTGTAAATTATTTCTTTTAGCATGTATTCAGTTGTTAAATAAACATTTCTTCCAAATATTTGAAGTTCAGCGTCTTGACTGTTTATGCGGAAATGTGCCCTGTAACCTTCATGAGCATATGGAGTGCATTGTTGCCAATATAATGCTATCAATGTGCATGAGCTCTGTTTATTAGGCCAGAAGGATTGCTATTTGTATTAATGGCATTTTTTGTTTCTTTTTTGGAGGCTACAAACTAATAAGCCTGAAATGAAAGACTTGAACTTATCTTCAGCCTATCTTTTGGCACAGCTGCTGAGCTTGTGCAGATAAAGCCACACATACACACACCCCCACTCTCCCCTCTGCCCATAAACTAAACTGTAAATCAGCCTGGAAGCCATGTGAATATGAGCAAGCTGCTGTACTTGATGAAATTTCACTCTGTGCAATGCTAATGGCTTAGAACAGCTATGCTGCTTCCCTTTGGAAACTGGCTTGAACAGAAAGCAAGTGGAATAAATCAGGTTCTGTCTGTTACCAACATACCCTTGTATCCTTAGGTAAACTTAGCAGCTGTTTGGAAGTGCTTAGGGGCTCCATCTAAAAGTAATGTGCTGTGGCACTAAGCATTGTGCAAACAGCTAATAGGACAAACGGCTGTTCTGGAAAGCATGAAGTTTAAATACACCAGACAAGAAGTGGAGGAAGGAAAGTATTGTTATTTCCATTTGCACATACAGAATTGGAGAATCAACCAGTAGTACTGAGCCGTCACTAATCCATTCAGCCTCATTGCTCCTTCCTGTAGAGCAAGGATAGAGGAGTCAGGTTCAAAAGGATGCTGTAAGGATATTTTATGGTTACTACTGTTCTCTGAAAATGGAAATAAGCCCAAGCAGCAGCAGCCAAGTGACATTAAGTGGATTACAAAAGATGCTGCAAATACAAAAAGGACAAAATAATTACAGCAAGCCATGAATCTGCTAATCGAAAAAGTGGTAATTTTGTATTTCTGTGGCCAGTGCATGGCTTATAAATACAGAGGAAGACCCTTTTTTCTGGATGCAGAAGTGGCCTTTGCTAGAATTCCCTGCAGAGCACAGGTAAAATGAGTGTCCTCTGTTACTGCTCTGTATGTTGCCAGGGACATACAATGCCTAGGGGCCACCTTCAATGACAAGGAGTGGGAAGAAAGAAGAAACATTTCAGATTTTATGCTTATTTGTTCTTATATACAGGTACACAGATAGACAGATATACATTTAAACAGCCAGCTTTCAGTAAGATGAAATCCTCTTTTCTCTGAAGGATTTGAGGCTCTAGATGTAATTCTAGAATCGTAATCTCTGAATACATTTGGTGGTTTCAGCTATAAATTGTTATAAATGTTTCCTCTGTGATGACTGAAACACACAATTTTGTTTCCTTACAGGTCACATTCACTGAGCTCCCCATCAAACATCCATTTAATGTCAGGCAAAGTTGTGCTGTTTTGCCCAAAGTGTAAAACAAAGGGACTATTATCTCTCGAATGCTCAGTAACAGGATACAAGCAGATCAGAGTAGTAGTGGCTCAGCCAGCTTCTTTGCTCCCCATAAATACTTGCATGAAAGGTTGGAGGAGCTTCATAGAAAAGCTAGAAACGGTGGAGAAGAGGCCTTATTTGGGATCTTTTTGTCCTGGAATTTGTAAAAAGTTGGCATTCTGGAGAACTTCAGAATGATCCAAGCTAAATCCCAAAGCTCTAGTGAAGTAGTATCCAAACTGAAAAAGTTTCAGTTGGGTTAAGAAAGCAAACTCCCATTTCTCTCTTAGCTATTTCTCACCCCTCAGGAAGTGAGTTTCCACTTGCCTCAATATTAACCCGAAGTTATTACAGTCCTTGTTGAAAGTTACTCTCTTCTTCGACACGCCTGGGGAACCCCATTTCTGATGATCAGCCCTCCTTGAGCTGCTTTTGTGTGCAAGAGCTCCAGTCAAACTATCACACCTTCTACTCTTGTGACATCTGTTAATACTAGGCCTAAAAACATCCCGTTCTCATGCACAGGTATAAAATCAGGCCTTGGTGGGCAGCAAAAAAACAAGTCTTCATTGAGCTATGAGGTCCATGCAAGAATATTGAGGTATGCAAGAATATTCCTGTCAGGAGGTTTTAAGGGATGGAAAGCTTCTGGTGTGGGGTCTCTGAGGACCTGCCAGCCAGAGCCTGACCCCCACATCCAGGACAGGGCTGGCAAGGGGACAGGTGGGACAGCTCCAGCCCCTGGCTTCAGGCACATCTCCTGAGCATCAGCCCCAGGTGGATCTGGCTTGACACGGCCCATGGGCAGGGTTGTGTGGGATTGGAGATGGAATCCTGCAGTCTCTCTGGGGCAGGCACTGAGTGCCAGGAGCTGCAGTTGGGTCTGGGGCTGTGGGCAGGATGGGATGAGCCCCCGAGTGGGCTGAGTCATTAGGGCTCCTGCAATCAGGTGAACCTGGTGCTTGCAGCCAAGGAGGCTCAAACACCCCTCCTGGATTGCTTTTAATCACCCCAGGTCACTTGTCTTCCACATTCAAAGTCAGTTCTCTGCCTTCTGAAAGCCTTCGATAAACCAACACTACTGTAACAGCACGATTTGCTTCCAGTTTGATGGGGTCAGTTTATTTGATGTTGAAATAAAAAGGTAAATGCACACCAAACAGTTGCTAAGAATTATTATGCACAGGATCATAACACTTTTTCTTTAATCACAGACAACCTCATGAAAATAACTGGCCTTCTCCCCACGAGTGAGCCTACCAGGTCTGTGTGTGCACAGCCACATTCCACAGAGCTGCATTTGAGGCACCTGGGACAGGTTTTGAAGGATGAATCTGTTTTCATGAACAGGCCCAATAGTTTTTCAGGCCATTCCCCCTTACAGCCTGGTGTAAATTAAATCTGTGTCCTGTGAGCAAAACTCTACACCTCTCAACATGGGGTACCCCTGCAGCCTGTATTACTTTTATGCTTTATCCAAATATATTGTATTCTTTTCTCTGTGAGTTTCATTGTCATCTTTTCTTGTAAGCATGTTAACATTAATTATGATTGTTTATGCAGAGGCAAATGAAGATGCATGTTTCTGCATGGAAGAAGGATAAAAATATTGTGGTAATTCTGTTAGATCTACTACATCAAGTAAATATCAAATATGACTTGAAATTCTCATATCTTGCTATAGCTGTGGACAGGAGAGGAAAAGAGCAGACAAAAGAAATACAGACATTTCAGCTATGTTTTGCAATCATCATTTCCTTAAGCCCTTAACATTTCATATGTCACTTTTTTTCTGGGCTTATAGCACTATATAGAAAGCATGCATTCCTACAAAATTTTGCTGCTTTTGCTGAACAATACTACACTGAATAACTCCATAAATCAGGCCAGAAGGACTGTGCTGGTTCCTCTGAAGAAGGCTTAACTTACCTCTTCTGTTTGTTATTTTTATTATTATAACAGGACTACTGCTTCTCTTTTTGTAAGGGTTTTGTCAGCGCTTTTATTCTAAAGCTCTATTTTTAGGGTTTTATAATCTTGTCTACAATTTAAAGATTTTAAGTATCAGCTTTCAATCAACAAATAACTTTACAGCATGTTGAAATAAATTGCTAAACTGTGATCAAAATTCCATTTTGAAAACAAACTAAAAAAAGATTACAACTTTAGCCATGTCAGGTAGTTGTTTTAGTGACTGTGCTGTAAAAAAAATTTTGAGTGGGGTAAAGCTCAGTGAGCATAATGAAAATCTGCTCAGTGAGCATAATGAAAATCTGCTCACCTCGCTGGACTTTGGGTTTGTGTTTGAAACATCCATGTGCTTATCAGAGGTCCTGAATGAGACAGCAGCTTAAGCACATTCTTCTCTAATTATTTGTGACTGAATCACCCACTGCTGCTCCTAGGATATGCCCTGGACTAGAACATTTTCTTGCTTCATGCCTGTCTCTTCATTTAAGCTGATTTTTAGTTGCTGCTCTATGTGAAGATAATGTAGGCTCAATTCTTTCCCCAGCTGAACAGATGTCTGATGTCCAGCACAGATGAAAAAGACTGATTGTGCTCTTTTGCATTCTAGAGAGTTAAGCAGAAGTGATATTATTTTGCTCTGTAGTATTTGAAATTTAAAGGATGGAACTGATCTGGATCTGTTAGAGCACTGTGGAATTTTTCACTTTATTTCCCTTTATTAATGAAAGATGTGCACACACCACTCTTACAAACATGCCAATGCTTCTAGAAATCAGCAAGTTGTAATTTTTGCCTGTAATGCTAACCAATATACTTAGCTAGATCCTCACCCAAATAAATAAAGCTGTGTGCTCCACCACCATTTCTGTTGACTGGAATCCATCAAACAGCCAGGGTATTGAAAGGTACGAATTCAATCCTTGTGCTATTCACTACGGCTCAAAATGTTACTTATGAAAGCTAAACAGTTCGATGCCAGTGTAAAGCAATAGAATGTAACAGGGCTTCAGCTATGATAAATGTTCCACATATGTATCTGTGATCTTCACAAGCTGGAGGAAGAGAAACGGCTGAATGTAGAAAAATTAAACTATTTGTAGTTAAGAAAATCTTCTTCTTTTTTTTTTTTTTTTTTTTAAGCTTTGGAATTTGGAAGAAGATGAAACCTTAAGTGAAGCTCCAGGGATGCTTCCAGGTATTGTGCCATCACAAATTATAGTTTGCTTATAATCTCTATGTAAATCATGACAAATCTTTCTAGGACCATTAAAGGGTTAGAGGCAGTCTGTGGATGGAAATTAAAAGCACCACAACATAATATCTGAATGCTTTTTATTGAGAAAAAAATGAAAAAAAAACCAACATTATTTTAGTATAAATAGGGAACAGGAACACAAAATGCAGTTTCCCTTTCAAGTCTCACTGTCTCCTATATTTTATTTTATTTTATTTATTTTATTTTATATTATATTTTTAAATGTAGAACAATATTTTATATTTTGTCACAAGTATGAATGTTGCTTTTATTACAAACATTGAACATTCTTGTGTTCCTTGCAAGCCAGTTAAAAATAGATGTCACTAAGAAAAGAAATGCTTACCAAGTCCATAAAATGGACTGTATAACTGTTAACCTTGACTCTTACACTAGTTGGGTCAGTTAAATTTATATAGTAGAACCAGCACATATATCACAGAGTTAATGTGATCTGTTGAGGGATACTCACTCATTTTCTCAAGGCAAGGCAGTGTACTGCTATTTCCTCCTTTCAACTGACTTCCCAAAGTGGAACTTAATTTGTAAGTGCCAAGAAATTGCATCCCTAATCCTTCCAATCATTCCAATGACTCCTACCAGGCAGCTGATCCTGAATGAAGCCTGCAATATTTTACCTCTCACTTCTTCAATCCAGGATTTTACCCCAATACTAGAGATCTCCATAAGGATTTATCCAAATCATCAAAATAGTATTAGACCCACAATGCTAAAAGAATGAAAAATATTAAGCATTTCCATAATAAATATAAGAAGCAGTTACAATCACAGGTAACCTCTAAAGACCCAGTTCTCTATTAGAAGGATAAAGTGGTACATGCACGTGCACTGGGCTCTTCCAGTTCATTCAAGCATTGCAGGCATAATGAACTACTAAAAATAAGGAAAAGTTCTTGGAAATGAGTGAAATCTGCTTCCATCATAGCTCTTGGAAATTCCACCATTGTCTTTAATGGAACAGGATCAAGCCAGGATTTGCATTTCCTGCCATGAGTCACTAAAAGCAATGGCTTAAGGTATTCAAAGTCAGGCTCTGTATGGAAACCTTCTTTGGTATCAAATTAATAGAAGGAGGTGCAGAAACAGTGTTGCATTTCTAATAACATTAAGCTGCTATAGATAAGACATGTTTTAGCCCTGATTTTTAATTTGAATTTTAGGTACAATGGCAAGAAATGTTAATTTGAACTCCCTATTTGATTCACATAAAAGTTTGCATTTCTTTTCTCACTCTGGAGTGGTTTGTCAGCTGTGGTCACTCAGAAAGGTGACTTGAAACACTTTCAACACCATACAATGACCCCCCCAGATGTCAGCAGAAGAACCTGATATTTGAAATAGACTTTGAGAAGAAAACTAAAGAGAATGGTCAATTTTTCATATAAACACATATAGGGAGTATAAGCTTCTAGTATTATCAAGAAGGATATTTTCGCATCATAAAAAGAGCTCAGACTGAATTTTAAGCCAACAGTTTCAAGTCTGGGTTTTCTTTTTTCAGCATCTTCTCGGAAGTGATGATGTATAAGAATGGATTAATATAGAAAGTATGATACTTGTCTTAAATAATTGATGTGTTTCACTCAGTTTCATATTTCAGAAAAAAAAGTACAGCGTGCCTTAGAGAAAAACTGTTCTTCAAGAGTAGTAAGGAGATAAGATGCTCAGAAGGGAACTTTGTTCCATGTGCTCATCATGAAGACACCTTATGATTTAAGTTTTCAAGGACAGTTTTCTCTTTCTGGAGCAATGTGGAAATGTAGGTTGCTTGGATATGTTCAGGGCTGTTCATTCAGTTAGAGTTAGACATAATCATGTTAGAGTTTTGAGAGGCTGAAATAAATCTGCAACACATTAATTAGCTTGTGGGTTATTATGAAGGCACTGTAAACCAAGGTTTCATCATGATGGACTGTATATCTTTCTGGATTACATAGTAAATTTCTGTATTATTTTTATGATGTATGTGTATCTTTATCTGTTTCATCAGAAAAATGGTGGTTTAGAGTAGTAAAAATGTATTCACTGAATGTGTTGTCAAGGTTCAGAACTTCACAGAGAAGCAGCTGGAGGTATTTAAGAGACTTGTAGATGTGATTAGGGGCATGGTTTAGGACTTAGCAGGATTCGGTGTACATTTGGACTACAAAAAAATACATTTTCCAACCTAAGTTACTCTAGAGTTTTATAAATTTTAAGTTGTAAAGCTTCACTATTAGGACCCAAGAGTTCATTCTTACTAACTCTTCTTAACATAAGAACATAATGAACAAGTGTTCTGGGTCAGACTAGAGATCCATCTTGCCCAATGACCTGTCTGAAACACTGGTAGGAAGTCAATGTGCACATAAGACTATAACAAAATACAAACAAACAAAACCCCCAAACAAATACAGTCATAGTTCCCCAGAATAATCTCCTAGCTTTCGACTGTTTGATATCTGATAAATTCATTCCTGTTACTTTTACTGGGACAGTCTTTGAGTAATCCGTCTGCAGTCATCTTGTTTGCCTCCTTTAAATAATTACATTAGCAGATTCACCTAGATTTTTTTTTCTACCCCACATACAGTAGTTCTAACCTCTAATTTCAGATGAAGTTTGCTAATTGCATTCTGTCTATCTGATAGTCACAATGTATTTCTGCTTAGGTTAAATGATAATTTGGTTCTTGTTTCAGCATTAATAATATTTGTTGTAGTTTAACAACAGTTCTGCTTCAAAATGAATAATCTGGTTCTTAAATATAAGACCCCAAAGTACACTCTATGTCTCCACATAGAGAAGAATTTTGCAGGTAAATACCTAAACTATACTAAGATATTAAGAGATAACAGATATTAAAAACTCCTATGTAGCATTCAGTGCCAGTTTTTATTTACTGGTGTAAAAAATTGTAGAAAACTTATGAATTACAGTATTTAATCAGACAATACACAAGTAAGAAGATGACCTGTACCAAAATGGTAATTACAGCCTACAGCACCAGAGCAGGTCAATACAATAGTCAGCTGGGAAGAACCACCAGACAATACTGAGATGCTACTGATTAGTCTAATAATAGCTTTATTTTTATTACAACAGCTAAAAAGCTATTGCTGAGCATTGTATTATGAAATGGCAAAGACATTTTCACTGAAAACTGTGAGAAAACCAATTACACAGCTGAAACTCCGTAGAACAATGCAAAAAAAATGGGATTATACTTCTATCATTATCCATTTTATTTTTATAAGCATGACGGGAAACCAATTATGATGACAGCTGTGATAAGTCTTCTTTAAAAATTATACTGATTATGTCTTGTTTCCCATTACCCATATGAGGAATAACTAGAAAGAAAAATAAACCTGATCCCACATGCACAGTACAGCCTAGTATCTTCCTAATTCACTCTAACAGCTGCTTAAAAAAACTGAAGTCAGTGAATAATCAAATTAAAACTCTGTAAGTAGCCACTTTCTTCCTAGAAGTATGATTCAAATCAATAAAAATTAGGATTATATTATGTTGTTTATTATATGCATTGTTCTTCCTACCTATGTAGCTTCCAAAATACCCTCAGGGATTCATTGTTTCGTGTATGAGCTTGTGTGTTTTTCTATGATGGGGGTGAAGGTTGCAGTGGATGTCAGTGTATACACGTGAACATTTAGCACATTGCCCACAATCAGAATGGGATTGGAATGGAATAACAGATGACTGAAAGAGGAAAGACATCTGTATATATTTGAAACCACATTGATTATTTATCTTGGCGTTTGTTCATAACTAGTAGAGTAAAAGTGCCTCTTCCATAAAAAGTTAAATAATTTTTTAAACTAAATTGAAGGATTATGTATTAGATCCTTATCAAACACTAGCCTTTTAAATTTATTATAGAGATAGCCAAAATTACTTCAATATTTCATTAAAAAACATGTATGTTTTTCTTAACTTCTTTTATGAATGGTCTTTCATTTCATGGGCTCCTTTTAATATTATAAGAAATGGCACAGCTTTTTGTAGGGAAAGAGTAATCAACCAAAAAATCCCTTTTTAAAAACTTGAATTTCTCCTAGAAATCTTCTTAGTAAGTATTATTTTCCTCAAACTGTTTGGGGCTTAGAGTTATCATATCTTGACAAAGCTAACATTAATTTTTATTAATTATAAGCAATCATAGCAAAAGTTTCAGACATATAATCAGAATGGGACTTCATCTATAAAAACACTTAGATATCCTATTTTGTCATGCCTTTGGTAATGGATTTCTTTCTTCCTTGTGACTCATGTAGTAAATAGTGCTCTCACTGCTCTGCAGCTGAGAACTCAGGCTGAGGGTAACCCAAGTGGATGGGTAACAGTGCCTGAGTGCCTCAACCAGAAAATGAACCCAGCTTTTCCAAGCCTGAAACCACAAAACTGTTAGCTCTTCCTTAGTAAGTGGGCTTGCAATATAAATTTCCACATGCTTTGTGTTTGCACTACCCCAGAATCATTCACAAAATAACCTATTCATCTACAAAATAACCTAAATTCCTTACCACAATTTCTGTTTGATATGAAACTAACTACTTTTTTTTTTTTTGTATATAATATAGCCTTTCAAAATTTTTTTTTCTTATATTCTCACTCATTTTATAACATATCTTGTTCCATAGCAAAAATTATATGTGGTATGAGTTCAAGCCAGCTCTGTTTAAACTACTCAGTGTCTTTCAAACATATGAAATATATTTGATCAGCTATCTGGGAAATATGATTTTTCCATATGGCTTAGTTTTCACATAAGGGAGTTTAGTGTTTCTTTGGAGAACGTAATATGCTCAGACAATTATAATAGGTAAAGAGCTGCAAACCAGAGAGTGGGAGAAGCAGGTGTCCAGCTGGATTTTCACATAGAAAGGTCTTGAAGGTCATTGATGGTGATGAGGTCTCCAAGAGTCCCAAATGCTCATAAAGCTATTCCTTCCTTTCCCAATACACTAACCTCCTACTACTCTTGATAATCCAGTGACTCAGGAAGCAAGGCCTGTTTTTTTTCCTTTTTGTTTGTCAGAAGTAGACTGAATGACAACAATTTTCTGAATTACTATTTATTAGGGTAGAACGAGAGCATTCACAAAGGTCACCACCCAGAAGAATATTCATTCATTGATGTATCAATATTTGTCTTCCTGCTGTCAGACTAGAGTCTCCAGAGAACAAAAACATAATGGTAGTAAAATTTACAGCCAGGTATGACTTTCCCCACTGCCCTAAAATGGGAAAATGAACAACTTGATACCCTTGTCTGGCAGAGAACTGAGTGATGTCAGCCCATTATAATGGGAATACTTGATGGTCACTTCCTTCTGCTTTCCATTTCCCACAAAGTGATGACTTTCATCCACATGAATTGCTTGATCTTTGTCAGTTGTGTTTTATTCTCTCTTGCCTTTCTTTCTGTTTATATGATTCAGCTTCAGTTATGATCCAAAAGAAGGTTTTTCTTGGTGTTTTCCTCTACCTCCTCTCTTTATAAATTACCTTTCTCCCCATGATGTCCTCAGCTACCTTCAGCTGAGGATTGTTCCCACAAAAGCGAATACAATCAGTGGAGGGAATTGTCTGAGGAAAAAGAACCTGGAACAAATATTATAGCCTTCTTTGATCATTTTACTATTGTTATTTCTCATTCTCAAAGCAGGAGACTTGGAATGACTTGTAAAGACTGATGAATACTGAAGTTACTATGTTAATTGAGCATTGTAAATAGTACTACTTTTTGGTTTCATAGCAGTAATATATTAAGAACATTATACAGATGCACAACACTTTTCAGATAGCCTCAGTTAGCAACATAACCACTTGGCAGGCTTTGATGTTTTCAGATTCAGTCTTTGGTAAATCTGCATCTGGTTTTCACAGTAAAAATTGGCTAAAAGGAAGAACAGTGAATAGCCTTTCTCACATTTAATAGGAGAACTCACATCCCTCCAGAGATACTGCCCTTTGAAGGGAAGATGAGCAGATAACCCACATCTCAGATCAACTGGGATCTGAGGAATCACAGACAGGGACACTGTTGGAGAGGAGGGAGCAGATCTAAGACATAAGAATCAGAAAGATACTGCTCTTCCTCTGATCTTGAACTGGTGACCACTCCAGTAGTCCAGATTGTGAGGCCTGGCCTATGTTAAAAAAAGAAAACTAAAGGCTGAACATTGATGGAAGTGGTTTGTTGCTTTCACAGATCCCAGGCATGACAGTGCTGGCACAAAATTTGAATATGCAGCCTTTCCCGAAATGGAAATTTTTATATTCTGGATGGTCATTGTATTGTAAACACATTTTATTGTGTGGTAAGAAAGACCAAAGGTCATAACTACTTCTAATAAAGTCTATTTTATATATATTTGGTTTACTCTGTTATGTGTCCTTTATAGTCATCATCACTGACTGGCCTTGAAGAAGTATGTTATTTACTGAAGACTTAAAGAGTATTTCCACTGTTTTTGAAAAAAAAAAAAAAAAAAAGTTGAAAAAGTTATCCCTTGTCACTGCCAAACCTTCTTTAGCTTGGCCCAGCTGATGTTTACAGTAATCTAGGATATCAAGAGTGGAGAGAGAGTTTTTTGTTATTCCCATAAGATTTCATCACCTATCATTTATAAATAGAAGGTTTACTATGAGGCAATGGCACAGTAGATCTGATGAGATTTTTTTAGCCTTAGGCAGATTGCAGGGTGGATGATACATTTGCCTCTTCAAAAGAAGTCTATCAGCAGAGTCACTGAGGATATAGACCTCTTTCACCAGGCACGGCAGGCATGAGGGCAAAACAGTGACAGTGGCTCAGGTTTCCTTTAGCACTTCTTGTGCACCTTACTTTGTGGCGTGCTAAATAGTTGGAAAGAAGTTGGTATGTGCTTTGGACATGTCTCAGTGAATGGTTGTTGCTTGTCTAGGGTTGTATTTCAGATGTGGTGACTGCTCTTTAAAAAGGATATTTTTGTATTCACTAATGCAGAATTAGGCTCCAGGGTGGCTCGTGTTCAGATTGCATTGATAAAGTGAGAGGGGATCGCTTGCTCTCAGTCTCAGCTGTGCTGAAGTGCTGTAGTAACTTGTTGTAGAGGATTTTATATTCATCTGATTGTGTTTTCTGCTGAGGCTCCCTCCGGAGGAACAGCAGTGATAGCTGCGTATTCAACAGGCAAATCCAAAGCTCTTGAGAGGCAGCCACCTGGCCAGGCTAGAAGTTCTGAACATGTTACATCTGCAGCAGAGTACACTACTTTACCATGTGCAAAACAAATGCACAGGAACAGAAAATCAGTAAGTATCACAGAAATACGCAGTATGATTTGGATGGAAACATTCAGATCTTGACATCTTCAGAAAATAACGCGAAAAAGGAAATAATCTTCACACTGTGGTTTTAGACATCTAATTTAGGTGACTAAATGATACCCTAGGCACTCTTCTCCAATCAACAGAGGTCTGGGTCACCAGTTCACTGCCTCAAGCACCTCATCTGTATAGTTCAGCTGAAATGGTGTGAATTCTTTACATTGTCTCAGGCCTTCACCCCATATGAGAACTATGAGATACAGATACAGAATGGTTTTTAAATTGCTGTCTCTTTCCCAGTAACAGACATTCCATTTTACAGCCCTAAATGAGGGAAGAACATGCTTGTGTTGCACACACACATTATTTTGTGAAAACTTCATTTTGCCAAGAATGTTGCTGCTATGGCAGAGGTTGCCATAAAGTGGAACAAGTCTGCATAAAATGGAACAAGTATTTTCTTCCCTACAGTAAGACATGGAAACTTGTATGTCAGTTCATCCTTTGACGCAGATTCTCCTTTACTTGGAAGAGCAGACTGATGTTTTTAGAGCAAGACTTTTTCAGACGTTAATTTAAAAAGTTTTGTTTGGGATTTTTCGTGAACTTGTTGTGTGTACTGGCTTTGTTATGTGGGTACCAGCTCTGGAATTATCACCAGTACTAAAACATATAATGAATTTCCATTACATGCCAGACGCAAACAAAGGAGGAAGAAGAGCTCATTCACAAGCAGACTGCTTGTTCCTTCAGTGGGAAATGGGTGGGGACACATGGCAGCAGTCTCCTTACTAATCCTCACTAATTAAGCAGTGTCCTTGCTCTGTTGGGAAAAAATTCTATTAAGTTCTAAATAGCAATGTCTGGCCACACAGGAACACGCAGAAACCTTTACTGACCATGGATTTGCTCTAGTAGTTCAGAGAGATAAGATTTAAGAACAGGTTCTACTTCCTCAGGGCTGAAATGCCAAACACCAAAAGGTCAGCAGACAGCAGCATGGTAAATCACAGAGTGATGATATTGCTACTTACAGGGTGACAGACACAACAGGGAAAGTGTCTGTGCCAGCTGGAAGAAGGAGGTCATGAAGGAGGGAAATCTTGGTCTTTGGCAGGGGAAAGCAGCTTGGGAGAAGTAACTGAATACACCACGTGTCCAAGAGAGTAGAGATGAGATTTCTTCAGCTATAATCTTCCTGACATGCTGAGAACTGCACCAAGATCACGTTTATTGCTGAGGCACCTGGATCCTACAAAAATTTGCATTTGTAGTATGTGAATCTTTCTTCTCTGACCTACCCTTTACCTCCGTTTATCCATCTGGAGAAAGTCATCTCACAGAAGCATGAACAAATCTAACTATTGTAGAAGCAGTAGATCATTGTTCTTTCAAAACACCTTTCTTGTACAAAGATTCAATATCAGACTTAGTAAGGTAAAGTTCACATTGGTGTCAGCAGGTTTGTGGGAATCATAGCAACAGGATACGTGGCATCCTGGCAAAACTCCCCAGCTGTTTCGAGGAGAATGTGGAATTGTACAGGGAACCTTTGGTCAGCTTTTTCCAAGAAGTCTGGAGAACTTATTCCCACCTGGGGGAACTTGGTCCTACCAACTAATTTGGAGAACAGGAAAAAGGAAATTGCACGCTGCCGGGGTTTACGGTAGACAACGGAGCAATCTCCTTATTGCTTAAACATTCAACCTGGATACTTTCGAGTCTACCTCTCTTTTGTTGTGGCATCCCCTTCCTCCCTGCAAAAAGCTGAATGAGCATGAAAGATCAGCCAACGTATTACATTTTACACAACAAAGTGTGGCTTTATAGGGCTTTGCAACATCTTGAAAAGATTAAGTGCACCTGAATGTGAAGAGTCTCCATGCCTCTGAACAATCAGGAGAAGGTACCTCGGTTTTACTAAGGGCACAGGCCAGGGACACACTTGGGTTTCAGGTTTGTAACAAAGCTGGCCCAGCCAAGGCTGCATCCTAATTTGTAAGAGCAAGGCTGCCATCCAGTGGCTCTTCTCTAGCACAAAACTGAATTTAACAGTAACATGTTTTGGAGAAAATGTCGTGTTTTCTTGATTTAAATGGGGATCTGTGAATCTGCTAATTTCCCTTTTGTTTTCATCTTTAACACAGATAACACACCAAGAGCAAATTGCATGGAGAAAAGTTATGAACTTACTTTAAACCATCATTCGCTTTTTTTTTCTTGACTTGGATTTTAAATGTATAACTTGATAATGGTTCTGCCTACATAAAACTGTAGAAAAGCGCCCACCCCCCCCAAAAAAAAAAAAAAAAAAAAAAAAAAAAAAAAAAAAAAAGCAAAGCATCCCCGTAAAATAATAGTGTTCTGTTAGTGTATGCATCACAATTTAAAATGGAAAATACATTTATACACAATTCAAAGAATAATTTCGTTCTGCAACAGGCTTTGAATCAGGCCCTCTCTGAATAGAAAGGAAATTTGAAGTTATGCAATATGGAGGAAAATTATCATGCACATTAAATATATTCATCTCTGGGGACTGACAGATCTACAGGTAGCATTAGAAGGAAATTTCCTGAAGTTTATCCTCTTGCAGATCCCACTCAGACATGAACGTTTTTATCTACTGAAAAGCTGAAGCTCAGGCTGGTGGATAAGGCAGAAGGATAATCTGCTCCTGAGGCAAATCATATAAATTCCCTTTGCCTCCATTTCCCCCTGTCTAAAACAGGGATAATGCTTGTCTAGCTTCCAGGCAAGATGTGAGATTCAATACACTGTGAATTACAAAGGATTTCAAGCTCCTCAGAAACAAGAGAGTATTTGTGTACTTCTTAATACTGTTTATACAAGACAAAAATCTATCAAAGACTTGAAGGAGGCTGCATTGCCCAGCTTCTTCCATTCTGCCTCTCCCCAGCTAATACTTCTTAGCAGACCCCCTGTCTCCCAGGGCACAGTGAAGATGGGGGTCTGTCCTTTTAAAGTGTTATTATTAACTTCAAGTACTCTTGTTTCAATAAACTCACTAACAAGGATGAATCAATCTGTTTAGTTTGCCCAAAAGAAAGCAAAGACAGTTTAACCACAGTTCAGGGGCTCTTTATTGGGAGACAGAATTCAGCTAATGAAGGGCTCTCGACCACAGACTGCAAAATTATAGTAACATTCAGTACTAAGATGAAACGGGATAAATTCAGATGCAAACAAGGGCATGAATGCCAGCAGTAGGAATGCTTAAGAGCCAAAATAGAAGGAATTGTGGTACATTCAGAGTCAGGAAAGATGTTTAAACTAAATGTAGATTTTTTTTTTTTCCTGGAAATCATTCATCTGGAACATGAATTTACTGGTAGAAATCAGATAACCTCTTTTACCCCACAATCAAGTCAGACTATCACAAGGCTTTCTCTGACCTCAGGATGTGTTAACACGAGGCAGTTTTTTAAAAATTGATTAATTGCTAGGAATACTTGTTAGGAATACAAGAAATAGTTACAGTTGATGAAAGGAAAGAAGGAAAACATTTGAAGTAAATTTAAAAATGGAAATGCAATCTAAGGAACAGCTGCTGACACTTATTGGGAATTAATAGCATGTTCACAAATGTGTCATATGTGAAATGTCAAAATATTTCAATCAGTCATGTATTTAGTAACACAATTAGGAATGTGTGGGGGAAAAAAAGTAACTGTTTTGTTTTTGTGGGTTTTTTTGTTTTGTTTTGTTGGGTTTTTTTTTACCTTTATGTTTCCTATAGAGACTATAGGGCATCTTGATGCATTATTTTTCTTCGTACAAAGGTGAAACATTAAAACTTCCAACATTTTCTGTTTATAATGAGCAACACTCCTCTCCCATTTCCTCCAGCTTTTGTCCCAACCCTTCAGATGGAAGAATATGATTAGAGAGTGATATTTCATAGTTGAACTGAATGAAATTTTTGATTACAGCATATTGGGAGGATAGGGTTTTTTTCTGGATTTTGGTCAATTTGAGTGAATTAACCTTGCTTCTCTTTGGACATATAAAAATTGTGAGGCAGTTGCCCCCCACCTTCTGTTTCCAGCACAATCTAAACAAGAAACTCCTTAGGATGAACACAAGTGTCTTTCTTTACTCAAGGTAGGTTTCATTCATTCAAGACAGATTATTTTTGAAAATTTTAGTCTATTTTTATTCAAATCCTATCAAAACCCTTACTGTTTATTTTTGTTTTGTTTTTTAATATATTGCATTCATTAAATAAAAAATAAAGAAAATAAGCATTTTACCTCTTGTTGGTCATAATCCAGTCCATTATACTTAGGATGGTAATCCTGCTAATGAGCTTGAGGCCATTTAAATAGAGGGCTTCCAGAAGACCCTCATATGTAGGAAAATTTAACCCTGAAGAATTAAGCAGCTCTCTTTCCCTCATCAAAAGTTACTACTAAATATATAATTTACTATTGCCATACAATGAGAAATTAATGCCCATTTCTTACATCAGAGATTAAGTATCTATGTAAGTTGTCGGACATCAATACTATTCTAATTTTGAAACATAACTTCTATCCTAAAATACAGAATTCTCACTAATAACCTGCTCTTATTCTTGTTTCATTGGTCATGCTACAATCATGTTACAGCTTCCTAAAATGAACAATTTATTTGAAATACGTAACTATAACAATTATGTTTGTTCAAAATATAACTTCATGGGCATTTGCTGTCTGTATTAATAACAAAAATTTAAAAGATGATGATTCTGAAGAGCAAGCAAACAAACAGAAACATACAAATCAAACCAAAAAACCTGCAACTAATCCTGACTGCTGCACTATACGGAAGGTGCAAATAACCTTCCTCACATGAAAATCAAGATAGCAATAATGATATAATTTTCCTTCTAACATTTTATGCATTGTGAAGTATTATTCTATCTGTTTATTCCAGCTGGGGTCTGGAAACAAGAATTTGTACCTGAATGAGGACAGCAGACCCTGGTTTAATAGTGTGCACTTTTAGCTGCCTCTGGAAGCCTTTCAGAACTGTACAATGAGAACAATTTGTCAGATGCAGCCACACTTAGATAACTTTCAGTTTGCACTGTTAACTTTTATTTTGCACTGGTTTTTCCTTATTGCTCCATGACTCGTGCTTGTGATACGGGAGAGTCAGTTGGGAATTATTGCAGTGAGCAAACCACCCTCTAGTGGCAATCCATAGCCCCAGATAGACCTTTGCTTGGTTTTCCTCGGGTTTTTTCTCCGTTAAGTTTTATTTGTTTAGCACCTGGGGACCTTTGGCTGTTTAGAGGCACCATTTCTGAGTCGAAACTCTTAAAACAGCTCTACCTCTGTGGTGCCTTGGGCTGTGTCTCATGCACAGGGCACAGTGCAGCACTCGTGAGCTCTCATCCCCCCTGGACGCACCTACTGACCAGGGTCCTGAAACAAAGGGAGCCCTTTGATCTGTCCTCCTAGAGCTGGGAATTATACAAATACACACCTATAAAAGGCATAGTGTCCTTTTGTGATCAGAAGAACACTTTTAAGAGGTGTCTGTGCCTTTTGGAACCTAGAACTGGGCCTTTTTATCTGCTATATGATTCAGTATCCGTTTGCTGCCCCATGACACGACCTATTGTGCGACAATTTGCACACTAGAAAATTAGGTATTTAAGACATCTTAGATCTGGATCACAGACACGAAAAAACTACAGGTGCTGAAGATGACCAGACCTGCAGGATAGTGAAGACACCAAATACTAAATCTGAAAGCCCATTTTATTCTGTCACAAATCTCCATATAGAGATGACATTTTCCTGAGAGGTTAAATAGTAAGATGCTTCCTAGAAGAGATCTATGGCCTATCAGGGAAAAAGGATGGATACCTGAGAGAACCAGGGAAAGAGAACGGATACCTGAGAGAATGCTCCTGTCCTATTGGATTTCCTGGGGTTTGGGTGCTTAATTTTGATGGTTCTATATTGTAAAATGCCATATATAGGTGCTCATACAGCCCTTGACACTGTAATGACCAGAATACCCAGGTGACTTGGAAGGAAATTCCACACATCAAAAAAAGTTCATAGAAAGAAAACACATGGAGCAGCACATGTGAAACCATCCAAATGTGTTTGAAATGTAAAGCTAGTCCAATGCATGTAAGTGACAATAAAAGAACTATTTATCTTTGAGTAAAAAGAGCAGCTGTGAAAACATTGGCTTTTCTCAACAGGGGCTTCTTCCAGGTGAGCTCAAATATTATCCATAAGCATATCAGAGCTGAACATTTATTTTTTTTGAGATTTACCAAGTAATTCCCGTGGTTATTATTTATTATTTTTAGACCTACTTGAGTTTTTAGATATTTTTTTCTTGAAGGCTGATAAATTTCAACCTCTGTTAAACTGAAAAAGGAAAACTCATGTATGGGGTTTGTCTGTTTTTTGTTGTTGTTGTTGTTTTATTTTGTTTTGTTTTTAATATGCAGAATATCTTCAGAAGAGATTCTGTAAAAGCATCATTGCACCATTTTTTTAAGTTTTGCTAAAAATCCTCTTAAGTGTAATCAAGTTGTAAATGTATGAAAAAGACAAATTTTATAAAGACTACATTCTGTCCAAATACTTCCCTTTCAATAAAAACTCATTTTCATGGAATAGAAGGTTTGAGCAATTTTAACAAATTTTCATATTTATTTTACAGTATCACTTAGAGATTCTGGCTGAAAACTGAACTGAACTAAAAACTTGTATCAGTTTACAGTAAATGTTCATGCTTTAAAAACAAAACAAACAAACAAAGAAACATAAACCAACCAAACAACCAAAAAAAAAAACCCACAAAAAAAAAAAAAAACAAAACAAAACACCCCCCCCACACACACACACCCCCACACACACCAAAACAACAACAACAACAACAACAACAACAACAACAACCACCTATGCCCCAATAATCCAAGAAAGAAAAATCCCTGGGTATCAGAATAGCCATGATGCAGAAAAGATGACTGAGTCTTTCACAGTCTGGGATTCAGAAACAGTCCAGTCTGGCTTTTCAGAACCTTTAAGCACATATGATCCTCACAGGTGTGAAGTTAAAAAGACATATTTTTCTCAGAATTAGCACATAGGGTATTTGTCCAGTTCCTTCCAAACTGCAGGAATGAGTAGAAACTTTGGTCAATATTCTATAACCTGTCAAGTACCATTAAAAAAAAAAAAAAAAAAAAAATTACTCTCTAAAGATAATAATTTATCTTATACTTTGGCCTGATCCTGCTTTGTACTCTGAGTAGTTTTTTGCTCCTTTGCTTTATGTACTTGAGTTCAGAATTTTTATTACCACATAGTGCCACATTAACTTTCCCTAATACTGTAGGTTACTTATTCTGTTCTACTCAGAAATATCTTGTTGACACTAGATTTTGGCTCAGTGGCCTAAAGAGTTTTACTTTTCTTTCTCTCAGTTTTCTAACCACACTGTGAAGAAGAGATGGGATGCAACTGAATGCCACCAGGTTTTTGAATGTCTCCAAAGCTTTTATCTGTTCATCCAGATGGCTCAATTTGCATTGACAGTTTTTGTGGCCACTTCAATTAGCTTAAGCTGTTTCATGGTGCATCCAATTATCTCAGTATGCATTTAAAAAGAACCTTAAATTCAAGAGCAGATTTTAAATGCTGGTAGGAAAAAAAAAAAAAACAACACCCCCCCCCCCCCCCCCACACACACAAAAAAAAAAAAAAAAAAAAAAAAAAAAAAAAAAAAAAAAAAAACCACCACACCACCACCACCACCACCACAACAACAACAAAACCCTCACTTAAAAAAAAAAAAGGCAAAACCCCCAGTCATCCCCAAAATGTTAAAATATGTGGTGATAAATTTCCAGTCAATTTTTACTAACATAGAGGAGATTATTTTTTGACTGTGGTGAAATATATTTGCTTCCTAAAGTTCAAGGAAAACATTTTGGAATTTTGAAATTATATTTTGAAGATTGACCCATTCCCAAATATTTAATGAAATAAATTTTGCATGTAGTAAGAAAACCGTCTTCTTAATTTTTTTATTGTCTTAGAAAATAAAATAAAAAAAGGCTTTGGATCAGATTGATCAGGACAACAGTATTTAATTTTTAATATGATCAAATGTTTTTGGTGTGTCCAATGTAGTCAATTTGTAGTCAGCCTGACAATGCCCCATTTACATTTTCCGACATTGACTAATATGTCACTTGTAACACTTTGTCAAACTTACACCATGTCAAATCTGCTGCAAATGTGTAATTATTCTGTACCACAAGTCCATCACATCCTAGAGACTTCAAATTTACCACACATACTTATTAGCCAATTTTTTGAGCTATGTAGATGTTTCTCCTGGAGTTCTGATCTATCACCAGATAGAGATTCCTGCTCAAAATTTTAGCTTACCACACAAATTGCTAGAGCTGAAATGTTGCAGTGTGACTTCAGTGTACCATCCCATGATCTCTGCTTCATTGTCTTATTTCAACTACATTTCTCCATTAAGTTTACCTTAATTGTGGAGGTGCTACTTGAAGTTTCAATGAAGGTATACAGCTGGTTTTGTATTCATAAGCAATTGGAAAAGTAGAATGGAGAAATGTAAATGGAGCAGGAAGAAGAGATAATATAGTCAAATTATTTCAAGTTTATTCTGCTTTAAGAATTAAAAAAAAAAAAAAAAAAAAAAAAGGAGTAAGACACAACTTAAGTAGAAGAGAATAGTCTGATTTGTAATTTGATTGAGCTGAAACTGGGTTCCACTGCCAGTAAAGTATTTGTTTTTGTGGGTTTGTTAGGTTTTTACCAACCATGACTGTGCCTGGTTTTTACCCACATAAAATTAAAGATGTTATTATAGTGAACAGAAATTGCTTAAAAAATTAAAGTTAAAATAAAAAGAATACCTTATGTTCATAAGAGTAAGGAAGAAATAGCGTGACTGGTATTTTTTTATCCTCTTCTGTTCCAAGGCACTTTTCACATCCCTCCAGTAATACTGTGTCATGCTTAAGTTTGTGATGAATTTGACAAAGCTCCATGCCCAGTAGTTTCCACTAGAAGGTGTCATCTCCTAAGTCATGTCTGTGTGACTATGGATGTATGTGTAAGTTATTGTTGAGACCTACTAAGATATTGTATTACTCCAGCTTCTGGTACAGAAATCAGATAAACACATTGAGAGAATGATTATTTTTCAGGAAAAGCTTAATGTGACTGGAATAAGCTTAACCATGCAGTCATATGATTTTACCAGAGGTTTCTTTTAATGATCACATTTCCTTTTAGGTCTCAGTTTTTAAAGTCTCGCCTTATTCTTTAAAGAATGCAAAGCTAGTAGTGGGTGCCCAAAGGAGGGTCACAGAGACGGTGAAGGGACTTGAGGGAAGATGTATGAGAAGTGTCTGAGGTCCCTTGGTCTATTCAGCCTGGAAGAAACTGAGGGGAGATTTCACTGTGGTCTGAACATCCTTGGGAGTGGCAGATGAGGGGTAGAGATTGATCTCATCTCTGACGACCAGTGACAGGACCCAAGGAAATGGCCTGAAGCTGAGTCAGGGGAGGTTTAGGTTGGATAGAAGGGAAAGGTTTTTCACCCAGAGGGTGTTTGGGCACTGGAACAGCTTCCCCAGGGAAGTGGACACAGCACCAATCCTGACAAGAGTCCAAGGAGCATTTGGGCAATATTCTCAGGCCTGTTAAAGCAGCACACTAATTTAATAAAAATATATCCCTACTTAACAGATCAGAAAACAAAACCTCATCCTATATATTTACAGACAAAAGTGTGACAACTTTAATCCCTTTTTAATGTGTAAGCACACTACAAAAACAAAATAATGTAATTTGATAGATCATGCAATGAAAATGAGTAAAGCAAAGTTACTGGATGTTTTGTTGCCATAGGCTAAGAACAGAATTATACTGGTTCATTGCATGCTCAGAAACTTGTTGAGCAGTGGGAATCTGAACATGTGTCAGCCTTCTGTGCAATTATTTTATATCTCACATTGCTGATTGATTCTGACTAAGCTGTTTTCCTTTCTGTTATTTGCCATGTGCAGCTGTACCTGTTCATTCTTCTGTTTTCCGTGTTACATTCCTTATTCCTCAGACTCATTTTCGTTTTTCAAGGTCCACACTGTCCCTTCTTAAAATTCCTGGTTTTTAACAGTGTATTTGCCCCAGCAAGAGACGAAAGAAGTCCACCTCTTACATAGCCAAATTGGAAAGGATGCCAGAATAAAGAAAACATTAAATAGAGCAGAAAAAGAAGTCACCATATGGATGCTATTGGTGCAGGAGAATAGCCAAGTTCACTGTAGAAATTCCCACTTGGAAGATACAAGGAAGCAATATTTGTTTAGCTCGCGCTGCTGCCAATCCAAAGGGCTATCATGACCTGTAAAGTAAACCCAGGAGGTGGAAGGATTGTCTCATAAAAGGAAACACAAATAATGTAAATTCAGTTTTCATTGTTACCAAGTGTACATGAAGAATGAATTAAAAATTTAGAGAATCTATATCAGTGCTACCATATGTGAAAGTACAAATCAACCCAGAATCCAGCTAACTCAAGGTTATGAGGCACCTCTAGTGACAGACATCTTCAATCTAGAAAGAAATTGTAGAGCCAACAGCTGGTACAAAGGCAAAAATCAGATCAATTTGGACTGGAAGAGAGACCCATATATTTAAAAACCAATTAACCATCATTAACTACCATCTGACTAGCTGTCATTATTCATATTTTAATAATACTGGTACATTTGCATCTCTGTGGGGATCGCATTGAGATCATCTAGGTTCCATACTGAACTTCCTAGTGAAATATGTAATGATCTCTGGAAAATCACAGTAAATTGCATCTTTAAGATATAATGTTAAGTCTGTAAGGTGATGGAGGAATGAATGAGGTATGAATCCATGAAGATGACAGATGCTGTACTCCAGTGAAGAATGAACCTGAACTTACATTTAAAAATTGTGAAAGAAAACCATCCAGAGAAAAGAAGAGAAATAAGAACAGTCTGTGAAGCTGACAGTCACAGAAGGAAAATTTAATCTTTTTCTACAGTTTAGCTGAGAGATTATTTTACAGTAGAATTGACTCATTATCATCTCTCTCTTCTGTACTGAGTCAGAGTTTATTGCAATCTCAGAAGCTGGGGGAATATAAAATTTTGGTCCTTTCAAAAAGCATCGTCACTTTTAGCTCAAACACTGAATTTAAGGACGTGTGTTTCTGTCACAGTATTCTTGTTTTATAACCTAGCTTTTTTGTAAATTGGCTGAAAAAAAGATTCAAAGGAATGTTTTGAAGTTGAATATGTGTTACACTAATTGGGAATACACATACATATTCTACCATCTCTTTTTCAAACTTCAGAACTGGCATCTGATATTAAGTAACACCTCAAAGTCTGCTGCTGGTCTAATACCTGAGCATAACCTTCAAAAAATGTCTCACCCTTTTTTGATGAAGATCAAATAAATATCTCACTTTCTCAGTGACCAAAGAAGTAGAAGTGGTTTGTGTAAGTACAAAAATACTGCAGATCATCAAATAGCAGGAAAAAAAAAAAAAAAAAAGAAAAAAAAAAAGAAAAAAGAAAAAAAAAGTCATATTTTTTAGCTTTTAATGATCAAAACTAAATGCAATCTGGTAAAAAAAAAAAAAAAAAAAAACTTAAAATATGGATTCTAGCATTGATGACTGTATTCTGTTTTTTCATTAATTGTCAAAGCTCATCAGTTGCACTTCCCTGCAGTGAAAAATAGCAGCAGAGAAATGTTAGGTCCAAAATTATTCACAAGCATTTGTGCATTGTCCCATTTACCTCATGGTACCCTATAATCCCCAAATCATCCCTGATAAGCAAGGACAAGTCTGGAGCCACTTATGTGTTGTCCCAAAGATCAGGCATTAAATAAAACCTGAATACTTTAAAATTCACCCTCATCAAAGCATATGGGCAATATTTAACTCTTTGGTACTGAAAGACCTCAGTTTTGAGAATTTCCTTAAAATTTGAGCATCTATCATTTACATTCTTGTTTCCATCATTGTATTCAAGAAGGTGCAAATAAACAAACTGTGAAAGCAAGCAGCATAAGAAATCACTCAGTATTGAGTTATCTTGCTTGATAGGAGTGCATATAACTAGTATATGGATAGAAAAAATAGCGCATCAATTAAGATTGTATTAATTCTGCCTGTCAAATGCAGAACAGCTTTAAACTTGCTTTATTTTTGGTTTATATTGCTCCTGTTTCAATACAATGTAGCAGTTAGGACACGTTTGTACTAGACTGCGCCTAGGATAGCCCCTATAATGCAGGTATATAACAAAGTTAGGACATTTTAAGAGTTTACACAAACAGTGACTACTATACATCCTTTCTTCAGCTGTCGTTAGTGAACTGTATAAAATTGTAATTTAACCCTCTTTTCCTGAACTTTGTTACTCCATTTAACTTCATCTTTGCCATAGTTTCAAGTAGATCAAGTATGGCAATATCAATTCCACACCATTAATGGAAAAATTCAGTTTCTGAATTTTTTTTAACTTGAAAACTAATTTCTGTTTTTCTAGAAATAATTACTTCCTTGCCTGGAGATATGCTTAAATCTTAAAACTTGAGTAGTCCTATGTCCTTCTGAAGTTGTGTGGGGAAACTCACTGCCGCTGCTTTGGCATTCTGAATTAAGTAAATGCCAATCACCATTTGAGGAAGTTTATTTTACCCACTTCCTTTCTGTCAGCTGGAAGTCAAGAAACTCAACAGTTCTTTGAAAGATGAGATATAGAAACTGTTCCAGTTTAAATGGTTCTGGGTTCATGTTCTTTTATTATTTCAGTCAAGAATTGTAATAAACATACATATTAAATCTGTAACAATTGTGCTATCTGAAATATGGTCAAAATTTCATCTGAAAATGTTATTCCTTTGTATAATGTAACAGTATGGATAGAATTTTTTTTTTTTTTTAAATTTTATATATTTTTAAACATGTCTATAGTTGTAATACACAGCATAATGCCGCAAGTCTATTTTTATCAGAATAATTTGTTTGCCAAAACTGGAGTTCTGATAACTGTTTCTCATTTTAATTCAATTTTTTTTTTTTTTCAAAAAAAGGGGTGAAATTAAAACAAACCAACCAAACAAACAAAACAAACAAACAAAAAAACACAAACAAACAAACCCCCCCCACAAAAAAACCCCTAAACCAACAAACCAAAAAACTTTCAATATTTTGAAATAATTTCTGATTTCCTAAAAAGCACTTTCTCCTGTTTAATGACAAAGTGGAGATATTAAATTTCTGACCAAATTTAAATGTACATTCAAACATATTAAGACAAAATTTAGTATCTGTAATTGTAACTCAGTGCACATGGATCATTTATCAAAGTGTTACAAGGGTTTATTTGTCTTTCTTAATTTCATCCATCAGGTGTTTTTTGTCAATTAAAGAATTCCTAAGAGCAATAATAAAAGAAATTATATCCCAGACAAGGTTTCTGTCGCAGTGTCCATCACGCCTGGCAGGCGCTGACCACAGGCTAGCTCAGTTCTGCATTGCAGCAGCGTGGATCGGTCGGGGTTGCAAGCAGGGCGAGCAACCTCCTCCCTGTGGGGTCTTGGTTCCCCACACCAGCAGCTGGACCTGATGGCGTAACAACTGCGGTAACGGAAAAAGGGTCAACTCTCTCCTGAACAGGGTTAAAGGTGGTTTATTAAAGGGGAGTCTGGCAAGGAGCTCCGCCTCAGACAACTGCCGCCCAGAGAGAGCCCGTAGAACCAGGCTGCACGAACTTATAAATAGGGGAGGATCTAGGGGTGGCGACAACAGGTCAGCTAATCAGGGAATACAGGGGTGTAACAGGGGGTGTTAACTTTTAAACATCGGATCAATCACAAGACGGGAGAAGGGGATTTCCCAGGCGCCAGCCTATCACTCGACGGCTCCCCTGGACCTTTCCAGAAGCCAGGGAAGGGCCCCGAAGTGACAGACAGGGCGACCAAGAGGAGAGAGAGGGGATTGACAGAGACAGGTGAGGGAGTGGGATGATTGACATAAAACGACTGGTTATATAGCAAACTCATAGGGGAGGAACCATTACAGAAAATGGGGGCACAGTGGAATGAACCATTACAAAAAACTTCTTATAAAACTTACAAAAATTACTTAAGAACTTAATAAAACAACTCTTGCACCACCACAGGTTTCTGCTTGTTTATGGGCCATTTTCAGGAAAGAAGAGGGGCTTTGACATCTTGAAGCCGTACCTGTAAAAGTCAGGTAGTAAAACAGAAGAGAACTTTTCGCTACCTGATATCGCAGTTAAACATGGTGTGACTGATCTGTGGACTCAGACTGGAAAACAGAGCATGGGCTGCTGTGGCTCCTGCTTCCAGGGCTGTACACTAAACTACTGCTCCCTGTTATTCAGCCTCCAGCCACAGTAAGCACAGGTAAGTACAGACTTTCAGAACTTTCACGACTGGGAAAGTTTTTCTGTACTCAGCAAGCAAGGGAAGACGAGCATCCTACCTTTAGCCTTCATCCTCGAAGGAAGGAAGGAAGATTTTTACTTGGATTCAGAGTATTCAGAATCAGGCATGTGGCTCAGGAAGATGACCAAGCTGAAATCATAGGACCAATATCCAGAACAGATTGTGACTTTCTGAGGGATGTTTTTGCCTTTTCTGATAATGCTGTCACAATCTCTCACATAAAACATTTAATGTTAATTATCCACCTCGAAAAAAGAAAAAGCAAGGATAAGGAAATCCAAAAAGATCAAAATAGACTACAGTTGGTACAATTCTGCCAGAGAAACACGTCTAAGACATATGGACATGAAGAAGTAACATATTAAACTTTATTGTAGCTCTAAGAGAAAAATCAAACAAAAAAATCATGACTGCAGCAAAAATTTCTGAGTAGAACTAAGGAGGTGATGTTATTTTTAATAATCTTGCATTTCAAGTTCAGTGAATGAACTTCAGTGTGACGTTTATCATGTTTGTATTATTGTTTGGAATCATGCAATAGGCTCATGGAGACACAGTAAACACTGATGGGGAGCAAGGCTCACAGCTTCTTATTAAGTGATGTAATCAACCAACAGTCCAAACTCATATTAAACTGGCTGAAGCCAGGTCTCTGATGAGACACAGAAGTAAGGTTTTAGGTTCCACAAAGAGCACTGACATAGTTCAAAGAATCCTCCAGTGTGTGGAAGAAATTAAGATAAGGACAGCGGAAGGGCTTTATCCATTTTCAAAAGCATAACATTTCTGGTATTATCAAAATGAATTATTTGAGAAATTGTATTCCATTAATAAATTTGGCACAAGCAATTAATCCTGTGGCATCCATCTTCCAGTTTATAATGTTAAGATTTCTGAGAATTTTAGTAGAATCTCCTGGGGATGTCAGAAGGGAAAATCCAGTTACCATGAGATTTCTTTCAGTAAGAAATCTTACATTTTTATGCTTTATTTCTGTTTAATATCAATGCATACACAAAGATTTCTATTGAATTTTGCAAATATTCATTTAAAATTAATATTTGCTTCTAAGCAGTCAGATTACTCAGAAATCATATCTATGTCTCTGTTGACGCCTTTTCCACATCCCAGAGATGCCAGTACACAGCCACAATTCAGCAGCCAGTAGCCCACAGTCCAGAAACTGGTGGCCCAGCAAACTGTGACCCAGAAGTGCAGTCTAACAAATATCTACTTGGAGAAAGTACTAAATTAATAATTGCAGTCTTTTCTGTAGGGCTTTGAAGGCTTAGGGGAAAAGAAAAAAAAAAAAAAAAAAAAGAAAAAAAAAAAAAGTGGTCTGTTTTGATGCTTTTTTTTCCTGCTCCTTGTAGAAGTCAGGTTTTATTTGAATAAAAAGATCCTATGGTCTGTGCAAGGAATAAAGACACATTCTTAGAATAAATCTTTCTCGCTTGACAATCTCTGCTTATAGAAATAAATTACATCATTTAATAATGCACACATCCACCTCTTTCTCTGGACACTTATAAACCCAAAGGTTCTATTAGTTTATGCATTAATGCAACAAAAGATATTAGTTTCTAGATATGTGCAGCTTAACTTTCTCTTTTATTATTCATTAAATTTCATTTTCCTTCCACCCAGCCAGTCTCTTTTCTTGATTATGATGGACTCCTGCAGAGCTGTGAAAATG
This sequence comes from Hirundo rustica, assembly GCF_015227805.2. Classification (NCBI taxonomy): domain Eukaryota; kingdom Metazoa; phylum Chordata; class Aves; order Passeriformes; family Hirundinidae; genus Hirundo; species Hirundo rustica. The sequence continues at coordinate 8,575,819 of NC_053453.1, forward strand.
TTAACACAAAAAATATGTCATTGCATGAGTAATATTTTGTAATTTGTTGAAAATATTTTATATGATCCATAGTTTTTTACAGTTCAACTGAAGCTTCATATGAAATGAAACCACTCTGAAAGCATAACACAGAGGAATGACAGACTGTCTCCCCTCAGAATTCTACATTTAAAATTATGGTGGAACTTGTTGGCCATAGGTTGCATTTGTCTGTTTCTGAAAAAGAGAAAACAGAAGCAAATTTGAATCTGCCTATTCACCAAAGACTTTGAGATCTCTGTCCTAAATGATAGTAATCAGAAACATATGTAGCATAAAGGGCAATTTGTGACCAAGTGTTCAATAAAAAGCGGTAACTCAAAGCTCAACTTTCATGATTCATGCCACTGTATGTGCAGAAGTCCCTTAAGCAGACATCCTTAGTATAGTATATCCTGAAAATACTTTTTTTCCCCCATAATCCCATATTTCTTCTTTTCTGTCTTTCATCAGTTCTAGACAAGCCAGTATCAAATTTTCCCAGCCATTGTAAGAAAATCACTTAAGAAATAAATAGTGGGCAAGTATTAATTAAAACTTTTTCACAGTGAGTACAAGGTACTCTTCCAAGTCACTTCTTTCATCTGTCTGTACCTCTCTTGGCTGTCAATAGTACAGAGTACCAAAGTGTTGCAAATGCCTTGCATCAATCGAGAATCTCATATGAACTATGAGAATAATTTTAGCTTTGTCATTTGTATTCTTTCTTTCTGCTCCTCACCTCTAATGCAATTTTGTGACATAGTGGAAATTTCTGGGGACAGCTAAACAGATTGGTTTGGGTGTCTGATCTCCTGCAGTTGGTTCCCTCACTCCCACATAAATGCAAAGAGCAGCAGGCATGGAGTTGTTTCTTTGTGTTCATGCTTTCCAGGAGTCTTTCCGAGGACATAGCATGTTTCAAGAAAACTTTTGGATATTCAGAAAATCTTTCAAAAATTTATTTATGACTGTGCTAGGATGGAAGCCAAACAGAAATGCAAATCCTATCTTCTAAAATGACGGAGTAATCATAGCCACCAGAGGTTTGGATCAACCAGGGGTCCTGTTGAAGCAGAAACAGGTGACTGATCAAAACTGCCACTTTGCTAAGAGGTAGCTTTCTCAAACTGCATTAATTGATGGTGAAGGTCAGAGCTGTGTGGCACTGTAGGAACAAAAACAATTAGGGTGATTCAGGGAAAGTGCAGAGAGGTCATAGCTCCCATAAAATAATACAGCAACGCTTCTTGAATAAAAGTTGTACTTTAGCAGTCTTCTCAAATCCCTGGGTAAATAGCATCTCATTGCCTGGAGCTATGGTCCTGAGCTCAAGAACTTCCCACTACTGAGAGACAGTACTTAACCACAGCCCAGGGGAGGATACATTACTGGAGGCAAATTTGTCCAGCTGGTTAATTTTTGTATGTCTGCAAAAACTCCTTCTTTGCCAGTGTCAGCCTGCAAATGACAGCATTCCCTGCTGAGAGCCTGTGTTTGGGTACGTACAAAGTATGAGTGCACATTTGTTGTGATGGTGGTGTGCAGTATTGTTCTTTTTCGTGGAAGTAAATGGGAAGTGGCTGGATAGCACAGTGGGTACTGAAGTTATCATTTGTCCAACCAGACACTGCTTCAGAGCATCAGGCAGCTACACAACATATGCTGTAACTCGAACAATCCAGCCCAGTGGGAAAGTGATTTTTTTCTGATCTGTTTTATCTAGTCCAGAAAGAAAGAAAGGTCATGTTTACCTCATATTTTCTGTCCTTTCAAGGAAAGCAGCAGTCACAGGATTTTCGTAATCAGGACAGTAATATTTTTTCTGCTATAATTACACCTTCTCTTTTTTGTTTTTCCAGAATTATTGGAAGGGTTTATTTTGTATAGTTGGATTTTTTGTTGCTGTTTTGGTTTTCTTTCGAAGCTCAATCTAACTGGAAAATCCTTCTTTCGAAGTTGTCTCTAACCCACACTCATCAGAGAAACAAGTTTGCATCCCTGAGACAAAACACATAACAAAACACAGCTTTCTCTTGAGAGCACAGTGCAAAACAAACCACTTTTTATACATTAAGGTTTGTTTTGTTCAGATTCTGCCTGTCTTGGAGAGACAACCCTGATCTGATTGCTGTTTTTTTTTAAAAAAAAAAAAAAAAAAAAAAAAAAAAAAAAAAAAAAAGTAAGATACAAAGAAACAGGCAAAAAACGTAAAAGACAAAATAATCCCTCTTTAGATGTAGTCTGAGTGAGTTACGTAGAAGAAAATTCACACTGCCCTGGCAGCCATCACTTTGCGGTCCTTATGCACCACCTTGAAACAGGGAAATCCAAACCATGACCAGAGCAGCAGTGAACATCTCTGTGCAGATGTTCTTCACAAGTGTATCAGTACATATGTAAGGGTAAAGTGTACAGCTATATCCATGCACAACCACAATTTCATTCATATGTAATATATAGCCCATATATAACATTTACTATACATCTCCAGCATTCATTAGAATTGGTTAACAAAAATTTGTGCAAGTGACTGCGACAGGGTCAACAATGTTTCTCAGTTCACCTATAATAGAACCCATAAGTTTAGCAAGGGCTGAAGATTATTCTAATAAAAAAGCATTTAAAAGTGCTTTTGATGCAGTTAATGTTCCCTTTCATATCTGTTCTTTCCTGTTTCCTGATATTGATTTACATCTTTAGTGACCCTAATTTGGTACAAGTCAGCTATTTTTTGCTGAGCTGTCACTTTACAGGAACTGTGTGGTGCGCATCACAGATGAATCACTTTTCCAAGTTATCTGTACACTGCAACTTAATGTCATATCAGGCAGAGGAGGATATGTAGGAAATAGACTTCAGGACTCAAAAAAATCTTTGGATTCTTGTCACTGCACATAGATGTCATGTTGATTTATCTGATGCTTTATTTCAGATACAGTGATTTTTCTGCTCACAAACCCTTTTTTCATGAGGTAGCTCAGCTTGGTAGCTCAGAAAACTCAGGCTGTTTGCACTAAAAAGGGCATAAGGTGTTCTGATAAATCTTAAGAGTCACAGCAGGTAATGGTGAACTTCAAATCTTTTAGCATTTGGCTTTGATGGAGGTAAGAATCAAACAGCTTGGGTCAGTAACTGAACCAGTCTGACATCTTGAGTTAGGGATTTGAGGTTGGGAGTCTCCATTTCCAAGAAAGTCTCCATTTTTATCCTTTTGCTGTGTTCCTAGCAGAAAGCTGCAGAAGAACAAGCTCTATTCATGGAAATGACAAGGCATCTGTGGTTTCTTTTCTACAAAATATTACATGATGTAAAACAAGACTAGATATTTATATACGAAGTAGAAAAAAACCAGTGATCCTTCTAAAAATTAGCCCAAGTATTCTGTAACATACAAAAAAATTGTACATAAAAGGTGAATCATAATGAATGACATAAATGATTGCTTATAAAAAGTTATCAAGTGTTGCCAAAGGAACCACTAGGAAATACCACTAGATTATACTGTAAATACCGTACTGAATCACTTATTTTTATTCTTTTTTCTGAAGTTGCTTAAAAGGTTATTGGAGTATTTTCCCACCAACATTCATGTGTGAGTGACACTAATTAATGCAGAAGGTAAGGGGGAAGTGTTGAGTAGAAAAAGACACATCAACTTCCCAAGGCCATGGCAGATCCATCATCAAAAATACAAATGAACTTTGCTCAGGAAAGTTTCCTGAAGGCTTTATCTCAGGAAAATTTCAAATATGAAATAGTTTAGGAAGAAGAATACACAGAAACAAACAGAACTTTTTCAAATAATCTCCCTCAATTAAAAAAAAAAATCAAAAACCCCTCAGAATTTATTCAGTTCTATCATATTAGTCCCTTTCTCTTTTTGGGCACCATGTAAGCATGAGTTCTTTATTCACTGTGTTAAATACTTTCTCCTTCTTTATGCCTCCAATATGGTCTGTCACATATCAATCCAAATAGTATATGACAACAGAAACAAAACTTCAGAGAAACATAATGAAATCATCACTATATGGCTCTTACCTTGTGGAAGTGAAGAGACCAAAACTGAATTAGTAAGAAAATATTCTAAAATTGTCAGGTGATACACAAAGGAATAACCTGGGGACTTTAGAATAAGCTTTGTCTTTCTCTATTGAGTCAGCAAAGAAACCAACTCTGTTGTAGTCTAGGGTTAGAACTCTCTGCATTTTGGTGATAATTCAGACCTAGGCTATCATTTAGACTCTGTCCTCTGTCGAGAGTTCAGTGTGAGACTGTTTCTTACCCCAAAGTTCCCCTGCAGCTGCAGGGAATGCAGGGCCTGTTCATCTGCTGATGAGCTCCTGTGTGCAGTAGCTCTTTGCAAAGCTGTAAAGAGAAAAGTGACCACAGAGCCTCTCTTCTAATTCTTCTTCTTGAGGCATCACCAAAGTCTCCATACCTGTCCCTTTATGGTGACATACATGGTTACATCATTTACTGAGAAGAAAGCCTATGGTTATGATAAATGCAAGTATTATTTTTCTAGAAAAGAACTGGAATCTGTTCATAGATACTGCAGAAATGAAGGCTGGACACAGCTGGGTGCAGAAATGGCAGATTAAAGTGTCCATGCACAATATTCATTTCCCTGCTAGTAATTTTCTTTCTGTTTTCTATCTTCTCATTTTTTGATTATCAACTCCACAATGAAATTTCTGGTTGATTTAAACAAGTAATTGGATTAATTTAAATGCACAAAACCCAGGATGAATATCCAGAAAAACTCCTGAAGGCAAACCAAAGAAATCAGCCAAGGCAAGCTGCAGAAACTCTGTTACTTAGGACTTTCAAATTAAAAGGTACTCTGGGGAACAGTTTTAGGAGATAGGTCTAATAACTTTTTGGGACTTTCCTATCATTAAGCCTGTAAAGGCAGTCATTATCACCCAGAGTTGGAGCATGGTTCATTAAAGTTTATAACGAAAGCTGAAGTACCTACCTATGTGACATGAATGCCGATGAAACAGAAGACACCACCAGGCACTGAGGGAGCCCCAACCCTCCTTTATAGGATGGGAGAAGAAAGGTGCAAGATGAAGTTCTGTTCCTTTTGCTGGTCCATGTTGTTCCTGTGCAGCTCACGTGCAGACCGACCTGAGGGTTTAGGCAGTTTCATTCCATTCACCTTTGTGGGCACACGGGGCTGCATGTCCATATAGTTATATTTTCATGCTCCTAAAGAAAAGGTAACATAGTTTATATCAGTGATTTATAGCCAGCTCAGCAGGCTGCAATACACACTGCAAAATTAGGCTAAAGAAAACAGGGGGAAAAAAAAGAGCAGATATGAAACCAGCTTGGTAAGTGAATGTTCCAGAATAGATATTTATGTTTTCAAATTTACGAGTCACATTTTTCTACTCTGCTGTACTATCCCCTCTTCAGGTTTAGGCTTTTTCATCCAAGACAGCTGATGCTGGGACAATTAACAACTGACATCCTCTGACAAAATATGGCAGGATGCACTTCCAAGACAGCAGTCCCTTGTTTTGTCTACTTTAAGGAATTCTAAAGTATTTCTGGACTAAGACGGGTGGATAGAGGTTTGGCTTAACATTAGAATAATACAACCATCACAGCTTTTGTAGACCTCACAAATCAGTTAAGTATACATCCACAAAGACACATAAGAGCCTCACTTCTGTGATTTCAGACAGACTTAACGGTCTAAGACCTTGAAGGATCAAATATTAATTTCTTTGCGCCTAATTCTATATGCAGAATGGGAATAGGAGTACTTATCACCTCAAAGGATATAAATACATCAAGATTTAAGACATCTCAGCCCTGTGTCAATAAACCCATATAGTCCTTAAACTAGCTAGGTTATGCAGTACATGCTGACAGAAACACACCAAAGTCTCTGGCCTGTAATTCTGTATTGCAAATTGTGATAACAGACTAATTTAATGCCAGGAGAATTTGACTTAGACACTGTCATGTTCTTACCATGCTACAGAAATATTAAGCAAGACTTAAAGAAGATTTAAAGCAGAAAATACTACATTTTGAATTATTAATATAGAATTTCAAAACCCCCAAAATCCTAAAATATCATAAAGTAATGAGTTAGTCAACCCTGAATCCTAAACTAATTATATCTACCTGCCACTACAAATTCTTCAGTGTCCAGGTACCATGCATAAATTACATATCTATTTTGATTTGATTACAGTTTAATTTTCTACCTTAATTATATCAGACAGGGCTAATCTGACAGTTAGAAAGCTCTATGTACAGTAATTTTATGTAGGGGATTTAATTAAACCCAAGGAATGGTATTTAATTAGCTACGTAAGACTTACTGGAGTGGGAAATTCATAAATTGACTGATGCCAGAAAATGTGTGGTATTTGTGTTGTTATCAGGGCAACAAAAATCTTTCCTGACTGGGTGGACTTAATGCAATGAGGAGACAAGAGAACAAGAGGAGGCAGATTTGGCATGTGAGTGTTTAATTGTTAACATGACAAATGGCACTCAGCAAGACAAAGTCCTGACACAGTTTAGAATATAGCTTGCACTAAGGACTATTTAGAACAAGCAATATGGAAAAATTTCTTGTGCTGGTTTTGGCTGAAGAGAAGTCATATCTGGCCACACAGATGTGATCTCAGCTGCTTCAGTTGCTCAGGGAGCCCAAGAACAGATCTTGGCCTATGAATTACGACGCAGTGTCCCTCACAGAGCAGCAGCTCCGTCCACCTGAGCCAGCCCGACACTGCGATCAGATGGGGAACACTCCTCTGGATCCTGGGAACCAGAGGAGCGGCTAAGGGGACTTTCCCCTTGTCACGGGAGAGACCACACCGAAGACAGAGGAAGGAGTCTCACTCAGCTGGAGGGCAAAGTCCAAGACCTTTATTCAGTCCCTGCCAGGACCTCTGGACCTCAGGGGAACAACTCCAGCAGAGCACCTGGAGCTATGAGCTCTGGGCTTAAATGCAGGGGAGGGGGGAGGCAAACCAACATCCAGTGAGGGACAAGGTGGGAGTGGAACAGGGTTGGAGGGACACTTAAAGAAACCAATGAGAACATAAAGGGAGGAACCGCCTCAGTTCCTGCTCTATCACTCAATTCCCTAACCCAAACTTTCTAGAAGAGAAAGAATCGAATGACAGGCAGAGCCTGTAGGAGGGTCCTGGGAGGAATATGGGAGGATGGACAGGGGGCAGGGACAAACCTTGGAACATAACATTTCCTCAGGAGAACAGGGGTTGCGGAACGAGCCATTGTAATGAAAATTAATAACATAAAATGCAATACGAAAATAACACAGAGCACAATGCAACAAATTACAACAATGACTGTATCTTCTAGATATGCTCTCTGCCTCCTGTCTCCCCTTCACTGAGCCTGAGGGAGAGGTGATGGCAGTAAGAGCATGTTGCTAAATGAACCAGGCTCTTGTGAGGTTTTGGCAAGAGAGAGGAGCACACTGGCAGCAGTGGCATCCCTCACTTCATTGCCCTTATTCTTTCTGGTAGACCAGGTGCCCTTTCTGTCAGCAGCACTCTGCAGACTTGCAGGCATCCTTCTCTGCTATAGATCCTCAAACTGTGCCCACATACCTTGCTATTGCACCCCAGTTAGTCTCTCCTTGCTTTCCCAACATCTCTCCAGTTTTGCAGCAGCTGTCTCCAGACCTCCCAAGAGCCCAGGGCAAGTGCACTCACTCCCCATCGCTCTTGGGGACTACTGGCACCTACTTCACTACAGAGCTCTTCAGCAAGGAACAGGACTCCTGGAAGACATTAGTCCATCATTTTTAATGTCTTTGAGTCTGGGAAGCCAGAAGAACTCGTAGTTCTGGTTTCTTTTGAATTCATTAAAGGGTTTCTTGCACAGGTTTGCTAGAGGCTTACAAAACCTCAACAGTTTAACAGCTGTGCCTCAGGCTAAGGTGAAATACAGCAAGTACAGTCAGCTATTAAACTTATCAATGCACCTATCTGCTGTTACCAGGTGTATTTTTCAAGTGAAACTTAACAATAAAATGAGGCTACTCATTTTTAACAGTAAAATGAAGCTACTCATTAAACTCACAGCAACAGCTTTGACCTGACCACAAAAGCCACATTTTTTGCTCCAGAGGTTGAATTTTACATCCAGTAATGAAAAAGGAGATATTTTTGAACTTATGATCCAAATATTCTCCTGCTTAGGAAACATCTTTCTGTGGAGGTCCATAAAGACCTGTTTGAAAATGCTCCCTGAAATTGTAAAAATTAAATGCATCCAGAAGAACTTCAGACTTGCTGGACTGACACAGAGACAAACTCTGCAGCCACATCAATTTCAGCTGCCACCAAGGTAGACATCATAGCTGAAGTCTAGTATTTGGAGTAGAGATTTATAAGAACCAAGTATGTAGGAAGGAAAGTAGACCTTCATTAGGTAAACTATAACTTACTTTGCAATAGATGCTAAGAAAACACTGCTTCTATTGTGTCATCTTTCAGGAAAAAAAAAAAAAAATCTTGACAGAAATATCATAAAGGATCTCAGGGGAGTATTTGCAGAGCCTTTTCCTGATGATCTAGCTAAATTATCTTTGAGTGATCACATTTTTTAAAATTAAAATTACCCTGTAATTTCATTGGTTAACACTACTCCTAATTTCCTTTCCTAAACATGGCATGTAAATCTGATGGCAAGAGATGGCACTTTCACTATCCTTATGCATAAGGGGAGATACACAAACAAATTGTGAAGTGATTCATAGTTCTATTGAGTGAAAGATAACCAGTAAAAATATTGTATTATATTTTAATGTGATTCTTACCAAATGTAACTTCCAGGAATGATGTCACTCTTTTAGCCAGAATATCTTGGCTGATCTGGTAATGCCATTTCTGGAAATCTAAAAGTAGAGTAAAACATGCAAGACTACAAACAATTCAGCAGTGTTCGATGGTTTTGTGATAAAGTAGATAGATCAGGCATAATTCCAGTCTATTTCCTGCCAAATGTTAAGTCGTATTGATGTTAGGTAAGATACAACAATGGATTTTTAACTCATTGTTTCAGAGGATTATTTCTGTACTTTGTACAAATTGTGTGTATGCCTTTGTGGGAAACACAGTTCTTGTAAAACATGTGGCAATGATCACACCAGACATTATTAGTGAATTCTGCCCCATCCAAATGGCTCTGAGCAAAGTTTTCTACTCTACTCTACAAACAAGAAAAAATTGTTTATAAATGTAACTCTGTGGTATGTTTCATGTTCTTTCTGTCTTTAGGATGAATGATCACAAGTACATAGAGAATATATCATAAATAAAAGTAATGTTGGAACAGCAAGGTGTCAGTGTGACTGTCACTGACAGTGACCCCTGCTAGTAGTTTTTGATAATATTATAGAAAAAACTGTACAGTGAATAATATTTCATAATCTGTTTATGAAGAAATGTTATTTCAGGTTTCCATTAGTTTACTGAAACTTGAAAGATGGGACCCCACTTCTTCATTTACTTGGTTTTTACATTATCTCTTCTAAATAAATAAATATTTGTCTAATATGTTATGACTTTATGGGTTGGATTTGTTCTACCATAACTTAGAAAGAATAATGCAAATGCTAAGATTTTGGAGAGGTATCTGAGAGGTATTCTGCTGTAGCTTGAGGCCTTATTTTTATTAGAATTTTTTTTTTGTTCCTGTTTGAATATTTTTTTTTTCCTTCCTATTTGCTTTGGAAGTTCCTATTATTCTGTTATACAGAAAACATTTTTTTTAAAATTGTTATTGTTACTTTTTTTCAAAATAACTTTATGAGAAATTCTCAGCATGATGACAATCTTATCTATACTGCAATAAGGTTGGTACATGTTTGGAATCCTGAGGTTCTTCACTTTTAAGAAGCCTCGTTCTTCTAACAGGTTTCTTTCTTGTGGAAATACCATCTGATACATATCAAGCAAAGGACACTGAAAAAAACCCATTCATTTATCAATACTGACCATCAGATCCAGCTGTAAGAATAGGCCCCCCCAAAAGCTATTTGCCTAAAAAGAGGCCTATGAGAGCTGTGAAACAGCCCTACATCTGCTGCAGAGCTGGAGTGACAGGCCAGGGTTATCAAGTACCATTGGGTGGAGATGCAGTCAGCCTCTACTCTATTCAGTCTCTACATGGTGACAAGGCTGAGCTGTTTCTGTCCAGACATGATTTTATCCCATTACTGCAATAAAAGATTTGTGCTATTAAAAGCCTGGTTGAAGAGCAGAGTGGCACGTAGCAACATGCTGGTGAAGACACAGCTTCTGTCTGCAGAGCTGTAACTCTGGGGTGAGAGGCAGAGATGCTCTGAGATGTTCTCAACAGGACAGGGCAATGCAGGGAATGTACAGGAACACCACAAGCCAGCCAGGAACGGGTTACTGTCTACCTGCCTGGTGTATGACTCATGTCTGGATATAAAGCTGGCCTCTTTCTCTGGGATATGAAATACAAAAGAAAAAATTGTCTGGAAAACTCTTGCATCATTTTGTTAGAGCAATAAATTGTTTTCTGAGAGTACGGTCTGAAGCAGTGCCAGCTGTGGTACTGACACCTTCCTGAGTGAGTGTTCTCCACCCAGCAGAGCCACAAGTAAGCAGGAATGAAGCAGGTTCAGGAAGGGCAGACAGGAGGCGGACTGAAAGAGGGGAGTCAGAATGAATTTTTTCTATGCATAGGACAGATTTATACATGACAGTGGCAGAAACATCTTGATGTTGTTTGAACTCCAATCATAAACAAATGGGGAAGTTTGATCATATTTATTCCTATGAATATTTCATATGACCCAAATAGTTAGTGTTTGCATAATAAAGCTCAGCCTCTTCAGCACATATGTGATTCTGAAACCTTTGAAGATTTCAGCAGAAGTGACCATGTCTGTTTTCAATAAGGGTAAAGGGAGCAGATATATGCTCCAGAGGAACCAGCCTTAAACTTTAATCTCATTGAGTCTTGCTTGCTGCTTAGACTTCCCTTTCTTTTAATGGTCAGAAAGGTCCAGGAATTCACCATTAAAATGTCCCCACCTTGATCTAATTACTGGAGGAGACACTTCCTTTTTTTTCCTTCGATCTTCTTTTGCACAAGTGGCATGATCTCTCCTGCCTTCCTCTGTCCTGTCTTTGTCTCAACCATCTAAGTAACATGGGTTGCTCAGCACTTCAGAAATCCTGCCTAGGTGCTTGGCACCTGTAGTCACTCTGTTAGTGACTAGATCTTGGAGGATATGTGGAGAGTAGCTACTATGAGTTTTTTCTCTCTGCATCATCAGCATCCTCAGACCAGATGTTATTCCCAGAAATCTGATGTACCATCATGACTTTTTGATCAAGTACATGCTGTAGCCACCTCCTCACGGAAGTTCACCAGGCTAACAAACACATCTTGTAAATCCATGTGATTCTTATACCATCAGCTGGATTGGTCCAGTTGATGCTATATTTGTGTTAACAGGCCTAATATTTACAAGTATTTTGGGAGCATTGATGTTATGAGTTAAGTTTTCAAAATGTGCTGAAAATTACTTCACAGCAAAAAATTACCCAAAATTTATAGCCACCTTTGAGATTCTTTTATATAAAAATCAGGATGGAAGAAACTGCTTCCAAAGTTTGGGGTATCACAGAGGCTAGAAGTAAAGTAAATTAAATTATTGCCTTTGTCAGGCCAACAAAAAAAGAGGATCATAGCAGACCTCCCAAGAGATTGGCTGTTAGTGGAGGCAGCCTCTCTCGTGTGGATACAATTAGCTGAAGGGGGAGCCTTTGGACTGGAGTGGCCCAACACAGGCAGATCAACATTATATCACAGGGTGGTAACTACATATGGATTTAATCTGCCACTAAACCTAATGTGCATCTGCACCAGTTGTTAATGTAATTCACCACATGAATTCAGATTTCAGTGAAACAAGTTTCTCACAAAAATTAAATCTTCACCTCTCTTCCTTTTTATTTTTTATTTTCCTCTTCCCCCTTCAATGATTTTAATCTGCCTCGGATTTCAACACCTCGGTCAAGTAGTCCTGTGATATCTTAGGTTTAATATAATTTTGCCTTTCAAATACAGCTAGAGAAGTATTAGGTTTAGCTCACTAGGGTTGCCTGATCTATGTGATTTTAACTTTGCAAGCATCCAGTTAACCAAAAGCAATGCTAAATGAGGGGCATTGTTGGCTTTTTATTCATCCAGACAGTTCCACCTTAAAAGAAAAGAACCACACTCTTACATTCTAACTTGTACTGATACATATCCTATAATCTTACAGCTCCAAAAATGGGACAGGAAGTAGGGAAAACACTACTTATTTATTTATGTGAGGAGATTGACTAGTTTAGTTGGAAGAAAGAACACAATTTGAAGATTTCCATAGAAAAGAACCAAATCCAAAAGCCTTTAATTAAAAAAAAAAAAAAAGTTTGAAAGACTTCAGTTAATTTTTTATTGAATGAATTATATTTATACTTTGCTACATGCAGAAACTCAAGTTTCAGACTGCCAAGAGCACAGGACGGGATCCTGTGGTTATTGGCTGGTCCACCCTTCAGTACAACAAAGTCGTTATTGATGCTTCTACTTTTGAAATGGTTCAGTGTATCCGCATCAACCAACTCTGGTTTCTGTAAATGGCTCAGTCTACCCACACACGCCACTCACAAAATTCCAGACACTGCTCCTCCTTTTCTTGGTGTTATTCAGGATATTGCATTTTTAATAGCTTTTAAAGGAAAATATTCTATTGTGTTTTGTTTGTCTTAAGTATTATGTTTTTAAAGAATTCTGAAGAGTCTAAACAAAAGTTGAAATAATTTCAGAAGGCATCCAATGCAGAAGAACATATTCTTATATTTTTTTTTTTTTCCCTGAGTTTGATAATTTCTTAGATTTTTTTCTTTATGTTTTGGGAGATGGTGGTTCATCTCCCTGATTTGCTGCAAAAATATTAGTATTGTCTTAGTCAATTCAGGTGAAAAATGAAAATGGAACTATAAAAAATAAACTGAAATACTATAAAGAAATTAAAATGAAGTGAGAATAATTATGTAAAACATAATAATATATCTTATATTGTCACAAACATAATATTGTAGCAATTGCCAGTATATACCATATCATAGTGAAGACTATGTTATAACGCAAACTAATGATTAATACTGAGAAGCTGAGTACTAATCTCTAAAAAATATTATTGGTAATCAAAAAAATTGCACGTTTCAGGGTTAACTGCATCAAACCCAACTGAGTTTTTAAGAAAGCTGCATTGTAGTCAATAGCTTGAATTGCTATCTTTGTTACCTGTTGAAGCAGCTATAGAAGGGCAGGCACTGTGGGCCTACTCCGAGCAAACTGGTTGACCTAACAAAATTATATTTCTGTTTAATGCTGCTTTTAAAATGGCAAAGAAGCTCTGCTGCAACAGTCTTAAGATACTGAAAGGCCCACTCATTGAAATAATAATTCCTGAGCTAAGCACTGCCAGAGAGGTTGAATGAGTGTGAAATACTGGCATCTCCTGAATCTAGGCTCCAAGGATTGGATTCATCTCTCCAGATGTAGACAACTTGATTTGTTCTGCTAAGCTGTTTTCTGACAAATGAAAGACACAGGCACCACCATCTCATTCTCTAATAATTTTCTATGACTTCTAGACCCCTTTCTCTCTGCTGTCTTGGAGGGGTAATACCAGGCTCTGACACAAAGCCTACATTTTAGATACTTAGAGTGGAAATAACGAAATCCCAAATTCTCCTTGCTTACAGATCAGAAAAGGACAACTGGAACCTACCACAAATAAGTTTGCAACTGCCCTCCATGGAGATGAAAAAAATCACAGTTTGTACACTCGTTGTATTGAGGACTCATGTAAAAGACTCCCAGATGCTTTAACTGATGCTCTTGGGATAGTCTAAGTAGCAGAAATGTTACTAGAGAGTAACAGCAAAAAACGTGTCTCTAGAAATGCTACTTGATGCTTCTTGTGTTTCTCATTTCAACATTGTGTGAGAAGTCAGTGTTGCAACTCTTGTTGCATCTGTTCTATTTGAAGGTATCATAATACTTTGTGACAACGGATTCAGTTCACAGGGACTGAGAATAGTCTTCCTATTTTATCTGAAGCATCGTGGACTTGGGATCGCTGCTGTCCTAGAGAAAATCCTCCAGGGCGGCTGCAGGGGTGTCATGCAGCCTGTCCTGTGTGTCTTTCTCCAACAGCACGTATCTGCAGGCTCTAAAAAGACCACCAAGGCAAACAAACCACCTCCATCCAATCTGACAACCATCAAGAGAGGCGCAAGGACTTCCTTTAACATGGCAGGGGGATTCCTTCCAGGCTTTATCCAGATCTTTGGCCAAATGCAGACGTGTCAGCTGATCTAGAAAACAAAATTAATTACCCTGAACTTTTTTTTTTTTTTTTTTTTTTTTTTTTTTTTCCCAGCACAAGAGGTTCAAAATTTGAATCTTTTTGAAATCATTGCTAGACTTAAGGGACCTTATTTTGTCTGAAATGAGTTTGTTCAGATGGCAGTTCCATGGAATAGATAAAGGACTGAAGACATAAGCAAGTGGGAACAGACAGAAAGAAGAGTCTTCAAGAAGTGTGGGTTGAATTGAAGGGCAAGATAAGAGTAAGTTTTTACTCACTAAGGACTCAGCAAAACTGCAATTCTTTTACACTTATTTTCAGCTAGATAGAGAAATCAACCAGTGGTTTTGTTGCTAGTGGTTCTCGCAACAAAGTATCTCAGAAAGTTCCCTCAGTGAAAAACGTACTGGCATTTAATCCTGTTTTCACTGGAATCAGACTGCTCCAGGACTGCAGGGAGATGATGGGATGGGTTTGTTATACAGATAGCGGTGCTATTAACATGTTCAAAACGTAACCTCTCCTTGTAAAAGGAAACTCCAACTGAAGGAAGTGTGGCTGTCTTCTGTTCATTTCAAATAACAAAAAGTTTTCCTCCATCTGTCTCCAGTGATTTACTCATCTGTGTGGATTTTCAGTCCTTTATAGATGTGTGAAGAGCGTAATTTTGGTTTATCTTAAATTTAATTAATGTTATCCTTTCAGGCTTTGAAATACCTCTGAAAATCTGTACCAACGTAGAAACACAAAAAGAGTTCTTATTGAATAGTTCTGACTCTTGAAACAAGCACAAACAAGGAAATCCTGATTTCAAAGACAAACCTGTTCAGCAACATTTTCCTGATAAGGAACTAAGATTTCGTGTTTCCATTGAATTTCAGTTGAGTTCCCTTTGGCTGGATTTTGCTGGATTTTGCAACTTTTGGACCTGTGTTTGTTTTTAAATAATGTGTTGAATGCCTCTTCGTTACTTCTGTAGGCATTAAAGGAATGCAAATAATGAAGAATAATGATAATTATTTGCTGTTCCCTAGAAAGGTTCAGGAAGATAATTTTGTTGAAAAGAGCTGTAAATAAGTCTCTAAGAATAACAGTCAGCATCCAGAATATGCCTGGGGACTGTGTCATAGGAGTAACATTTTCCACAAACTCATCCGTGAGGTTCTAATAGCTGTTTTCTGTTTAGTAGAACACTGCTCCTCTGTCTTTTCAAAATTATTTCAGCTTTCACTAAGCCTGACTTTTAGCTCCTTTATTTTTATTATCAGAATGATACTGTATTTTATTTCCTACAAGACACTGTCATTTAGAATGGAACTGGATCACTATTCTCTCTAAAAGAAATCCCACTTATAAAGTTCTGTGTATGTATAGAACAGTTAAAATGTTTCTTGACCCCAGGGGTGAAAAGTTTTTAGAGGCTCAATGTAGAATGCAAATCAGAATCAGTTCCTGAAAAAAAAAATACTTCCTACATCTACTTAAATCACTTTGTTCTGTACGTTAAGCCAATCAAGAACATACAGACCTTGATCTAAACTTGATTTTCAGCCATGGCTGGCTTCAGTATAGTTGTAGGGAGAGATGCTGTGTTTTAGTGCAAGGTATTTCTCCCTCAATCTGAATTGTAGAAATATTTGGTCACCCACAAAGTGACCACTTACTGTTTTGGAAGTTGATTCTGTTCTTAAATTGCTATAATAGATCCAAGGCTGTGTGAGGGTCCTGAGAAAGAAATTATCTAGTAGGTCACTTTTCAACTGGAAATGTAGTCTCCACATTTTGTAGAGGATGCTGCATGTTTTCGAGGGGAAAGCCTTATTATTCTAAAAATTAAACTACTTTAAACTACTATAGGCAGTGTCAGTCTCCAAAAATATTACTGTCAACACATGAAAACCAAGGCAATTTGTTCTGTACATAAATTCATGGGAGAGCTTTAGAACAAATTGTAAAGGAAGTAAACATCCTTCTCCCTTATACAGTATCCTTCAGCAGTCTTTTGAATTCACAAAGAACTCTAAGACCTCTTTCAAGTTTTCTGCCACATAAGCTTCTCTAAAGTGCCTGAAAATGTCTTCTTTCTCTTATTTCATAACTGTATGGATAAATTTAGTGGATGAAATCATAGTTTTGTTTAATTGGATTTTAGACATTTGTTTTGACTCCCAACAGGAATACACTTCTTTTACACATTATAATCTTTTAGTACTTTCCCTCCCAGTAATTGGCAGTAAATTCAAGATGTCCCTCCAAAGCACTATTAAAGAACTATATTTTGTATCAGTTCTGGCTGCTACTTTCTGTGCCAATTGAAGAGACATTTCATTGGAGTATCTTAGTTACAATCTACAGATAGCCTGGACAGAAACTCATGACACAAAAATGTGAAAGCCTGATCTGATTTCTACCAAAATCTTTGAGCTACAAAGATTAAAGGCTGTAATAGTCTCTTAACTTTTATACTTCATTCTTACTAACATTAGTTAAGCTGCCAATTGCTGAGCTTGCTGTGCAGTATATTGAAATGAGTAGAAGTTTCATATTGACATCACAGGATTAAGTCTCACTAGTGTGCAATGCAAGTATAGCAACTAGCAACCTTATCAGAATATATATTACATTGCACAACATGTTTTTGTGTGTCTGAAAACATTTAACAGGTAACTTCTTTACCAAGTATCTGGAACTGAAATTTCTGTACTTAATGGTACAGTATTATTTAAATTTCATAATAAGATTTCATCAAAAATAAATAAACACAGAAGTTGTGTTTATAATTGAAATATTGAGAAGAATTAAGTCAGACCAGACTACCACTAAAAATGAACACATTGCTAAGACAAAGTTCTTATGTTAGTTTTTTGCCAAATTCGTTTGGGGAAATTCTTAGCTTTGACCTTTCTTGCCCCTTTTAACCTGTCAAGATGAATTCCAGAGATGTAAACAAGCAAAATTTGAAGTGAAATTTCTTTTGCACTACAAAGTTACTGTCCTTAATAATGTGAATTTGAAAAGTAGTCATATCAAGAATATTTGGTCAAATGTATAAGTACTTCATAAATCCACCACTAAAAATAATAGATCCACAGCAACTGAAAACTAGTTTTGCAAAGTATCATACACTCCTATAGGCTAATCATTTGAAGCTCTGTTTAAAACTACTTTCAAATAATATTTATCCATATCCCATCCTGCTGAAATACTAGAAAAACCCTATACTCTCAGCAAGTACATCTGGGTGTACTGATTCAGGTTGCAATCATATTTGCTTCTTAAGACATGGTTACAGTATTAATATGCCACTGCTTTCTTAGCTTCCAGTAATTGCTGTGTAACTCAAATGTATAGAGAAAGGGATGATCCCATACCTTACTATGGTGCTGTGCCCCAGAAATACAGCCATACTGCTTTTGGGGCATGACTTGGATGAAGTCCTTGAATTAGCTTCCATTGCAAAGCAATTTTGGGCTGCAGTGTGAAGTAACTGGAAGTAACTATTATTAATAATATTATTATTATTATTATCATCATCATCATCATCATCATCATAATTATCAATTATAATATTTTGATAGAACACAGAAGGAACACAAGAAAGGAAAAATACATTTCACAACTGGATGCAAGTAAAACTCCAAAGAGAGATAGGTGATTTGATAACATTTAGAATGTACTCCTAAAATAATACTACATTTTTATTGTTTGTTGATTTTTATTTAACAGTACGTCTCATCTGCTCCAATAAAACTTTCATAAAGATTTTCCAACCTAAAGGTCTTTAAATCCTGCAAATCTGGTCAAATTTGGCCTAATCTGTCCCAGATTGGGATTAATTCTGCCATATTAGAATTGCACACATGGATGTTGTTACCCAAGACTGACATCCCAGGATCTCTTCTTAGTTAAAGGAGAGAAGTGGGGATCTCCAGGAAGGATTCAAATTTTATCCTAAACCAGGACAAAATTGACCAGATATGGTGCCCTCTGCATTTGCCTCTTTCTCTCTCTACCACTCTCCAGTCTTAAGTCAAATTCTTGTCTCTACAGATTCAGCTTGGAAGTATGCTCTGGCTCTTCTAGGTTGCCTTTTATCTGATATGTGTTAGATGTCTTCTTCAGATTGAGATGAACCATGCCCTGCAAATATCTACTGCTCTCCATTGACTGTAAACAAGATCTAAATGACTCCTTCAGTAGGCAGCTACTTTTGGCCAGATGATTACAATAGCACACATAGCTGGAGGCAGAGTTAGATAATTTCAGAATAATGAACATCTCCAGTGGTTTACCCATCCTCTCCGGGAGTATATATAACCTCCCATTTATTGAAGCTGTTCTCATATACATTAGCAGCCAAATTGGCGCTAAGATCAAGGGAGAGCAGAGATACCCTAAATCAAATATCATATTTCTACTTCTGGCCAGTCCTGAAAACAAGCCACATTCATTGAATCCATGCTTTATGAGATATACATCTGAACCCAGGATAAACTTTATCCAAACCCATATTTTGTCACAGGATAAATTCAGTGTGGTGTGCAAGATCCAAGTTTGATGGAATTCCAGTCTGTAGAACCTAAGGATGATTTTTTGCAAGTTTGGCCAAGTTTTAGATAAAACCTAGACAGCAGAGACATAAAATATGTTTGTGATGTTTTGTGAGGTTAGGGGAAATTTTAGGGGAAATTAGGCTGTCTTTTCATGGAACTGCGTGTGAAAACTATTAAATAGCAGTCTAGCCATTACATACTTATTTTCATAATTTGCTAACACAAAGCTGTTAAGGAAGCTTGAGAAAATGTAATGACTTACTAGTTTTTGTTTTTGTTTTTGTTTTTTATTTCCCATCCCTCATTAACTTCATCTGTAGTTCTTCAAGCAGCATAAAAGAGAGTAGTATGATCTTCGTATTAGGCAGATAGAAAACAGAAGGCATCAGAATGTTTCCTAAGGATAGCAAACAGGCCCTGGAAAAATCAAAATTACAAAACCTGTTTTTTTAAGCTCTAGGCCAGACTTCTTTACAAGAAACAGCACCCCTTACACTGGAACTAATATAAAGTGTGTGTGCATGCATTCAAGCCTGTCTAAATCGTCAGGATGTTGACATGACAGTATTTAAATTTCCAGACTAAATTATATTCCATTTCCATTGCATGGTGTCATAAAAGCTGGTAGAAAATATGTTTTCAGGCAATGAATTGCTTTCAATGACATAGTAACTGAATATATTCCTGAAAAAATTTGTATAGGTTATGAGGCTGAGCACATCCCAATGCTGTTAATTGGCCTGAGTTGTTGCTGAACTGCTCTAATCAGAGCTCAATGTATTGCATGGCAAAATTTGATGCTGTAGGCTACATCCTAAATATTTTTTCTTAATATTATAGGTGTAGGCATAGATACAAAATAATAGTCTCGTGACTTTATTCCTCATTTAAGTTGGCAGTGTTCAAAAACAGAGAGTGAGGGAAACCTCAGCTAAAATTAAGTGTTTAGAAATGAGTAGTTAATGAAAAATAAATAAAAGGGCAACTGAGAGCATACTCAGTTTTAGACAGGTAGAAAGATGATTACTCTCTGAAAAATGACATGATTGAAGTAAGAAATATAGGATACGAATCATATAGTACAGTTGCAATAAGCTCAGAAAATCACCCAGTAAAGGAACAGAACTTAAATAAACTATATGTATTTAGGGGGCTCCAAAGCTTCAGACTTAACAGCTCAAGAACTTAGCTTTTAGAGACTGCTGAAGTCGTTAAAGGGGTTTGGAAAAACATCTTTAAAGAGCATTTTAAAAACGGGCGCTTGCATATGCCAAGCATTACTCCATGGAGTCTTGGAAATGCCAAGAAATAGGCTCTGCAGAGAAGCCACCTTGCACTGTGGGTAGTAAGCGCTGTCCCCAGGTTGCGCACAATCCCCGCACTGTCAGAGACAGCTGCACCCATCCTGCTGGAAAAGTAATGGGAACTGCCTTGGGTGGGGGCTGTAGTACTTCATTTCTTCCCTGGCTTTCTCTTGTCTGAGATACAGTAAAGCAGCCATGAGATGTTTACTGCATTTCACCCGTCTGTGTGTCCTGAAGCAGCTCAAGGGAGATGAACAGAGCTAATAATTTTTTTTTTTTTTTTTTTTTTTTTTTTTAATCCCTGTTCACGTATGCCATTCATGTTACAAGACTGCCATTTAAAAGTCATTCTAAGGTAATACAACTACATTGTCTTTATATTAGGCTGACTTACACTCCAGGTTTGATTGGAGATTTTGGAGCCAAGTGGCTTGAATATCTTTAACGGTGCAGTCTCTGTACAGCTAAAGCTTGACATGGGATACTCTTGACTTTCCCAGAGCACAGTTAGCACACAAACCAAGACATGGGCAGAAGAGGAACAAGGAGTTTGCACTTGAATGTGAGCTGCAAACTAAGATCTGAGCTAAAATCATAATGCAGATCTGTTCTTACTTCTTTAACACTTTTAGATTTATAAATAATGAAAATTTCAATATCGTAAATTTGTTATGCTGAAGCTTAAGATATACTTTTCATGAGGGTTAAAATGCAATCATTTTATGGAATTCAAAACATATAAACCCCATATTTTATACCTGGTTATTGCATTAAAAAAAAAAAAAAAAATTTCTTTCAACCCAGAGAGCTTTAGACCTTTTTGTATCTAGACAAATATAAACTAATGTGTAACCCCTCCTTTTCTCCCTCAACAATGTTGTTCTTAACAGCCTGTCTATTCTCTTCTCCACTTTCTTTAACACTGTATTCTGTATATTGTGCTGTGCAAACCCATCCACAAAAGCAAAACCTTTCTCCACTGAAGTTATTCAACCATTTCTGCTGTCTAGTCCAATGTCTCCAGTTGCTTCACTCATTTAGCTGTGTTGCACACAAGCGCACATGGAAAAGGTATACATAATGGTATCAGTGTTTTTCCTGCCAGGTTCTCCACCCTCTCCTTACTATTTCCTACCCTTTCTGATTTATGTTGATCTTCTACATTTCTAGGCTAAAGATTTTGTCATTCACAGTATTCCTGACCTCAGACACTCAAAAGAAATGTTAGCTCCTGAATAATAACAAGCTTGGTTTTAGAAATATGTATTTGCATGATCATGTTTACATATTTTATTTGCCTTCTTCAATTTTACATGAGACTTTACAGTTAACATTTTGACCATGAGGGCTAAGGTGAGGTGGTTTTTACATGTAAAAATATTACTCCAGGAGCTGAAGGTCAGAGAAAAAAATCAGGTATCCCAAAATCTGTGATTAAAATAAAATACAGTATTTATTTGGGTTGAGGAGACATCTGTTTGAATACTAAGATTTTACTCCATTATTATTTATCCTCCAGGATCCTACAACTCAAAGTTCTTCTTTTGTCTGGGTGCTTTGTCTCCTGATCAAGAGATGATAGATTCATAAAAGCTGACCCACTGATGAAGTTCTTCACTCTTTGAGCATGAGGAAGAAATGCCAAGACTATTACCATTTCAGAGTTACTCTGTACTTTGGCAATTAGATATGAAGCGTTCAGTGCAAGTTAGCAATCTTTTGACTTATTTTGTTACCACAGTCAAAAAAAGAACTTGAAAATGGGCCTACAGAGAGTGAAAAGAGGCTTCCTAGACAAGACTGGTGGTGTGGTGTTTTTTTTTTTTTTTTTTTTTTTTTTTTTTTCCCCGTGAAAAACCTGTGCTGCAGATCTCTGAGAAGAAACGAAGTATTGGACCTGGACCTCAGACATGATAGGAAAACTTTGTGACATCTGGAGAAATGCATGTAAATGGGGAAAAAAAAATAGTTCACATGCCTGTATCACCATTCTGTATAGAGGATTTAATACTGGAAATGTGCTGTTATGGTGCTATTGAAAAGCTCAAATTTGATTGATGGCTTTCCTTTTTAATAGTGGAAGGGAGGGAATCTAACACAGTGTGTTCTTGAAAGTGTCTAACTAAAAAGGACAGCTTGGTAAATGTTTCTTAATTTCCTCCACCCATCTAAATGATAATCATAAATTATGGAAATTTAAATTTGGATTTTCCCTTCAACTTTGTTAAACTAATCCCAGGTATTTCAAATACTTATGATCAAGATATGAAATAAAACTGCCATTAATTTTAGTGGCAATATGCTACGCATAACATCAAATATCTGCAGGTTATAATTTTTTAGGTACAAATGGATAAATATTAGAGGTCAAATCCAAATGGACAGATTTCAATTCTTGGTCAGAAAACCTTACAGAAAAATCAATATACAAGGTTTAATGTGATTTTAAGTATTCTAAATAATTAAAAATACATTTAAGACATTGTATTTAGGACCTTGTTACTTTTGTTGCATTATGCGGCAAAGGTTACTGAGGAAAATCAGTGTAGTGCAAAGCTATAGAGTAAATTCTTCCAGATAACAATCAAGTTGTACCATCAGTGAAAGTCCTTAAATTCACTCCTCCTATCAAGTTATGCAAAGAAAACATCTGCTTGAATATCCTAGATGCAGCTCTGGCATGAGAACCTACACATTATCCTACACGATGAACGGTGAAGTGATTCACTGTGGCAGAAAGAATATCATTATGTAATTTGAAAGAAGAATGGGTTACTGATGTTTTAAATGATGATATGACAAAATGATTAGGCTGAGTGGAGGTAAGCTACTTCCAGTATCTGGCAGTGGAATGCAATTTCAATTCAACAGCAGCATTGCTCTTGTGCTCTTGTGAGTACTTGAAAAAGATAAAGATCAAAGGATGGTGGGTTAGGCTATGAGAATCTTGTAGATAAAACTACAAACCTGGATGAGCAGCTTCCAGTTGCTTTCAGCTTTTTGGCGTCTTTACATTCCATCCAAAATACATCTGCAATGATTTTTTATCTTGCTCTTTCCTAGTCTCCTTACATACTAAGTTCAAGCTTCTCTTCCTCACTTTAAAACATTTCACAGGTCCACCCCTGTTTGCACCACTGCCCTGCTCACCTCTTCCTCTCTCTCTGCAGCCCACCAGCTCTCCTTTTCTGACTGCCCTCTTTGTCTTCCAAACCTACTGAACATTTTACACCTTTATTACTGTGCCACCCTGCAGCTCTGGAACAGCCTGCTGATTATTCCAGGAAAAACAGCTCCTCTGCTGCCTTTAAAACCTTCTTTGAAAATCCCTCACACTTATGTTTTGGTACGTCAGGGAACAGACCTTCTTCCCTTGATTTGATGCATAAGAGGAATAACTTCCATGTGTAATTCCTGGCAGCCCACAGCCACACAGGGAAGGAGATAAGTCAGAGCTCATGAATGAAGGTGCACAGGGTCTCACAATTCAGCAAACTGCCACAGCCCAGGAGTGAAGGCAATTTAAATGAGTGCAGTCAAAACAAGATGAAAGGGTGTAGGGACACGCTCATACTATTTGTTTCCCTCTTGATTTTATTTAATTTAAACCATAACTTGCTTGGAAGGCAGAATAAAGCACTCTAATCAATATGTGACATAAACCAACTTCTATCAATTAATAAATTACTCTCTTATAGCACTTTTCATCAGCACATGTGAGAACATTATACAGGACTGTTCCTACTTTGAGGAAGGGAAGACTGAAGCACAGAGATGTGAGATCCATTTCCACAGACACATCAGTCTATAGCAGAGAAACAGAAATAAATCCAGGCCCTCTGAATTCCAGTACAGTATGTGGCCAACTGCCTGGTGTATCCTAATTCCTAGCAAAGCTTTATAACTGTAGTAGGCAACAAAAGAACAAAATTCAGTGGTCAGACCATGAGGCCACTTGTCCAGGTGATGTTTCGGAATTGAGCCATAAGGTTCAGAATCGTTCTCTAAACTGAAGCACACAAAAGATTTTTTCTTAGCCCGAACCCCCCTCACTAATTGAATTTATACTTTTATAACATCTGGATAACTAAATCCTCTAAATGGGCTCTTTCCTTTAAGAATGAAATGGAAGTCAGAAACATTTCCTCATAAAATGTTAAAAACAAATATCCATCTCTTCAAGGATGAAGAGTCATTATCCCCAGCCAGTGGATCCTGCCCTTTGCTTTCCAGTTTGGATGTCTAGATTCAGCAGGAAAATGGTTTTGAACACTATTGGAACCATTAGGTTAAAAATATATTTGGAACATGAGAAAATCAGGTAATGTACTCATTGCATTAAATTGCATGAATTCCTGCAACATGAGCAGAAATCTGAAATGAAAGCACCCATTTTAGACAGCTATAAATAAACTGGAAGTACCGCCCTGCTGACAGAAAGAGCTCATAGGGCTCTTTATTTTTGGTTTGCCACTGAAGAAAAGCTCTTACCTTTCACATATACTTTACAATGAAACTATGTTCAGACTAGATAGTGTTATAAGGTCAATATATATATTTGGAAAATAAAGCTTGTGGAAGACATACGAACAATTTCCTTTGTTTAATACAGAGAGGGTTTTTGGGATCTCCTAAGATAATGTATTGATGGTTTGATTCTGAGAATGAATAAAAACATGAACTTTTGAGAACCAGAGGTTAATCTAACACAACAGCATCCAGAGGAGAAGTTATAACTACTCGGAAGCCCCACAGAACAGCCTGAGGCAATAACTGGCAAACAGTGAAGGCAGTGGACCAAATAGGATAAAAATGTTTTATTGTTGATAAAAAAATATAGTCCAGGCTGGTATGTAACCTTGAATTAAGCAGAGGTCACACACACTGTCAGGAAGTCGCATATAGCTTCTGTGTTCAGGTCCCTCAGGTTCTCAGGCAGCCAGGGGCAAAAACTTGCCATTCTGATTCCAAGCTTTTTATTAGACATTAAGAAGGGAATAAATAGTTCAGTCTACCAAGTGGGTTTTATTTTTACATTAAAGATATGGTTATTGATTTTTGCTGTCAAAATTAGTTTCTAGAATATGCAGTTCATGCCATAATTAACACAGAAAAGCGAACAAGTGCCTGTAAAAACTGAACAAGTTGAAGTGTAATTGTAGCAGGTAAATCCGTATCCATGGCTGCATCACAGGAAGTGTGGCCAGCAAGTCAGGGTAGATGTTTCTGTCTCTCTACTCCGCCCTTATGAGACCCCCACCTGGAGTGCTGTGTCCATCTCTGGGGTCTGCAATAAAAAAAGGTTGTGGACGGGCCAGAGGGAGGCCACAAAGATGTTCAGAGGGCTTGAGCCCCTCTCCTGTGAGAAAAGACTGAGAGAATTGGGCTCATTCAGATGGAGAAGAGAAGGCTCTGGAGAGACATTAAAGCCCCTCCCAGTACCTAAAGGGAGCCTACAAGAGAGCTGGAGAGGGCCTTTTTACAGTGGCATGCAGTGATAAGATGAGAATGAATGGCTTTAAAATGCAAGGGTAGATTAGGAAGAAACTCTTTACTGTGAGAGTGGAGAAACACTGGAACATGCTGGGCAGAGAAACCATGGATGTCCCATCCCTGGAAGTGTTCAAGTACAGTCAGACTGGGCTTTGAGCAGCCCAGTCTAGTGGAAGATGTTCCCACTCTGGTGGGTTAACCCTGGCTAGATGCCAGGTGCCCACCAAAGCCACTGACAGTGCTGTGGGGCTGGGCTTTGGCCATGGTGGGTCTGCCTTGGAGCCACCAGCATGGGCTCTGTTGGACATGGGAGATGCTTTCAGCAGCTTCTCACAAAAGCCACCCCTGTAGGCTCCTCTCCCAGCACCAAAACCTTGCCAGGTAAACCCAAAACACCTGCCTGTGGCTGAGGGGTTGTAACTGGATGATGTTCAAGGTCCTTTCCAACTGTACCATTCTATGATTCTATGAAACCCAGTAGATGATATTTTTAATGAATGTTAATTATATTTGAAGTAATATTTAACAATATTAAAATTCTGTGATCCTGAAACATAATAACACCAAGTTTGGTATTGTGCTGTTACCAGCTAGCAATCTTACTGCTCCTAAACCATCAGCCAGAGCTCATGGCAACAGTAATAATTTCATCTATATCTTTCTAAAAAGTTGGATCCTTTTTCTGAGTTTCAATTTAAAGGTTTTAGGTTTCTACCAGAATATCTTTTGGTATGAAGCCCATAGCATTACTTTAAAACATTTATCAGTCTGTCACACTCTTTTAAAATTAGTCATTGTATTCCAGGATATTTAGAGGCCGTACAGACAGACAGATGCCTAGAACTCTCCAGTTTTCTTAGAATTCAGCCTAAACCCAGGATCTTTCTCTTTTATTCCAAATTTAATGACCTATCTATGAAAAATGCTTGAGTAGATAGCAACCCACATCAATGTGATGCTCAGGGGAAAAGAGTAAGAAATAGTTCTGAATCAATTGGATGTCTAATTTAAAAGAAAGTCCCTGTTTTGCATCCAAAGTTAAAGAAAAACTAAATCTATCGATACAGACAAGCTAATTGTCTAGATTTAATGTACCTTTAATTGTATAAATAATTCTCTCTGTAAGATGTCTTTTGTTGTCTTCTCCTGCAACTCCTGGGATAATATTTATTTCAGCTTTCATTAGGCTGTGTAGTTTCCATGTAGATTATTATGCTTTTTCTTCAGTTATATAAACAATTCATGTATGTTTACACTCAAAAAATAAAAAAAAAACTCAGCAGAAATCTTTTTGGTTTGGTAAATTAGATAGCAGAGTACAGTTCAAGAAACAAAGTCTTGTAAGGTTAAATCATCTGCTATGCTACCATAAACAAACTTCTTCCATTTTATCCTCTCTGACATGAGGATAATGAAAAAGATTCCTCTGTAAAGTGAATTAGGATTTACAGATGAAATGCAATAAGAAAAATATAGTGCATTTTTATGAACTTATTTATTCAAGTGATAGGGTTAATATATATTATTATTACATTATTATTATATAATTTCATAGAAATTCATAGAAGATATTATGAATAGAAGTTGGTTGCTTCTGCAAAGACCATCATACAGACATATCCAGACTCAGCGAGCTGGTGGAAAAAATAAAGTATTTCAAATATGTGAAAAGCACTGCACTACAATGTTTTGTGAAGATTAAAACATTTTGATCCTTCCTGCAAGTAGCAGATGAATTTAATAATCCAATACTATTACTCTGTAAATATATGTTCCATTAAAACTGCAAAAAAATACACAGGTAGTCTGATGACTGATCTTAGATTATTTATACTGATAAATTGGATTAGATCTGAGCTCTGTCTGAATGTAAGAAGGAAGGTTAATCCTTCTGCCATATGGTTTGGAATAACTATTACCCTTGCAGTCTCAGAGGTTGGTCTCAAGTGATCATTATGGTTGTGCATCATAGAGTATTCCTTATGGCTCATTAATTAGCTGAGAAGTTAGAGACAACTGAAATATTATTAAAACAAAATACTTGAGAACTGCTCAGGTAATAGCAGAAAGAGAGATCTGGAAGGATCTGGTAATGGATTTTATTAAGATCTTGAGAACCACTAGAAAGACTCTTATTCTCTGCTGGAAAAACAAGTGTGAACAATTTTCCACAATTTGGCAGTCATTAATTATACAGAAAACCTGGCAGTATAGGGTAGATTTTTAGTTTTATGTGGCTTCTAAAATGGTAAGTAAAGAAGAAATGTTTTAAAAACTTTAAGAATTGGAACTTAATAAAATAGTTGGGAAATGCTTTGTGCCCACGATAAACTTGACAGCAGAGAATGCAGGGGTCTCTGCTGACTTATAAATATATTTGCAGGAGAGAATATAAAAAGATTTTTTGACATGTTAATTTCTGGTCAGGTGACTATTAAAGGATTTTATATTTGTATCATTAAGCACTCTCCATGTACTAATCTTTCTATTATATACAAATACAAATGTGATTCCTTCCTAAGCTACTTACCTGTCTTGAACTGTGAATTGATATTATTCTGTGGAGTATCAAACTCCACAGATATTACTCATAGTACAAAAATTATTTTACCTTGGTTCCTTTTAGGAATAGAAATGAACTTTCTTTCCAGAATGAAATTTTCCTTACATTTGCTTTCAAAGTTTTCATTGGAACCCCTCCTCCCCACCTCCCCACACTAATGAAGAGTAATAAATAATTATGTATAGGACCAGTAATGTTTGAAAGTGTATTGGAATGTAGCATTTAGTTTCAATGACACTTTAATATGTTTTCAAAGATGAAGAAAATAAGAAAGACTGCTAAGTAAGAAAGCTGGAGTTGCAGGATAAATGTAGGCCGTTTAGTGAGGTTCTCTTGCAAGCCTGCAAATGAAGGTATTCACTTATCTATGATGGTAAACATTATCCTAAATACTTGTAACATTAGGTGCAAAAAAGCTTTCTAAACACTCTAGAAAAAAACAAACCATTGACCAGAAGGTAACTTGAAGTAGGAATTCTTAAAGCACACTTACAAAACATTCCATACATTTCAAGGATTATAAGTGGAATTTATTTAGTACACATTGTAGAAAAACCCACAGCTGAGTCATGAAAGATATGCCTTTCCCACTTAGGGGACGCTGATAAATTCATCAGTAATGTTTCCTTCAAATCATCAATTTAAATTTTGCATTTCATTTTTATGCTCTTTGATTGTAAGTGCCCTTATCATTATTTTACATGATGACTGATTTCATACTACCTTAATATAATCCAGGAAATATTGAAACTAGTGCCTAACTGCAGTATGAACCATGAATATTATCACCTATTGCATTTTAACGAGGATTATTTCTACTCAGACAACTTTGAGAAAGGCAAAGGGGAATGAGGGTCCTTGTAGTCCTGTCATTAGCATCACAGATAACAGTGTATTTCAGATTTGACTGTGGGACATGGGAGAGTCTTTGTGGCTGCACTTCTTCTTTTCATAATCAGATTTAGGGATATTCTTGTCTGCATTTTAAAAATGTTGAAATAGGAGAACATCTCGTAGTGAAAGTTTTTTATCTTCTAAACACCCTATCCACCTGAGATGCAACAAATCACTGTTGTGACAATTAATTTGAACAGATATTTTTTAAAAAAATATCAAACCAGGTTTTAAAAATTGTCTTGACAGCCAGCTTGAGTTTTAGGTATTTAGAAATTATGGAGCTACCCATTAGCTACCCATTTACTTTGTTAGTTACATAAGCATTTTTTTTCAGATATTTTTCTTAAAAATATTTTGTTTCTAGCAGAGAAGCAAATCAGAAAAAACAAACAAGGAGAAATATTCAAAACTAAATTATGTGACTCTCACAAGTGTAAATGAATAACCAAATCAGGATTTACACAAATATATTTGTCTCTCAAACAAATTGCCCTGTCATTTGTTTCATGGTCTCCTTGTTAACCAATACCCAGTACCTTCACAGGG
This sequence comes from Hirundo rustica, assembly GCF_015227805.2. Taxonomy (NCBI): domain Eukaryota; kingdom Metazoa; phylum Chordata; class Aves; order Passeriformes; family Hirundinidae; genus Hirundo; species Hirundo rustica. The sequence continues at coordinate 8,605,612 of NC_053453.1, forward strand.
TTACAATTTTACTGCAGTTTGTAGTGGTAACTTTATATTGGAATAGCAAAAAGGCCAGGAGATGGGAACCAGGAGTAGGCAACCTGATTACATCCTGCTCAATGTTAATAGCTGTACAGTTATTTTTTCCAATTAAGCCTGGCTTTTGAGACATTTAAATTAGGAGCCAGGTGTCTCAAAGCTGTTTCTATGATCAATGGAGAGATGCAAACCCTTTCCATGGCAATATAGACTGAATTTCTGGGAGGTCATTAAACCCACCTCTTACCTCCGCTACCTTCTCAAGGTGTTCCTGTTCCCCAAGGATGGAGGGACTTGGGAAGATGTTAAATTAGCACCTGCAGCTGGAAAACTCAATCCCTCAGTGTCTACAGCACCTGTGTGCTGAGGCTCTGCAGGTGGGACACAGAGGGGACAGGGAGCTGAAGTCTCCTGCAGTGCTTAGGGAGAGGACCTTCTGTCCATGTTACTCAGTTCACTGAGGAAACCACACAAAATGCCAACACAGTATAACGACGACACGATATATCTTCATCCACAGAAGAAAATCTTCCCACTTCATTGATTTCCAGTAGATTTTCCCATTTTACTGATTTCCAGACTTCTTGAAGAACAATGATCCTTCTTCATGGGATGTGAATTGTACCTTCCTTTTCACCCAAGAAATTATTATGACAATAAACAATAACTTCCAGATTTTATTTGATTTTAAAAACCTTGCAAGTGTTTTAGAAACACAATAAATTCAAATATATGTTCTTCTCAAATGAAGATATGTCTGCTGCTTCTTATTTCTCTAGTCTGCTACAAGAGGCTATTTAAGCCCTGAATTTTCAGGAAACCCAGTTGCAAGTGCATCAACTATGAAGAAGCTGGGAGTAAATCTTTGACAATTGTATTTATTTTATAAGAAAAAGAGTAAAATTTAAAAGGTTTTACTGAGTTTAGCTTAAGTTTTAGCTTTCATGTTTTTCAGATTCTGTGCTGCCTGGGGGTGTAGTTCTGAGCCTCACGTTAAGTGTCAGTCAGCCCTCTTCACAGAGCAGGGAGACAAAACAAATCTTTTCCTGCTGAGGACCAAGGATAACTTTCAGGCCCAAAAGCACAAATAACGGTGGACTGAAGGGAGAAGCAAGAAGGATGAGACCTCACAACCTGAAGCTGTAATTGGACAATTAAACCCCAATATGCAAATGGACCAAAACATATAAAATTAGAAGACCTTGTGACTGGTTTGGCATTTTGTGACCACTCTTGGTCCACTTTGGTGTAGCCTTGGTCAGGCCCTGTCCTGCCCAAGATGTACCCTAAAGGTCTTTCAACAAATATCTACTTTATTCTCTTGCTCTGTCCAGTCTCTGTTTCAGGTCAGCCTTCCCAAGGCATCATTATAATCTGATCTTTCATTTTGTGAATGTTTGCATAATGTAACAGGAAAATACTGTTTTGGACTGATCAGCTTCCAGCTATAGAATTTTGATAAACTTCTATTTTAATTTCAGCAACTGTAATGGAAATTAGTACAACTATTTGGAAGATGCATAAAAATGATGAAATAATAGAAAATAGCAAGTTTGTTTTGAAAGGGAAGTGATAATAGAGTCAGCTAGATCTGATACTTCATTCTACAAGAATGGACACACTGCCCTGATTCTCTGAACACAGCAAGATTTGAACAGGCAGTAATTCCTGTGTTCATGTTCCTTTGCTTCTCTTCAAATGCTCACTGTCTCTCATGGTTTAGAAAGTGGTACCTAGAGGATGGGTCCCTGTTGTAAGGTTGTGATCTTAATTTAGTCCTTGGAACTTTACTGGAAGACAAGAAAATGAAAAGATCCTTACAATATTTATGTCAATATTAAGTGTAATGAGCCTAATTTGTCATTGCAAATGTATGGGAACTGTCACAGTCTGACCTGTGATCATTTTATATTACATCTAAAGACATGATTTTGACTGCTTAGTACAGAATAAATTACATTTCAGGGGAAAATAACTTCTTGTATAATACAAGTGTCAGGAAATGTGAATTTTTCAATTCAACAATAAATTTAAGTCTCTTAGTTGTAAATAATAGGAAAGAGACACCTAATGCTATCAAAGTATTTTTAAATCTTTAAACTATACTAACTATTACTGGGATCTTTGTTAACCTTGACTTGTACAACCCAAAAGATGTGGCTTTTAGCACCACACAAGGGAATTTTACTGCCTATCTTTATACAGATTGGGGCAAGCCAATTGTGTCCCCCTGTAATTATTAGTTATGCAAATAGGTGCTAACTTGTTTGCACCACAAATAAACATCTGGTCTCCAAACTGGCTGAAGCCAGTTGAAAAACATCCCCTTTTAACTATTTATCATTTTCTCCCAAAACCCTTGAAAATTTTGGTTCATTACCACCACAAAATATTCAGCTGAACCAACAGCTTCTGCAAGCTAAAGCGTGTGTATACTTGAAAGGCAATTCATTGCTGGTGGCACTGAACAAGAGTGTTTTTCCAGCGGCTAAAGGGAGCAGGGAAGATTGCAGCACAGGTGGGCAGAGAAGACCAGAGACCTCCAATCAGCAGAAGCACCGTCGTCCTTGGCTCTTTGAAGGCTGTGACAAGTTGCTGAAACTTGGCATTTGAGGACTCGGCACTGCGGGCTTGGTGCTCCATGTCTGCTGTCAAGGATGAAAGGTACAGGCATATGGTAAGCAATCAAGAGCTGCTGCTTAAGGGTATGGGAAGTAACTCTGCAGAACTGGCAGCAGATGTTCCTTCAGGGTTCATTCATGTGTGTTTAGGTCCGGTGGACAGGCCCACAGCTTTAATGATAGCTGCTACCAGTTGAGCTATGCAGGTTCCATGAACTCTGCCTCACCTGTAGAGCTTTCTGTGTAATCCAGCCATTTCCTCCACATCTTGAGGTAGACTTGGTCTATTTGTTTAATTAGACAGCCACAGAAAAGGTCATAAAGCTGATTTAATTCTCTAACCATACAAAATGATATGTCTCTTAATAAAAGGGTTGTCTTATATAATTGAAATTGTCCATTTATCTGTTTCTAATTTTTTTTTTCTTTCTCTAAAATCTCAAATTAGAGGCAATGATCTGTAGAAAGAGATTGGGAAGTTTAGATAATGTTGCTGGGCTTTAGAGTAAAATACCTCTAGCTAGAAGATTATCCCATAAGGAATAAATTGTTTTAAATATTCAGTTTTACTGTTTTAACTATTTCAGAAGTGTAGGCATAAAAAATTCTGTTCCATTCTTTGGACTTCTATTGTGATATATTTAATCTCTTTTACCCATTTTGGCATTCCTTTACACTTGTCTTAGGAAATAGATTTTGTTTTAAGGAAAGAAAACACTCTACACAATCTATGATATTTTCTTGATTCAGTTTCTTTATAGCCATTTTCCACTTCTGTCTATCTTGAAAAATCTCTTCTAAATAGAAAAACATATTTGAAAATAGGCAAATGGTAATAGAGACTGAAACAGCAAGAAGCCATCCATGTTCAATACTGTGTTCAGTTCTATGGCAAACTTTCGGGAGAAAGCAGTTATAGATTTGTTAGACACCAACTGTAACAAAAATAAGACCAGAAAATTACTTTGTATAACTTCTTTGAAATTATATATTTAAATAATATTAATCAAAACTTTTACCAAATATTTTCCAGAAAATTTTAGATATTGGACCTGGCTTCACTCTATGAAAGGTCAAAAATATATTTTAAGAAGTCATAATGAAAAACTAGAAAATGGATTGTCCTACTGGTAGGTTTACAAAACTAATAATTTCACCTGAAACCATACCAAAAATCTTGAAAATATAGGAACCAAATCGAAGCATAATGGAGAGGGTTTTAGAAAAAAATTTGTTCAATATTTCATAGATGTTTCTATTTTTTGGTATTTTATGCCCTTTGTGCTGGATTCTCCCTTGTGATTCTCTCCTTTGAAGTTCTGAGTTAAATCAACAAGTGCAGCGATCAAAGGGATGCATTCTCATTTCAGTCACAACTTTGGCTTTCATTAGTTATGATTTGGTTGAGATTCCTTTGGTCTTGGTTTGTAAGGCCACCTTCACTGTCCCAGTGTGAACAGTTATGAAGTGTAAGGAATGTGATTACAACAGTGATTGAAAAAAAAATCACAGTCTCTGAGATTCACAGTAATTCACACTTTTTTTCCAGAGAAGGTTTTCTATTCCCCCAGTAGAAGTCATGTTTGCAGGGTTTTACTGTAAGAAATTTTCACTACTCATGGAAATTACCAGAATAAAACCTGGAACTACAATGATGCAAGTTCATTAAAACCCCACAACTACATTTATTGTTTTTTCCCACTTCTAGATCTTTTTAGTAATTTAGCATTATGCATGGCTAGATACCTGAAGAGAATTTTTCTTTACTATTTTTATCGCTGGTTTTGGGTTAGTTTTCTCTTGGTGGTTATTAAAATCCATTTCCATTTATTTCTTCCATTCCAACAGCCCACTGCAAGCTCCTCTCTGTGTTAGTGACACACACCTCACAGCCAGAGGGCCCCCTGTACATAAATTAGGCAACAAGGATTTCTCTAATTCTCTTCCTTTTCCATCCCCAATCTGAATGCTGCATTACTGTGATTCCCCTCCATGGAAACAGCTTGTGGGCTGCACCAGACCTAGCACAGAATTTCCATAGCATTTAAATATGAACTTTGAGCTGTTGAAACACAGACTTTTGAAAACTGACTTAATAAGAGACAGGACTTTTCATCCCTGAATTTTTCATGAATTTTCCATGAATTTTCTCTATGTCACTTGTATGCACTGGGTAGAAGACTTGGCTTGTTAGTCTGTGCACAGAGGAATTCAAATGTTGTATTTGTTACCTTGCAGCTCACACAGGTCTTTGCAGCAGCAGTAAGAAGGTTTTTATCCTGGAACAGACCACACAGGATTCACAACAAAATTTCCAGTTACATAACACTGTTCCATCCTTCAGGAGGAAGCCAAAGACTAAATTAAACTCCACTTTAAATACTTATTAATAAACCACACTTTGTGAATGATTTACTCATGGACCAGGACTTTGTGGCTCTATAGTTTAGAATTATTCCAGAAGGAAACTGATTTATATGATAAGAAGTAGGAAAAGAAAGGAAGTTCAGTAATTAGTCTAGTATAAACTCTGCAGTATAAATAATGAACTAACACTTCTAATCTTTTTCAGCCAGTTACTTTCCTGACTCTGTTTTGGTCTTTGTAGGTATAATTAATTCCTCTGGGATCAGTTAGGCATCTCTGGGATCCTACAAACATTAATGAATGCATCCGTAAAACAAACCTTGAAATTTAGAGGTGGGTGCTGTGACACAAAACAAAGGCTATTTATAAAGACTTGGGAAATCTGTGGCAGAGCTGAAAACAAAAGGAGTATCTTACACTTTTAAAATTTTTCTCTATTTGTAGTCATGGGGGATCAATTTTAATGATAAGAAACTCAAGCAAAGCTGTTTAAACAGCTTATATACCATTATTATTTTCATCAAAACTTTTCATAAGGTTGTGTTCAAGGAGCATTTAATTTAGTGTGACCATCCCGTATGCACAGCATAGTCTGTGGGGTCATAATATCGTTTATGTACTACAGGCTGCCACAGCACACAGTTCGCACCACTGTGGGTGTGGGCAGTATTCCTAAAAGCACCAGAGCTCATCCCAGGAATGGCGCCAGCCAGAGCATGTGCCTCACAAACTTGTTTATTCCTCTCTGTGAAGTCAAGAAGGATGAACATGTGTCTTCTAGAGGGCATTAGGAATTCCTTATGTGCAATACAAAGTTAGCACAGACATACCTGTATTCCTTCTTTCCCAAAGAAAAATGCCTAAAGGAAAGACCAAGAAAGGGTGGCTGAGCAGACCTTGGCGATCTCCAAGTTTGACAGGTGAGATGCTGGCAGAGAGACCTTTTCTGTTCCACCTTGATTACCTCCACTGAGGAGTTTAACTTCCATGTCTTCATTTGTCATACAATGGCTTCTACAGATTGCAGTTACACTGACTGACAGTAGTAAATAATAATAATAAAAAAAAGCTGAACCTCAAATATAATTACCTCAACAGCTGTGCAGTGTACTTGAAAACCATCATTCCTTATATTAGGTAAAGAGAAAATGTGATTTCAAATTTCTTATAAAAAAGATTTTGCTGTTTTGAAGATGAAGTAGTTTAGGAAGTACCAACTCAGCAAGTATATTGCTGACTTAGTGATTTAATCATCACAATTTGGATGTACAATTCATGTGTTATAAATAACATCTTCATCAGTATGTCTTTTGTACCTACATTTTCCTGAAGGCACTGGTATTCTTAGCTGATACTTTTCTGGAAATAACTTTTCCTTTTTTTCTGACCTTGATTCGAATAAAGAAGCAGATATTCATTAGATTCTAGGTGCTTTTTAGTCTTGAATATTGAAAGATAAGGTTGTTTTGTTTAAGAAAAAAAAAATACAAACTTATTCTGATTTCTTATTATAAATCCTTGGTGCAAACATAAAATGAAAGAAGAAGAGCACATTTCTAATTTGCTGGTGTGCTGTGGAGCTAATGAAGGCTGATCTCTTATGGATTTCTGTTCTTTATGACCCAAACTTTCCTCCAGCAGTAACCATGGCAGGACACAAGCAACAATTGGAAAAGATTTAACATGTGCTGCTGATAATCCTGAGTACACATGCTCTTTGTTGCCATGCTGGCAGGCCAGCCATCTGTCTGAGTGCAATATATAGTTCTGTCTGATCAAGGAGCCTTATCTGTCTGAATTTGATCTGTCTTTCCTACAATGGGACTGCCAATTCAAATCTCTTTTTGAGAGGCAGATGACTGTTTTCACAAAACTTGCAGGAATTTTTTTTTTTTTTTTTTTAGACTTTCTGCTTTCAAATTTGTTTGAAATGTTCAAAGGTGATTAGGAAGAGAACACAGGGAAAGAAATTAACAGATGGATAAGGAGGCAGCCAATTCAAATGAACATACCTTTTTTCCTGGGGAAATAGTAACACTACAGAAATGGCAACAGAATTGTCAGTTTTTTTATAAGATTAGAGAAAAAACCAAACTTGTTCATTTCACATCCTGTAAGACATTCCAAAGGAGATGATGATCAAGGCAGATACCTAATGACACTCAGGAAGTAAGTGCAGTTAATAGAATATAAAGTCAAAATCCTCACGCAGAGAATTTTTTTCCACTGAAGAGTTCAGAATTCCTAAATGTTAGGAATTTAACAGTAACATCAACATAACATCATGTTTGCCAAATAGATGTGTGGTGAGGGGGAGGGAAATCACCCCTCCCTAACTTCCAGGGATCAAAACAGAGGACTAGTTTGGTCTGTGTTGGGTACATCCTGGATAATGAAGTTTTGATCCATTGAGGTTCCTTAGAAAAAAACTGTCTGAATGTAGTGCTCCATCCTGTAGAGTCCCCAGCACACTTGTGCAGAGGAAGGGGGATATTGGGACACATCACTTGTATATAAGCCGACAAGTTCCACACATTTTTTTCTTTATGAGAAGCCCTCAGGAAGCTCTGGAGTTGGAAACATTTGAAGGGAGTTTTTTCCCCCACAGAAGGTAGTTTCCCGGTCTTACATACTGAAAACAAGCTCTGAACACTCTCTGTAACCTGGGGCAACTACCCTTGAGTTCCTTAGCTTGCACTGTGTGCGTTAACATTCAGGTGGGCATGGAACAAAAGCTCCTAAATCCCACTGGTGATTTACCCATCTTAAAATTAAGGTGACTAAAGCCTTTAGACTAAAATAACTTAGACATGTAAAATAAAAAAGTGCTAGTCTTGCTCATTTCCTGAAAACTTAAATATATATATATATTGATCTCTGCAGATGATGCACATGGCCTACTGCCTATGAAATGTTGTAAAAAGTGACTTTTTATTTTCTACTATTTTTTTTTTGTTTGTTTCACTCACTTTACATACACTTTAATGACTAATAAACAAGCTATTACCTTGACGGTATCCAGAAATGGGGCATCCAACACCTCTCTGGGCAAATTTTTCAATGTCTCAACATCTTCACTGTAAAAAAGTTTCTTCCTTATTTCTGACTTGAATTTACTCTCTTTTAGTTTAAAACCATTACCCCATGTCCTATAGCTACAGGGTCTACTAGAATGTCTGTCCCCTTCCCTGGATATCTTCAAGGTCAAATGGGATGAATTTCTGATCTAGCTGGAAATGTCCCTGCTTATTGCAAGAGAGTTGGACTAGATGACCTTGAAGTCCCCTTCCAACCCAACCCAACCCATTCTACCATTCTCTGTGATTCTTCTAAAAGGCTCTTAAATTAATTTGGAGCATTACATGGCATTATGTATTCTTTCCTGGCATAAATCAGGTCGGTCCATTTTATTGTGACTTATGTAATCTGAAGATTGGTAGTAAATATTGATGCTAGACGTGCGAGATCTGATGACTCACTAAGACAGCTGCTACTGAACAAGATTTTTACTTGTTAAGAAAGAAGAAATATTTTTAAGGTTTACTTCTCTCCTAGAGGGAGAGAAGGAAAAGGAAGGACTGAAAAAATTTTCAAGTAAAAAAACCTCAAAGATCTGTCACCTAGAGAAAGTGGTTAATCTCTAAGTTATTTGTAGCTGCCTTAAAGACATCCATGGTGAGGAAGGCAGAAATTCTGACCCTCCAAAAGGAGAAGACTTTTTGTAAAAGCATGCTGGAAAGATTGTTGCTCAAAGGCCTTAAGAAAGTTCTTGTATGTGTGTAAATCTGTTTTCAAAGGCCCCAGTTTCCCTGTGGTATTCTAAATTACATGGGATTGCTGAAATACAGTAAAAATATCCAGGAGATCAGAATCAATTGCTGTTTACGATCATTTGCAAAGCTGATGAGGTTTTAGACTTTAGTCACTATGAGTATCTGTGCAGCATGAGAGGAAAGAGCACATAAAGAGTGTCCTTGCTATGGATTTCCTCAACAAAGGAGAGTTATAACAGACTGCTTCTCAGTAGCAATTTTTAATTTCAAATTAACATATTCAAATATTATTTATTAGACCACTGTTTCAAAATTTCTGTCAAGGAGTGGCCCAACAAATACAGAGGGTCTGTGCATAGTCAGTAGCTGTCACCTACTTTAAAGAATTCTTTAAAGAATTCATCCAATGTAGTACAGAGGAAGTTTTAAAGTTTCCTGGATTGTCTGTCTTACAGTTTTCCAAACACTGGATTTCCAGCCCAGCAGACAGTATCATATATGCACCGAAACATAAAGACACATATAATAATATTTGGCTTAAATAAATAACCACTTCTAATCAGTTCAATAAAAATTCTGTGTTCTCATCATAGGAAAACGGTTTTCCAAGAATATTGGGCCTTGTGACACATGCCAATGGCATTCAAATTTCAAATTATTCACTGGACTTGAGAATCAACAAGAACAAACTCAATCTCCATCAACCGCATTAGGGATATAGATTTTTATTTGTATTTGGTTACTTTTTAAAGCATCTCTATCAGCAGTTTTGTACTGCTTTTGTATTTTAATGTTGCTGAAATGAAATGAATCCCACCAGCTCTGGGGGAGTAAAGGCTAGTGGGATAGCAACATATATCCTCGTCATAAGCCATTATAGGTGGTAACTAATACTTGTTACATGAAAGCAAGATTCTTCTCCTACTGGACAACTTAGGGTAAACTTCTTAGGGCCTTGGTCATCAGTACAAATTGACTGCTCTGGATAGAGATGCTGATTCTTTTTATACTTCTGGATACAGAACTTCACTCATGGTCTTTATTTGGAATGCTACGCAAAATCTTGGTGTCTTTTTCTGTAATCATCATTGGCAATCCACGGTTCTAGAGTTAACATCAGCCAGGTGTGTCTTTAAGGTATTTAAGGTACCCTTCTAAATACATTACTGACTAGATTTGAAGAGTGGTGTTTTGAAATACCATTTGAGATTTTTGTTTTGAATTGCATGAAATAATGTATATATAAATATCAGTGTGGTTCTCAGTCCAACTTTATTCCTCCTTTAAATGTGCTGGGGTTTTCCCTGCAATAATGTTTTGGATTTTTTGGGGTTTCCCCCACAGATAAGAGATAACACCTAAAATTATTTTATAGTTTCTTGGAATAGAAGACTTCTACATATATAATGGAAGGAAACAAGTCCAGCATCATTTATTCAACTATTTTTAATCTCAGGAAGTATTTTCTGCTGTGTTTGTTCTACTTCATAGAAATAATTCCCACCTATAATTAGTCTGTTCCAGAAAGACAAATGAAGCTACAACTGTTAAACCCTTTTAAAGAGCTCAGCTCTCATCAGAGGTCAATCAGAAGTCTAAGTGGACATTTTTTAAACAATTGAATAGGAGAATATTCCATTATAGATGTCAAGATGAGATGTGACTAATGTCACAGAAGTTAAAGGTTAGGGGCTAATCCACTGAGAAGTCATTCATGGATCATATTCAAATTGCTTCAGACACTTAAAAAGTGCTCCCTCAAAAGGTCTCTGCTCTCTTACCAGAGCTGCAGCTACAGATGAGAGGAGAATTCCCTTAATACCTGTGCTAGCCTTTTAATTCCTGAACTTGGCTTTTCCTTAAAAATAGAAGGAAGACCTTTTTAAATAATTAGAAACAATCTCTTCCAAACTATGTTAATTTTACAAGACTAAAATTTTTTTAAATTTGTTTATTCTTTCTAAATTAAAAGCAACTCCATTAAAACATAGATCTAAGAATGTTAGTGTGGTGAACAAACTCTAGTCTGAGAAAGACTATTTGCTTATTCATTAACATATCTACATTTAATAAACTTCTTCAAAGAATGTATCTTGAGAGAAAATGTTAAAAGTCATATGTAGACTTTTCCTAAATAAAAGTTGCCAGAAAATCAAATTAAATAAACAGCTGACAAAAATGTAATGAAACTAAGTTCTTTTGGTTTGGGGGGTGTGTGGGGGAAGGGGAAATAGTATTTTTTTTAATGCAGAAGATGCTGATTAAAAATAGCAGCATGCCAGAAATTTAAGGACTAAGCCATGCCTTTAAGTATCTTTTTACTACTGACTTGGAAGTTTTAGTGGGAAGAATATCATTGCACAAATTGGATTATGGCCAATAAAAAATGAATCCATCTTGACACATTGTTACAGTGATTTTGAGGAAAAAATACTGGGATTTAATGAATAAATGTAAATTTGTTTAATTGTAGATATATGATATAGTCATGATTGTTCTGTTTAATAGACAGTAGACCTATACAGTAGACCAATACATAATTTGATCATAAAATATGAAATAATATTAAGTAAATCCAAGATTTTTACCCAAAATTATTATAACCAATTTAAGTAGAAATGATGGAGTGCTTCAGTTGCCTTTCTGCAGCCTAATTAGAAATGGAAAGAGATGTTTCCTTTACTCCTACAACCTATGCAAATCTGGCTTCTAAAAAAGATGCTCAGACAAAAGACTGTGGAGATCTGGAGGATTTAACTCCTCGTGAATATCATAAAGAGACTGGAAATTATTTATCTTGATCTGTGTAAAAGAGAAAATATAAATATTGATTATTACAGTCATGTCCAGCTAGACAGGTATTTGCATATTAAAATATAATTATTAAAATATATAAAATATATTTTGACAAATACATCCTGAATTTGCAGTTGGGAAGATAAAGAAAACACTTCGTTTATACCTTGGGTATTGCCCTAATCTTTGGGGAATTTAGAAGTTTTCTGAATATATTGCAGAGATAAGCTTTCAGGTTATCTGCTAGTAAGACAAATAAGTGGAACAAAATGCTTTTGTGATAGCAGCTCTGAGTATTTGATTTGGAAAGGAGGGGGAAGAGTCTATTTTTCCTTTAGGGAAGTAACTATACTAATATTTATGGCTGTTTGAAACCATACAGCTGGCTTTTTTGTTGCCTTTAAGCTGTATTGCCACAGAAGAGCTAAGGAGTGTGTGATCTCTCATCTGTTTTCATCTTCAGTTCCAAAATGTGTCATAGCAGTGTTGGTAATTGTTCTGATTTTCAAAATACTGTGATACATCACATTAAGTTCATTGAGTAAAATATATTTTGAATACTCATTTTTGACAGTTTACAGACCTTGTTCCTACAGTCACATAATCAAAGGCTGGAAAAGGCCTTTGGGGATCATCCAGTCAGCCTCAACACTCTCAGCAGGACTGATTTTAACTCCATAGCTCAAGGTATCAATAAGATGTCCTCCCTGCCTTCTCTCTCCACAGATGAAGTGCAGTACTCCGAGCTGCTGCTCAGACATCACATGCTTAAGCCCCTAACCATCCACAGCCTGACCCTAGACTTGCCCAAGTGAAAGAACAAAGAAAATGAGTGAAAGACTAACTGAAGTGCTTTCAGTGTTTCTTAGATGTAAACTGGCTGGGGAAGATTTCTTCATCACACAGATTTTAATTTCAATATACTAACTCTTTTTCCCTTGGAGATTTCAGTGCTTCCATGAGATGGGAAGCAAGGAATACAAAGCAGTTAAATGCCTGTTGGGGTGAGATTTCTGCCTGGTACTCTGAACAAAACTATGTGTCCCCACATTACCTTTCTTGTGAGCCCATGTGTAATTCTCATACTTTTTGCAACTGTTTTTGGTCAATATTGTTTCATTCTGCCTCAGCAGCATCTAATACAAGGAAGCCATGCTCTGGCAATGCTGGTCTTGGTGCTGTGGCATTGCTTTCCCTCCCCCTCTGCCCTTGTTTGCAGGGATTAGAGGCAGAATTAAGTAATGTTCCAGAAATGTGTCCTCTCAGCCACTGTGTCTCCCAGAGCTCTCCTGGCTTCCATGCCACACATTCCAAGTGCCTTAATGCACTCCCCAGCCTCAGCATACAATTAATAAAAGTCTACAATTTCTGCTCTGAGCAATTACTGAATCTCTCTGCTCAAAACATGCTCTGTTCAGCTGGAGTACCCCACTCGGAGTTTATTGAGACTTGGCTCTATCATCATCTGTTTCCCAGCCAGGAACTATGAGAGTTATGACACAGGAGGAAAACTGAAAAACAGAACTGACATTGATTTCCATGCGTGCATGATCTTGCTCCAAAGACTAGTAACATAGCAACAAGGGTTGGACTTTTTTTCTTCTTTTTTTCCTTATTTGTATAGCCCTATTTATCTTTTTAAGACTATGGTTCAGGTAGTATGCTTTCTTCAGTATGCTTATATTCAAAATAGAGGATGAATTTACAATACCTTGTTCACTGCACTGACTTCCAAATGTATTTTGCTTATGATAGTTAAATCCTGATGGAGCATCTGGTTTTGATGGAGTCCCTGCTTTTATTCACTAATGCTGTTGGTCTGACCAGGTCATCACATGTGACTTCATCTGATATCAAACGGCATGTTTTAATTGGTTTATTTTACATCCAAACCACAGCATCTCCATTTCACTCTTTACAACACTTTTGTGTAACTTTCTTCAGTAACATCAATCACGAGTAAGTTGACTTTTAGAAATGCATTTTATTTCCATTTTCTACTTCCTTTTTCATGTCAATACATTATTATCCTCTCCTAACCTTAGCAGTGGAGCAGAGCTTCCAAGTTATGTATGAGCGTTAAGACATATAACATGATAATAGCAAAGTCTCAGCCAAATGTTTTGATATCCCACTCCCTGGACATTCATGAACTAAGGGTAAGCATCAGGTCTCATTAGTCAGTGCATGAGGCTATTACAAAGGGGAATTTCTCTCTAGCTCCATCCTGAAGAAGCTGAACAGTCAGAAATTATAAAGAAGCATACGGTGGTTTAACATTTAGCCTTCTGACAATTTGGCAGGTACCTGTTTCAGCTTAGAATTCAAAACTACAAAATCTCTCAAAGCTTCCTTTTCTCCAAGGGGGGAAAGTAAAGATCATATCCTTGACAAGATAAGATTTTCTTCTTATTCTGAGAACCTTGTGATAGTGAAGCTGAAAGCTTTATAAAAAGGGAAAATGCAACCAAGCACAGTATTTTTATCACCCAAGTTCACTAACATCCCTAAGCAGCTTTTGCTGGGAAAAGAGACAAGATGAATCAGACCAAAAACATAGTCACATATTGACCTAGTTATTTGTAGCAATTTTGGAATGTGCATATGAGGAAAATCAAGCTCCTGAAAGGAAAGGTTCCCAACTATAGGTCCCCTATCAAACTATAATCAGGTGAAATTCTCCCAAGTTAAAAAAAAAAAAAAAAAAAAAAAGTACTTTTTCCTCAGATACATAATACAACTGTTTCAGAACAAAATAGCTCAGCAGAAGCTCAAACTATCAATCACGATCTTCCCATCAACCCAAATGCTTTCACCAGAGCCAGCCTGAGTACCCACGTCTCCCCCTTAACCAAGCTTCTAGCGGGCTTTTATGAGGTCCAGGTGATCTTCAAGGTATTATTTGATCCCTGTCTTACATGTTTGATCAGGAGGAAGATTAGTTGCAGATGGAACTGGTTTAAATTTTAAGAACTTTAACAACTACTACCATTTATAGTACTTAATACCAGATTTCAACTAAGTGCCAGGGCTCTGATGATTTGTTTGATCTCCTGATGTGCCCATACTCAGAAACTGTCAATTACATATTTTCTAACTAAAGATCTCCTAAACATGGGAGGGGACTAAAAACCCCTACAGTTTTCAGTTAGCTTAATTATACATGGTGACAAGAATCAGGAGAACAAAAGAAAAAACAGAAAATAGATTTAAATGTTACTGAATTTCATCTGTCAAAGAAAACATGCTCAACAGCAGAAACAGTTCACATAATTCTCTCACTGCACCTAAGCATATTTTACAGGTGGCATGTGTTATTTACAGTAAAACTGATGAAACATTAATACCTGTGTTTTGGGTTTTTTTAGTTTGGTTTGGTTTGGTTTGGGTTTTTTGTTTGTTTGTTTGTTTTTTGGATTTTGGTGGGGTTTTTTGATTTTGTTTTTGTTTGTTTTGTTTTTTGTGGCTTTTGTTTTTGTTTTTTGCCAGAAATTGAGTTACTGCACCCAGAGATTATGCTGTTTGCTGTAAATTAACAATTCTATTTAAAATGTTCTCCTATCTTTTAATTCCTGAGAAACTGCAATATCAAGACCAATGGACAAGAATACACTGATAAATTCAAACAGACATTTCAGCATTTTAAATAATTTATTGAAACTTAGAAAGGAACAGATAAATACACAGGTGGCTAATTTTTAATGCAAGCCTCTCAATGATTTACTAAGAACATCTGCCAGATGGTTTATATGTGTTCTATTCAGTAGTCAGATGCTCATAAAGGAATTATCCTGAAGGAATGAGAAAGCTGCTTCAGAGTAGGCGTGATGTATACAGTGCAATGCACGTGCCAGTGCTGATACAGATTAAGTTTCTCTCAAGGATTCTTGAGTACAAATGGACATTTTTCCCCTCTTTGTCATGGCAAAGTTCAGCCAGAGGGTGAAAAATATGGAAAAAAGGATTCAGTGGAGATTTTGTGGAGACATAAATTATATAACTACCTATGAACCCATGAATGAAAAGATTTTTATGAGCTAGTAAAACTTTCTTCAAGAATTTGTTGCAATTTCAGCAAGGTATCTTTAGTATAGTTACATATCTACTTTGGCTGCATATGTGGTTTTACTTTCTTTGGCTGAATTTACACAAAACTCATGAATGAATTTAATCTATGAGGAAGTCAAATAAAATTGTCATGTTAAGTACACATGGCTGAAGACAGTCCTTTTTAAAATGACTTGTGCATAGTAATGTGAGTTAAATAGAGAAGAACTGAGCCTTTGGTACAGTCACACGTCACCGAAGTCAGTCTCATCCTGAAACACATGATCTTGTAGTGGATTAAAGCTGTCACTTGCCTGTATCTCCAAATAGGCCAACTTATTAAAGCTAAGTCTGGGGAGAAGTGCTCCTTGAAATTCAGTTGCTTGATGGAGGAATTGAGGAATACAAGGCCTGTCCAGTGGAATGGCAGGCACTACAGCAGAGCACTTAAATACCTCTGTAATTTAAAGCACACAGTGCAGTCCTCCTAACATCCAGGGGAAGGGACAGCCCTTGGAGGAGACCCATGTTTCACCACTTTGATATCCCTGACAAAGTAGCAAAGTGTAATTTTTTAACATTTAAAAGAGAATTAAGCTATTTTTAATTTTTTTTTTTTTCTTTGCTGATATTCCTATTTTGCTGTTTATTTGGACTGGGCAGCCCATTAGAAATAGAAGTACTGTACATATTTATTCAACTAATTAATTGGCTGTCTTTGTGGAATTAATAAATAATAGCATTTCTCTACTAACATTACTGTGCAGAAATACTAAAAAGATACTTCAGCAGATAATGTAGTTGTACTTATAA
Organism: Hirundo rustica; assembly: GCF_015227805.2. Lineage (NCBI taxonomy): Eukaryota > Metazoa > Chordata > Aves > Passeriformes > Hirundinidae > Hirundo > Hirundo rustica. The sequence goes on from NC_053453.1 coordinate 8,622,050, forward strand.
CTGAAATATCCCAAATTACTGTAATCAATTTATTGATATTTAATTGCTTAAATATTTTCCATTATTTTTTCTAAGGAAAAGAACTTACCTTGTCATCACTTGGCATGGATGCAACATGAAAACTAATATCCCATTGCACCAAATATATCATTGTGTCCCTATTCTTTGTTAAAACTGTGAACTAAATTAAAGAGTGATTTTCTTGATGACTTGTAAGTGTGGACCGAGCTCATCTCCCTCTTATGCTTCTTTTGCCAAAAGAGATTTATTTTTATCATTATGTCAAGTAGAACTCACTTGTTGCAGTCTTGGAACCTGAAATCTTCAAAAGTGAAGATGAATAATGTAAATAACTCTCAGGATCCAGACCACTGAGCTCCTCTGTAAATGTGCCTTTTGTGTCTTGCTTTAAAGTGTTGAAATACTTCTGAATACCTTGAAAACAGCAGAGAAAACAAGTAAACAATAAACTAATCCACCCACGCACAAGATTCTTCTCCTCTACTGTCCGGGAAAAAAAATAAATCCAAAAGTCATGTCCAAATCTTCCAAACAATAAAAAGAAACTCCAAACAATAAAAAGAAACTATGAAGGTGGAAGGTTGAAAAAAAAAACCCCTCCCAAATGGAAGCTGTCTGTGCTTATTGTATAGGTTTTCTCAGTTAGCCTACAGCTATTTACTAGACTAAAAGGCAGCAGAGCTACAATGCTTATCTTCCTGTCTTGTCAAAAGTGTTCTCAGGAAGATATTCCAAGCAAAATCATTCACAGCTAACTGTGGATGAAAGGATGATAAAAATAGGACATAGTGATGGTGCTTCTGCTCTGTAAGATTCCACCTATTCTACTCTGTTTTCACTTAGTATCCACCTGGTCTATTGTCTTGAGTACTTTTACATTTTTTGACCATGTTTAATGTCATCCTAAAAAGAAAGAAAAAGAAGAAATCTCAGGTATTTATGCCAGGATTGTGGAACAAAGGGAAAAACTGTTTCAGTGTGCAAATCAACACTGACAAAAACCACTGCTTCCTTGTACAAACAAACCAAAGCAATTAAAAAGAAAGAAAGTTTAAACTCTGTTTAAGCCCTGAACAGAGATTTTTGTCTGCTGCAGGTGTAATGTTTTATTTTTTTCTTTAACATTCTTGGTAAGAAAGTCTTCAATAAAGCAGGCCTCTCTACCTCTCAAGCTGAAGTTAAATAAATAAAAAGCTACTTAATAGTAGCTCTTAATGCATGTTGACATAGTAGATAATGGCTGATTCAACTTAAAGAAGCTAATGAAAATCAATGTAAGGTTGATGCATGATCTGGAAAATACACCTTTGACTTTCTACTGTATAACTTTGTATTGTGAAGTCTTGAAAAATTCTTATCTGTCAATAAATCAGAACAAAAAAAGGATTAATGAGGTGGTTTTGACTTTAACACATTGTCACTTCTCTTTAATCTCTAGCTAGGCTTTAGGTCATCAAAGCACTTAATCAAAACTCTGACTATAAGCATAACAGTGTTAAGCAGATGTTTCAAAGTAAGCCAGCTTGCTATTGTGCTTTGTCAAATTGGAAATGGATTATCAGGTAGCATGAAGTGATACATCATCATGCTGCAGTCAGGGCACACAGTATGACACACCTGCGCCTCTGCTGCAGTGGTGGTAAACAGCTGTGCAACATAATCTCTGCACAGCAGCAGTGCCCACGGATGGTGTGGTGTCCCACTCAAAACGGCAAGGGAGCACTCAATATTCAAAATGTTTGTGACCAAAAGGAAAGATGAAAGTCAGAGGTTCCACAAAAACATACAAAATTTTATTAGTAAATCACACACTTGGCATGAAAACGGATGTAATTTGGTCCCTGATCTCCTAGCATAAGCACTCAGCAGTGGGTTTTGAATAAAGGGAAGCTAGAGAGCTGTGTTAAAGAGGGAGAGTGAGAAAGAAAGGAAGAAAGGAAGGGAGATCACCAGTCCTGGCTCCAGTGTTGATCCACCTGATGGAGTGTCCAGGGCTTTGTGGGCAAATATTTTTATGGATAAGTTTTTCCTGCCCTGGAGATAAGATCCTTGCTTTCTATGCCAATTAATTAACATGCACAGTCCATTTTTAAGCCTTTCTGGAAACGGGTTGGAGGGCTTGGAGGGCCTTGGGTGGTCTTGTTCCTCCCCTACATCCCACATCCATTTCTCAATCTCATTTGTGCCCTTGTGCTGGACTGTGTTGTGCTTATTTACAGGAGCATTTTTCAAGAACATTTGGCTCAGAAAAATGCTGCCCTAGCTCTGTATTAGTCCCCTGCTCAAGTCACATCCTTTTCTTTCTCACAAAGTGTTATTATCAAAAAACCTTATCTGTTACTATCTGCAATCCTTGCTTGGCTGCACAGCCATGTTTGAGATGGAGACATGAACCACCTCATTTTTTAGGCTTCTACAGATGCAGAGATAGCCAACACTTTTTGCTTCAGTCAAGGTCTTCCTTACATCTTCACCTTCCTCTTCATCTAAGTGATCTCTACTTACATAATGATCAGGTTGTGCCAACTCTCAGCACCTTCCTTTTGGCCTGTCTACCTTGTAGTCAAATATATAATTGTAAGACATGAAGAAATATTGGACTGGTATAGACCAACTGCCCCATGTAGCAATAGCCATGACGTTGTAAGCAGCACAAAATGTCAAAAGAATTTCATGGTTAAAAAAATATGCAGGTCTAAGGGCACAGTATTTCACATCCTATGTGAAAGGATTAACCAGAGGTTAATTTTACATATCCATACATATCAGTACACATTCAAGCTACAGAACAGACACAGACTGAGTATATCTTAGAGAAAAAGATTAGAGAACAAACTACTCTCTGGAAGATGACAAATATGAGCTGCAGTAATGAAAATCATAGCTTAAATAAACCCAAGCTGTTGTGAACACAACCCAGCATCCTTTCTGTACAAATGGCCTGTGCCAAAGTCAGTAGGGAGCTTGCCTTTACAAATATGGAAAGATCATGTCAATTCCTTCCAATAATAGTCATTACTCTTTAAAAATATGTAAGGAGTAATATAAAAGCAAATAATGTTTGAAAGCTAGTATTACTTTTACCCCCAGTGTAAGAAATATTAATGTGCTCTGTTTCCTCAAATAATAAAATTCATCATTTTTTTCACTTTATAAAATAATTAAATCACTTAGGAAACTTTCATATTTGCTTTAATTCTTGTTTCTAACCTGAAAATCCACAGGTCCTTTGTTATTAAAGCCCCACAACATTCTTTCACATATTCTTCCAGCACTGTGAATCCAGGCACAACAGCTTTGTGTTGCTTCAAGAGACAGATCCATGAATGTGTCTGCCAGCGTGTCAGGGTACAGGTCCTGACCAGATTGTCACAGATGAAGATGGAAACATGACACATAAACTAATCCCATTTCTTGAGATCTTGAATCTCTCCCTTAGTTTCCACCCTTTAAGGAAGAATGTTCTCATTTTCCAGCCTTAGAAGAAGAATTTTCTCTCATGCTCATTAAATGGACTCAGTTTTCTTTTGTTGATATATACCCCAAATATACAGAGCACTTCAGATAGCTGAAAGTTACATAAAAGAGTAATTCTATTTAACTTTCCAGTGCTTTCCCATTCCTGTCCATAAAATAGTTTGGCCTAAATCCTGTACTCTTTCAAGTCATTGCCAAAATTTACAAGTACATTTACAGCTGGGGCTTCAACCAAATTTTATAATTGTTAATTGTTTCATGGAAGACACTATTGAACAGAAGTTGAGATATTTTTACAAATTGGGACATGGTTTTGGTAATAAAAGGAATTTTTTTTAACCTGAGCATTATACATTTAGAAGACCATTAAAATAAAAGGTCTTTTTAAAGAAGCAGAAAATATTTATAATCAAAAATTGCAGGACCCTTTTTTTTTTTTTTCAATATAAGCTGACAGTAGTCTATTCTTGAAATCAGTGAGATTTGCCCCAGATCAGATGTCCTCTAGATTTTTCTTGATCCTGAGGATCTGAGCCAAAGCAATTCAATTCACAGTGAGTGGCATATGAACTCAGTATTCTCTGTTCCCTTCTTTTGTTGTAGAAAGCAAACAATTTAAGGGAGTGAAAGATCCCAGGATTAAATTTTACTCTAGTAATATTTTGTTTAGCTTACATACTTACTGGATTAAACTACCTCACTCTAAGTCCTTTATTTTCAGAGGAGCCAGTAAATGTGGCTGTCATCACTCCTCACTTATGCTTTCACTTATGCTATTTACAGATTTACAAATTATGTGGTTATTGTCTGAGAAGTTTTTAAAAAGTATTTGGCTTGCTATATTTAATGCAATAAATTTTGGTATAGTAGTGGACTTAAAATAATGACAGTGTTTTTAGTGCTATTATTGAACATTGAAGAAAATGAAGAGGTTAATGTAAAGAGAACTGCATAAAGTAAAACAGAATATGAAGGAAAACTGCTATTACTTAAGTACCTAAGAATGGAATTTTCCTTACACATTTTACTGTAAATCTGTTCCTCAATTAGTTTCTGCTTTAAGTCAGTCTTGAACTGTCACTATAAGAATAAAACAAAAATTCCTTTATGTGCAGACTATAGATAATTCTTTGCCAATGTAGAATTATTCTAGGGTGTTTTCACATAGGTTATTGCTTGCTGTGACAGTTTTTCCCTTCTGACAATTTTCCACTGCTTCTTGAATATATCTTTTTGACAACTACTCCTGATTAGGTCCAAAGTGAAAAGGTGCTCAAGATCTGAAGCTTAAAAGAGAACATAGGACCTGGATTTTGTTATAATTCATTAGCTTGTTGTATGGTAGGTAGGTAAATATGTTTGGGTTCAGGTATTTGTTGTTGGACTAAACTAAAAATTATTATTATTCTATTTTCAAGATTCACTTTTTGATGTTAATAAATGTTTTTAAATACCCAAACTCAAATATTCCTCATTAAATGTGATGCATTTTTTCTTGTTGTTCAAGGACAATTAGTTATTTTGAAAAGTTACATTCAAAGATATTTTGGAGACCCATTTTGTATGGCTGTAATTAAGAAAATAATAATTAGTAGTGTTTTTTGCCTTTCAATTTTTCGTGAGTTGAAACTTAAAAATGCAGATGTTATATGCCCATATAGGTTTTTCTTTCACCAAAATCAGGAAATTCATAATGATGGTTATTACTACAAATGTAGCTTGGCCGCAGATATATATTTCATGCTTTACTGGATATCTTATTAAATTTCTATGCTCATAAAAAGTAAAATCTACATAGCAAAGAAAATTTACTGCAATTTCAGCTCAATATTTTCAATCTTAATATTTGATTGTTATGTTTTTGCAATTCATTTTCCTGTAACTTTCAAGATGTTGAATCTGAAAATGTTCAAGAAGGAATTCTAAACTCATACCAGAATCTATGCTTACTCATTTTTCTTTCCAGAGCCTTTGATTAGGGGGTTCTGGGAACACATTCACATCACTTGTCTAAGGAGCTGAAGAATGCTCTGTCTTGGAAAATACATGCCTAGAAGAAGCCAGTGGACTCATCTTTCTCCAGGCTGTGTGGTGAGGTATGGGTTATAACCTTCTGGAAGTTTCTAACTTGAGTGACCCACTGTCAAACAGCATAAGTATCGAGGGACTTTTTTGGGAAACCAGACATTTTCTTTGCCTGGATCTGAGGCAGAAAACTGTCCCATATAAACTTAAAAAATGAGACCACAGCTTTCATACATCCAGCACTGTATCAATCCTAATTTGGTAAGAAACTGTGGAGCTGTCTAATGTCTATGATTAGGGATTTTCCCACTTCTCTGCTGGAAGTGTCATAAGACAGTAAAAGTGTTATCATCTTCAGGTAAAATTTTGCAACCCTGATTTAAGCCTCAGGAATTTGACAAAAATAAGAAATCAGAGTTATTCAGTGTGCATGTAGGAGCAGTTTCTGAGGAAGCCAAGCAGTATAATCTAGGACGTGCTCAAAGTAACATGTCAGATCATTTGTATCAGGCTGGTAGGAATGGCCTACAGTTGACAGACTATCACAGCAATATAACATTAAAAAAATACATAAAGGAAATGTTAAAGTGTTTGGTTATTTTTTCCATTTATGTTTTTTATTTTCAGGCATCCTTTCTCTTTTCAGTAATCTTTTTGGATAACTGGTAACACAATGCATTTTTCAAATGGTGGAAATACTAACTCCTGATCCCACTCCAAAATTTCTGTTTAATATTAAAATTTTACACCCTTTTTTTAGGACACACATGCAAGATAAATTGTCTTGTTCTGGTAGAATGTGTGTGATATCATTGCTGAGAGGATTTCCATTGAATTCTTCTAATTATATTTTGTGGGTGGAGAGGGAGAGTGGGGCTTGTTAAAATAAAATGAGACACACAATTCTGACTGTGGGTGTGCTAATGGATCACCATTTCAAGGCCTAAGGATGTAGGAATTCTTTATTTTAAAATACTAGGGCCTGCTGAATGCATCAGTTCAGTGCAGGTGAGGCTGTTGTGACCCCATGTTCCAGGGTCCACCAAGAGTGAGCATGAACTAGTGTCCTTGGTGGGGACCAGGGACAAAGGTCCCAACCTTCTCCTTGAATATCCTCAAGGAAGTGGTTCTTGGTGCCCCCCTTCACATTGATCCACTGAGCATTCTCAGCCTGGCAATATTCCTCTGAATGCTGCTGGGCTTCTGTGCTTATAGTGATTAGTTTTTAATTGTATAATCTAACACATATTTCACAAATATTTTTCTACTCATATCATGGGTAATTTAATTTATAAAGTAAAAATTACCCTTCATGGTCAAGAGCAGACTATAAATGCTGATTTCTTCACAGACATTTTGAGGGCTTGCTTTACAGGATTGTATGCGCTGTTCTTATCATGTGTGACTATATCCTTCATAATCAAAAATATATTGCTCTTGTCTATTCCAATATTTTTATTTCTATGCTTCTACTTATGAAAAGTAGGGTTTATTTAATGCTACTAGCACATAGTAGCTGCAATACATATATGTTAGAGATTTTTTCCTTTAGATTTGACATAAGAGAGAAATTATGAGGATGTATGGTTTTCTCCATAATTTCTGTTTTGTGCTGCAATCCACCCCAATGTTCTAAGGAGAAAATCCCTACTTTTGTGCTTGGGTAACAGAATTTTTGCCAACAGATTATTCATCTGCCACGACAAGATCTTTTAGACTAATTTGAGTGACAGTGTTTAATGACATAAAAATAATACCGTGGCCCAACAGTATTATTTGATAGTCTGTTAGGATGGCAGATTAAAAAGTTAAGGTTTAGCAAGCTCCTGATAGTCTGTTACTCAGGAAATATGTTTCAACTTTTAAAGCTATTCTGACTATTCTTACAAGCTGAAGGTTTCCATTCCTGATAATTTTCTGCTGTATCACTGCTGATAGAATCTGTTTCTGAATTTGAGATGATGAACTACATCATGTTGGGACTCTCATCTACCTTTTTTAGGAGATTCATATCCATTGAGAGAGGCAGGGAGAGAGGTTTATTTTATATTGACCATAGTTCAGAAGTTTAGTGTAAGAATTTGAACACGGAGTTAAGTTTTTATATTCTTCATTCATGCAGCATACTGATTTTTTTTTTTTTTTTTAAGGATTATACTAGTTATGAATCTTGAGTTTATGGAAACAAACAAACAAACAAACAAACAACTAACCAACACCCCCCTCAAAAAAAAAAAAAAAACAAAAAAAAACAAAAAAAACCAAAAAACCAAACAAACAAACAAAAAAAAAACAAAAAAAACCCCACCAAGACAAAACAAAACAAAAAAAAAACAGTCACCAAATAAACCTCCATCCAGTTTTGGTCTTATTTGAATACTGCAGAATAATTACCTTTATTTGGTTTTGAATAATTTTCCTTCTGTTCCAAGACAAGATGGAATTTGGTAGCAAGGTAAGTGGGAACTTCCTGACCCTACAGCCCTCTCTTGAAGTCCATCCAAGTCTTCAAATAACAAACCATACGGCCTGCAGAAATGAGATAACTTCCCATACAGAAATATCTCTCTTTCACCCTTACCAGGAAAATTTAAAAACTTCTGTGAAGCCAGTATGACTAAAGTACATGGCAGATGAATTGATTTCGCTTTGTGTAAGAATAAAGAATATAATATATTATTTAGAGGATTATATAGCTCTTATTTTTTTTTTAATACAGAAATAATGGCCAAAGTGACAAAATCTTGTCAGGCCTGCTAAAATGACTTTCCCTACTCAGGGAGACTCTACATCACTGCAATGTAGTGTGCCTTAATAAAAACTAGCCACAGAGGCAGAGGAGAAGCTAAAAAAAATAATGCCAACTATAAAGTGTTGGTCTAAAATATGAGTTAAAGTATATCAGTAATAATTTCTCAGTAGGACACTAGATAATTAAGAATATAAGGAGAATGGGAATGTCCTCAGGGCAAAAGAGGAAACAGTGAATTTTTTGTGATGTTAGAAGTAAAGGAATTTATGAAGCAAAAGAGAGGTAGCAAACACCTACCAATGGAGAGGCCTTCAGAGGCTACAGACAAGTTCGAAGAGTAGGTAAATGTAGAAAACAAAATTAATTAAATGCCAAAATTAAACTATACCAATACAAAGAATCAATGAATAAGCTAATATCTAAGCAAGAAATAACCTTGGAACAAAGACTGATTAAGCAGATAAAATCTGAGTCCACATCATTTTCAAATATACTACAGTAGATGGGAAGATTTGAATTGAATCAAGATGAAGCTTCTGAGCTTAATATTCTTATTGCCTCTGAGAAGACTGGTATTAGTTTATATATGAGTGATGCAGAAATGCCCTTCCTCCAACTGACACTGAACATTCTCAAAACCTTGAATCCAGTGATCTGAAATTCGGAAAAAGTTGAATTATTGTGCAGGTGCCTTTAGTGGAATTTTTTCAGGTAGAAAAAATATTTGCTTTTCCATTCCTTCTTATTTTCTTTAATAGTCCCCCTGGAAAGCTGGCAAGAACAGCCTTCCTAATTACCTTTGTTGGCCAAATTCTTGAAAGAAACAGGCTTGCCCAGACTTTTTTAGAGAGCTGCAGAGAGCTGTGTAGAAATATAGACACTGTTAGTCAAACAGTTCCAGCAAAAGTTATAAAAATTGAATGAAGAACCAGAATTATTCAGGGTTTAAAAGAAAAAATGATTGAGACCCACACAATATTGAGAACAGTTAGAATGTTTTCTCTGTGGAGTAAATTAAGATTTAGAGAGGATGGGTTTTTAAGGTTCCTGTTTCTTCCATTCTCAGTGACAAACATCAGGAAAATTATGCATAAAAATACATATTTAAATTTAAGTATTAATATTTACTGTGGTGATCTTTTGTAGCGAACATTTTCACATGAAAAGGAGACAGCAAAGAAAAAACTTGTGAAAGTACAGATATGAGAATTGCTGTTACAGTGAAGAATTTTGGTTGAATGAGAAATTTAACTCAAGAACAACTGTTCAAAAATACATGATTTCAAATTTTAGATTTATAAGCTTTGATTAAGTCTGTGAATGACTCTGAATAAGATCTAAACTCAGTCAAATGTTAAATGTTTCCTGAATGAACATCTGTCACAAATTAGAGCTACTGACTCTTCATATGCATATACCCATGACAAACTTGGGCCTAAGCATGTTAAAAATATTTAAATTAAAGTGCCTCACCTCATATTCATGAAATAATTAAGATTGTTTTTCATCAGCACTGTGTTTGAGCCCTGTATCTGTAAAACTGTAATATGGGACTTATCTCCTTTCTTTCCCCAAAGTGTGTCAACCCATGAGAAGCAGTAAATGTGGAAATAAATTCATAAGAGATTAAGATAATGGTTGTTTTAGCACCATATGTTGAATGTGTGCCTATGTTGAAACAAGATTGTTAAAAAAGCCTCTGACAGTAAAGGAATTAGGAAGGTTATGTTTACTTGCATCAAGATAGATAACCATCTTGTGGTGATATACCCTCTGACAGAAGCAAAATTAGCCATATATTGAAAGACTGCATCATGTTTCAAATGAAAAAAAAAAGTCTCCAATTTCCTAATTTTTAGAGTGCGTGATATAAAGAGAGTTTTACGTGCCTAGTATCAGCATTTTGAAAATAAGACTGGTTAAAATAAAAAGTCTCAGCCCCTAACAAGTGTGAACGGTAGATTCGTTGTTCGGGCATGTTGACCAGTGCAGGTAACCACTCATAATCTGTTATCAGAGGCTGTTATTCTTTATGGGAGTGAGATAAGTGAATACTCAGACATTTTGCCACTGGGTTTCACTGCAAAATATTGTGAAGCCGAATACAGACTTCAAGCCATTCTCATTTCCTCTCCAACATTCTTATCTCTTTCAAGATTCAAGTGGCACCTTTCAGATCTTGCTAATTCCACTTTATCTTCTCCCATTTTTAATTCTGACTGTTGAGCCCTTTGTCTCTTTCTATTTCAATCAGATTTCCCCTGTATGAAAGTTTGGAGGCTTTGTCGCCTCAGCTGTTTCTGCACCAAACCCAAAGGTCATGTTCCAGTTTCTTCCATACTATTTTGAACGCTAAAGGCAAGACCTTCTCAAAAAGAGGGAAGATAAGAATTTAAACAGAGTCATATAGTGTTATTTTCAGACTTATTCATGCTTGTTGCATGTTTCCTTTTTGTCTCAATAATTTGAACCTTTTTGTATGACTGAATCCTTCTGAAGAAAGATGTAACTTACGGCAGATATGCAAGTTTACTCTAAAATACTAGCTTTGGCAGAACTGAAAAAGGTTTCATAATGGAAATTACTGGGTGCTCTTGTTAACAAGAAGTGAAAACAAAAGTACACTTCCTAAAGTAGCTGTGAAACAAATTTATTCTCAGGTCATCCAGCCCTTCTATGCTTTCTTTGGTTCTGAAACTACTCTGACAGGTTTCCAACATCCATGTTTCCTTTCACCTCACTTCCCAAAACATGCTAATTTTGCAGCCAGGACTCTCTGGCCACACATAAGTTGAGATTTACTGCTGTGGGATTCTGATGCCAAGACCAGAAAGGTGTTTTTTCATCAAGAATAACACAGAGTATGGGGCAAACTTCCTGTATGATCTTACTGCTTTTGCCATTTTGGACCGGCATAAGAGGCCACTGCAGAAAGTTTCTACTCTTGAGTTGTCATTTTTCCTGATGGCATTTTCCTTTGACAGACTTCAATCTGAAAAAATTGCTCTATTCTAAATATTACCACACCGTAAAGAAAATGCACCTATGCTTCCAATGTGCTCTTGATACACTTCAGAAGTGAATAAGAAAGTTGTGAAACTTTAATTTGTTATTGTAAAAGGTAATATTGCTGTGTTTTTAAAAATAGCCAGAGAACAAATATGTTCCTGTCACAAAAATTGCTATAGCTCTATTTCCACATGCCTAACCTATAACAGAGTAGCATTATCTGTTATGCAGAGAAATCGGCTGAAAATCTTACATAGTTCTTATTCTACCTTTGTGTTGCTAGATAATTTTACAGAAGAAATTTTCCATTTTTGCCTTTAAATTTCTAACGCTTAAGAAGTTAGACATTTTTAAAAAATTGATAATACTGAATGGTCAAGCTGTAAGTTTCAAGTGCTGTAGATGTTATATCCTATGTTTAGTGTGTGATTTATCACATGATAATATTTGCAAAGGGAAGTATCTTTAGCTGGCAACAGTGCTGTATCTTTTATCTGTGTGAATGAGACAAAAAAGTGGTATTATTTATTGAATTTCCTTTATTAATATAGAAGACATTTCAACAAAAAATTACTTATTATGAGACCCCTTAGGCCTGATTAATTTACAATCATCTAAAATAAAAAGGAAAGAGAAAGAAGCAGAGTTATCTTTTTTCAAGAAGTAGAATTATGGGCTTAGGCATACAGACAAGTTCCCACAGAGATAACAAGCTACTGAAGAGCAACCAACTTGCTTTAACTGTCCCTCTCTGTCCCCTTGGTTTGCAGCAAATGTGAAGTAATTCAAATAATCCTCATCCTCTTTCATCACATATTTTGTTGAGGACCACAGAAATGTAAATCACTTCGCACTTGTCACAGGCTAAGAGATTGCAGATAAACGTTGTTGCAGTTCAGCTATATTGGGTAACTCATTATGGCACTCTGACTTTCCACGTGTCTGTGGCTCGAGACCTAGATTGACTTTCTGTGGCAAACACTGAACCTAGACTTTTTCTGAGCCTCACTCCAATGTCTAAGCTAAAGACAAAGTGAATACTGATTTTATGGTATGACATTGCCAATCATGAGGACAAGAGTAACTCAGGAAGCCTAGCCCTAAAATAGAGGTGGCCTCACAAAGTGAAAAAGGAACTGAATGTCTTGAAAGAGCTAGATTTCCAAACATATTCATAGATTCAATATCTTGCATACTCTTATAAGCAAGTAACATTTGGAATATTTGTTCAGTGAAAATAAATTTGAAACTTTTGGAGGTTAGCCAGTTCTCCATCCCTATTATTTATTAACATGTTGTTATTTCAAACAGCAATCCCTTAGTTGATGAGGTTATGGTTGTATTTAATAATGAATCTTGAGACAAAAGAAAAATTCTAGCAATGCATTTGCCGCATTCTGAGTTTTAATACAGTCACTGTTATTTTTAAAATAATTTCCTCCACATGCCTTGTGTTTCTTTTTTGATTGGTGAGGAATAAAGGGTTTCGAACTGTGATTTGTTGTTGTTGTTGTTGTTGCTGTTGCTGTTTTTCTTATCATAAAATTTCAGAATAGAGTTTGACATTGGGAAGAGAAATTGGGAACATTACTGCTAGTTCAGAACACCAGCACAGTCAGCTAGTTTTTCTTCTTCCAACAGATTGCCAATTATTTGGGCTCAGGAGAAAGAGGTCATCAGCTGCTTAGTTCTGTAGCATTTTTATGGTATTATCATATAAACAGAGAATGTTTTGGGTTGGAAGGGGCCTTAAATATCATCTTGTTCCAACACCCTTGCCATTGGCAGGGAAACCTTCTGCTAGACCTGGCTGTTCAAAGCCCCATCCAACCTGGTCTTTAACACTTCCATGTATGGGGCATCCAGCACTTCTTTGGGCAGTATATACATAATTTTTGTATTTCAGAAAAAGAAAAGTGAGTTAAAAAATTAATAAAAACCCCTAACTTTGATGAAAGCAAGTGTATAATTATTACTTCCTTACAAAAAGAGAGAAGTGGTAAAATCCAGAAGGTCCATGACTCCTGAACAAATCTGTGGTCCTTTTTCTGCTGAAATACACTCTGGAATTATATGTATCAGCAGTAACAGTTCCTCATGAGGAATAAATAGTCACAGACAGATCATTGACTACAGAAGGTTTATTGTGAAGTCTATTCACCACATTATCTAATTTAAGCTAAACTCGGTGCCTGGAAATAACTCCATTTAACTGGCTTTGAAAAATAAAAATTAAAAAAACTGCCAGAAAGGAGATTTACATTTGTTAACGTGCAAGAGACAGTATCTTCTTTTGGGTGGATACAGTGATTTATTTCAGAACTTGATTGGTTGTGCTTCTGAAAATTCCAGACTTACTTAAGGCCCTTTCCTCTCTTTCCCAAACTTTATCCTCCAAACCTCAGTCTTTCAAGCATTTTAGTATTCATGATGGGTGAGAAGTATTTCATATTTTTTCTTGGTCATGTATTTCAATCTTTCAAGATTAGGTGAGATGGATAAACATTTCAGAAAAGACAGAAAGTATCAGAGACTTCAGGGGGTGGCAGGCAAAATATTTTAAATGTGGGACTGGGGGAATGCAGCTCAGAGATTAAGAAGGTGCTGTGAAATACATGGACTGATCAGCCAAAGTTTACATGAAACAAATGAGAAACTCCTTAGGGATTAAGTGGCATGAAAAGTTTACTGCATTTCAAAGATCATTGAGTTAATTGCAACATCACATGAAAGCAAAGTTCTACTTGCAAGGGCGCACGGGGAAAGGGGAAGATGGTACAAAAATATTTTTCAACTTTCCTGTACTCCTTGGATAAAGAGAGTTTTCAAATATTCCTCTGGATAAAAAGGAATCCAAGTTTTCTTGCTTATGAAAATGTAACTTTGATGGATTTTAAAACCATATGGTCTTCTTCAGGGAGCTAATTATAAAGGAAAAGATCTAGATAATTCTGTTTCTAGTAAGAGTTGGTTTCCCATTGTTTTTCAAAGAAAAGTCACCTGAAGTCTGTGCTCTTTGACTTTTCTCTTTTTCTCTCTTTCTTTCTGTATTTATGTGTCTTGCATACATATACATATTCAAGAAGTGCAATTATATATTTGTATGAATGCATATATACACCCATATATATATGTAAATACACATGAAAAAAGAGATATATATTCTTAAGTACATCTATTACCTCAATAAATAGAAACTTCCTTAAGGAAGTCTCATTTTAATTATTTTTTATTTGCAAAACATTATTAAAAATGCATTTCAGGGCTAAAGGCATATCATACTGATTTGGCAAGAATAAAGTCAGTTAATTGATCCCAGTTGCTATGAACAGAATTTCTCTCCCACCATTTCACTTTTGCTTTTGGAAGTACTTTCTGAAGTTAAAATTGCACATGTGGAGTGGACCCGTACTTCAGCAAATGAGTTCTTTTAGCACAGTCATTAGGTTTAAATTTATGTGAACAGGAGAACAGGAGCATTCTACTAGCTCCAGTGGATTCCTTCAGTTTAGATTCACAATTTGTGTAAGTTATGATAACAATCTAATTAGTGGTTTGGACGAACAGTTTTCCACTTGGCAAATAGACTACAATAGCTCTTTCAGAAATTCTACTCATTATGTCTTATTAGTATCACGAAAGACAATATAAATCTCATTTCACAAGGGATTTATAAGAACTCCTACTGGGAAGTGGTTGTCTTTCAAATGACTTTTTTTTTTTTTTTTTTTTTTTTTTTTTTTTTTTTTTTTTTTGTGTCAGCTGGTTATTTTTGGGATAGTGTCTTTAACATCAAATATATTATATAACAGTTGGTACCTGAAAATATCAGTGTCTGAGAAAATAGATAACATTTCTCAAGCTAAAACTGCTGTGGGGTAAAAATAAAAATATCAGTATTATGCCAATTACTGTATAAAAATGCAAATATTTTACTATATATGTCCTAATCACACTGCAAAATTCTAAATGGCCATAAATGTAAATCTCATTCACACATGAAGCTGTACATCTTGATTCTGGATAGCAATTTTGGTTTTAGGTTCCAAGACTGTTTTTTGTTCCATTCAAATAAGTTTCAAATGTTTTTTCTTTAACTGCAAATTCATTAGCCACCAGAGCTTTGCACTTTTGATCTGTTTTTAGAAAAGTGGCCTTGATTTTTCAATTGTCCTAGAATCGCCTTAGATACATTCTGATTAATTTTTATAGTACTACAAAAAGTCTAATTACATGTTGATAAAGTATTAACATTCTTGAGATAATTCTATGCAGTATAATGAAAAAATAGATGGGAAAATACTATTAATTCTGCTTCTGGTAGAGTTTGAGTAGGAACAGTTGTACCATAAGCAGAAGTTTCCCATCCAATGGAAAGATTCAGCTCCTTCCAAACCACAGCCAGAGGGCAACCCGGCATGGAGTTGTGTTAGGAATGTGTGCCATGTCTCGGTAGATCTGGAGTACAAACCCTGGGTCTGGGATGAGCTGTACAAAGAATAATTTCACTATAAGGAATGACAATTGTTCTTCTATAACAACTTTTGCTGTTTCTGGGGATTTTGCTGCAGTAGTTGGTTGAATTTGAACAGCATCAAGGATGTTGCATAGGTTGGCATGTCATTGAATTGGTATTTGTGTGAACTAGAAAGGAATAGGCTTCTGTGTTTCACACTGTTGGCAGGAAAGCGCACTTGGTTTAGCAAGCCAAATATTCATGGACAATATGTACAGTTCTAATCATACAGTTGTCCAAACTTCCTGTGTAGTGACAAATCCTACAGGAAGTGTTTGCTATGTGTTTTTAGGAACAATTATGGTGCCTATTGCACTGGGAAGGTTTATGTATGCCTTGATTGTAGTTCCCATTTTAGTGTCAACAAAACAATACCTTTGTCTTTATGAAAACAGAGAGGCTAAGATGCTTTTGCTCACATATGCATTGGCCAATGACTCATGCTGTATTTGAGGAAGAGGCCAGTTTCATTCTTTGATCACTGTGAGCTGAATAACAATTTGCAAAACCAAAAAGATAAAAGAAAAAAAACTGTGAGTTCTTCTGTTAAAACGAGGTACAGTGGACTTAATAACAATGAAAAAGAAATGCATGGAGCCAAATTTGGGTTAAATACAACAATTTTTTTTGCAATAATACCTTTGAATGTACTTATGGTTAAGCAAATGTGAGAAGATGGATTTCCCTATTGCTCTGAAGAGGGGATAAAAGCAAAGTCTGTAAAATAAACAGAGTGCTCATTTTACCTGAACAGATGTGATTTAAACAAAAGATCTCAATTGCCTCATGTCTTGGATGTCTTTTACCCTAAAGTTGTTTTTAGCTTATTTGTTCAATTTGATGAGTATTTTGTTGTGCTTTCTACTACTTCTGTGATAATCACTCACCTGATTTCATAAGAAAAGTTTCAAGGTGTGGAGCAGCAATGGTTTCTGCAGAGAATCAGTGGAATTGTCTTAGGATATGTTCCAAATATAACTATTTTTTAAAATGAAGAAATCTTTTTTGAAGATGTGCTTTCAATTGCAATTTGCTTTGAAAAGGGAGAGTTACCGTACAGCTCAAAAAATTTTACTAGATGGTTTTTATCATAAACCAAGGCTCCTTGGCACACTGCATGGTGTTAAGGAAGTTTATTTTCTGACAGATAAGGAAAATACCTTATGCATGTTTTGTAAGTGCATGCATTGATTTTAACCAGGTCTTGGGTAATTAGAATAAAAATGTCTGGAGGGGGCTGGAGTACCTCTCCTATGAAGAAAAGCTGAGAAACCTGGGGATGTTCAGCCTTTAGAATTGAAGGCTGCAGGGCCACCTTAGAACAGCCTTCCAATACTTAAAAGAAGTTTAAAAGAATAACAGAGTGTATTACAGGGATAGGACGAGGGGTTGTGGTTTTAAACTGAAAGAGAGTAGATTTACATGGAACAGAAGGAAGAAACTTTTCCCTGTGAGGGTGGGCAAGGCACTAGCACAAGTTGCCCAGAGAGGCTCTGGTTGCCTCATTCCTGAAAGTGCTCAAGGCCAGGTCAGGTACGGCCAGGTCTAGTGGAAGGTGTCCCTGTCTCTGGAGGAGGGGTGTGAAGGCGTGGACCTCGATCACCTTTTACATCCCTTTCAATCCAAACCACACCAAGATTCTATGTTTCTATGACTTTACTGCAACATTTCTATTCGTGTGTGGTACAAACTCAGTTTGCTGGAGTCTTTGTAAAGAAAGCTTTAATGAATACCACAGCATCTTTCTAGTCTGTCTTGTTAACAATACAGCATTGCAAACCTTTCTTTGCTTTTATTTCAGCAGCGAACTGCAAGTCTTTACAGTAATGTTTCAGGACAGAAGGAGGCCACTGCCGTCATTCCCAGCAACACATTGCTAATGTTTTCAGTGCTTCAAAGTGCTTGTCTAACACTTTGTTGAATGTTCACAGCTGTGGTTTCTGGTGCCATCTCCGTTGATCCATTCTCCATCTTAATCATTCCTTTGTACTCTTCTGATTGCCATTGTGCCTTTTCCTTTGACCTTGTGTTTCTCAGCCTTAAAATTCTAAAGCCTTCTAAAATTCTGTGTAACTTTACCACATTTTTTAATTGTTTCTTTTCTCTTGAATGCTGCAAGTACATAGGGAAGCACACAGAAGGGTTATACTCCTGCATGCTGTGTATAAAAGCCTGACTCCCTGCACATGAGTTTAGGATGGACGACAATGAGAACCCAGGTTTCAGATTCTCTACCTCGAGTTACTTGACCATGCCTAGTTAGAATTGTTGAGGCAATTGGAGGAGGAATCTGCTGAGGCAAGGAATTTTTCTTTTTCTCCTTGGGTACAAAAAAGCACATATTAAAATACAGAGGTCAAATTCATACCTTGTTGCAGTCTGCAGCTTCCTCATGAGGGGATGTGGGGAGTCAGGAATTGATCTCTCAGGTGACCAGTGAGACAACTCAATGAATGACATGAAGTTGAGTCAGGAGAGATTTAATTTAGATATTAGCAAAAGGATCTTTTCTTTGGGGAGTGATTGAGTGCTGGGACAGCACCAAGAACTGAAGAAGAATTTGGACAATGCTCTCAGACACATTGTGTGAGTCTTGACATGTTCTGTGCAGGAGCAGGAATTGATGATCCTGATGGGACCCTTCCAACTGAGGATATTCTATCATTCTATGATCTGACTACCTGCCCCACGTAAGGTATCTACTCCTGTCCCCATTGTATTCTTGTAAATACTACGGAGAGCAGTAACCGGGAATTTTTTTTCTCACACAAGAAAAGCACCAGTGACCATTTGATCTGCTACACCTGCCCCTCCAGAAGGCCGTGACTCTCAGGTTTTTTCTCGCAGATGCTCTCAGCTCTGCTGAGTTTATAACTCTAGTAGAAGCAGTGTCTCTATGAGAGGCAGCAGATACAAATCACAAATATTTATATCCTGGAAAGTATTTTCTGCATTCATTTCCTGTTCACTTTTCATAAACATTTCATGTTTACTATTCACTAAATATTAATAGCATAGCAATTATTCAAACTTCTGTTTTGTTTCTGCATATATTTTTAGAAGAAATACTTTGGGCGGTCTCTACAAACACAGTTTCCCAAAATAATTTTTTTTCAAAGACTGCCTGAATCCTTTCTCTCTAATCTTCAATATCTTGCTTATCTGTTCTATGACTTTAAAATGTAAATGTCTAAGAGTCACCCTTCTATTTCAGTAGCCTTTATAATATTTTTTCCTAACTGTATGTCTAGATATTTGTGGTTCAGAAATGAACTTGAAGCACTGTAGACTATCTCTTACTTTGGATACTTGATAAATATTTGGCACCAGAAAAATTAATGATGTTCAAGGAAATATAAAATACACTCAAATATTAATTGCTTACTCTCTGTGTGGATTCTCCTCCCCACTCAACTCTTTCTACTTATAATCATGACCTGAAAATCACTTTGTGAGGAGACAAATACAGAACACATGGTTGAATACTATGTATATTTTTCATAACTTGAGTATTACCCTGCTGAGTTAAAATGCCTGTTTTTCTCCCCTTGTTTTTAAGCTGCAAATTGCTGAATTTTCTCCCAGTTGTGACCCAATCAGTGAATCATAGCAAGAGGATTTTGCTACCTTCTGTTTCTTGTTCCTGATAGTTTCTTTATCTCCCAGAGTTTTATGTGGTTTGCTTTTTAACAGTTTTCAGATAATCTTTTGATCATGCAGTTTTCAAAAGTGTTCTCTTTTCATGTCTGCATTCAGTTTGGCTTCTAAAATATGTTGTCAGTGGCTTCAGAGGCCACAATGAGCATGATTAGATGTTATTTGTTATACATTTATCTTAGTTTTGAAAGACAGTTGTCTACCAGGGAATGCTAGAGCCTCCCTTGGAATGGAGAATGTAAACCCCTTTCCCTCCCAATTATTATAATTTCGCAATTAGGGGCTTTCAGGCAAAGATATGGGAATAGGAGTAACAGTTCTTTACTAGGAATATTAAAAAAACCAGGAAAATACAAATGTAGTAGTACAAAAAACCAAACAAGGAAGCAAACAAAAATCCTGGAAAAACCCGAGGGAGTCAGGGATACAACCTGGCACCCTGTTGGTCAGGGTGTTGGAAGCAGTCCAAATAAGTCCTCCTGGAGTAACAGGTGTGGTTCTGTGGAGTAGAGATGGTCCTGTAGAAAGTTCAGTGGTGAGGAGATGGATCTGGTCTTCCTCCGGGAATCCAGCGGAAAAACAGGATCCCTTGTGTCCTTCAGTCCCAGTTTTTATCTAGCTGGGAACAGTTGCTCCTCCCCCACTGGGTGGAGCATCTCACAATGGGATGATGGAATGTGTCATGTCACTCGTGGGCCCTAATGGCCCATTATCAGAAGATGTGCCCCTGGAGGATGGAGGGGTGGTGAAAGAGACAAGAAACACTGCCCCAGCTGGATTTAATGGCTGGGCCATTATCAGAAGGCATCTGCCCCCCTCCCTCCTGGAAGGGTAAGAGAAGGATAAAACATCCGCCAAAAAACAGCTTTCAACAGATGAAATAGAATACACATTTTTAGGTTGCATAGTCCAGTACAACATGTCTAGATTGCATTTACATCTAAATAGCAGGGGCAAGCAAGCTCTGCCTCTGGGGCTGTCCCTCCCTGTGCTCCAAGCCAGCTTACAGCCATACAAAATCCAACAGGACAAAAGTCAGGATGCACGAGCTCAGAGTGGGGAGAATGTAACTACGCTCCCTGTCTCCCCTTTGACTTGTGTGTGTATGAGGCCTCGCTATGTTGGTTTACAAAAGACAATATGAACAGATTCTTCATGACCCTGGTTCCTGTCCTGCCTCCCTGCTCAGTGAGCCTTTGCTGTGGTATGCTGACATTACTGAGAACTAACTTGGCAATGCAGGATGGTGATTCCCATTAAAAACGCGGATGCCCCTCCAATCCCTCAGGAAGTTAGCTCTTAACAGTGACCTGTAAAACCACGCTTCACTTTGGAGACTTTGACTCCAATGCATTTGACCACCCCTAACATGCTGGTTAACCCCCAGGCCATGTCCACTCATTCTCCACTATGTGCTGTTTCTTGACAAATAGCAAGTCCCTTAGCTCTGACAAAACTGTAAATTGTGGCTTCCTTACTTAAGGCTTCAAGTGTGTCGAAGGGTGACTCTCCCTGTCTTGTGTCACATTCAGACACAGTGCTAGCAGTAGTTAATTATGAGTCAGCTCATAGCCTTTCTCATAACATTTATTACATCTCATATTATTTTCAATGTGATTGTAGCTACTGATCTCTCTTCTAACTGCGGTGAGTTGTTAAAAATTAGGGTCTCTCTGTATCTCCACATACTGTACTCTGTAGCAGTCATTCACCAGTAGGTAAGTCTGAGTGTTACTCATTTCAGTGAAAATTAAAAGTCTCTCCTCTCAACAGTAGCTGTGATGACGAACCGCACTCTTCCTTCACAATTTTTTTACTGGTTAGGAGGATTGAGTTGGATTTGACTTGTCCCAAAATCTCTGTGATAGCCATTTACTCCTATTCTCAGAGGACCCATTTTGCACAGTAACTCAACAGAGCATTTGGCATGTATTCACACTTTTTAAAACAAAACTACTGTATAGTTTGAACATGATTCTCATTTCATGTCTTTTATCTGAGCCCGTTTCCACAGCATGCATTCTCTGTTCTTGCATAATGTAATTGTTCCCATCAACTTGTGGGAAGCTGAGGAGACGGAGCTAAATAAAGCTCAAATAAATGCTATTGTATGTGATGTAAATAGATGTGAACTGGCAATTTAATAGTGCCCTTGCATTTTTCTGTGCTGTATAGGATTGTGAAAGCTGAATCTGGGAGAAGTTATGCAGTGTTCACAACAAATAAGTAAGTCTTGAATTTAAGCTTGGTAATTTATGTGGGTGCAAGTGGATGTCTCTGAGAGAGATGAAATAATTTGGTCTCATGGCAGCACAGCCTGATTTGGAGAACTTTAAGACTCGGATTTGAAACCACTCAAATGCAAAGCAGCATATGTTTCACCAGTGGATTAATAAACTAAACTAAATTAAGGCTTAGTCAGAGATCTATATAAAATCCTAGAAATATTCATAGACATATTCTATAAGAATTATTGAACCATATACTGAAACCACAGTTGAAAAATTAAAATGAAATCTGTACGTTTTTAAACTACTCTTAAAATATAACATCCTGTTACTGGATGGCTTACAGACAAATTATTGGACTCAATAGAGGCAAAATTGTTTTGCTTGTGTTATACAGGTCAGGTTTGATGATGGAATGGTCCCTTCTGGACTTAAAAGCTATGAATCTGCTCCTTTTCTGCAATGTTCACATAAAAGGTCAAATTTCCAAGACTGGAATATTTCACTGAAGGACCAGAAGCTCTCTAAGATGTCTTTAAAATAATGAAAGGGGTAGAAAAGACATACAATAAGGACAAGAGAAGGCATACAAAGTAAACTAAACAAAAGAATTTCTGCCCTCAACCTACAAATGGGAATAAAATGTTAAATATCAGAGCATGCCATGTGATTCCAAAAGTACTTATGTGTCAGACAACAACTATATCACACAGTTTAAGCTGGTCTGTTTATGGAAGACTCTCTCTTAATAATCATAATCTCTCCCCTCACTAGATGCTGAAATTCTTCACTAAGAGGAAAACCCTTTTGTGATTTGAATGTGTACGTCACCCCACGTAAATACATAAGCATAATGGAAGAGTTACAGTGACAAATACCCAGATCAAAATAGCTACTAACTAGGTAATGACATTACCACAGTCTAGTATTAGCATCCACCCTCCCATACTGTCCCAAGACTGAAATACATACGGAACCACATTTTCATTTTTGCAGTTCATGCTCTAATTTCAGCAGGAATTTCAGTGTTCAGAGGAAGTCTCAATGAAGGTCACTTTAACAAATGGGGGGATACCTGCTCTTGAGGCACCCTTTTAGACTTTGTTTGCAACTGTGACTTACTTTATAAAGAGATGATATGTTATAATTCAACAATTTTAACTTTAAATACTTATTTGGTGTCACTAAGGAAGAAAAAGTACACAAATGTTAACATTACAAGACTATACCCTCTAAACAATTATTAATTTATGACACCAAATACAGACAGAAACAAGCATTCCTTTTCCTACATTTTGATGAGCTCAGCAATGTTGCAACATTGACTCCTTTATAATGAAGGATTTCTAAACTGTCATAAAAAGGGATGCATTAAAACAGTACACACGTTACTTATTAATTCCCTCCATCAATATGATCTGTATTTTGTGCCCCATTAACCTCCACCACCAGGCAAGCGTTTAATTTCTAATTTATACAACTGCTTTCTGATCCACTATCTGTGGTGGCAGATAAGGCAAAAGTAGTAAGACATGATATTTGGAAGAAAAAATGCTGAGCTGGAGAGCACAGTGAGAGGTGTTTCATTTAGCTGACAGTCTTGCATATAACAATTCTTATCCAAAGACCCAAGAGCTTTCAAATTTTATAGCCAATATGTTAGCTCTCTGTATCCATTAATGAAATTCAGCTATGACTAAAGAAAAAAAAAAAAAAACAACAAAAAAACAACATCTTTTGTGAATGTACACCAAGATGATACAGAAAATAGGAGTATAATAAGAAATCTTCACATCAGTGTAAGAAATACAGGAATACAGGAGCAATTAGTCAAGTAAAATTTCATCAAGATCCAAAAAATTATGGCTCTGTGCCACATGAATCTAGATTTAGTACATTTGCATCTTACTCAAAGGATAATATCTCTCAGAATTTCTGAAATAATATAATATTGTGCTTCTCTTTAATAGAACATATTTTGTATTCTTATACATAATTATTATTCATAGTAACTAATTACTGCAGAAAAACTCCCTGATGTGTGGGTCAGAGTTTTCCTTGCAGTGCAATGATTTGTGATATTTTTTGAAGGGTTAATAGTTTCATTTATAAATTGAAAAAAAAATAGGATTTCTATGAACTGCTTTTCCTACTAAAGCAGTCCGAAACAATGTTGTCAGTCTTCTTGTTTTCCAAAGTACCTGAGCTAAATCTATTTCATATTATACAGAGTTTCAAATATAAGATGAAGAATGGAAGTCTTATTCTGTTTAAATAGAATCCTTTTTGTAGAAGTAGCGCTGATAACATCATAAAATTTCTTGCTGGGTTCCTCTCTGTAAAAACACAAAGCAGGTTTTATACAACTTCTCTTCTTCACATGCAACTCCCCCCCCCCCCCCCGCCCCACCCCCACCCCCACGCCCCTTCCCACACCCATATTTAGGAAAGGGAAATTCTTGACAGCAAGCCCTCAGTGGCAATGACCATCTGGCTTTGTGTTCACTGGTAGGTGCTAATTGGCAGTGGTGAAAAGCGGTGGTAATAAACTCTCAGCCCTGTGTAGCCAGCCCTCTTTGACTGAAAAAGAAATTTCTTTGAATTTTACAGAATTTTTAACAAATAGAGATTTTTTGGGTTATAAATGATTAGATTTTTACTAATTGTAGGAATATACTGGCCTGATTCTGAGCAGCTTTACAGCAAAGTAATAAGAATCTAAGTCATGGTAAAATTGCAGCCATTAACATAGCCTTTCTTTTAACATTTGCTGCCCCAAAGGAACAGTTTTACTGTTTGTTTGCCTACAGGCTGAATTATGTTTCAGAGAACAGAGTCCTGGGTGTACCTTACACCTTCACAGGATGCCCTGATTTCATGGGAAATGTCTCAAATATCAAGGTTTAAGAGTTATATAGGAAAGTGAAAATCACAATGATACTTTGTACGTGTGTTTTGTACAATGTATGTGGTCAAAACCATATTTCTTTCCCCAGATTTGAAATTAGTACCACTGCACCCATTAAGCCTACTCAGGGAAGGGAGCAACTGGCAGAATCTCGTTCATTGGATATGGTTCTGACAAACATTTTTTGGTTTTCTCTGACAATGAAAAGAATAAGATAGTTTGAAGGAAAGGTTCTAATTTGCAAGTGGGTAAAGTTTGAATATTATTTATTTGTATTACTTCTGAATACTAAAGCAAATTAAAAAAAAAAGTAGACTTTAAAAAGAAATAGCGACTTAATTTGAGAACTGATTTTTTACGTGATCTTTGTTGATTATCAGTGTTCAATAGACACCTTGGGGTTTCAAGTTAGAAGCCTGACTTTCACATGAAAAAACAGAGGTGAGACAAAATTTATCTTCAGTTTCTATTTCCAGCAGTGATACTACTCCTCTGCCCTTACTAAATCCTTTCCTGACTTATGCTTATCTTCCTCCTTCTAAGTTCAAGCCATAAATAAGATAATCGATATAAACTTGAAATGTGACCTTTTCATGAGTTCAGTTCTTTTGCAATTTCAGTAATTACAGAGAGAGTATTTCATATTTGTAGAACACGTTGAGAAGAACTGCATCTTGGCTGGTAATTCTAATTGCTACCGATATCAAGAAGAGAGCCTATATCCTTCATTTCTTAAACAATTATGGATCTGATCCATAGAATTCTTAGCTAAACCTTGGTTCTAGAAGACTAGAGAAAGAAAATCAATTGCTAGCTTTATATATTTGCAAAGTGACACTTGCTAGTAAAGTTGTCAGGCTCTTATGTTTCTCCAGTTGGAAGGTTTATAAAAGCTACTTCATCCATATTAAATTCTAAAGTGAAATAGATTTGTGTGGGAGAGAACTTAATCTCAGTTTAACATCAGTACAGCACCCCAAAGGATCATAGTTCATGCCTAATTGAGCTTTTGCAGCACAGTCACGATTACTTACATGAGGAGATAAAAAAGATGCCATAACTTCAAAAGAGAAAATACTTTACTCTGTTCTGCTCTCTTTCCCTCTTGCTTCTCTCTCCTCCCCATTCCACCCCCTTTAGAGCAATAAATGCACACTGGATTTTGCACATTCCCACAGCAGATAAACATAGACAAATTTTCCTCACTATGACCTTGTTTGTCAATACTTGAAAAACTTAAAATTATGTCTGGCCATAGTTTAATAATAAAAATGGTCATGGTTTTTTTTGCATTTCCCATTTAGCTCTTCCTATAGAAAAGCCTCTGGCAGTTGGGAAGAGCACTACAACATGGATTATTTGGATGGTCACCACTATGGTTCCCACTCTGTAGCTGTGTGCATGGCTTTCTCCAACTCATGATGTTAAAATGGGCCACTTCTATTCAGCCCATAACACCCTCTTGGATTCTGTGGAATTGGCAAAATATCAGGATCAATACCATCCAATTTCTAGAAGCCTGTATTAGGATTAGCAACTTACCAAGAACAAGAAGGGTTATTGCAGGAACTTTAGTGTATTTTCTTTCCGTCTTGCACAGATCAAAAGGAATATCTTGCAACAAAATGAAACACATATTATGCATTAACAAGATATGGTACAATGCTTTCCATTGCATTAATGGACACAGTGTGCTCAGACTGTCTCTATCAAAAGTTCTGCCTTTTTTCAAAACACAGTGCCTTGACCTCCTTACCTGTTCCCAGTTCCTGCAGAAATATGATTGTATCTGAAACTGTCAAATGGAAATGATGGCTTTACATTGGAGGCAGGAAATGTTTTGCAAGTCCACCTCTTCCAGTGTAGAAAAGTTGATGTTACATGTTTTGCCCGAGAGCCTTGCACTGAATATCTGAAATGACTTGCTGGGTCTCTCTGAAATACAAGAAGGAAACACACATTTCTCCTCATGTCCTGTCCTGTCTTCTTGGAATGAATGAATGTTTTGAATCAATTCAATTGTTAGAGAATGACGGAAGAAGTTGAATCAGATAGCTTTTAAGGTAGGAACAATGGGGAATTAACACAGACAAGTAGGAATCAATGCCCAAAACCAAGAAGAGAGTCCAGATTAAGCCACACATTTTTGTCTGATGCAATGTAAAAAGCAATTCCTTCCCAGATACAGCATTTAATTTTCTTTGTAAATAGTTTTACAAAGAATAAATTAACAGGTGTTATACAATATTTATGGATCTTGGCTATCTAGTTACTTTAATTTCCTTTTTGTCATTGAAAGATTATATCAGAACACAGTTTATATCTTCAGGCACCAAAAACTTTAGCCAGTTACCAGTTTGTTTAATAGTGAAGAACAGCTTGAGTTAACCCAGTCAGTAAATCAGACTTAATGCTAGGCTGGTACACTTAGAACAAGCTTTCAGTTTCTTAAATACTGAGTAAAATATTTTCAGTCATCTAATAGCACAAGTAACCTTGACTATGATTGCCACATCCCTATGTCAACACTTTAATGACTTTTTTGGCTCTAGTTTGTGTGCTAGTTGTGTCATATAAAGATTTTACCTAATGCTTTTAGTAGAGAATTTAAATGAAACAAATCCAGGACATCTAAATAAAAGAAGAAGGTGGCTGTGTGGCCCTCGTGAGTGTTGTTTTCCTCGTAAAACCTTTTTTAATGTCAAAGGTAATCTAACTGAAGCAGAAATGGCTGTTGGGGAGCCTGCCACAGGGAGTGGTTTTACACTAGTTTGATGGGACTTTGAGCAAATAGCAAGAGTCACAAAGGTTTTTATTCCCAGATTTTGAGGGAGCTTTTAGAAAGAAGAGTTACATAGCTGCTTCAGAAAGGAAATAAGAAAAATCTGAAATATCCATGTACTTACAAGCGGAAAAAATCTGCTGTCTTTCAGCTGCCACAACACTGGTAACTTTGTGATTGATATTCAGTAAGCACAGTCCTAAAAATAAATCAATGCACATTTTGAATGCTGTCTGTTTGGTTACACATCCTTGTACAGTCTTCTGTTTTTTAAGTCCTGATAATCAATCTTTGTTCTGATTTTACAATGATAATGGTATTCATAGCTTTAAAGTCATTAGGAATAACATCAGTAAAAACAGTTAAGATCCATATTATGAATAAAATGAAAATTAAAAAGAGAAATTTTCTGGAGTAGAGATGTGCCTTGAGTATGTAACATTTTTTTTTCCTGTTTTCCATTGACTTACAGTCTATTATTGCATGTTGCTGGTAGCAACCTTAAAGCCAAAGAATGGCTTTTTATTCTACAGTCCCTTTGGAAGTTAAGCTACTCAGAAGGTTGGCTGACTGTTACATAAATCAGATTTTACATAAGTCAGTCTTAATAAAAGAAACACTATAACTGCACTCTGTTTTGGGGTCATGCTATCCTTTTGGAAACAAACAGTTTTTTCCAAGCCCATGCAAGGAAGTGCCAGCCTGTCCTCAGTCCCTCTACAACTGTTTCTAGGGGATTTGATAGTTATAATGTATGATGCCTGCCAAGTCCACCAAATCTCCTGAAAAGTAGCTATAGCAATGAAAGATTATGTCAGATAAGCAAAAGTCAACTGTCATTGCAAACATCAGGAATGTTGAACTGCATAATGGCTACTGTTAGACACAACAGAGCTTTAGCTGGAATCTTTTGTGGTGACAAATGAAAAAAAGAAAAAATCCTGTCTCATGGGCATCATCACATGGATGTAACATCCTGGGAAATACTGGGAGAATAGGTGGCCTGGCATCAAACTCTGTATAAATCTCAGCCTCCAGCTTGATGAGTATGGGCATGTTCCTAGAAAAGAACAAACTTAAGATATATCAGACCCTGTTACATGTCTCTGATGAGAATGTAATTCAGAAATATATTAAGTATCATTAACTTATATAGTCTGACCTTCTGAAAAATTCAGAGTATATCTAATTTAAGTGCAACTCAATAAAAAATAATCTAGCTTTTCCTGCAGGAAAGCTAATAATTCCATGTGACTACAGACCAGTTTTCAAAATTTGATTAGTTTTATTTTGAGGATTTAGAAGTGGGGAATCCAATTCCCCTCCTAGATTGTAACATGATGGGTTTAAGAAGAAATAGGGATCTTTGTTTTATTAATTTTTATTGGATTCTTACTTTATCTTTCACAGCAAGATTAAAGTATTCTTGATATTTTTATTCCCATTTTGTAAAGGCTTAATAATAGCATCAGAAAAACTATTAATAAACAGCATAATACACATTTATGTGTATTTATTTTTGTCTTGTTTTCCCTCGTTGCCTATGATAAAGTATCACTGACATCTTAACTTTGGAAGTATCAGAGCAAACACTAAGATTCTCTCCCCTCACATGAGTAGCACTTGATTCAATATTCACAGTACAGGTTGAAAAACTGAAGGAATCATGTAGCAATGGGACAATTTCAGGATCTGTGATTTTTAACATTAAATGTGTGTGATCTATGAGTACCATTTCAGGCTCTCTTTATTTGGATTTTGTTAAAAATAGTTGAATGACTTTAAGCAGACTGAGTATCACCTGTATCCAGGAATAGCCTCAGAGAAATTAATGGGACTACTTATGAGCTAAGGATCTAATTTAGGTCAGGGTGAGGTGACATAGTTTGATACTTACTTGGCCAGATTTAGAAGGCAATATATTTTTGGACTGCCGTTTTCTTGAAAGTTAAAAAAACCCCAAAACATTCTGTGCAGTTTTCTCTAAGACTGATCAACAGACCAGAATTGTTTAAGAATGGGATCTCATAGCCAAGTAAAATTATTAATATAATCAAAATAAATATAAAGATCTTTCTTTCCAGCACTCAATTGATCTTTTATCTTCTTCTGCTTTCTGAAACATCTTTCCTGATCTTACCAGAATATAAAAGTATCAGTGCATTTGAACTATCAGAGAACGCACTATAAAGCAAAAGCAATTTTAATCTTTTAGATTTAAGTAACATAAACAGGATTATTGGTTTCCGACTGATTATTCCTCCTTGTTATAAGAATATAGACATGAAGTATTGTTGGTTGTTGTTGTTGTTATCATGGCTGGTAATTCTCATCAAACAAGGCACAAGGCACAAGGATAATAGTCTGTGAAAAGCTGTTCCATGTTTTCCAATAAATCTTAAATCTTCTTATGAATTATCTGGTTCCCCCCAACACAGAGGAAAAAATTCCGGGCTTCACAACTGTGATTCACCATAATAGCTGTACTTCAGGAAACATATTAGTTATCGGAAAAAAAAACAAAACAACAACAACAACAAAGATCTTTTGCAGCCACGCTCTTTCATTCTCTAGAAGTACATTAAACCTATATAAACTCAGTTTGCTGCTCAATCATTTTATTAGAATATTTCTGTTAGTAGATGGACCAGAATCACATCACTATATCCTCAAGGGGCACTAATGTGATTTTGTTTTTTCCTATCTCTTTCATTAAAAGTTCACGTCTCATTTCTGTACCTGAAACAGATGATCTGGCTGACACGAGTAGTTCAGCCATACTCTGAGCACATTCTACTTCACTATGAGTAGTTTAAAGAGTTGAAATTTTATGTCCAAAAACCTAGCAAATGTCATTATGGAGCACACAGATCCTATTATTTTACATTTTTATGCACTACACTGGTACCTATGTTCACAATTTTTTTTCCTGTTTTTTGAGCAGCCACCTATAACATCTCTTCATAGAAGTGAGACCATGAGTTAGGCTCTTGCTTCTAAGTCTAGAAGTGCTTATGCACCATGAGGAAAAAATATCTTGACAAATCAAGACTCCACTGATTGTAAATACCCAATTGTTTCCCGCTACAAACAGAAATAGTTTCTCTTGCTTCTCCCTGTTCCCTGTTTAGCAACTCTGCAAAGTTCTTGGGAGGCTGGTTCAGAAGGTGGGGAGGGAATCTACATTACAGAGGGAATGACCTCTCTACTGGCAAAATCAGCTTGAAACCACCCTGCTTTTCTGGTGCAGATTAAAGTGCCAGTTCACACAGAGAGAGGGAAGGCAATCAGGGGATTGCTGATAGTATTTGATACAGCACAAAAGGCAAAGAACTGACCAAAGTTAAGTGGCACTGATGAAACAGAAACAGGAAATGTTGTCACTAAATAAATAGCACAATGTAATTTGTATTCAATTGTATATTAAAAAAGGGTAACATATTCCATGTAACTCTCTCTCTCTCTATATATATATATATTTAATATATATTAATAAAATATTAGACTATGATTTCATATAAAAGTCAAGATAGAACACATGTTGACCAAAAATCTAAGCTAAGTCATGGTCCAGAAAGATAGAAATGAAAGTAAGTAGTCTGTTTCCAAGGGTCTTCAACATAAAAATTGAGAAATCTTGAAGAGCCATGTGGAAAATTTCTGCCAGTTTGGAAACTCATGTTTTCAGCTTTCTATGCATGGAAATGATCAGAAATAAAGGAAAGCTTTATATATTTTTACTGTAAGCAGCTCTGCTCCAAAACAAACAAAAAAACCCTTGTTTTTGAACTTTTTTTCATAGCCTGTTTTTCAGACTTTTCTTATTAATGTTGTGCCTAATTCCAGGGTAGAATGTAGCTGCTTTGGCATGGTATAAGACAAGAGCATGTACAGGATTATCACAAAACCACATTTGCAACAGAGGCAGCTGTCCACTACAGACGGTGTGAAAAGGACACAGAAACTGTGTTGCCAAGCAGAGCTCGTGCTGCTTCCAACAGGCACTGCGAAATCCCACTACCTCCATGCTTTCAAAACTCCAACCAACTCAGACGGGGTCTGGCAGGCTGTCCTTAGAAAACAGCCCAGCACCAGGTAATTTAAAGAATTTTAACCCCAACTGTTATTGTGCTCTTCATATAAAATATCTTCCCATGGGGCAGTTTCCCGTACAAAGAGAACTGTAAATATAATGTTAACTCAGGTACAGATTTTTAAATTTGTTAATTATTTTTAATTTTTAAATGGTCTATCCATGCAATTAGGAAAAACTGTGTTTCACATCCATAGATGAAATAATAGATTGTGAAAACATTTTCTTTCTTTTTATTTACAAATCAGACATTTGAAACATGAAATTTCATGTACAAGTCTATAAACTTTGATGGATTATTGTTTAAACGGTCTGCATTTTGTCTCCTCACTGTTGAAATGCTTTACAATTTCTATCAATGTCTATCTTAAGTTGAATAAATATTTAATCTAAATATTCTCAGTCAAAGAGTGAGAGTCTCTAATTTTGGAAAGAGAATTCAGTGAAAAATCAAAAGCAATATCATCAATAAAAAAGTTGGTTTAGTTTGACTCTAGCATTTATTTGCTTTCCCTTTTTTACTCTATATTTATCAGGAAGGGGTTTGGTTTTTTGTGAAAATTAATTTAAAGGAAGACACACAATTCCTGTGCTGTATTAAATGGTCTTTTTTCCCTTAGTTATTCTATCATTCTATGAGGTTTTATTGCAATTATTATTTTGATATATCTACACAATTTTAAATCTTGTAGCATCCATAAGGTTCAAAATAATAAGGGTCAAAATTTAATATAAAAATACGTCAAAGTCAAATTTGTCATATGATTTGTAAAGAACTGCAAGTGTGAAGTAGTGGGAGGCTGGGATCAAACATCTCTTCCTTGGCTTAGAGACGATGCTGGGAGGAGAAGGGCTGACACAACTTTATAGCAATGCATTTGATATCTTGGGCATTCTGTATATAAATGAGTGCAAATAAGAAAAAAACCCCTTCTATTTACTGATATTTCAGCATTTGAGGTTGGTGTCTATAATATTAGTTCACACTCAGGTGTGCCATAAAATATGTTCTGTCAGTTGTAAAAGGAGAGGAAGGAAGGAGAGAAAAATGACCTTTTCAGGTTATTCAGACTCGCACAAGAAGCCAGCGAAGCAGAACCACATCACACTGACTTGTTGGACTCTGTCACAATTTGTCCTCTGTTGTAGTGCAAACTTCATCGTTTTATAAAACCAGAAATCAATGCAACAGGAGAAGTCTTTTAGACAAAGAGTACTGAGAGATGTAACTTACAAAGGTTCTTCCTGTAACCATTTTTTTAAAGGAAAAGCAACATTCCTTCTTACTGAATATGATGTTAGGTTTACACCTCTGGTAAAAACAACACGTAATTTTCTGGTTCATGTACAGCGCTACTGCACTTTTTATGCTTTTGCACAGTATGAGCATGGTCTCTATTTGATAATTAATAACATCTGCTTCCCTTACATGACAAATGATATTTCTTAAATTGAAGGGGTTTTTTTTTCATTTCTACAAGTTTTGCCTGAGTCTTTTAGGAAAAGTTTTCAAATGCTTAGTTTTGTGCATTTTTTAAAAATTTCAAGCATGTAGGAGAGCAGATTATCTTAGCTTTTGAATCTGAAACAACATGGTTTGTTTAAAATTCAGCCTGCTTCTCTTGTGGCTTCTTAAGCAGGGAATATATGAATAAGAAGAATTAGTCTTACATTATGATGTACAAAGTATTTTGAATATAAAATGTATGCATTTTTATAAGAAGATTGGCTGTCCAAAAGGTGTTTGTATTCCAGACTTGATATGTTTAGATCCCATAAATAATCAAAGAAATATCTTTGCTGTATACTTGTAACACGCAAAGGAACATCTCCATTTTTAATTACAGGGAATCTCAGACATGAAGAAATTAAATGACCTCAACAAACACCAGAAAAGCAAAGACAGGAATTGAATCTGGATGTCCTGAATTTTAATTATTTGGTTTCATTTGCAGAATTAATCCTTTAATGTGTTGCTGTTTAATAGAAGGAACTCAGACACCAAATGTTATGTGCTATTTATAAGGTGGAGTGAAGTGATGAATTCCAAACCCCAAAAAGTTGCATTTTCAGGCAATTTGGTCAATGGTCAGCATTCCAAATGCTGCTATGAGCCTTTACAGTCAACTAAAGATCAGGAAATTTAAATGAGCTCTTGCTACCAAGGAGTCAATTAAATGTGTATGGCTGTGCAAACCCCACAGGGATGAAGGGCAGCCTGAATTAAGGAGGAGATCCAAACTAAAACAAATTTTCAAAACTTTTATTGATTATTATTTTATCTTTTTTTTTATTCTTTCCAAATGCTTTACATTCTCTGTCATCCAAGTAACACAGAATGAATTTACAAATTTATGGAGAATATAGTTCCAAAATTAATACAGTCTACAGAATAGAATTTCTGTTTAAAATTCACAACTTTGAGAATCCCTACTAGAAGTTGTGGGGATTTGTTCCAGGCCAAATCCTGTCCAGAACATCAGCAGCTACAGCAGCCTAATTTCTAGTTTTATTGACCAGTGATTAGGGTGACATGTTTTGGCTGAGTCCCATTTTCAGGGACATTTAATACCCTAAAATGAACATGTTATCTTGTCATAGCTACCGTGAAAAAAGGACAAATATCAATTTGATTGCACAGAATCATGTGGTTCTTGTGAACAAGGCTGATAGTGTTTGGTTTATTCTTTCATCAATATTGACATACACTTGAGCACCAATATGTACACTGTCTTTCTCTCTGTGTTGTTGCTTCTAAAATTAAATGCAGGCGCATGAGCCCAACAGAACTGATCACTTCTTCCACTGCTGTGGCTATGGAGGCAAAGCTGAAATGGTCCATTGACATGAACCACCTGTGTCCATCCTCTCACTGAGACCTTAATACCATGACCAACTCCTCTTCTTAGCTCCTTTAAAAACTTCTCTTGTACTTTTAGCTTCTACTTAGGATGTTTTTGCATCCTATCCTTAAAACACAGCTACCTGAAATGACATTTCTCAGTTTCAACGTGCACCAACTTCATCGCTCTGTGTTGACTCCTCTTCGACCTACAGCTTGCAAATTGTTCTTGGTACCAAGGTGCTCTCTTTCTTTTCTTTGTCCAAAGGAATGTAGACCACTTTCTAATGAATTCTATGTGTATTGCCTGTTTCTTTCAAACAGGGCAGTCCTCTTCATAGCTATTAATTTCTCACCAAAGGAAAAAAAAAAAAAAAAAAGAAAAAAAGAAGAAGGAAAAAAGAAGAAGGAAAAAAAAAAGAGTGGAAAAGGTGATGATGGTGAATTATTGCTCAGTGAAACATGTTTTTCAGATCATGGGGTTTGGGGATCCATGTTGTAGGTCTTCTACAGAAATTATAATAAAATAAGATCCTGAGACATTAAAACCTGGGAGAAAAATATTCATGGAAACCTTTACCCTAAGACAAATACCTCAGAATATCTCTGGAAACAGCCAGTTCAATGACACAAGCTTAGAATTAAGACTTTCCAAAAGTTAAGTGCCAGTGAAAGACATCTGTGAGTATGTAATTTTATTTTTAGGGAGATAATTTAAAGATATTTTAAAAACAGGATATTAGCTGTGGAAAATTACTGGCCCTTGAACTGAAATAAATAAAATATGACCTCCAGTACCAAATAATTCCTCCCATCTTACAGCTATTCAAACATAGAAGTCAATTGGTCATTTGTTGGTGTTTAGCCCACAGAGAAATAAACTCCCAGCTATGGCTGATCAAGATTTATGTGTTTATAAATATATAATTTTAGTTGGCAGGCTTTCTTGATCAAGCACACCCTGTTTTTAGAAGAAAATGGCACATTTCCATAAAAGTGACAAGTAATAGTAATCTTTCTCAGACAGGCTTACATTTTGCTGAGTGT
The DNA here is from genome assembly GCF_015227805.2 of Hirundo rustica. Taxonomy (NCBI): domain Eukaryota; kingdom Metazoa; phylum Chordata; class Aves; order Passeriformes; family Hirundinidae; genus Hirundo; species Hirundo rustica. The sequence continues at coordinate 8,657,407 of NC_053453.1, forward strand.
TTCAGTCTGAGGGTCTGAACATGGGAACTGCATGCCAGATCTGGGGAGGTCCTGTGAATAGTGCCATGTGGATAATTGTACTTCAGTACCTGAGAACAGAAAATGAGGTTTTGGTACTTTAAAAATTAAATTTACGTTTCAAGTTGAATAGAATTTAAAATTCTTTTTCTCTGTCTCCACAAAGAAAAAAAAAGTTTTTGCTGAATGAAAGATTACATCCGTAGTGAACCTCAGAGGTAAGTTCCAAGCAGATCTGTGTCAGATAATCCTCCTGTTTGAGGTGGGAATGCAAAAACACTGGACCACAGATCAACTATATGCACCGGCATATTAAAGAAAAATAACAACAAAACCCAGAGGAGTTCATATATATGAATTTAAATAAAATGCTGACATAGTTTACAGTTGTATCTCTCAGCTGTAGACATCTAATCATTGATGTATTGGATTAGAATGGGTAAGATACACACTCTTGTTTAGAAGTTTTATAGGCTTAATCACTTCCTAGTTTTTTCCATGAAAATAATTGTATCCGAGATCATTCAATGATTTCAATATGAATTTTCCAGCAGTTGGGAGACAGCAGTCACAAGACCAGTTTTTATAACATTAACAAGCCCTGACATATACACTACATGAATTCCAGGAGCTTAATGTTGGAATAGCTGTAGTTTGACACCCTTGACTGGTGCCCAGCAACAGCAGGAACATGTTGGGTGCAGTATTCAAACATATCTTCCAGTTTAGTTTCATTCCAAAGGAATCCACTTTGTATCTTCTCCCACTCCTGTGCAACATAAACCAATGTGTGGTGTGTGAATCAGAAAATTCACTCCCAAGTCATAGTCTCGATCAGAACAAAAGTGTTCATTTGGACAGATGCACACCGAGTCTACTATCCTGTTTCTCCCCAGGTAAAGTGTTGGTGCAGACAAAACAGGGTATAAATTCCACAGGTTATACTGTTTAGTTTCTTTCTTTCTATAACTTTTTTTTTTTTTTTTTAATTACTCATATCCATCCCTTTAATACAGGCCACAGATGAATCTCCTCGAACTTGAGCGTGCTTTGACCTTGAGACCAGAAATTACCTATCTTAAGTGTTGATTAATCACTAAGTAACTCACCTGATGACATGCAATCACAGAAACTTAATTTTGTTTAATAAAATTGCCAAACTAGTCAGCTGTAACACAGCCCTCAAGGTATTATTAGACAGTTTGAAACTAGTAAAACACAGAGGATGATAATCACACCTCAGGGCTTCAGGATTCTAGGGAAACCTTTGATCCACATTTTATTTAAGTGGATGCGACCAATCTGCTCTACGGTATGTTATCCCTAAGCTGTATGGACACAGGTTCTTGCAGCCAGAAACATCCCCCTGTTCCCTTAGCACTGGAGACATAATTTCCAATCACACTTGCACCCCTGGCCTTCCTTGGCTTGCCCTCACATCTCTGGAACTGGTTCTGCCCAACTAACACCTCCATTTTTCACCATGGAACTTTTTTTACTGGACACATGCAAAATTTGGATCTTTATCTGGAATCAGTTTCACAGAAATTATCATCTGCTTTGGGGAAATTCCCAAAATAGGATACACAGGTCTAAACCTAAAATTTACCTTGCTTTTTTCTAACACAGGGAGAAAAATTTTTGCGTTTCATTTTCTATTTTTCTGTTACTAAAAAAATCCAGGATTTTGAAGCCCAAACCAGCAGATCACTGAACATTAACTCAAAGCACATGAATGCCACTGTTAAAATCAGTGGAACTGTTTGGAGTCAGAAGGGTAAATCTGTTGCCTTGGATTATTAGAACAGAGGAAATTTATTTTATTTATAGTGTTTTCATTTTTTCCCAAATAATGCTGCAGCTAACTTGATGCAACCCCCAAAAAATTCTGTTTTGTGAATTTAAGGAATAAAATAGTGGTTTTTGAATGAATGTTAATAGCATATTCACACTTCCTATCAACAGTAATAATTTCAGGATATTTGGTGTTCTTAGCTGTCCCTATTAATAGAAATTGAACACAGTCATTTTACACAACCAGAGAATGAGGCCATCCTGTTTCTGGCCTTTCTGATGATGCAAGAATTTGGCTCTGAATCCACAGGAAAATTTAACTGAAGGAACAAGAACTACACAGACTGCAGGAGTGATACATAGGAACCAAAATGAGAGGGTTCCACATTTTACAAAGTACTTCCATATTCCAGATGATTCAACAAATAATATTTGAAATATTTTTATTTTTAAAACTTTATCATAGCAACCACTATGGTAGTTATGCTGAGCATCAACAAACACAGCAACACCAGACTGTACAACTTTCTATGTTGTAAATCAGGGATTCCCTCAGGCAACCATAATTTTTCCATCCTTCTGATTTTGTCTACTTTAAATTTTCTATTTTAAGGACTACACATGTGCTTTGTGTTAGAGTAGAGAAGCCATAGCAGACTAAACTACAGTCTATGGTGACTTCGCCTTTTAGGTTGTGCCCTTCTTTGGTCTTGGAGGAAGATGGTCACATAAAAAAAAAATTATGATTCAGAGAATCCCTACAGAGGCTAACCAAAGAAATGTGGTTTTCACTGTGCCTTCACCCAATGTACTGTGTCCTATAAAAATAGTCTTGTACTGGTCCAATTAATTGGCTCTCTAATCCTTGCCTTGCCCATTACATACAAAGTGGTTTTGTAAATTCAAAAGACATGGTCCTGAGCCACAACATTTATAAGATCACGGCATCCAGGGATGGAAAACAACTAATACATCATCCGGTACACCTCCCCAGCAGGGCAGGGCAGCCTAGTTAAAAATGCCTCAAATAACATGGCTCTGACCACATCCCGAGCCAGCCAGCCCGCTGTCTCATTCATCCTGCTGCTGTGAAGCTGTCCTTGATTTTTTTGGTAGCTTGTTTCACAGCTCCAGCCTGTAACTTTGAATTCAGCTCTGCAATGGAAAGGGAGCAAATCTCCCCTGCCTGAGGACAGCATTTCACATACAATTGCTCACCTCCTGTTTATGCTTCCATCTCATTACTGTTTTTTTGAATTGGGGAAATTTGTTTAGATTAAATTTCTGCATCAGCCAACAGAGCCTCAGGATCCAATTTTTGATGTTTTTCTCACATCTCGCAATACTATTGCACTTTCACCACACAACTATAGCACTGGATTTCTGAGTATTTGTTCTAATGACTGAAACAATAGGTTTTGCTACTGGAACAATGTAATATGATTAAGAGGGCAGTATCTCAGCAGGTGAGGGTAATACTTGTATAGTCTTAATAATGATATAAATGAACCTTAACAGGCAGACAGCAAATTTTCCTGATATAAACAATTTGCTTATCTAGTTGTAAAATAGACTGAAACTCCTCTTTGACTTTCTCAAGGATGTAATTTAAAGGATTTACTTAATGCTGTTTGATACCCTGTCCAGAGAATTCTTGAAAGCTGAAGTTGTTGGCTCTTCAATAAAGAAAATTTAATAAAGCCCTTGGTTTCAGGGTTTTTTTTGTTTCTTTTTTTCTCTTTTTCTTTAAGTGAATGTGTTGGTGGTTCAAATAAATATCTGTCTAGACAGATGTCAAAAGTGAAATCCAACGATAAAGACTTTCTTCATGATAATAATAATAAAGCAGATTAAAAAAAATAATATTGTGGTGTAAAGAACACCCAAGTTCTGAATGTAGAGCCAGATCTTTTTGTTTCAGCTACCACACAGCAAAGGGCAGTCAGTCAGTCAAGCCAGAAGTTCTCTTACACAGGGCGTGGGTGCAGGGAGGGTGTGTGCATACAGTAAAGTGGTTAGAAACACAGCAATGGATTTTGTGGTTTTCTCCTTTGAAAGATACTATCTGGTTAATGCTGGGATTTCTGAAGACCTCAAGGGAAATAGATCTTTCATTTCTCACCGCACTGGGGGTTCTTTTCTTGGAGAGGTTTTGTATGGTCTGAAAGGTTTGAGAACTCCTTCCCAAAGCTCCCCATGGCTGCAGGGAGATCAGCCACTGCTCACCAGGAACTGCTGCAAAACACCAGGGATTTGTGTGCTTCAGTACCCAGCATCCCAGCACCTGGGTGTTGGCTGCCTGACAGCTGTACAGGGATTCAAAGCAGGATATATACCGAGGAACATCTTTAAGCCAAGGGGGGAATTAATGCTTTAACCACTGTGACACAGAAGCGTATCCACTAAGCTTCTTTGTGTGCTGAAGTTGAGTATAGACAGATCACTTCCAAGCACACTCTCTGTTAAATGCCAAAAGAGTTTCTTTAGATTTACTTCATCTTTCCCTCAGATTTTGGAGCCACGTTGCTGTCACAAGAAATCTAAGGCATTCCCGAAAGCAGATTATGTCCCACTGCTGCAAATGCCATAGCATATACCAGCTCTCTGTGTCTGGGATCTCTCAAGGCATATGGCTTTGTGGTGGTTTCAGGCAGATTTTGGGAGAAACCCTCCCACAGGGCCCCCCTCCCCTCCTCCAACTGGTTCGGGAAAAAAGATTTCCTCAGAGAGAAGTGGAAAAAACCTGTTTATTAAACAGGCAAAGCACTCCCAGCACAATACCCGATGACAAGAGCTTCGTGCCGCTTACGGAGGGATAACAAACTTAAAGAAAGTCTCCTCGAGGGTCGTCACTGTGCTCCACCGCTCCGTCTCTGCTGACGCTGGGAGAAAAGGAGATGTGCAGGGCTGGTCTTGGTGGGGTGGGTCCCCTGTGGAGGCCCCCGGTGCTTCCCCAGGTCCTTAGTCCGGAGAGGTTGGAACAGTTCCGAGGAGAGGACAAAAAAAGCAAAAAGGAAGGAAAAAAGGACAAAAAAAGAAAAAGAAAAAAAAAGCAAAAAGCTTCAGCTATTCTACAGCGTCTAACTATGCTAGCACTAAACTAACTAACTGCCGGGGCAAAAAAACAACAGAGCTGCTTTCGTCTTGCCGTGTTCCAACTCCCCCGCTTCAAGGTCACTCCGATGAGCAGGGTTTTCCTGGGGAAAAACAAACCGCGCTTGCCCTCCCCCCTGCACCCAACAGACGATTGGGGATACACAGTCACCCCATGACATCTTCCACCCCTTATCCCCATATCGTTGACTTACAGACAGAACCAATATATATTCCACATAAAACTTCCATCCATTCTCCCCACAGAAAAAAAAAAAAAAGAATACAAGCAATACCCTCTCACTTACACATTTCCTTCTATTTCATTCTGCGTGGTTTAATGTACAGACAATGGCAATAACATTCAGCAGACAGTGATGTTTGTAAATGATTTTCACCCAACAATCAGATCTCCCTGAGGTACACATCGTGTTGTTCCATCTTTCTGCATTATCCACCATGTGCAACCTGGTCCCTGAGCAAAGACAACCCCACGAATGGGTTTGTCTGAACTTGAGGCAGACTTGATCCACACTGTCTTCCCTAACAGACCTCTGGCATGCACCACTGGGACTTTATCTCCATCTATTGTATGCAGAGGCTCAGCCTGCGCAGGGCCTGCTCGGTTGGTGGAGCCTCGGGTGTTGACCAACCAGGTGGCCTTTGCCAAATGCTGCTCCCAATTCTTGAAAGATCCCCCACCCAATGCTTTCAATTGGGTTTTTAACAATGCATTGTGCCTCTCCACTTTGCCTGCAGCGGGTGCATGGTAGGGAATATGGTACACCCACTCAATGCCATGTTCCCTAGCCCAGGTGTTAATAAGGCTGTTCTTGAAATGAGTCCCGTTGTCTGACTCAATTCTCTCGGGGGTACCATGCCTCCACAGGACTTGCTTTTCAAGGCCCAGGATGGTGTTTCGGGCAGTAGCATGGGGCACAGGGTAGGTCTCCAGCCACCCCGTGGTGGCTTCCACCATTGTGAGCACGTAGCGCTTGCCTTGGCGGGTTTGGGGAAGGGTGATGTAGTCAACCTGCCAGGCTTCCCCATACTTATATTTGGACCATCGCCCGCCATACCATAGGGGCTTCACCCTCTTGGCCTGCTTGATGGCAGCACACGTCTCACAGTCATGGATAACCTGAGAAATACTGTCCATGGTTAGATCCACCCCTCGGTCTCGGGCCCACTTATAGGTGGCATCTCTGCCCTGATGGCCTGAGGCATCATGGGCCCATCGAGCTAGGAACAACTCTCCCTTGTGTTCCCAATCTAAATCAATCTTTGAGACCTCTATTTTTGCTGCCCGATCTACCTGCTCGTTGTTTCGATGTTCCTCATTAGCTCTACTCTTGGGGATGTGGGCATCTACGTGGCGAACTTTCACAGGTAGTCTCTCTACCCTGGTAGCAATGTCTTTCCACTCCTTAGCAGCCCAAATTGGTTTCCCTCCACGCTGCCAATTAGCCTCTTTCCACCTCCTCAGCCATCCCCACAGAGCATTGGCTACCATCCATGAATCGGTATAGAGGTAGAGCCTCGGCCACCCCTCTCTTTCAGCAATATCCAAGGCCAATTGAACAGCCTTGAGTTCTGCAAGTTGACTTGATCCACCCTCTCCTTCAGTGGCCTCAGCAACCTGTCGTGTGGGGCTCCACACGGCTGCTTTCCACTTCCGGTTCATCCCTACAATACGACAGGAACCGTCAGTGAAAAGGGCATAATGCGTCTCCTCTGCTGGCAATTGGTTGTATGGTGGAGCCTCTTCAGCCCGTGTCACTTGCTCTTGTTCTTCATCTGTGAGGCCAAAGTTTTCACCCTCAGGCCAATTGGTAATTATTTCCAAAATCCCAGGGCGATTCAGTTTACCCATACGGGCGCGCTGCGTAATAAGAGCAATCCACTTGCTCCATGTGGCATCAGTGGCATGATGGGTGGAGGGAACCTCTCCTTTGAACATCCACCCTAGCACAGGCAGTCGAGGTGCCAGGAGGAGTTGCGTCTCTGTACCAATCACCTCCGAAGCGGCTTGAACTCCTTCATAGGCTGCTAAGATTTCCTTCTCAGTTGGGGTGTAATTGGCTTCAGACCCTCTGTAGCTTCGGCTCCAGAATCCCAGGGGTCGGCCTCGAGTCTCCCCAGGCACCTTCTGCCAAAGGCTCCAGGACAGGCCATTGTTCCCGGCTGCTGAGTAGAGCACGTTCTTCACATCTGGTCCCGTCCTGACTGGGCCAAGGGCTACTGCATGAGCGATCTCCTGCTTGATCTGGGCAAAAGCTTGCTGCTGCTCAGGGCCCCAGTGGAAATCGTTCTTTTTGCGGGTGACCAGGTAGAGAGGGCTCACAATCTGACTATACTCGGGAATATGCATCCTCCAGAAACCTATAGCACCTAGGAAAGCTTGCGTCTCCTTCTTATTGGTTGGTGGGGACATCGCTGTAATCTTGTTGATGACCTCAGTGGGAATCTGCCGCCGTCCATCTTGCCACTTTATTCCCAGGAACTGGATCTCATGAGCTGGTCCCTTAACTTTACTCTTCTTGATAGCGAAACCAGCTTCCAGGAGGATCTGGATGATTTTCTTTCCCTTCTCAAACACTTCTGCTGCTGTGTTCCCCCACACAATGATGTCATCGATGTACTGTAGGTGCTCCGGAGCCTCACCCTTTTCCAGTGCAGCCTGGATCAGTCCATGGCAGATGGTGGGGCTGTGTTTCCACCCCTGGGGCAGTCGGTTCCAGGTGTACTGCACGCCCCTCCAGGTGAAAGCAAACTGAGGCCTGCATTCTGCAGCCAGAGGAATGGAGAAAAAGGCATTAGCAATGTCAATTGTGGCGTACCACTTTGCTGCCTTGGACTCCAGCTCGTACTGGAGTTCCAGCATGTCCGGCACAGCAGCGCTCAATGGTGGAGTCACTTCGTTCAAGGCACGGTAGTCCACAGTCAATCTCCATTCTCCGTCAGGCTTGCGCACAGGCCAGATGGGGCTGTTGAAGGGTGAGTGGGTTTTGCTGACCACCCCTTGGCTCTCCAGCTCACGGATCATCTTGTGGATGGGGATCACAGCATCTCGAGTTGTTCTATACTGTCGGCGATGCACTATTGAAGTGGCAATTGGCACTTGTTGCTCTTCCACCTTCAGAAGACCTACAGCAGATGGGTTCTCTGATAGTCCAGGCAAGGTATTCAACTGCTTAACACCCTCTGTCTCCACAGCTGCTATCCCGAATGCCCACCTAAATCCCTTTGGGTCTTTGAAATACCCATTTCGGAGGAAGTCTATGCCCAAAATGCATGGAGCTTCTGGGCCAGTCACAATAGGGTGTCTCTTCCACTCATTTCCAGTCAGGCTCACATCAGCCTCCACCAAAGTAAACTCTTGTGAACCCCCTGTCACCCCAGCAATGGAAACAGATTCTTCCCCCACATGTCTTGATGGAAGTAATGTGCACTGCGCACCAGTGTCAACCAAGGCCTCGTATTTTTGTGGTTCTGATGTGCCAGGCCAACGAATCCACACAGTCCAAAATACACGGTTTTCCCTAGCCTCTACCTGGCTAGAGGCAGGGCCCCTCTAAGCCTGGTTATCCCTCTTTCCTTGAGCATATGTCTTAGAGGTTCCTTCAAGGGGGTCGGACATGTCATCGTCTTCATACCTGGCAGTTCGGCTACGGGCAACTGGAGCCGCTTCCCTTTTGGTGGAACTCCCTCTTTGAGTCTTGACTTCCTTCAATTCACGCACCCGTTGTGCCAGGGCAGCCGTAGATTTTCCATCCCATCTGTTCATATTTTCTCCACAGTCCCGCAGGAAGAACCACAGCTCAGCACGTGGAGTGTATCCTCTCTCCCTAGCTGGGGAGCGTCTACGTTGGCTACCAGAACCTCTGATCTGCACTGCTGAGATTTGGAGAAGGTCCTCTCTAATCTCCTCCCTGAGTTTCTTATGGTTCTCATCTATCTTATCCTCCAGTTTCTGTAGACGTGTTTCTACAGCTGCGATCCTGGCATGTGTTGGGCCATGCACAGCATCTGCATATGCTCGGAGCTTCTTTGCCATATCAAGCACTGTTTCCTCCATGTCCTCCCGCTTCATTACTGCTAAAGCAGAAGCGTATTCTAATGGCCCGAGTCGTATAAGTTTTCGCCACATCACAGATGTACATGATACCAAGTCTGGGTTCCTAGTGTTTATATCATCTGAGAAAACCATCTCTGCCACTGCCATTTCTCTCAAGCGTTGAATCCCTTGTTCTATGGTCTTCCATGGGGTTTGCTGCATATAGAGATCATCTGCACACAAGTATCTTTCTGCCACACTTCCTAGGACCCGTATCCAGAGACTGCAAGGACTAGCCTCTCTCATCATCTCCTGGTCGATGACTGGATCATGTGACAGGGATCCCAGATGCCTCGCTTCAGTGCCATCCAGAATTGTAGCCTCGCCTGCAGCATCCCAAAGACGGACTAACCAACTAATTATAGATTCGTCAGGTTGTCGCCGGTAATCTTTTCTTAGGCCCCGAAGGTCCTTCAGGGAAAAGGAATCAATATTTGCTTCTGATCCTGCGCTAGAAGCTTTGGCTTCTGATTTTGGTGAAGGTCCTTCTCTTGGGTCATCATCGTCCACTGGTCGATCGGTTTTGACTGTATGCTTCTTTGCCGGAGCAACTGCCAGGGGCTTAGGCTTACTGTCTGCTTTAGCTGCCAACTCAGGTTCAGGTTCTAGTCTAGTTGCTGGCTTCATAACTGGGGTGTTGACTGTAGCCTGAGTGACTGGGGTAGCTGTTGATTTGTATCCCTTCCCCCCTGCCTCTGTCTGCTGCCCTACAGTCTCTAGCAATGTGCGATAAGCATATGCCAGGGCCCAGCTTACTGCAGCCATCTTCTCCCCCTTAGAGCCATCATGGTACCTCTCTTTCAGGTATTTCCCCAACTCCACTGGATTCTGAATTTGTTCCCGTGGAAAATCCCAGACTACAGGGTCAGAGAATTCCTTGAGGAGTTGACCCATATCCTCCCATTCTCCACACCACTCAGGATTTCCTCTGCCTGGGTCAGGAGTTTTATCAGCCTCTCTAGAAATCTCAGCCCATATTCTAGAGAAGCTGCAGACTGTATAGAGGAGGCTTACCAGATGACATACCAGAAAGATGGTCTCTTTAACACTCAGGGGAAACTCAACATTCTCCAGCAATGATTTAACTGATTCAGAGGAGAAGAAGGAAACAAAAGACTGCAACGCTTCATCCTCTGCTCCTCTTCCCACAAACAGGGTGAATAACCATAACCATGACCCATACATAGTAGGAAAAGATCTCAGCACCTTTATAAACTTCCTACAAATGATTATGATTAAACCAAGGCCAATAGCTACTCTAATCCGTGTCCCTCTGCTGTAAAAACTGCGTATTAGTGACAATATTGGGGCTATCTCTGGATATGCAAATAAACCTAAGGACCACAAAGGTATTAAGACCTCAAAGAAGCCTAAGGATCCAAAACACAGCAAGGCCCCCATCCCAAGAGACATGAGGTCAAACAGCATAATTACTGACTGCTAAATATTAATCAGTACAGGGTTTTTTCCACTCTCTCGAGCCCCACGTATGGGCACCAATAAGTTTGTGGTGGTTTCAGGCAGATTTTGGGAGAAACCCTCCCACAGGGCCCCCCTCCCCTCCTCCAACTGGTTCGGGAAAAAAGATTTCCTCAGAGAGAAGTGGAAAAAACCTGTTTATTAAACAGGCAAAGCACTCCCAGCACAATACCCGATGACAAGAGCTTCGTGCCGCTTACGGAGGGATAACAAACTTAAAGAAAGTCTCCTCGAGGGTCGTCACTGTGCTCCACCGCTCCGTCTCTGCTGACGCTGGGAGAAAAGGAGATGTGCAGGGCTGGTCTTGGTGGGGTGGGTCCCCTGTGGAGGCCCCCGGTGCTTCCCCAGGTCCTTAGTCCGGAGAGGTTGGAACAGTTCCGAGGAGAGGACAAAAAAAGCAAAAAGGAAGGAAAAAAGGACAAAAAAAGAAAAAGAAAAAAAAAGCAAAAAGCTTCAGCTATTCTACAGCGTCTAACTATGCTAGCACTAAACTAACTAACTGCCGGGGCAAAAAAACAACAGAGCTGCTTTCGTCTTGCCGTGTTCCAACTCCCCCGCTTCAAGGTCACTCCGATGAGCAGGGTTTTCCTGGGGAAAAACAAACCGCGCTTGCCCTCCCCCCTGCACCCAACAGACGATTGGGGATACACAGTCACCCCATGACAGGCTTCCACTACTAGGAGCAAAAATGCAAACAAGTATAGCCCAGAACTTGTGTCCAGAACTGACCATGTCATCACCTTGCTCAAATAGGAATGTGGAATCTTTTAGTGGACAATAAAACTGATACTGATTTTTAAATATTCTGCATCAAAATGCATTTTTAGCTCTAAAACCTGCAACTGATTTGTAATCAAAATGGTTTCTTTTTTAACAAATGCTTTTCATTTCACCTTAAGATGAAAATTGTATTAAATGATGGTCATGGCTTCAGACAGAAAATGTGTAGGTTATAATTTTGCACATCTGATCACGGAAAGAAAGATATTGTCTGCACAATGGCCAGTATTCTCCAACAATATTCTCCAACAATGGCCAAATCACTTATTCTTCTGTAGAGAAATTAATAGCCAAGAACTGAGACCACTAAATGACACCTTTAAGCCATAAAATATCATCCTTTTTTAACTAGTTATTTGTTGTTTTGTCTCCTTTTCAAATAATGAAGAACCAAGAAAGCAAAATCATGTAAAGGGAGAACTAAACAGTATTCACATAGATAATTTGGGATTAAAAAGGGCGTCATTAATTTTTAATAAAATATATCCCTCATTCCTAGTTCATAGGAAATATCTGATAGATAAAATTACTTAACATTAGACTTTTGTGCATTACATTTTTATTTCCTGCTCAGCGATCAGGATAGGATATATGTCATGCCATTTTTCATCTTCAACAAATAGCTAACTCTTTCATTTATTTTTTTTCTTTTGAGAGACTTCAGTAATTATTTAGTAGCAAAAGTTTCATCAAAAATACATTCCTCTAGAGAAATCAGTAATTTGATTTTCATCCATAACTAACCATACAGATTGCTGTGACCCATGTACTAATGTTAAGTCAGGCACATGGAGTTGATTTCAGGAATAAGATACACTGATATGCCTGTTTTTTGTCCAACCTATAAAGAAATTTGTTAAGAGGCTTGAATTTGAAAGAAGAAATATTTATTCCTGTTTTTTGTAGGTCAGCCAAAGTACTCAATCGATATCCCAAGGAGTCTTGACATTCACCTGTAATTGCACATAGAAACAGTGTTACTGTAAACAATAATGTTCCAAGGACAGTATATTTCTATATTTACCTGTCAAAACCCTGTCCTTCTGGAGTTGAGGAATTTAATTTAATTGAGACTCCTTTTCTTCTTCCAGAGCATTAATTTATCATGTAATTTTGTGGTCTAGTTTGAAGCACAGGTTCATGTTCAGTCAAACTTTTTTGCTTAATGAATATTATCTAAATTTGATCTTGGATCAAAGAGAATGCACTGTGTATAAAACAAGAGAAATAACACTTCCCCATCCTGGAGACATCTCATACAAACACTTCTAGTTTCACACAGGGTTAGGGTCCAATTCCCAATGACAAAAGCAATGACCTAAAATACTTCTAGTCTGAAAATTCCACAGAGAAACAAATCTTATTATTATTTACTATTATTTCCCTGCAACATGCAAGATCTGGCAGCATTCTTCTGCTATTGGTTCACATATCCTCCTGAGAGTCAGTGGTTAGTGGGGTCATTGAAGTGGTGGTTCTGCTCCCTTTTCATTGGGAGAGATTCCAGAAGATATTATTAAGTGTTTACTCACCTGTAGGATCAGTTTTTCTGCTTTCTTGTTGTGTCTTGTCAGCACTGTTAACAAATGTGTGCATGGAATTTTTATGGGTTGACTGGGAGCTGGGATGCTGCAGTCAGTACCTGACACACACTTTGGTATAACCATTTCTCTCAACTCATATAAGGGAGTCAGAAGCCAGTTTGTAATGGAGACTGGAGCAAGCATGAATTCCCACCTCAAAGGCCGAGATAAGGCAGAGGTAACTTTTACATGATGTACTATAGATCTTTCCTTCAAATCCTACATCTGTTGTAAGAATTTGTGTGTGACAGAACTTGAAAGTCAACATGCCAATATGAACTGCAATGCCCAGTGGACAGGTAGTGACATAAAAGAGATTTACAGCTGAAGCGCTGTAAAAAAAGTTGTTGTTGAAGTACCTTCTAAATATTTTTGTATTAAATAAATGTAGATATCATTACCTGTGTGCTACACCTACTGCAGGTACAGTACTAATGCAAATACAGGTACCATTAACTTCAGTGAAGGCCACAGAGCTGCTTTTGGGGTTGCTCACCTTCTTTAGATCTGCAGTCATAGTCAGACACAGAAGGAAAGGAAGAATTCCTTCTTTGGTTCAGTGTATTGTCATCAGAAGAAGGAAGCAGGTTTGGAAATTTAAACCTGGTTTCTAGTTATGGTTATGGCAAATCTTGGACCTCCCCAGCTTTAAATTTCCTAAACATTTCATTTTGCTTTATGGTTATAACGTTTAGAATTTGTTACTACTACTAGTAGCTGCAGATCTACTTATTTATGTTGTGCTCCTGCGTTTACATTTCACTATATCATTTAAACTTAAACCAGTTCACACAATATGTCAGAAGCATTTTGTGTTAGAGATCTTAGATTTACAGACTCAAAAATTTTGTTACGATTGCTCCGGATCTGCAGCAGCTGTAGCAAATCAAACTATGGTTCACAGACTCCACATAGCAACTCACAATTAATTTGTAGCTCTTTTATCGACTTCTTACTTCACATACACACTGCATATGTACACAGCAACCTTTTTCCCCCCCCTTTTAAAAAAACTCATCATCTCCCTCTTTAGGACAGTGTAATTATAGGGATTCTACACTGGCAATCAAATATAGGATTTGCATTTGAATTTTCAAACACACTATTTACAGGCATGTTTTCAGGCATTTTTTTACTTATCCGTCAGCATTTACTTTAATGGCAATTATACTACTGAAACAAACTCAGGTTTGACAGAGATCTGTTATATTTGCCTTATTAAACAGAAAATAAGGAGTAAATCCACCTTGTTTACTCTTCAGAGACCCTGGTACTATACTACATGCGGTCTCTACAGCCCTGAGGCTTTGTGTTTGTACTGATCTAAGACTGAATCCTAATATTTGAACATCTGTGTTGCCATCCTTCCACCTACTGTTTAAAACTGTATAGGTAAAACTCTAACCCCTTGGGGCAAGACTGTGTACCTATTAAATTGAAAAGATGCTGAGGTATAGAGCTTGACTGCCTTGCCTGAGGCCACACATTTCTCTTGGGTTGAAGTTGTGTGCACCTTTCCACCACTTGCTCTACTACAAAACTTGTTCTGTAAGGGTGCACAGGCTTGCAATCCTCACACAGCAATTTGCAAATTATAAAGAGAGGATTCACCCTGAGAGAACACAAACTTAGGGGGAAAAAAAATCTCCTGCATGCACTGATATGTGATTTTTTCTTTTCTATTGTTAGGTTACTTTCCAGTGCAGGCATCCTTCCCCATGACCAGCAGCCATTCCCAGATTTCTTGCTGACAGCCAAAGCCTGAACATTGAGCAGCAGCTCCATCTTCTTCCTCTGTGCCTTTGCCTCAGCCCTTCCCTAGGCAGGTAGGGAAGGAGCCTGAGGCACCCACACAGCCCACCCTGCTTGAGAATCAGATTTCAGACAAAAAAGCTTTGTCCTTGGGCACAAATATGAAAATCAGCTCGTTTGGGTATTTCTGACTCCTCTGGAGCTCCAGCCCTGGGTCACGTTGTGTTTGTAGAGAGCCAAGGAGTTGTGTAATGCCTGGGATATGTGGGGTTACAAATGCAAGTGAGCGCATGTAAGCTCAGGTTGGTGGGAGAATTGCCCTTATTTGTATGCATGTATTTGTTTGAATAGACCTGCTGCACCCTACATCTTATCTAAATACAAAACAAGGCCCGCAGCTTCTAGCAGCTCCCAGCAGCTCCCTTGTGCCTTCCCTTCTCCAGCCCCCTTTCCGCAGCTGGAAAATGAAAACAGAACTTTAATGTTGGGGGAATTGTTTTGAATTTGCCACACTAACTTTTTTGGTACAATCTCAGGATAACCAAAGTGTTTTCAGTGTGTTGAGCATCTCAGATGCCAGTTGAAGCCCAGGAAAATTAATAAATAACACCATATAGCACCTTGGAGAGGAGTTATGGAGAGGAGTTCTAGAAAGAGGCAAGATTTGAGATTTCGCCTACTATTTGCTTTACTCAAGAAATATAGTTTTAGCTTTTACAGTGTGAGCTCACATTTGGATTTTTGTGTCTTTTTTGAAAATACATATCATAAATAAGAAGTGTTACATTTTCCACAAGAAGATCTTTCAAAGAAAAAAAAATCCATTTGAACTAACTCAGAATCAGAAATGTTTACATTTTGTAGGCTTATGATGACAGAGAATGAGTCTTTGTGAAATGTCTTAATTATATGTTTGTGGGCAATTTTGGTTTTCCTTTTTTTTTTTAGGAAAAATGCAAATATTTCAATAAGAACTCAGTGTCACAACCAAAGGGGATTTTCACTAACCTTAACAGGTACCAACCAGATCATGCTACTTTACAGCAGATCTTAATGGCCAAGGGCAGAACACCTGTATGCCTCAGTACTACAGAAAGGTGCCAGTAATAACAATCCCATCAGGTGGATACAAACTCATCCCTGCTGAGGTCTGTGCTTGGAGGCAGAGCCTGCATTGCCTTCTCCACCGACGGTATCTCAAATACTCATGCTGAGCTACTGCCAGACAGCTGGCACATCAGCATAAAATCCACTGCAACCTGCAATTGTGTGTGAGAATTGGAGCAAATAGCTGTGTGATTTAGCCTGTGCACCCGTGGTTCAAGTGCTGCTGGCACAGCTTCTAGCTGATTCAAAGCAAGCCCAGGTATATGTACGTGACCTGCTCTTGGAGAACTTACAGGTAGGCATGACCCGCTCCCTGCTCCTGATTATACAGCAGCCTCCAGGAGTCCTTGGGCACTCTGATGATTTACTTCTGTCCTTTCACCAAAGCTGTATTTTTTTTTTGTTTTTCTCTGTTCTAGTAGTTCACTTATTTTATTCTCCTTGAACAGATCTGTCTTCTCCCATCCATGTATCCTGCTATTACATTTATTAGCATTTCATTATATTATTGTTCTGGGTTCTTTTCAGTTTGCTGGCATACAGACATGTCTTATTAAATCTTTCTCTCCAGATATTATTCTCTCTGGTTGACTACCAATTTTTTTTTTGGGTGCATTATTGTCAAATGCATATATTAGTTTTCATTTTCCTTTCTTTGTGAATCTTCTTCTGTAAAAAACAATGAGATGTATAATGACTTCCCTTGACTTTAATACTACATCCCTTTAAAAAAGTGCAGTTGTGAATGTCTAAAGTGCACCTTGCATAATCCTAAATGGTTATATGCATGAGATCTGAATTACAGAGAACTTTATTCCTTAATTAATGTATTCCAGACATCTGTAGTTTTGATGTATAAAAACCTAGTTCTTGCCATGGGTATATTTTTAAGTCACACGTGCAAAAAAAGAGATGAAGTTTTCTGGTACTTGTTAGCAGTGTAAGAGGTAGCTGCTTGGCACTTTTAAATCTGATGCAGTTAATCATCACAGTGCTTTGATCAGGCTCTTTTTTTTTTTTTTTTTTTTTTTTTTTTTTTTTTTTTTTTTTTTTTTTTTTTTTTTTTAATACTGCCCAATCCTACAGGCATCTATTCAGATAAATAATTTTACTGACATATATAGATGACCTAAGGTTCCCAATTCAGAGACATTTAAAATGGAAAGGGTAAAAGCTATTGTGTAAAAGCATATAAGGGGAAAAAAAAAGGCAGATCCTTTTTCTTTAAAGTGAGAAAGTGTATACAACTAGGATCTTTTTACTCTGATCCACTTAGGAGCATGCTGTTTAACGACACGAAGTGATAATGTACTTAAATGGTTAATGCAAGGGTTGATCCTCCTCTAAAACCGAGCTGGGAACAAAAGCTGAAATGACTTTTTGAAAGGGAGGGACAGGAGGAATTCTGACCCTTCTCCTGGAGCTTTACAAGGTGAAACCACAAAGCGATTGAGGAATCAGTGCACGGCACGTGGATTAGAACGCTTCCTAGCAGCAGCTAGTACTGTACATTGCCTAAACCCTCCCTGAACTTTCTCCGTGAATACAGCAGCCTGACAGCCCGGCTTCCCGCTGGGTGGATCCTGCAACCCCAGGAGGGAATGGCACGTCTTGTTTTTAATTAGCAAAGGTGAAAGGTGAATTAAAACTAGCTGTTTGGCAAGTCAGAGCAAGGGGCTGAGTTCTGAGGAGCACCAAGGAGGAGGGTGCTTTCTCCTTTTTTCCGTGGTTTTTTTTTTTTTTTTTTTTTTCCCTCTCCCCTCCCTCCTTCTCTGAATGAATTGCCTTGCAGGAGGGACTGAAAACACAGCTTCTTCCTGAATCCACTGGCAGAGTTACTAAAGACAGCTCAAGACACAACACTGCAGAGTAACGCCTTGGAATGTCCTCGCACTTTATAAACAATTGTCCTAGGGAGGGAATATTTTTACATGACATTTGCACAGCTTGACAAATGGCTAGCTGAGGCTGTGTACTGCTCTGATGAACGCTGAATTTCCCACAGAGACGCCCCACAAACTGACCAAAGAGACAGATCTAACTGCACGGGCAAAGTAGAAGTGGAAGTTGGAGCCTTAAAAAACACCCCACCAAATCAGCAAAAAACCAGCAGCAGTTCAAGTGAAGAGGACAAGAAATTTATCTTGGGCATGATGACATCTGCTCAGGACCTTCTAATCCTGGCACTGTATGGCTTGTTACTAGAGTTACCGGCTGGATGTCACACAGCAGATACGAGGCAACCAAGGTTACGTCTGTCACATAAAGGTAGGTCAGTGTGTCAGGTTTTTAAAGACTTTTTACTGTGCAAGTTCATTGACTTCACTGAATGTATTGCATCGGGATTAAATTATGGTCCTTTGATAGAGTAAAATGTTCAGAAATGTTGTGAATTGTTTCCTTGTACTAAACTGCATCCTAGATTAAGTTTACTGAATTCTGGAAGATTAAGGCACTTGCAGTGATGATTTTAGACTACTGAAATACGCTTCTACCTGAAAGTGTGTTACATTTGCATGTCGTTCTCTCTTACTCTCTGTGCTGTAGAAGGCTGCCAGGTCTCTTAGAAAGAGGAAAAGAAATGGAGACGATAACCTGAAATTATTGTTGAATAAATATGCATCGCGTAACCCTTGAACAATTAAATGTCTGTTTCACTTTTAGAATTCTATCTGTCTACAAATATAGCTAAGGCAAAAGGACTGAATTCCTGTGTCACCATATGATCCATTTTCTAAACTAGCAAGTGTCATCACACTATAATTAAAATGAGTACCTGCCAATATAAGTCTGCTTGCTGTTTAGCTGAGTTACCCACAGGAAAAATGTTATCTTTTCTGGCATATTTGTTTAGAATACTTGTAACTTTTATTTTTGCTTAAAACTATTTAAGTCTCAGTTACCTGAAGGCTGAACCATTCTTCCTTCAGTGTCCCTGTTTTGTTCTGGATTACATGTGATTTAAAGTCTTTCCTATGATTTGGATTTAATCTTGTGTATTTATAAAAATACCTGTGCATAGACGCAGCATTTCAGTTTTCTCCAGCAGGACATACATTTGTAGATTATGTACTTAGACAGGTATGACAGATGATCATTGCAATAGGAGAAAAAAATGTAACTGTGCAAGATAAATTGCTGATTGGCCAATCAATAATGTTTGGATATTGCCTCTTAGGCACAGATAAAAAGAAAATGCTTTTTTGCTGACATAGTTGGGAATGAGCAAATTCTAATTTACTGAAGAACGTTTCAATGGTTATGCAAGTGATAACTAAGCTGCATCAGTGTGAAGTGGAATACCTATTTTAAGAATGGCTAAGATTTAAGAATGATCAGCATCTGGAGCTCCATGTGTATACAGCTTTACTCTGAACAAGATTTAATTGTATTTTATATAACAAGCTAAATTACCAGTTATATGGAAGGTCGAAGCTGAATAGGATAATTGGTCTGAAAGTCTTGCTAGGAAGCTATAAGAATGGGGGTTTGCTTTTATATGGCAGTGAAATGTTTTAGAGAAAGAAGTATTTTTCATGGAAAGTTGTCTTGTAAATAAACAATTAATTGCTCTGAATGAAATAAATTCTATGACCCTTTTTAACACATAAACCTCTTTTCTTTTAACCTATGGTTTCAGAGTACTGTAGGAATGAGTGCCAAATGCTGATGGTATAGTCCTTTCACATCTCTTACTGTTGAAAATGTGTGTTTGAATATTGATTAATTTATAGATGTATCTGCTAGGGCTATAATTATTATTGATACTTCTGATGGGGTAAGGGAGATGTGAAAAGCACAGTAAATGAGACAAATAGACCTTATATTGGTTCAGGACTTTGGCTTAGCTGACAGTTTTGGCAAGCCCCCTACTATGGTGCTGTGACTATTAACTGCTTCTCTGCTCACTTGTAGTAGTAATTGCTTTCCAGTGGTTGGAACTAGTGTACATTTCACTGCATACTACTTCTCTTTTCGGCAGTGAGCCAGTAATTTGGCCATAACACATCATAACTCTGATATCTTCAAAGAGATCTTAAAACATCCATTTCTCACAGAGGGCCAAACCTTACCTGCCTGATGGCAGTTCCCTCAGACCCAACAACACAGAAAGGTTAGTCCTCATAAATTCCCTACCATGGTCACACACATCACCATCTTATATTTCACCTTGTACAATACCCTATCACATGTTTCACACTTAGGAAATGTGACTGATTTTACAAGCAATGTTGCAGTCGGGGAGTGCCTGACCACATATCCCCAGCCAAGGGTTGGAAATGCCATACCTGCCTGCCACCCTGGGAACAGCTACTGCAGCCCTCCCAGCCAAAAGAATGTAGCGACCAAGCATGAGGACAATGAGCAAATGTCACTGCTGTCCTCACTAATCAAACAGGAACAGCAGGAGGGACCCAATCTTAATTGCATTTGCTTCAGAGAAAGGCTGCTCTAGGTACCAGGGAGGTGTGGGATAGTTACAAAGAGGTGGCCATGCACATCTGAGGGTGCTTCAGCCCCTTCTGTCCCCTACGTGTAAATTTTCAGCGTGCAGTAGCTGTAGCCTCAGATAAAAAATTCACTGTAAAGACCCTGCAGCATGGAAGTCAGCAAGGCTGCTAACTGCCTCCCTTTGGAACTGCAGATGTTGGTGGCTAATTGGGATTTGGGCCCTTGCAAGATAAGCTATTAACTTTCCAGTCAGCACTAGCCTCTGTGATGAGGTTATGGACATCAGATTTTTTTTTTTTTTTTTTTTTTTTTTTTTTTTTTTTTTTTTTTTAATGGAAGGATATTTAAAACCAGTCCATTTAAAAGTCTTGTAGAGTCAAGAGAATGCTTACACAAATTAGAGAGAGTCTCCTTTTATTTCGATAAATTCACAAATTTTATCTTTAAATCACTTTTAAAGTAGTGCTCAGTGGAAGTGAGTTAGTGGTCTGACAGTGAAGGGGAACATTTTGCTATCGCAGCAAACCAGACCTTCACCTGCAGTGCACACGTCTCCAAACCCACAGCAATAAGATCAGGTCCTAACCCTTGCAGAGGGGTCACCTGATGGATAGGAATACTACAATCCCCCTGCCAATTAAGGGATATATTGTGCAACCCCTGTTTGACTCCATGGTCATTTACTCTGCTTCAGTGAGGGTTAATGAAAGTCCTGCATTCATGAACTACTGTTAAACCTGTCAAGTCAATGCAAACTGTAAAGGTGATTTTTGCTGAAAGTAGATCATGGTCTTTATTCACAGTAAACTCAAATATGAGTTTTGCCATTTCTTTATCAGATGAGAATCCTATAACCATCTAGCAGTCATTTTACGGTCCTAGCTTCATTTTTAGTAACTTGAGATAGGTTTGTATGCAGAACTTGTGTTTTCTTCAAACCATCATCTTGTGTCCATTAGAAAATTTATACTGCAATTAGTGCCACTTGTGGTATTAGTGTTATGATTGCAGTAAAAGTCAGTGGTTGAAGATGACCAACCAAGATCTATGTACTCCAATAGCTTCATATTGATTTGTAGAGATAAAAATGTGTTATAGCTTGTTAATATTGCAGAGAAATAGATTTCTGCGTTGTTAAGTTATAGGTTGACAACTTCATTTAAAAATCATTAGCTCATTTTATGTACAGTACAGACTCTGGCTAATGAGGTGTTAATGGAAGCCAAGCTTCAGCCCTGTTCTTTATAGGCTGCTGGTTAAATTCTTTCCCAGTATCCCACAGTCCGAGTTCTCGCAATGGGAAATATATAATTAAGGTGAAATCAGCACACACTGCGTGTTAAAAAGAAACTATTTACATTACAGATTGAAATGGATTGGGTTTCCAGAGGACAGAAGGGATATATTTTTATAAGCCTAACAGAGCTACACTGGAAGCATGTGTGCCTGAAAGGCCCATGAAGGATGTAATTGTACAATTCAAGCATTATGCATGGTTTTCTTTGTATTTCTAATTGGTTTGGGATTTTTTCTTTTTTTTTCTTTTCCTAGTTCATAAATATGGTAAAGAACAAAGGTAAAACAGTAGAAAAATGAGATGTTGAGCTTTAGAGTGGACTGTACAATTCTGTTGCTGCAGTGGGGTCTGGTGCAGTTACGTGCAGCAATTTGCACATCTTGAGGGACCTGCTTTCTGTTTCACCCACTACATTCTCTTGAGTGACTTGAGGGATTTTGGCATTACCTGACCTCAGGTTGTGTAGCTATGCACTGGAAGCTGCTCTTGTCTGGAGAAAAGTGTGGTTAAGACACAATAATGCCTTCCTTACCTATGGAAATACGTCTTTTTTACCTGTTGTTGGAACTGCTTGCAACTTTCTACAGTAGGGTCAAGCTGCAGAAGGAGCAGCCTGAACTTAGAAGGAAATCATCTGGGTCAAACAACGTATTCTCCAAGCACAAATATTTCAAATAGTAACATGCTGCTAAGGAAGGGAAAGATGAAATGTTGCAGACAAAAACTGATACTCTCAATGTTCACAGTCAGATTTTAATATGTAAAATGTGTAATATAAAACATTTAATGTAGAAGAATTTTCATTTTTTAGAGCTGACTAATCATCTTGGAGGGCTGGTGAGGTCTGTTACAGCAGAAAAAAATGTTTCATTGCCATTTGCACAGTTTCAGCACACCGACTTTAACTTTCCTGATATTTGCAATTTAGAATTTATTGTAATTAAGACTAAGAGTTTCACCGTGCTTATCCATGATATCTTACTCTGTTCTCTAGCTAGAGGGCACTAAAATTTACTCAGAGGCTAACATTGAGTAACAAAAATGTAGGGAATATTTAGACCAAATTCTAAAGCAGGCAAATATGTTTAATAATAGTATAGTATTTTCAATTAGTAATCACCTGGCCACATGAATTATGTATAATTAATGACTAGCCACATAACCCAGAACTGAATCATGACAGATTCAATTTCATACATGAAAACATTTTCTATTTTTAACAACTTTCACTAGTTTTGAATGACTAAGAAAGAGCAGTTTTCCTACCAAAGCAAATTCAATAAAGAGGTTAATTCATGTTAAATCACCTTGACTTTATGCCAGGATAAGGAACTGACTTGTTGTCTTTGCTTATAGATAGTCCAGCAAAGTCTGTGTACAAAAGAAAATAGAAGATACTGTATATGTATACACACACACATATATATACATATATATATGTATCTGTAGAATATGTGTTTGTATGTATAACAAATTGAAGTTTTTCTGTTCCTTACTCTGAATTAAAGAGCAGTAAAATTTCAAGGATTTCAAAACTAATGGCCTTTATCATGGCTCCACATCTAAATGTGCTTGGGTATAAGGGCTGATAACCAGAATTACAAGTGTTCAGAAAAAACACGTGACGAGTAATGCTTTAGAAATATCTTAGGCAAAGACACAAGCCTCTCTAGGCCATTATGAGGCAGAGAGGAGAGCTTCTGCACTTCCCACTGCATAGTCAACTGATTGTCTACCAACATTTAGAACAAGATTTAAGTTTATCATCTACCCATATCACAAAGGGTGACTGCTAGGAAGTTCAGGAGTGCTTAAAAATAATCCTAGAGTGACTTGCTTACTGAGACAGGAATTTTTTTTTTGGCAGAGAATTCATGCTAGTTCCTTTCATGACTACATTTTGTTGACAAAGGCTGCTGTAAGTATTGCTGTAGCAGAGCTCTGAAGCGATAAGTGCCACCGCCCGGGATGCAAGGAGCAGACGGTTTGCAGCCCAACATCAATCACTTTCTTGTTCCTGCTTTAAAGAACTATCTGAAGGTGCAAGACCAGAAGATCCTGCATGTTGCTGCTTCTTTGCAGCTAACTCCCTGCTTTCAAAGTGATAACACCATCTGCTATTTTAAACTCTTCATCAGATATCGTACTCGTTATTATTTCACTAAAAGCAGACATTATATTTTACTTAAATGAAAACAGGATTAATGCTATTTACATGATTTACAGGATGGTGAGCATCTGTCTCAGGCCTTTTGAGAAACTTTTGATCAGTAAATATACTAAAAGTGTGCAATGGAAATATTATGTATTATTAAAACTGCTGCCCTGCTTTTCTTCATGTAGCTGGGTAAATATGATGAAGTTATAGCATGCAGACAGTGTTAATTACAAAAATCATAATTTCTTGAAGACTTTTGTAGCCTGTAGGGATAAAGATAATAATCTTTATCTTACAGGGAAAAAAGCCCTCTTGAGTATACTATTTAAAATGTTTTGTGTTGGTTAAATAATCTTTGGCATTTATTTAAATAACTTAAAGATTCAGAATTAAACATGAAAGAACATGTTGAAAAAGAATGAAAATATTGCATTATAAAAAATATGTAGTATACTTTAGCCATAATTTCAAACTCCTGTTAAGAAAGTACTTAAATAATTTTGAAGAAACAATATTTGAGAAGTTTTAAAAATAAACTCCATCTTTAAATTAGTGAAAATTTTAAATTGTTATCATCAAGATTCAGTTTGAGGAACTGAACCTACTGAGCTGACTGTATACATTAAAACAAAGGAAACCATCATGGTTTTTTCAGAGCACCATTTTAAAACCAATGTGCTTGTCTCACATTGACAAATTCCATTTTTCCCTTGATCTTGGTTCTTCTGATAACCCTCAAGGCTACAAATACTTATTTTGGAAGAGAGATTTCTCCTTGTTAACGTCTTCAATTGAAAGCTGACTTCAATGTGCTTCTTTGTTTAAGCTATAAATTGATATGCTTTCACTCATGCTTTATCCTTTTGGGAAACCATTTTATAGCAGTCTAAAGATATTTTTTTCCCCTTTCAAAACAATGTAAAACAGGACTGTACTATTATGTATTCCGTTTTTTCTTACCCTGTGATGATTTTCATACCTATAAAAATCACCCAAGGGTAAATTTTGTTTGGTGCTTTTTGTTTCATTTTTAAAGATACGATATTTCAAACACAAGGAGTGGTTTCTCTGGTTTGTCTCAGGGGTTCTTTGTGGCATTTTTATGCTAGACTTCTGCAAAGGATTTGTAAATTGCAGCGCTTTACAATCAAGCATCCAAGTACATTGTTTAGCTGCACTGCTCTTGGTGAGTGTGTAATCTTAGTGACGGATCTTTGCTGCTCTTGTAGTCTACTCATTCTTATTTTACCTGCAATTTGGAGGACCTCCAGACTGTAATGCCATGTCAAAGGTTCCTTTTACAGTTTCTGTGCAAGTATGTACAGGAGGTCTGCAACCACAAAGTTGTCAAAGGGATGCCTGCCAAACATCTTGGCCCTGGCATGACACCCAGCCTGTGTGTGCAGCCAATAGCTGCAAAACTTGAATCACTCATGTAGCTACAAAATAATTTTTGATGAAATAAAAGTTGGATCTCATCTTTAAATTACTTTTTATTAGTCTCAGGTGAAAGCAAAGAATTGGCAGCTGTTTATGTCATGTCTCCCTACCTTGTCTCGCTGGAGTACTTGGTGTGCTTTATTGCCTCTTCTGTCGATCAGAATCTGCTCAACTCTTACTAAAAGTCAACAGGAGTCTTCCAGTTACGTGTAATGATCTAAGATTTGTTCCTGAATGCAGTGTTGTCTTTCAGACTGAAACTGCATTTGCCCTGTGGAAATGCCAATCTTTTCCCTCATAAACTCCACAAGAATGGAATCGATTCTGCGTACCAGGAAGCAGCAATACTCCATCATGCTGTCTTTGCTTTCCCATGGAGGAACACAGTGCCATAGCACTTTCTGTAACTCACCTGCCTGGTACTGATTGGCTCCTGGTACTCTAGACGTCCACTATCCAGGGGTGGAGTAAAAACTGGTTTTGTAAACTTCTGCGCATTAGAAATTGAACGCAAAAGAAGCCTTCTAATGGTCAAATGGCAAAGAGTAGTTTGACACGGACGCGTAACATTCAGAAATTATATTACCATTCTTGGCTGAATTTTCATATCAGAAATTCCTATTTGTGAAGGAAACTTTCTAGTCAAGGAAGATTATATAAGAAACATGAGACTTGTCTGCTTTGTGGGATCTATTTCAATATAGTTCAAAGGATCTTTATGAATATTTAATGTCAAAATACAGAAAAAAATCAAAGGCCAAGAATTTCATTAATGAAAAATTAAAAAACAAAAACACAACAAAACCAAACAACAACCAAACAAACAAAAACTCAACCAAAAAATGTCTAGTAGCCAAAAACGGGAGAAAGACAAAAATATCACTGATATCTTCTTATATCTATTTGGCTGGAGCAAAAGATGTTCATTATTTATAAGAATTTGATGACAGGCAATATGCAATGCTCTTCAGACTGAGATGGCAGGAACAGATATGAAAAAAAGTTGTTTATGATCCTTGTGAAATCTTGTTGCTAACACCACTTTACTTCATCAGTAATGAAGAATTTCAGGTTTTAGGAGGTTTGCTTGTTCAGCATTTGCAGTTTACCTTTTCTTCCTCATTTTTTCTAGTCCCCCAAAACCCCCCAAAATAGATTTACATACTACAAACGTAAGAAATTCTCAACCCATGCTAGACCCCTAGAGCATGATGACTTTTTTTTTTTTTTTTTTTTTTTTTTTTTTTTTTAACTGGAAATAATTCTCTAAACCAAGGGACCAGTGATTGGAAGATAGGCATTCAGTGAAAGAAGATTTAACTCCTCTTCACATCTTTAATGTATCTGTTCTCTACTTCTGTGTTTATTTTCATCTAAAGGATTCCTGACTTCATACTGTGAAGCAATTGAAGGTTCTGTGGGGAGCCAAACAATGGGGTTTTTACTGTCGCTTAGTTTGCTTTATAAGCTTTTTCTTACAACACATTTGTTTAATAGGCCTAGTAAAGTGGTGAATGCAGCTGTAAATATATCTTTTATTTGTTGATGTGCAATAAACATCACAAGGATGTTGGTCTTTTCTTATTCTGCTCTTCCTGAGGTGAAAGGAAATGGTACAAAATGAATGAAGAGTGCCTTAATTCAGAAAACAACAGTCCCCACATACCTAAGGGTTAGTACCTTGTTTCTCTTTTAACAGATGGTTTCTCCCAGCAGTGTTACTAAAACTTAATAATAGCAAAATAATAGGTTTCTTGATGTGAGGGAACTATTCCAGATAGCACTATTCACCGGGGTCATCACTGAAGGTCATTTTTCAACCAGAAAGCTAAAGATTAGCAAGTGTTGCTCAATTCCGTGAGCTCCTGCAACTCTTCATTTGTGATTAAGCTAAGTGCTCTCCTGTGGGCGTGTGGTAAAAGCCAAAAGTAAAGGAAAATAAACCCATTCCTTTATATATTAAATATTTCATCTTAGTTGATTGAGAATGGTATGATGCAAAGCTTGAAAATATGTGCTGTCTGGGAGCCCAGAAAGGCATAAGCTGTCTTGGAGATCTTGTTCTTATTAATGTTGTTGCTGAAAAAATGTCTTTACATGCCCGTGTTTACATGCAGTAAGTCATTATTCTCTCTTCTCTGCTTATCTTAGGCATGGCCATGTCCTCCTGCATATTTTCAGGTTACACAAGCATCTGGGATAGCAGTCATTTCTAAACACGCTACTGAGAAGGTGTTAAAGTATTCAGCAGGTTCAGCACTTATTATAGCTCATAACCAGGCTGTAAACAGTCCCAAGCACTTTACTGATTCCATAGTATTCCTTGTTGAGTGACTGCAGCTTCTGTGGATTAACACTCAAGCTCTGCAGTGGGTTATTTCATTTCTAGAAGAATTGAATTCTTGTAAAAAAAATGCTTCACATTTAGAAGTCAACGTTACAGTAAAGCGTTTCTCAAACAGCTCTGAATGTAGTATACTGTCCTTAAATTTTGCTACTAAATATATGAAACCTTTATTACAAAACCAGAATAATGAATTTTAAAAAACTAAAACAGAAGCCTTTTTTTACTAATTACAACAGCAAACCTCCCATAAACTTCTGTGAGTATGAAGCTGACAGGATATTCCTTGCCCCTGACCTTACTCTCTGAGAGAGGTGATCTATTTGGTCATTGTGTTTTACCTGGAGGTTTATTTCTGTCTCTCTTGAGTTTAGAGGGAAAATAGTGGTCAGCTTTTAAACCAGAGTCCTTGCATTTCAATAAAAGTAAGTAGGATGGATTTGGGAAGAACGTCTAATGATAGATCTAGCATGTTACACATGCAAGGATAAAGCCCTTTGGCTGAGAATGACTTACTGCAGAGTTTACAGGCTGCAGCACTATTGCCTTGATAAAGTATCAGTGAAGATATTATTCCTAAGTAGTGTGTCTTTGATCTAATAATGGCCTGGAAGAAGGGGATGGAGATGTAGCCATTTGAACAGTGCCCTAAGCAGTGTGAGCTGCTGAACACAATTGTCTCTGGACTACAGCAATGACTGATGTGCTCTGCACCTGCTTCCACACACAATATGCTGGTTTAGACTAAGCATAGCAGGTTAAGCAGCTTTTAGAACAGTTTAAACTGAATGGATGTACCTTCGTGTTGAAAAAGGTGAGCCAGTCACAGCTGCCTGCAATAGCTCAGCTACTCCTTAGCTCAGAAGCAGTAAAAAACTGAGAGGTTAGATACAAGCTGTGTAAGTTATTTCTACCACGCACAAAGTGGCTTTAAAGACTGCATCCTAAAACTTTGGTTCTATAAGTATTTGATCTTATGTGTGTACTTTTAGTTGTACAAATTGCTTCTTCGATTAAAAGTTAAATCGGGGTTTGTTTGCAAGATTAAAATCTGTGGCATAGATTCTTTGAGGCCATCCTTGTAGTGTGATTGATTAAAATCAGTCATGACAAAAGTTGTTCTATTTTGCTCATACCCCAGACATTACAAAGGAACTTTGAAAATTTTGATTTATGTGTATAATTTCACTTTCCATTTTATTCTGTGGTTAAACACTTAGGGAAAGTCTTGAGAATGACAACTTATTGTCCTTTGTCATAAGGAAATTGGTATTTCCAGAAGATGCTTCTTTGAGGCTTTTATAGGGCACTGTAATATGGGTGGGTACATGTCATTTAGAATTGTGAAATAAATTTTACAAGTGCTATATGTTGTCTCAGTAATTTTCTTGACATGAAACAAACCCTTAATTTC
This sequence comes from Hirundo rustica, assembly GCF_015227805.2. NCBI lineage: Eukaryota > Metazoa > Chordata > Aves > Passeriformes > Hirundinidae > Hirundo > Hirundo rustica. The sequence continues at coordinate 8,686,235 of NC_053453.1, forward strand.
TTATGAAATGTAACAAATTACTTCATAATATCAGGTTAATGGATTTTTTTTTTTTTTTTTTTTTTTTTTTTTTTTTTCTTTTGTGGTTTCACATTTACTGCTTTAATGTGTAAGAGCACTAAAATCCTTGAGCTGTAAAATTAGATGTCTGGACTGTTGAAAACTCTGTGTACTTTTAATTTAAAACAAAACAAAAAACTTACAGCATGGAGATTTGAAAATAATAATAACTAGTGTTTATACATTCTTGTGAAACAGTTCCTGAAGTGTGCTGTGAATTTGATAGCAGCATAGAAATGCTTTACCTTGGGATTGTTGAAAGGTAATGCAGATATTGACATATCCTGATATTTGATACAAGCGCCTGGGAGTGTTGCAGGACCCATGGGGAATATCTGAGAGTTAAACTTGTCATGTCTTAGCACATATTAGATTTTAAATGGTGTATCCTATAAATTAACATGCGGAAGGTAGGTTTCTAACCTCTGATGAAAAGATGCTCCAGAGTTTTTCTGAATTAGTCATACATTATATGCAGGACTGTAGCTCTGCTTCAGCCTCGCTGTGGTGGTTTGGCCTCTGCATTCAGCTGCTCACAACATGGTGGGAAGTTTCTACAGGTGTTGATTTCTTGTCTCTGTGGTTTTGCTTTGTAAGCATTTGGTTCTTCAGTCTGTAAGGTCTGCTCTTGCCAGACATTTTAATTTTGATGGCAGAGGTCAGCTATTACAGGATCCACCTGAGCACCATAATTATGGTTGCAAATGCATTACAGTAGCACAGGGGGAGAATGTGTTTCTGTTGGCATCTCGGAGTCCTGCAGTTGGTTTCACAGGAATTGTAACGATGCTGATACTGCTTACTCTCTACAGGATTGTTTACATACTTTTAAAAATGCATTTGAGAGCCCTAGAGTGTGGAGGTAGATCCTGAGAGCAAGTTCCATAACTGGATTTTAAAGACTTCCTGATCTTAATGCTGTTGATTGGACAAGACTTCCTTTTAACCCATCAGTCCCTAACCTAAACATATACTGATTTTTAATCCTTAAAAGCATCTCACAACTGCTGAAAATGTAGAAGGTGAACCCAAACAAAGACCTCACAACTGATGATTGGTAACTATCTTGGATGGTGAAATCCAGAGATCTGATATGAAGTTATAATACCCATGAAACTTGTCTTTAAACCAAATATTTTTATAATTAAACTGTTTATTTTTTGGAAAGTCAAGACCTTTTATTTTACTGAGGGGTTTTGGTTTGTTTTGCTTTTCTGTTGGGTTTATTGGATCCCCATCAATGTGATAATAATTCGATTTGAGAAATCTGGATTAATTTGAAATTTTACAAAAAACTTTCAGCAAGCTTCTGGGATGATCTAGTATTTAAGTCTTGCTGAATCTCATAATATGCTTCCCAGTAGAATTATATAACCTACATGAAGAATAAAACTTCCTTCCAACTACTTACAGTTTTACCTTATGAGACTGAAATAACTTTGAGTAGTGTGACACTGGCAACAGGGCATATGAATGAAGACATGCCTCAATAGCACGCTATCACTGAAGAAGATAAACTTGGAAAATGAAATTTTATTTTTTATTCTACACTCCCATATCCTTAAATCACGTCCCATGTTTTTTCCTCTACTGAAGTAGTCTGAGATGTTACTTTCTTTATTACTAGTTTTTTAATATCTTCAATTTTATTAAATCTTTTAATTCTTCCAAAATCTTACTCACTTTTCCTCATCCCTCATGTTTTCCTACAGCAGATATAAGAGTAGCCCAGGCACTGTCTCCCTTATAGCAACTGTATCCCTCTCATGTAACCTTCAACAGTACTTCTTCAACTCTTTTTATTCATATTGAACATTTATTTAGCTCTCTAGGTGGGCGAAAAATAGCAGAGGTACAATTGTTTTTGCATGGGCTTGTTGACCAGTTAGTTTTCGTGCACTAATTGATAATTACAATTAGCAGGCCAATTATTAGTTCTCTAATGATTAGCATGCTAACGTATTAGTTGTCAAATGATTTTGTTCTACTTTTTTAAGGGACTAATGGAGTATTTCTATTTCGTAGCGGCTGGCTTTCAGGAAACTTGGAAAAACTTCATGCTTTTTAGACTGCCCCTACTCCTCACTCTTTTCCCACAGAATTTAAAATTGGTCAGGGGGATCTCATGTGTCATAGGGAAGATGGATTGTGTCACCAATTAACAGAGTGCTCCAGAACACCTGATTTTCTACGGAAATTAGACTTGTTTGCATCACACAGCAATCAAAAAAAAAATTTACTCTGATAAATCATTCCTCTCTTTTGGTCCTTCCAAACTGATAATTCTGTAGAGAAGTTGGATAACTACTGTAATTTCAGTGGCAACATCATTATCTTTTCCAAGAATTCCTATGGAAATTTCAGTCCCCTGTGTTGCAAGTAGATGTTCATGTGAAATCCACATGATATCCAATCATGATTTTGCCTGAAGGTATTTTCTTATTTAATGAATTAAAGACACTAAATATGTGTTCTTAAGGATTTAGAGAATTAAAATTAATAAAAACTTGTTTTGAAGTTTTTTGGCCTTTAACAGTAATTAGAGACAGTGCAATAAATGAGTACTTGGAAGCTATTTTCTGTACTATTCCTTGCTTTCAGATGGTTAGAAGTATTATCCTTGCTCTTTCTTCTAAGATTTTGACATGCTTTTATTTCCAGGGGAGTCTTGGCAATGTACTTACATGTGGAGATTTCTGGAGCATGAATATTAAAGCAAGAAGCCAAAGACTGATGGAAGTGTCCCAGATCAATATAGTGCTAAAGGAAAAGACCACCTGCAAAAAAAAGTCCACATAAGTTCTAGGTGACTGGAAGGTGAAGGCGTCCTCACTAGATAAGGATTTGCACTGGGTGTTTTAGAGAAGACCCTAGAGCTGAGGTAGTGATGCAGGGCTTCATCTACCCTAAATCAAACCCGTTATGTCAGTATTGGCAATCTTTCACCAAAAGACTGGTTAACATAAAAATTTCAAGAAGAAAAGGCTCAGGCTGGCAGTTGAAAAAAGCATGGGCAAGCAAGCTGAAAAAATACAATCTATAGGTATCTGAGCACATTCTACTTTAGGAGTTATAACAAAAAAGCATTTGCTATTTACTTTGTATTGTCTTAGATGGTGTCATTCACAGTTTAGACTGATAATCTGGCAATAAATCGTTATATGTTTTGCTAACAAGCAGGTTTTTTTATCTGTAATCTCTAAAGTTTTTAAGTCTGGCATTTTATTTAAAGTGTTTTGAGATACTAAGTTAGATAAATTAACCTTTTTCCTTTTATTGATTGTGCTGTAAATACATTCCAAAAATTCTAGTGTGCTGATGAAACCAACTTTTTCCTTAAGCTGCTGCCATTTGTTCTTTTGTAATGTTTATCTAGATACTGTTAATTAACTTCAATTTTACAGATAGTTTAGGAATGTTAAAACGAGCCTTGTCCTATCTCAATTGTCAGAAACAGTAGCAATGCTTTGAAAAAGAAAATTACTGTTGTCTTTCACTTTTAGTCTCCCTAATAATGCTTAGTTTTGTTCACAGATAAGTATTTAATTCAAAAATTCCATGTGAACTGATTTAGTGATGACAGCCATTTTAATAAATTGAGACACAACATTTTTCTTTGAAATCCCATATTTTGAAATTAGAGATTTTTAAGAACAAGCCATAGTGTTTGGAAATTCTGGGGAACAATATCTTTTCAATGTTTCAAATATTGGAAAAAAAATGGACAATAAATTGAAAGAACTTTGCACTTATTTCTGGAAATATTACTGCTTTTTTGGAAAATCTCATCTGCCATTATAAGAACTCCCAAGATGGCAAAATTCCTTTCTTTTTGATGAAAATCAATAAGTACTAAAAACTTAGCAAATTACCAGTGACTTTAAATGATAATTTTTCTCTAAGACAGAGAAAAAGTATCTTTATTATTCTCTCTTTATCATCATTACTTGAAGCAAGTACATCTTGAAAAGGTATTTGATTAAATTATTGTGGTGAAAAACAGAGCAAATGTTCAGTTGCTTGTTTATTCTAAAGTAACATTGGTGATGTGGATCCTTCTGGGGACAACTTCCCTGGTTTGGGGTTTGTCTACAAGTTCTTTAGCTTTGGTGTTCAAATCAAAGCAATTCACAGGGCAGGGCTCAGGAAGAGAATTTCCAGTGGTTTGACAAATCACATGGCATCACATTTACAGCCTGCTGAAAATATAAATTAAACTTACTTCACAACATTGTTGTTAATTTGAGGCCAAAATTACTTGATTCAGAGGCGTTCATGCTAACTTGTTACCTCATCCCAACTTGGTCATGTACCAAAACCCCTCCGTTCATGTTCAAGACTGATTCTTCTCTGTTGGCCTCAGTGGGCTATTTGTTTCTTTTGAAAAGGTTTCTGCTTAGTGCAAAAAAACCAACCAAACAAAACGAAACAAAGTCCAAGACTTTTTCTGCTTTTCTAGTGGAGCTTTTAAAATTCATTTTCCTGACTCTTCAAGGTCCAGAAATAATTATGATTAGTATCATGTGTTTATGTAACTTCCAGCTCATAATACAAGGATTTAAGTTAACTTCATATTACTTTAACTTTTATTTTGGCATAAATTTCATTTTGTTTTTAACTTTGTTTTATTTTTTAAATATTATTCCTGCTCTAAGAGAACTGAATTTAATTCTGGTTTGATCGCTATTATTTAATATCTCAAGTATATTTTTTTCTATTTTTGACTAAAACTTCCTGTTATATGTTCCAAAACAAGCCATTCCAAGAAAAAATCATTTAACATGCAAAATAGAATTTCTTTAGATGCTTTCTTCATTATACCATATAATTAGTTCATGAAAGAGATGCCTAAGATATATTTTAATGTAATATTATTCTTTTCTGTAGCAACACTAACCTTAGCCAAGACCATGCCTTTAACATTCACTCCTGTAGAAGCAGTAACATACCTTTATGGCTCTCTCTGTGAACTCTACATCAATTGAAGAAATAAATGTACTTCACATATTTTAGAATATACCTACTTTGTTCCAACAGTTGTATTAAATATGGGTTCTTGTTTGTATACTCTGGAAGTGTATCCACCCATCCTTTTGTGGTGTATGCCTCTTCCTTGATTTTGGGAGCTTTGGATGGAGAAATGTTTAGAGATTTTTATAAAAAGAGGAGTTTCTGTACTGTCTGGTTTTTTTTGAACTTGAAAAAAAAAATAATTGAAAATACAGAAAGCAACAGTTAGATTTTTAGCTCAAGGTATAGGATTTAGTTGTTCCAGGGGAGGTTTTGGATATTAGGAAGTTTCTACACGGAAAGCATTGTCAAGCATTCAATTGGGCTACCTAGAGAAGTGTACAGGTTAGGTTCAGTGCTTAGGTTCAGTAGTGTGTTGGCAGTGCTGGGTTTGTGGCTGGACTCAAGGATCTTAGGGGCCTTTTCCAACCTAAATGATTCTATCATTCTGTGTTTTGTGATGTTTGAAAAGACACAGGCCCACCATTTCTTTTGACTGTCAATCTGGTCCTAATCCCATTCAGAAAAGAGGATTTTCTGCAGGAGATAATAGATTTTTTTTTTTCCTCATGGTAGACTGTTTAGATGCAGGTTTAAAGGTTTCTTTTCCCTGCTTTTTTTTTTTTTTTTTTTTTTTTTTTTTTTTTTTTTTCTTTTTCTTCTTCTTTTTCTTCTTCTTCTTTTTTTTTTTTCTTTTCTTTTCTCTCTCCTAAGTAGCACTAGAGAATGGCAGAAACTACAGAAACTAGAGGCAAGCTTCATGCTTCTCTTGGTATAAAATCGTCAGATAGATACCTGTTTATTATATTCTTCTTCTATTCTTCTATTTTATAAAAAATCTTAGCATTAAACTCACATCCAGGTTTGGTATCAAAATAAACATTCCTTTATTCTGAGTTTTTCTCATTCTCCTTTCTGGTGCTGACACTATAATTTAACAAAGTCTTGCTTAGGTAATGACTGGCAATGGGCTTTAACTGCCTTCCTTTGACACTTGTTTATTTACAGCTTTTTCTGTGGTGCTCAGCTTTTTATAGGAAGTTGGAAACTGTGTTGTGTTCCGTAGCCTGTACTGGTGTCTAGAATACCACTAACTCCTCGTAGTCTTCCTAAACCGCACATTTGTTTTAGGCTTAATTTTAGTTTTGTGGAGCTGGATTTCAATAAGAATTGACAATGGCAATGAGAACAGGAACATCAAATTACGTCAAATTGTCACACAATTGCAGACGACATCAAAAACTCTTTTGTGTGCATTTCTGAGCCGCAGCAGTTGTAATCCTGTTAACCTAATTAGATAAGGAGAAATCTCTACAAATTTTCTGGAAAATTGCCTATTATTTAAAACATTTAATCTGAGAATACAACGTTTGTTGCCAGTGGTAGCGTATAACTTTTGGTTTCCAAAGCTGTCAACCTTTTTCAGAGATGCTCTTTACTTTTTTATTTGCTTCTTTAGATTTCCACTGCAACCTGGAAAAAGTATAAAGAATTTCAGTAGCAGTCAGTTTTGTGTTAACTCTGAGATGTGGACAACCAATGACTGAATTCATAGTTGAATTCAACTTTTTGATCTAAGTGTCTCAATCTGCAATAAATTATTGGGAAAAATATGTATGGCTAAGTTGCTAGACTATATTTCTGGTGTGCATTTCAGGCAATCCAAAGTTTAATAACTGATGAAACTTTTTTTTCTGTCCTTGGATAATCTGGAAAGAGAGAGACATAACTGAACAGAACAATAGATCATTCATGACTACTGACTAAGTGGTGTGTTTTTGTTTTCCCAAGCTGAGCCTTTTAAAATTGAATATTCTTTTGTGCTTGTTGTCTGTGTTAAAAGCATAGATTCCTTTGGTTAAAGATTTTTTTAATAATGACTGGTGATATAAGAATATGTGGAATTTGTTCTGAGTTGTTAAAGTCCATGCATAAGGAATTTGGAAATATCAAATGAATAAGGAATAGTATTCTGTGTAATTCTGTGTAATTCTAGGTTTAACTTATCACTCTGAAGTTGATCAAATAGTTCTAAAAAATATTCTATAGAAAAAGGGGCAGAGAAAGGACAAGAACTTCCCACTTAAATATATTTATATTTATCCCATTTATATTAATTATTGTATGCATTAAGGCCAGTCTTGAACAAGATTTGAGCTATATATCACATGAGGAAGCTCAAGTTCAGCATATCCTCAGAACACGAGTTTGGTACTTCTGTGAACATATCTTCTTGACGTTTTAGTGCTTCAGCTGGCTGAGTCTCTTGTGATGTTTTCCAAATTTTGAGGCAACTTGTAGGTTTGAAAACTGAATTAATTTTGTTTTCACTGCATCCTCACTGCAAAATCAGGACAGAACTAGGTCACATACCCCAGCCCAAATGGAGCTTTTCACTTCGTTTGCAGTTCTCCTAAACTTAGCCCAAGGTTTCTTGTGTGAATGAGAACCTAGGAAATGCCGACATTAACATTCTAGTGAAGGAGCATGAAATGTGAACCTTTCAAATGTTACTTCTTTCTTTCTGTTCATAGTTAATTAATCTTGGAGTTGTTAGAAACATGCTGGTGAATTTGTATTGTTTGGGAACTTAAGTTGATTTTAGGCTCTGGTGGTTACTAATCATATTTGTGTAGAATATTCCATTTTAATTCATAAAATAGTGTAAGTAATTTTTCTGTATTTTTAGGCATTCATACTCAGTTTTTGGTTGTTTATGATTTTTCAGTCCATTTGAGTGGTTCCTATAGTGATTTTAGCTCTTAGGACTATTGCTGGACCTATAAGAGAAAAAGAATATTCTGTGAGCACCTTCTGAAAAAATTTCATTGGTGCAGGATGAAAGGAATAAGAGAAAATAATTCCATCATGTCTCTTCTCCATCCACCAAAAAAATTACAAACCGCAGCAATCACTTCTAAAAACCACTGGAGTTGGCTTCAGAATGGTACAGGTTAGTGTGCTGAAATTGGGTAAGGCTGTGCCACTGTGACACGTTTCCTCTGGCATGATTTTATAATATTGCCTCACTGTGCCTGCCCTTACTGCCATCACCCACATGCTACAAGCAGAATGATGATGGGCATATTATTCACATGTTGCTCTGAGAATCTGCAGTGTTCTTGTTATTTATAGGGTTCAAGTCAACACAGTAGAAAATCAGAGAGCAGAAAATAATAAAAAAAAGCATCTAAATTGATAAACCAATATCTGCCAAATCTTGACCTGTGTATAATGTATTTTTAAATGCTGTCTTGTGTTGCAGTTACAGACACATAGTCACTGAAGAAATAATCTTTCAGATCTTCAGTCAGTCGAACAGTTGGGTTATTTCCTCATTAGGACACTCTTAATCTAATTCAAATGCTAATTGTCATGCTGTGAGACTACAGTCCTACATCTGAGGTGGCGATGTAACATCTGAGATACCTGCAGAAAAGGTCTTGTGTCTGAAAACTTGTTGCTTTTTCCAAATGTTTTGACATTAGAAGCTGTAGCCTCTGTTTTCCTTACCTACATTTTGGAAAATCACAACCAGACTTCACGAATAAAATGTGACTTATTTTAAAACCAGTTGTTAGCAAAGATTCACATAAGACACACTCCAAAATGATTACTTTGTTGAAATGAAAACCAAAACAAAAGAGCAGCGGTGTTGTAGGATATTAAATATTTAGATAGTTTATCTAAATATCTCTTATTTCCCTTGTGCCTTGTTTTTACCTCTGTATTTATGACTAGGATCAGAAACGGAAATGTAGCAATATTCTTAAGGAAGATACAGAATTACAAAAAAAACCCTCAGATATGATTTTCTTTGTATATTCATTCCATCTTAAATAAGGGCAAGAACTCTGAGTTTCTAACATTGCTAGTTCTATACTTGGCAATGCAGTTTGCGATAAGCAATTTTAGGACAAATTGACTATTTGGAACTGCTGGAATGGAATCCAATGCTGCCTTTCCACATCTATAGTTGGTGATCTCAGGCTGACTTATGTAAGTACATTGAAAAGAGATTTGAACTGAGGAATTATGTTGCATTAATTTGTATTATGGTTTGACAGAATTTGACACAATCTTAAATGCCAAGTTCTCACTTGGCATGATTAATGCAAGTTTTCAAAAGGGCTTTTTCTCTTTTTTTAAACTGCCTCACATTTGTAAAAGAGATTTGGGTTTTTCTTTACTTGAATATCATCATATTACATCCTGAGTTGGAAGGGCCCCATAAGGATCATTAAGTCCAACTCCTGATCCCACACAGGACACCTCCAGAGTCATGCCCTGTGCCTGAGAGCATTGTCCAGACACTTCTTGAGCTCTGCCAGGCTTAGTGATATGACCACTTCCCTGGGGGAATGGGGAGGCCATTCCAGTGTCAAGAAATCCTCTGGGGGGAAAACCATTTTTTCTGATATCCATCCTAAACCTCCCCTGAGGTACAACCACTCCTTGTACAGCTTTACCTCTAGACCTGTCACCACCTCCATAGCCCTCCCTATACCAGCTTTATATCCTCACATTGTGGAGCCCAAAACTGCACACAGGCTCGAGGTGAGACTGGACTAAAGCAGAGCAAAGGACAATCCCTTTCCTCAACTGTGCCTGATGCCCCCAGGACATGGCTGTGTCCTCCTGGCTGCCAGGGCACTGCTGACTCATCTTCAACTTGCCATGCTCTACTTTTTATTATTATTATTAGTGGTAGTATTTAATATAATATCAATAGCTGCAGAAATTTTTCAATATGATCTCAGAGCGATGGAAGGTAGATGAAAAAGACTGTGTGCTTATATATCTGTTTTTTATTTCTCCTTGTGAATGCATAGCTTGGTCTGTGGAAAATAACAATGAAGCTAAATAGATTGCATTAACTTCTTACATACAGTCTCGAAAAAACGATACCCTTGCTCAAATGAAAATACACATTTTGTTGTAAGTTAATACTGTTTCTTTTTCAAATAAATAATAAGGATAAATATAGGTACAAGGTTCTGTCATAGAAACCATTCTCACTTTTCACATTATGTGAATGATCTTTATAGATAAAATCTATATATTGCAACAGTCCTGAGTACCTTGTTATTTATTACTTGACTCTTGCAATGTTTTAAATTTAATTAACTAAATATATTGGCTTTTGTTTTCTGTTATATATTGTATTTTGAAATTTATTTGCTACTTATGGTAGTTGATATCTGTTTTCCTGTTCTTCTGAGTAAGTAGCTTTATAAATTGCTTATTGATTTTAGGACTATATTAAGAGATGTAAAACTCTGCTATAGGTAGTTAAATACACTATTTCAATACTATACTTCAATGCTCAAAAAAGGCTTCCTTGTCATTTGAATACCTCTTGAAGCTATAAAGACAGATTCCCTTATCCTGTGGGACTGTCTGAAAAACAGATGAATGGTTACAATATGAAGGTGAGCATATCTTGGCTGAGTAAACTTTGTAGTTCACCCTGGCCATTAACTAACTCCTCCCATCAGTAATTTCAGACTTTAAAAGATGCTAGATTCACTCTGAGACTTCAGCAACAATTTTGTCCTCAAGACTTCAGTTTTGAATAGCCTGCAGGACACTAAAATCTTGCACATAGCGTAGCAATTGCTGCTCACTACATGTAATTGAGAAAGAGCAATCCCTGGTGTTTCAGATTACTAGAGAGTAGATCCAAGGAGCATAGCCAGTTTCCTGGACTACTAATTAGGGAAAGAATAGAGTTTTCTGCTTCACTATGGATCAGTTAGACTGTTTATCATTCTTACAGATCCAAAAAACCACATCTGTCCACATCTTGTGGAACAATACTTTTCTCACCCTATATATTACAATAACATACACCTTTCACCAGCAGGAATTCTTGTTATTCACCTGCTGTGGTCAGTAGCTGAACATATTGAGAGGGAACTAATGTTCACAGTTTAAAAAAGGCTATTCAGTTTACTTTTCTCCTGCTCAGCCTATTCAGCTGAGTAGATGAATTCTTGCTATAGTAATTCTAATTCCTACAGTCTTCAGCACAGCCATCCAAAAGTGGGATCATCAGAGTGGAAAACATCAATATTTGGAGTTTGCATCAATGAGTGCAAAACCTGGTTTGCAGATGCAGTTGTTTCAATAAGAGTATGTCTTGCCTCAACCTGTACACCTTGAAGTGATAGATTGTAAAAAGATGTTTGGGCAAGTGAGCAATAATAATCCCTGAGCAAATTTTGTCCACACCTGGCCATTTCTGTACTGTTTTTGAAGAGAAACCTGAACAGTCTGTGGCAAATTCTGTCATCTGGCTCAAGTATTGAATGTTAGTACAGAGTTTCACAACTTCTGTGTGTTAAATCAATGTAAAGTTCATAGCAGCAAAATAGGAATTAGGACTGATGATGACAATGATGATGGTTTTATTCCTTAATGAATGCTACTATGTAAAATGAGTCTAGTCTACACCTGGCATTTCAATCATCATACTTCAAACATCTTTTTTTCCGGAGTGACTACACACATATTCATGAAGCAAATATTTCAACAGCAGCAAAATTTTCCCCTCTGTGAAAGAGTGGCTTTTCATTTTGAGATACTGAATTATAAGGAATTAAAGTATTCATTGTTATCTATGCTACATGTGCATAAGTTTCTACTTACACTTTCTCTGCTTATGCCAAATACTGGAGTTTCCCAGTATCCAGTTTTAATATACTCTGACTCACTTTCTTTGCCACTCAGTGCAAATCAGATTGCATTAAAATTTGAAATCCATTGCAGGTTACATTGCAACTCAGTGTAAATTGATGTACTACCCAAAACTTCAGTGATCTACAGTGCTTTTACTGTTCCACATCAGAGGAGGTTCAGTACATCCACAGCTTTCTTAGGCTTGTGGAGATGTGTTGGGTCAGCCCAGATGTGTAGTCCTGGATGAGAATTAAGTGGAAGTGGTAGGCATACAGGACTGCTGCTCTGGATTAACTAAATAAACTCCAACAAAGTTTTGCAGGAGCCAGTGGAGCCTTTAGTCTGTTTGGGGACGTGGTGTTTCACCAATAACAACCTCACCTAATGGCTGGGATCTGCTCGAAGTATCCAAACTATCTTGTACCAAAGCAATCAGTACACCTGGCTACCTAGTTCAAGGTTGTGCTTGTAATTTCCCCGCAATCTTTGGCCTTTCTCATTAATCCAACAGGAACAATTCTCATGAATCCAACTGGGTATGATTCATTCACTACCTTTACTGAAAATCAGTGCTCTGCCCTGAACCTCCTGGCCTGTGTGTGCCTGGCTGTGCTGTCTTTTGAGCAGATTTCGGGGTGGTTGGTTCAGGTGGCCTTTAGTGAACACTCACAGCAGTGTCACCCATGTTATTCTGCCTCTTAATTCCTACCCATAAACTCAGCTGGTTCTTCATAAACTCAACTGGTTCTTCATCCACCCCTAGGCAGAACTCAATACATTCCAGTTACTCTTCACATAAAGAGCCTAAGGAGATTATAGTTAGTTTCTGTTAGCTGATATGAGCACATCATTCTGTCCTTGGTCTCTCGTTATGTATATTTGGTTAAAAAATATTATTGCATGCATATTATATATATTTATTTTTAAATAATTATAAAGGTTTCTCAACAGACATATATGTATAAATACCAATATTTATTTATCAACGCCTATAATATGGCATTTCCTATGAGAATATCTCTGGTATAAGAAAGGGTCTTTTCATATGTCTGACTTTTGAAATAGTGTAGCCTGTACTGTGCACACAGGGTCAGGATTGATCTTTATAATGTTCTCTTCTATCCTTCAAATTTCTGGGCCGTTTCTTATTTGGCATAATTCAGTCCAGCTCTCTTGAATGCAAAGGCATGTACAGGCTTAATACAATTTCATTGTCAATAGACTCCTAATTTATAAAGGCAGTTCTGATACTCTTTCATCATTAATGTTCAGGTTTGATCTGATGTACATTTTTTTCACTGGATTTTAGGCAAACATATGAAATATATCATTTTAGTTGCTACTGCATGCCTGAATTTAAAAAGAAAGAAAAAAATTTAGGAAGTTTTATCCTGTTTAACCGCAGCATATTTTTTCCATCCTCAGGGAAAAAGAAAGTAATTCTGGTTAAAAAGGATACTCTGTTATGTATAGAATAATGTTTGCTCTGACTTTAATGGATTTTACCATTTTAGAAAGCACTGGAAATGGAAAAAATTATACATTAACAACAAAAATCACATCACATTGGTTTTATTAAAAACAAAAAGCCTTTAGAAAAGAGACCAGAGAGAAGCATGGATTGACCAGTACTCCTTTCTTTAAAAGAGATTTCCAGGGTATATTTTCTTTAGAATCATATGTAAGTATGCCTGATTAAGATACTTAGAGACATTTAAAAATGAGCAATTAGTTTTAAATTCAGACAAGCAACTGTCCTTTTAATAGTTTTGTTATATGTAGGAACTCTACAGACAGTTTTCATGAAGCATCAGTGTGACTTGATACTTGATGTAACAACTGAAGAACTTTGTGGGTTCCATCCCATTATGCTTTAACATTTTCAGCACCATTCCCAATTATGTTCTAAATTAAAGTCTTACATAAACAGAGCCATAATTGCAAATGCAGTGTTTAAGATGCCATGTCTGGAATATCACAGAATTTTAACTAGCAATTCCACTCAATCCATTTATGTCACTGATAACTCTGCTATTGAGGTCATCCCTACTGATCTAAAGCTTCAAAAAAAGTGAATACTAATGTGAATTGATTTTGCAATTATTTATGGAAAGGTGTTGTGTTTTTTTTTTTTTTTTTGTTTTTGGGTGTTTTTTTTTTTTTTTTTTTTTTTTTTTTTTTTTTTTTATGTAAGCACCTGAGAAGTGGAATTTTTTGTGGAAATTTTTTGCTTAATGAAAATAAGTAAATAAGAAATACATTTTTCACATAGCAAGTAAAGGAGCTTGTTTCTCTTCAGGCAAATGTAATGTAAAAAAAAAAAATAAAATCTTTAACTCTGCCATTTTAATTTTAGTTAAACACTAACCTAGTCCTCCAGTTGGTGACTTGCATTTTTAAAGAAGTTTCTGTTTGAATGCCCAGATTAGTGAGTATAATATACAATATAACCATAAATGTGTGACTGTCTGTGCGTGGCTTTATCACTGAAATGTTCATGTTAGCTGACATTTTCAACAAAGGGTGTGGGATTTCAGTGACCAAGTCCTTATATAACCCACTTTAAACCGTTTTAAAATTCTATTATTAACTATTGAATTTTCCTAACGAATTATTTCTGAAAGTAACCATGTACCTCTCATATGACGCATGATGTTGCACTTTGACATACCCTTGTCTTTGAGAAGGAGAAAAACAGGTGATTTTCAGGTGATATTTCTTAACTCATCAAATAAAGTTTATTTTTTAATGAAGTATAGTTCTAAGTTCATTCTACATGTGAGCTGTTTAACAACATATTTAATTATCTTCTTTTGAGAAAAGTATAAAATATTCTTGTAAAAATATATGAATTACTAAAAGGCAGCTATAAAAATGACTTCATTTATATCTGGCAATATATCCTAGCACAGCTTCTATTTATCATTCTCCCTAAAGTGTTTGATGTGTTCAATAATATAGAAATTTTATATCAATTATTTATAAATATACCAATTATAAGCACAACACAATGCTTTCCTAATATTACTTTAACTACAACAGTTTGGCATATATGTATGTCTTTAGTTATTAATATTTTTGAGGATATTATTGCCTTTATCTAGTATCAATGTGAGTGAGATTAGGGTGACATTTGTGTAAATCTGTAGGAAGATTCCTCTGTTTCCAGGGAGCACAGATTGTCTTTTGTCTGAAAATATCTGTAGTATTAAATTCAGTTTTGGTTGCATATCCTTGTACTGCCTCTTCTTACTGGAAAAATAAGCATTAGAGAAATTTACTACTATTCTGGCATCATCCGTAGGATTTAATGAGGTATCTCTAGTATTTCTGATCTTGTAATCTGGGGAAACCTAGCTTTATAAAGTTATTCTTCTGAGAATTTAATTCAGTTTATATATGCAAAGGTCAAATTCCTTACTCATATTGGTTTAATCATTCTGAAAAACAACTGAGTTGTCTGCAGCACATACTACTACACAGACACAAGTGCTACTGTATGATTTATACAGGTAAAATAGGGTTTAAAACCTAGTTTCTGAATTTGTAATTACACAGCACAGAAGGCCAAACACAATCACATGTATGGTTGTCTGAAATTTCTTGGAGACAGCCATTTGACATCACCCACACTGACTTTTGAGTCATTCATTTTTAACATATCATGTACTTTCTCTAGCTTCATAATCAGATCTGAAAGTTACTCTTTCTATTTGACAGAAATAACAGGAACATGGAAAATAGAGAATGGAATAATGCTACTAATTGGAAAATATCTCAAGTTCTATTGCTCATGTCTGAAAGAAACCACCTATTAAAATAACGGCATGGGAGAAAAAAAGATTTTTAGAAGACTATTTACTGTGGTTGAAATCTGGCTGGAATAGAAATACAGTTCATATGAAAAGTGAATATATAAAATGAAAGTGTAAAATTATACATAAGTGGCCTTATTCAAGCAAGAGGAAGATTGGAAAATTTGATGTTGTCAGAATGACAGGTGCTTATGGTCAGAAATAAAATCCAGTATTTCATAGCACTATACTGTAGTCATTATTTGAGTGACAGTGGAGATTAAATTGATTGAAATTATACTTTGCTATTATAACTATTAATTTTGGTATTAATTATTTGTATGAAGACTTTGCTTTTCCCTTGGAGATCTCAGAACACTTTAGAAGATGTACAACGCTCATTAAAGATATGGTTCTCATTAAATAAGCCATCTGCCCAGTTTACTCATTTGGAAAGCCAACGTGTCTGCTGCATTTGTGTAATTTTTAATGCCCTCTTCAAGGCAGAGGTCAGGCAACAGCATGGTTGTGCCTGTGAAAAAGTCAGTCAGTTTAAACTACCCATGCTGGTGCCACATCTCAAATATTATTATTAACCACTTGTCTAACTTGTCACTAGACAAGTGACAAGAGCTTGAGAATCTTCAGTCTCAGCCCCTTTCCCTTCCCAGCTAATCAACTTTTGTTGCCCATGAAATTCTCCCCTCATATTGCCTCAGCTCTGTGGATCTCCCCAAGCTCCAGTAACTTTCAGACACAATGAGTAAAGCTTGCATGTTTCTTATTACAGAAATGTTTTCTAGCAGAGCATCTACATTCATTGAGACAGAGTTATTTCCAGTTTGAAAAATATACAGGCTTTGTCAAGGAAGGCTTCTTTAAGAAATGCATTAAAAATATTGAAGAGAGACATTTCATGGTGTCTCAGCCCAGCTTCAAGAGCTATAACTTAGAAATTCTCATATCTTTTATGGCTTTCATATTTAATTTTATTTTTAAATCAAAAAGTGTTATTAAAAAAAAAAAAAAAGAAGTCCAAAATGCATCCTATTTTCTTTGCAAATTATTACATCAACAGTTTTACATAAAATTCAACATGGAAATATTTTGGTAAGGCTATAGTCCATTTGTTGATTTTTTTTTTTTTTTTTTAAATTTACCTTACCTCCCCATTAACTTTGCGTAATAAGAAGGAATACTTCTTGCACTTGAGGAGAGATGAAATGTGAAAAAATTTTAATCATAGTGGGCATAATCTTGGAAAGTAACTGGCTATAAAGAAATAAATTGAAAATATCATACAGTAAGGAGGAATATCATTAAATAACTGTTAGGAAGAATTTTCTGATGTCCAGTCTATCCTTTTTTTTGATGAGCAGAGGTCTCAGGATCAGCAACAACTAGGACAATGATTTTAGATGGTTTGAGGCAAGTATGAGATAACATCAGACAAACAAGGAAGTAAAATCCTGCATCTTGGTCACAATCTAAATTGAATAAAATTGGAATAAAGCACATCTGCTGCTGTCTCCCCAAGGTGAGATAGGAGAGAATGGACCAGAAAAAGGAAGAAGGCATCTCAAGATATTGGCTGATTCAATAAAAATTCAGGTACTTACTTAATTGATACTGTTGTCCTCTGTAATGAACACCAGGGCCCTGGATCTCATTTCAGTGTCCCCTACATGTGCAAGTTATGTATCTCAGCAGAGGGAGAACTGAAAACACATTGCAAGGTATAATCTTTAAAGTCAGAAACAAACTGAGGAGCTGCACTGTGCCACTCAGTAGGGAAAAGGGGCAATGTAGTATTGGCAGTTCCCATTCAGCAGAGAGTTTCAGATATCTACAAGACAGAATATAAAACTTTTTACTTCTTAAAGGTAATCATTTTCTTGTGAAACAGGAGATGAGGTATCAGTTTTTCTCTCTTGGCATAACTTCATTCCCACCTAACTTAATATGTAGAACATTTTTACTTTGAGATATAAGAGGTCTGAACTCAACTTCCTTCTTTGGCTGGTGGCAGTACAACTTTTTATCCTTCACCTCCAGGGGAGAATTTTGATATTGTGTCGAGATCCCTCATCTGTCCTCCCACCGCAGCTATCACTTTTATAAAAACATTTAAGTCATTAAGGAGAGGATACAGGTGAAAGTAAGGCTAGCATATGGCAAACTGAAAGGCTAAGGAAACTCTGGACATCTGAAATCCTCCATATATTTAGGCAGTTGTCAGCACACCAACTTTGAGTATTTCAGACTAAATTTCTAATTATTGCTGTAAATGTTACCTTCAGTGTGGAATTTTATTACACAAGTAATAAAAACTGCATATATCATCTGCACTGTAGCACTGAATTTAGCTTTCCTTGAGATGCCTTGCTCCTCACATCAGTTTCTATTTTAAGCTCTGAACAGGAGCCAAGTGATTTAAAAGCATGCGAGAAAGTTAATGTATTATAAGTCGTTCTAATAGGTTATTCTCAGAGCCTTAAAAATCAGCATTTGCAGTAAAAATATGAGTCTGGGAGAGACAGATCCTACTTCTCTGTAACTGATGCAGACTGGGGATTTGGTGATTTAAAAGTTCAATTTTAATTACTTTGAAGATTTTAAGCTTTTTGCAGGTCTGCTCTGTTTAAAAAAAAAAAAAGTTTGCTTTTGCTGACAAATGAGAAAACACAACAGAAGATAAACATATTAAATCAGACAATGCATGGGCACAAATTTTTCTTCCATCTGGAAGCCTATTAGCCAATATCAGTCCCTGGGAGACTTGCTGCCAGTAGCTAGTTGTACTTGTTTATTTATATATCAGTAATGTTTTTACTTGAATCACTGAAACCCATGTGCAGTTTAGGGTTTCATCTGGACTTTGGAGCTCTGTTCTTAATAAGAATGAAATTAAGAATAAGAATGAAATGCCCACATAAAAGGGTAAACACAGGAAAACCCACAATTGTTTTGTAATCCTCCACGAGCCTCCCGGACTGGCAGGGCTGCCTGGAGCTCTGGGCAGGCTCTGCTGCCTGCCCAGCCCAGGAAACACCCCGGGAACAGGGAATTAACATTGCCTTTGGCTCAGCTCTTCCACTTGCTGGCCAATGCAGCTGAGCTGGCATGGAGGTGGCACAGGAATTTATTTCTGGAAAAGACCACAAGCGAATGGAAAGGCTGAGGGTGAAAGGAGGAAGCAAGGGAGGAATTATGACTCAGAGGGATGGTTGTCTGTGACTCCCAGTGTTTCCCTGGGTTACCCAGGAGTTACAGGCAGCCTCCTACTTGGAGTTAAAATAAAGGAATAATCTATTTCAACAGCAAAGTGAGTACTGAGGTCTAGAGTTTATATGTTTGCAAAGAGCAGCTTTTTAATGATTGTATTTTCATGGGCTTTCAGCTTGAATTGAGGGGATATAAAGTAACTCTGATGAGGTCATTAGAAAATCTGAGATCGTGATTCTGCTTCATTCCTTCCATTGTGTTCGTCATGAATCTCACAGTGAGAAATACAACAGGAACTGTATTCATTACAATAGAAGTATAAAGACGAAGTTCCTTGTTCTAGGAGGTCTGCAGATTTTACAGATTCACTCCTGGATACCTGTGAGGTGGAACTCTTTTAGACACCCATTTAGTGGCAGTGCAGCTGGATGTTTCCAAGGAGCAGAAATACTTCTTTCTACAGCTTTACTCTTCTCCAGTGAAGAATTTAACATGTCCCTGTATGTCAGGGTCTGTTGAAATGCATTCATGTTCTAATGCTCTAATAAAGCTAAAATGTTAGCGTTCCTAGCAATATATCTATAGAGGAAATATTTTTTGGTCCCAGAGTTATCCAAGATAAATCCCTTCAGCTCAATATTAATCCATTCTTCCTTAGGATGGCAATTATGCTTAATTAGTGTTCTGAATAAGAATGTTCATACAAATCAGGGTATACACCTACAAAAGACCAATGGCAATCTTTTTATTTGCCTTACTCAAAAATTGCCTTGGTGAAAGATGCAAAATACGTAAGAGTTTGTGCCTCTCCGTTCAAATGCTTTTTTATCATAACATGAAAAACGGCTTATTCTTTTTGAGCACCTGGTCTGCTGCTTTACATAAGGAAAAAAGTGTTTTAGCTTTGCTCTCTCTCACTGTAATCACACTCTGGAAGCCAGCACCCTAAGAACTACTGGATGTAGCATTAAAATTTCAGCTGTTTGCGAGAAAATCCCTAAAGATTCAGTAGTGGTTTTAGTAAAAGTGTAGGAAAGTGTATCCTTGAACTGATACAATCCAGCACCAGGTAATAAGTTTATGCTCTTGAAATTCTGTGAGAACTTTGCCAGCACCAGAAAAGGCACTGGGATCCAGGTGCACATTTTAAAGAACAGCTTGGCATTCAAAAAAGATGAACTAATTGGTAGCTTCATTTTCCAGTGATCATATATTCTTCTGATACAGTAAGATGAAAACAAATATTAAGATGAGGAGAACAGTATAGGAATGTGTTTACATGTTTATATGTATAATGATGTAGTGTCTATATAGACACACATTTCTTTGATGTGTCTTTATACATAGACATACACGTCTATATGCATAAACATCTATATGCATACACGTCTCCACACCTTTAGTTTATAAAGTTTCGTTCTTCTTTAAATATACACTTTTCATAAAACCTTTTCAGTAACTGTTCCCGTGCTTTAGGTTAGCATTGTGCCATTTGCTCAGTTATAATCTGTTGTACAAGCTGTACAGAGATTTTCATTCACTAGTGCACAATAGGTATTCTGTATTTACTTGCCCTTTTTTATCATTCACAAATTTGTACTTAACTATAAAAAAGAAACGAATGTGGTGAAAATATTATTCACACAAAGAACAGAAGTTCAATGTCAGTTATTTCTTTATGGACATTATTTAAAGTATATATGTTTCCCATATATCAGAAGTTCATAGCAAGAAAATGACATTTCTGAAAGGAAGTTTTCCATTAAAACATGGTTCTGCTCCCCAGCACTGAGGTTGCAGCCAGTTTCACTTTGACTGCCCATACACCTCCAAGGGAAAAAAATTCCTCTCTTGGAGAAATGGTAAGGATAATACATTCATTCATAGGCTAAATTCTGTGTAGTATGATTCAAGTGTAATATTCAGCTTCCTTAAGAAAGTATAAAGAAGGTTCTGTTTCTGGTATTAATACACATGAAAATGTTTCCAAAAGAGAAAGTTTTCCACCCTTCCTGAAATCAATCAGATATAGTCTTCTTTATTTAGATACAGTTTCTGAAAGTGTTCTGTATTATAGTTTACTAGGACAGAATCACCAAGGTTACATTTTTCATTTACATTTATGTAAAGATTAATTTTCATTAGCCTTCAGGGAATAAAAGGAAAGGAAGCTGTAATTGCACTTTTGTTCCTCCTTCTTTTGATGTAAGAAAAGAGCCAACCCACACTGACACTAGTGGGTGAAAAGCATCAGTTATTCCGTAAAAATCTTTATATCTCATCCCCATGTTTTGCTGTAGTGAGATATCAGCTGTAGTCAGTTCACCTAAGTCAGCGTCTCAGTAGTGGGGGCTACACATGCCAGGGCTGCAAACAATTAAAACTTTTGAAAAACCTTTGTTTCAAGGAATTTTAATTATGGCTCACAAGGTCATTGATGTTGAGACTTTATATCACTGGCCAAACTTCAGGTCTTCATGAGTAAGGCAAGAGGTTAGCATGCGTAATTTTATCCTCACTATAGAGTTCATATGCTGCTGATTATAAGCTTGTAAACAAATCCTTCACATCTCTCCTGTCTGAAACAGCTTTATAAGGAGTTTATTTTTTAGAAAAATAAGAACAGTTGACAAGGACAAATTGTTCTGAAGACCGTGCAAGGAAGTTAAACCCCCGGTTTATGATGAAAACAGTATTATAATCAGAAATATCAGATCTCTTTAGACTATGTGGAGCGTACTTAGGTCATGTCACGGTTTTGTTGTCAAGGAACACTAGTCCTTGGGTTCAGCAAAACACAGGATAAATTCCCTTTTCATTCTTCTCAGCATCTGTTTTCTTCCCTTTCCCCTCTTCCATGAAGTCCTGCTTTTTATATGCTGTCCTTGAGCTGAAGGCTCTGAATCAAATTCCTTGCTCACCAATTTGTAAACTCCTTAATGTACTTGGCAACTTGAATGAGAAAAAAGTTTATGACTGCTACCATCTCTTAAGGGACTTAGACAAAGTGTATAAATCTTTAATCCAGATTTCCCCTCTGAGAATCATTAATCTGTGTGAATCATAGTGACAATTCTGCTGTTTAGTCTACCCTTTATATTTTAAGACATACCTGTGTTGAGTTTGTTTGGTCCATGAGGCAGTACTGTTTTATGGTGCTTTTTTACTTGAAAAGGCATAGTTCTTTCTTTCTTTCTTTCCTTGAAACAAGCCATTCTGGGTTGTCTGCCTCTCACTTTATTTGACATACACAACTTGTCTTCTGCCTTAAGAATCAATTTGGCTCACTTGTGTAATTTGCTCTTTTAGCCTGCCTTTGTCATCTTTGCTTCAGAGAACATTTATGTCTTCAACTGAGACTAAATTGTGTTAATTAGGAAAATATCTAATGGCAGCTTGCCCATCACCATGCCTGAACGGCCACATAAAGTTAAAAAAAGGCAGTGCTGCTTCTCTTGAGTTCATATAAAGTCCTTCCAAAACTGCCAGCACAGAGTAATTTATCTTTTTAAAACACAGACAACGACATAGTAAGACAGATTTGGATGGGAAATTATGTAGATTTTTTTTTTTTTTTTTTTTTTTTTAAATAATGAGAATAATTAATTGTTGGGAGAGTTTTCTAACCAAAGTGATGGAGCAGCTATAACTGAGTGTTTCTCTAAATCATGTATGTGAGCTCATCAGGAAGTTATTAGGCTTGATGCAGAAATTACTTCATTAAATTTTACACCCTGTGTAATGAAAGAGGTCAAAATAAATAGACATAATAAACATTTTTGGTTCTCAATTGCAGGTGAAATTGTGGTCAAGTGAATCCTAATAGGACCTAAGTCCTTTGATTTCATTAAGAAAATGTTTCTATCCAATAAACTTAAACACAAATTTTTTGCTTATGTTAGATGAAGACAGAAAAAAGTATTTTAGGTATTTTATTTTTAATATATTGCGTTATGTAACCAAGTGTTTTGAAGGAGAGTGATATATGGATACAATGAGACGCCTATTTGTGGTTTTTCTATGGTAATTGAAATGAATATTTTTTATTCTTGTGTGCCTTTACTAAGGGATGGAAAATTTAAAAGTACTGCCTTTATCATTCTGAGAAAACGGCTGAATGTCCCTATGGAAATTTTGCATCTGTTCATCTGACTTTTCTTAGCTCATTATGACTAATATTACTGCCAATGAACCTGCTAAGATTTTACTTTTTACTGGGCTACAGTATTTACTATATTGAATATTACCATAGTGTGTATCTTTAGATGTATATATAAATATATACACATTATGTGCTGAGTAGCAGATCTTAATCCTTTTCTAGTCAGAGAACCTTTTAACTTCCCTGAGCCACAGGTTTAAGTCCCTGCTGTGGTTTTTTTTGTTTGTTTTTGATTTTTTTTTTTTTTTCTTTTGCAAGTTCATGCCTATATTTTTAGCTCCTTCATATAATGTAGCAGAGAGACCCATGCAATCTACAACAGAAAGCAGGTCAGTTTGCTCTTGTGCCCCCTAATTGCTTCTGTCTTAAAACATTTCAGTCTTTCTATGACATGCAATTTCTTTTTTCTTTCCAGTGCACATTAAAAGGGATAATGTTAGCATTTTGCAGTTAATTCAATTACTTCCCACTTGTGAAAATGCTGACAGGATTTCCGACCACTGGAAGAGGTGCCCTGACTGTTAGATGTGATTGGCAGCCCAGACATAACTTATAAATTGCAGCTGAAATTAAAGCATTTTATCTTCACTCATATATATCCTTCATGACAAACCATTCAGCAATACTTTCAAGCCATCATTTCAGTGAATTGATTTTCAACAGCAATTAGTGACCAATTTGTGTGATAATGTTCACTGTCAAATGACAGACGTGTCAGGATCTGTTTCAGTAATAGAGAAGACTTTAATGCACTTGTGATCAGAAATCGTAACTGTTGTTCTTTAAATACTGTAGATGATTTTTTTCAGGTTTACACCATCTGCAGTAATACTGTTATCAGAAAACTCTGTTCTGTGCATTTCATATAAACAAGAAAATGTGAAAAATAGAAAGCTTATTTGAAAAGTGCCATTGTCTGCATGTTGGAGAAGATAACTTCCCATAATAAACCCATTTTTTTTTAAATGTTATTTAATGGTAATAGTAAAAATTTGACAATAGCATAATAAGAAAGTTATTTAGAAAATAAAGCTTGCCAAAAGCAATTATAAAACACATAGAGGAAAAAAGGCCTACTTTAAAATATATTTAACTAAGGTTCATAATCACCACACCTAACTTTAATTGTCCGTTTAGCTCAGATTTTCTCTGTGGCCTGTGGAAAAAAAGAAATGCTCCCAAAGCTAATGCATATGAGAGGTGAGCTGGATTTCCATCTCCAGGTGGCTCCCTGTTGTTAAATGTGCAGAGATGGAGGATCCCTGTGTACCTGTTTAGACTTAGCATCCTATTTTCAGACAACTAACACTAAGAGATATAAGCCTCTATTAACTCACCATCTGATGATATTAGGAGGATTTTACCACTTAAAAATGCATAAGAACAGAGGTGAAAGTAGGAAGGGTGCAAATTCTACTATGGTAAATCAATGACTTAATCACACTATGTAATTTGCTTGAACTCTGTATTAAAAAATAGTAGAAAAGGTAATAGCCACATATTGAAGTAATATTTAACATTCTTTAAAAGATATAACATGAAGGATAGGTCAAGGATAAGAAAACATTTTGAAAAACATGAAGACAAGTAATGGTCTAAATTAGCAAAAGATATGCTTTAGTATTATGAACAAGAACTTTTTTTTTTCTTTTCTTTACTTTGATTTTTAATTTGGTGTATTTATCCTCATCAGCTGGAATAGCACTATGTAGTGTTCTGCGTATCAACCAATGGTGAGGACTTTCGTAACTGAAGATGCGTCTGGGCCAGTTGGGGCAGCCAGCTGCAGGAGCAGAAGGTCTGACTCCTGAGCAATAGCATGTCATGGCTTTCAGAAGCAGATTTCTTGATCTGTTCATCCTTCACCTCTCTGGAGAGGAGAAATGAACAATTTCTTCTGGCAGCCAAGGTCTCTGTGTTGACTTCCTGTCCCTCCTCAAGGAATAATGAGAGGCTCATGCATGTTCCAAATCTTGAGAGGCAGGGATGAAGTTGAGTTGCTACGCTCCTTGCCCTGACATAGTATGGAATACTGGTTTAAATACCTTAGATACGCAGCAGTGAACATCCAAGATAGCCTATGGATTTGAAAAGAATGATTAAGTCACATTATATAGTCAATGAACATGCTTTTAATTCTTTTTTCTATGATAGAATTTCAGTTATCTTCAAATTAAAGCTAACAAGAGATTTAAAGATTAAAAGTTATTAAGGAATATTAAAGGAAAGAACTATGCTCGTTTGAAATAGAAACCTCCTTTGGTATAATGCAAAGATGTTTTTGTAGTTTTAATCACATTTGCTTTACACTCTGCTTCATTTTAATTAATTTTTTTTCAGTTTCTCAACTTTCAGGATGCTAATTAAACATACAGAGTGGTTTATCCCTTTAGAAAGTAGTCAATATGTTTCATTCGTTTGAGGAATTAAAGACCCATTTGCTGTCCAATAGGCAGCTTATTCTTTAGACATGAAGGCAAGTATTTGGTATAGATCTTTCAGGGTTATTTTGCAATATACACTTTAACTAGCAGACAGTTACTAGGTGTATGTTGTAATTGCTATTGTAATTTTAGTGCCTAAAGAAAAAAAAAAGTATATTTTATAAATGTTTCTTTGTTATGTCTATACTTAATTAAGTTACGGGATATGATTTTTCCCTATCATCATGTGCTTCTGATTACAGTGATACCTCCATTCTAAAGGATTTAAATCTTAAATATTCACCATCTGTTAATAAAAGGGATTATCTCACTGCATTTTGCAACAGGTAGAGACTAATTAGAACCAATTGGTAGTTTTTGCATTCCTTTTTCTCATAATGGAACTGTTCAACGTAGAAGTTACATGGTTAAAATCTATCTTTTGGCTGAGAGTTTTATTGGATCATTACTTAATCCATCAAAGATGTTGATTATATCTTTTAATAACTGGAATAGTTGAGACCGAAAAAGAGATTGATTTAATGATATGGCAGTGTTAGCACAAAGCAGGCATTTCAAAACTAAGTGGTTGCCTGAAAGAGGAGAAATTGCCTGAAGGCTTTGGAGAAAGCATTATGGTATTTCGGTGACGGGTTTCCTCACTGCTGCTTCAGCACAGCTCCTTCACAGCTGGCTGCTTCTGTTTGTGCTTGCAGAGTCTCCTAAGGATTATGAGATTATTGCTCTTGACTAAATAAAATGAAGACAAACTTGAGATTTCTGCACAGTCTTTGCACTATTAAAATTATATAAATTTATTTCCATGAGTATCTCTGTACCAGTAATGAGTGAAATCCATTGTCTCAGTGATTCTAGGTTTGAGATTAATGTGATAAAAGTTGTGAAACAGCCTGAAAAATCATTCTCTCTAAAGTAAAAGTGTTCTGACAAGAAAACCAATAAAATATCAATTTAAATCTTAAAATTTATTTAGATAATTTATAATTATTAATCTCTTGGTCAGACCTAAAATATTAAAGAGGAATTAAGTCCAATAAAAAAACCCCTCAAAAGTAAGTCAATGGGTGGGTGTATTTTATGATCAGAAGGATCTCTTTGATGTCTTTAAACTAATATGGTGTTTGCTTCAAAATGACTGCTAAACTGAAGTGAGTTCTTATAGAGTAAAATGACCTTGGCCATAAATCCAATGACAATTACCATGATACCATAAATATATATTTACTTTGATTTGAAAAATAATAAAATTAATTTATGTCAGAGAGAGCTAGTTCAATAAAATGAATGGTTGGAATTGATACTTTAACATTTCTTATGTATAATTGTAAATATTTGCCATAAGAGGCTGCATTTTAGAAGAGAATATGTGTTGTTGGGCTTGATGCTTTCTTGTTTCTTAAGATTCATTAGTGTTTTAGTTTTTTTCCCACACAAGTTTCATTATTTTAAAAAACCACATGGATTTATAGACTGCATCAGTAGGGAAAATACAGTTTGATCTGGAAATGTCTCATAGGCCAGTTTAGTGGGTTTTATCAGGCTATGTGAAAGGGAAGCCTTGTGAAATCACCCAGCAGCTTCAGAAGAGGTGACTTTCCTAAGAACATTTTCGTAGGTTTCCTAATTTTTGAAGCCTTGGCAAATTGTAATCCAAGATCTAAAGGGCTGCAGGAATTTGTGTAATCTGTTCCTCATGGTTACTGGATTATTCACAGGGCACTGAGGGAGACTGGGTTTTAACCAATTATTTTCCATAATTATTCAAACTTTTAACAGTTTTAATATCATCCCCTTTGCTGTCTGTGGACCAGCCATGGGCAGACCTCAAGACCCTACAGGATTTCAGCAGGATCTGTGGCTATCAGGGGAATTTCACTATTCCCTGTGACACACTTAAGCTTTGGCCTCAGTGACTTCTTTTACCCCTAGTGACTGCTGCACCAAGAGATTTTTTTTTTTAATTTTTTTTTTTTCTTTTTACTCTGATGAGATTTGAGAGGTTAAAGGTTGTCTGAAGGACATCATCAATTGGACTTTTAAGACTACCATACAAGGTCACCATGTATGTAAATTGTGTTCACTAATGTATTGATAATCTGAATATTCTGTCAAGGGAATTTTGAAATATACTTTTTGGAAGATGGTCTGTAAGAGCCTTCCAAATGCTTCCTTGGAAGATTGTCCTACAACCAGAGTAAGAGCTAAGTACTAAACAAAAAAGCTTTCAGCGCAGCTTTGACCACGAGGCTGCCCTTGATATTGTTTTCTTGGATTAAAAACTTCAAACAATACTGAAAACTAAAGCATGAATGTTAAAGCTGCCTCCTAAACCTCTGGTTCTAATTCAGGCAGATTGATATTTATTATTTCATTTCAATCTCCATGTTTTCAGATCTTTTGATCTACAAATAACCTATTAAGCTAACCACTAGGAAAACATGAAAGTAAAACATTATTCTTAGACATACTGTGCCAAATGTTTTAATAAAGTAACTGAAAGGGATATGACATTTTGCTTTAAGTGTTGCACAGGAGATGATGCTGCTGCCAAGCTGTGCATGAATAGGTGACAGTGGGCATCCAGGTAAAACCTGAAATATAATCTGTATGTGGCAGAAAGCATACTTTGGTTTACTTACCACAGAATCATACTGGGAATGAATCAGGTGCTTTATAGCTTATCTAAGTGTTGGCTTGATAACATAGGCAATCTGAGAGAAATGGAGAGAAAAACCAAAGTGCGTAACAGAGAGTGCTAAGGAGAAAAAAAACATCAAAAACATAGTCTGTGTACCAGAATGGCAGTGATCCTATCAATGGTTTGTGGGCAGATTCTGAAATCCAAATATCTGAAAGACAGATGGACCCTCATTATTAGATAATGAGTCCTTAAAAGTCAGTTTTTAACTTTGTAACTGCAAGTGAACTAGGTGGATTGGGAGCAATGAAATCTATTTTACCAGTACTGTGCCTATAAATAGGATTAGAAAATTCTCGTACCAACAGCTCTACTTCATTTTGTCTTGTGAGCATGCTTTAAAACCAGTGAAGAGAAATAACCACCTCTAGAGCACAATTCATGTCAGCAATGTTGGACTTGTACAGTGGAGAGTTCAACAGCTTTATTCCTAGAAAGACTTGCTTCCCTGTTTTAAATTTGAACATATCTAAATACTAGGTTTGTGGAGTTAGATAATCTACCTTTAATGTTTTGTAAAGTGTGAGCCATATCTACAACTTTATGAAAAATAAAGTTTCTAAGCTTAAATATTTCCAGTCCATTATGCAAGGACAATGCCATTAACTTGTCCTCTAAATGTGGTCCTGAGATCTTATTTGAGAGTGTTAGGAATGATTTTATAGAGGTGAAGGTGACAGCAGAGCCCAGTCTTCTGACTTCTTTGTGCAAGTATTGGAACATGCCTGTTTCCTTGGAAGCATTAACAGCAACCCTAGCAGTTTCTAATGCACTTGACTGAAAACAATTGAAATTGCAAGTGAACTGCAATTACTACAAAAAGCTTGAGTTGCCGCTGCAATTTTTGATGGCAATTTCCGTGGCATTTAGTGAGGTTTTGGAAAGTACTTAAGTTGCAATTAATGGAAATAGTGGTGTATCTGTAATTTTCTTGGCCTGAATTCAAACCCTGATTGACATATATTCTAGTAACTTTATCATGAATGTTAGCTGCAACTATTTTTCTTTTTTTTTCTTTTTAAATGAAGTAAATAGGATTAAATGTCTTTATTATTACAAGCCATGAAGCATGCAATTACTTGGCTAGCAAGTAAATAGTAACTGGAAAACTGTGTAGACAATCTGGAACTCAGATATTTGGGCCTTCCTGGTGGTCCCAGAGTCTGCAGTGAAGACTTAATGGCATAGAGACTGAACTATTCTTGCAGTTGAGTAGGTGGTTCTCTGCAGTTCAGAGCTAAGACAAATAACTAGCAAAGGCAGGAAAATATTTACTGCCACTACCCACTACACATACTGCCACCATACATCGTGTACCAGCATTGTGACTGAAAATAACTTTCCTGGCTCCAAGGCTATCAAACTATCACATACTACACCAATAATACAAGATGTTTTTAAATGAAACAGCATGGAAATGCCAGCATTTATAACATCCTAACCACATCTGTGTCACTACATTCATTGTAGGAGTCAAAGCATATGTTCATCTTATCTAAATTCAGGCACCTATAATGCTTTAATTAATATTTTTGATCATACTAAGCCGCTCATGCAGTCAGTGTAAAAAGATGGGCCTTCCCAGAAGGCAAGGCTGATCTGCAGTAAGCTAAATTACTCTTTAGAGGACTTGTCTCCACTAACTATTAGGAAATTCAGTTACTGGATATGTACCTTGTGTGCCCGTAAGCTCTTACTTGGGGTTGAGTGACTCCAAATCCATGTGAATACAAATATAATTGAGGAGAGCGTAAAGGAAACGATACATACGGTATTCTTTTCTCTTTTGTTGTTGTTGCTGTTTTTTGGTTTGGTTTGGTTTGGTTTGGTTTGGTTTTGCTTGAGGTTTCTCTGATATTCAGTCCAATATTACTGCTGGGTATGCAAACTTCACCCAGTTAACATTGCCATGTTTAAGCTGAAGCACTCGATTTGTTCTAGTAACTGAATTCTTCAGTTTTACCATTAAACAATCAGTTTTCTCATATGGGAAGTTATCTGTGAAATAATGCATAGTTTCTAATTTATAAAAACAACCAAGTTCAATCAGTATTCAACTTATCTTCATTGTCTTCTCATTTGATGCAAAAGAACTGTTACACTGCATGTAACAAAACAGATAATAATGTTTATCTATTGCAGTTGTTTCACCTTTTAGAATGAGGTTCAGTCTATCCCAACTGGACTTACGCTGGCCTTTGGAGACTGATAAATCATCTAAATTCCAAACAGAAAAGTAGATATGAGTGTATTCAACTGAGCAAGAAATGTCATTGCACCCTGTATCTCATACCCTGAAAGGCATGTATAATCTTCCTGGGAAACAGGAATCACAACATTACAGTCTTTCCTCCAGGACGATGAACTAACTGCTAGGCAAGGGTAAAATGCATGTTTGCTCATTTATATGAACAAGCTCTGTCCCTCTTCCTTGATATACCCTTTTTAACCAACTGAGTTGCACCTGTCTCAAAACTGACTTGTCTGAAGTATTCTGATGGATTGTTAATGATAGATACAGATGTCTGAAACCAAATAAAGTAAGTTTAGAGCTATATTTTAGATGAGTGGGTCTCATTTTATATATATATTAAAAGCTAATAAAATTATAAAATTATAGGGTAGTTCTGATGAAGGCCACTGCCAAATCCCATACGCTCCAGCATCTGACTAGCTGTTACAGTTACTGATATTTAAGGACTTTGTGGTCCTCTTTTTAAAGCACAAGTATGTATTTATGTATTTACACCCTTGAGCTAAACCATCAAAGGCATCTTTGTAAGCTAAAATTTTTAGTAAAAATAAATTAAAATTGTTCTGAATGCTACTGAAATAACAAACTGGGGCAATCCATCTGGAATTCATTTTACTTCATATTACAGGCTTTGTGTCACTGCTGTCCAATTTGACACTGAAAAGCACAAAGAATAACATTGACATAAGGATATAGTTATGTTTATAGCACAGAAGTAGATTTCTTTTCCCAGTTATTTTCAGAGTAGTATCCTTAGAGTTGGCACCCTCAACTGGATTTTGGAAAAGCTATCTGTGGTGGTGATGTTAAAATGCAGCAGAAAAAGGCTGTGTAATGAAGAGCTGTCAGTCCAGCTACTGTTCTTAGCCAAGTACATCCGTTGTACCCACTGGGGGAAGCTGTGGGGCTGGAGCTGGGAGCCAGGCTTTTCCAGACATGCTTTGTGGAAATAGGTACAATACAAGTCTGCTGTCTGTATCAGTGCTTTTTTCTTAGGGTCTGCTAAGTCATGCCAATTAAAATCAATAGTGTGTTTTTTTTTTTTTTTTTCTTTAAAAAGCAGAATAAAATCTGATTTTTTTCCCCTTTTCTTTCCCTGACACCACATTCATTATGCTTATGTAATACATTTTTTAAAATATCTAGAAATCTTAGTCTCCACAATGACTGCAGTTACAAGAACTTTAGGTATCTGGAAGAGATAATAGGGAGGACAAGACAATTAGATCGTTCTTCAGTAAGGGCAGAACTTAGAGATGATCTAAGTATGAGCCAAAGCTAAATAAAAATATGTTTTAAATGAGGGCAGTATCATCAAAATTGAAAATAATAGGTTAATACTAACAATAGTTTTTTATAAAAGGGAAGTGTCTTTATTTGATTTAGAAAAAAAGCTATAAGGGTTTTCACAACTTCAGGTCAGTAAACATAACCTTCTTCAGCCAAAGCTATAGGCTGCTTGAGTTATCTAAAATTATGGATCCTAGTTAATTCAAGAGAGGAAATAGGTATCTCATTTAATTCCAAATATGTCTGTGTGTATGTACAGGTGCTAATGTATGAAGTGATTTACTCTTCACATATGCTTACATCTTTCATTTGGAACCTAAAAGGCTACTTTACACCAGATGCCTACATTATGTTTCGCTAAATTTAGGTGGAATATTCCTTCAATTTAAAGGAAGAAACCACTCCTTAAAACAGAATTTATCTGAAAGCAAGATGATACTGAAGACAGTTGCATCAAAGATAACTGCAATTACTTATGCTAATATATTGTTATTTAATATAGGATTCATTCCTTCAGACATGAAATGTAGTAGAAAAAATGTGTTTAGACTTCAGTAAAACATTTCATATAGTGCTCCTATAAGATGCTATTAGTCAGCCAAATGGTTAGGGTTGGGCAGGTATTAGCACACACCTTAAAAAACTAAGGAAAAAAAAGGGAGTAGCTGGACTTGAAGAGGGCTTTTTTTTTTTTTTTTTTTTTTTTTTATTTTTAAATTCCACAAAGGTTATTCATGGAATGCATCATCTTTAATAGACTCATTTATAGGCTTGGCAGAAAACCAAGCAATTTGCTAAAGAAATTAGCAGATAATGAACAAAATAGATGACCTTAAGAAAGTAGTGTTAGACTGAAATAAATGAAATGAAATTTTAATAGTATTGAATGTTTGGATGTGAACATAAAGGTCCATTACAAATTACTCTGTTAAAAGCTGCAGCCAAGATTTTTGGGACCCAGAAGGAGGAAGAAAACGGAAGTGTAAGAGCTAGTCCCAGAGAGATTATTAGTTAAACAGTGGGATTGGCCATGAAAAGAAAGAGGGCCTCCTAAAATCTATTTAGCGCAATGTTTCCAGTGGAGTTGGGAAATACTATATGAAGCATAGATAATACAGTCATAAAATCATAGATTCAACAGTTCTGTGAACTGGGAAAAACTATTGGAAAGGCATGGGGAAGATGAAAAGCTCTGCCAGCCCAGCACCAGTGAGGATGCTGAGCACCACTTCCCCCTGTCAAGCCTCAAAACAAGTTTCATTATCACCTCCCATGACCAGGGACTGGGGCTCCCAAGTGAGAGGGTAGAAATTTTGTACAGCTCTGTAAAACTCCTCCAGCTTCCTACTTGTGATGCCAGAACCCAGAGCAAAGCTCTGTGAACACATGGTGTCTCTGCTGCGGCTGAGGAGACAGAGTTACTCTGGAAGAAAGCTGAAGCAGCATGATCTGAAAGAAGTCTCAGGTTAGTGGTACAGATGGCTCACGGAACTCAGTATCAGTGTGTGGTGGGGTGTCCTTTCCTTTTCCTTCCACACAGATGATCTCCCCCTCATCACAGCTCATGCCATAGGAAAATGCTATTTTTAGTTGTGTAGTAGGAATACAGTAGTAAGTAGCTGCAAAACTGTAAATTTAGAAATACAACCTCTTCTAATAATCAGAAGAGTTAAAGTGAATCTTGGTGGACAAATAAACTACTTATGTATAAATGTATCCAGGGACATGGCAAAAATTGAAGTCATGCAGCAAATATGTTCTATTACAATCGTGTTTTCCCTAAATTGACTGTTTCAGACTTTTCCATGTGACATCAGCAGGTCATAATCAATGATATAGAATGAACATACCACTCAAGTGTGGCCAGATTGAAATGCAGCCACATTTATGCTGATAGAACATACTTCCATCCAACAATGATGAGGTATAAACAGCAGGGAGTCCTATTATATGCTTATCTAGTCTGTGAGTTACTGGGCAGTAATGAGCAGCAGATGAGATAGATTCTTTATAGTCATTGTTTTCCTTTCTCCCCTCCCCTCCCCCCCCCCCTTTTTTTTTTTTTTTTTTTTTTTTTTTTTTTTTTTTTTTTTTTTTTAAGTTTTGTTCTTTTTGTTGTGTTCCATTGCTGTTCTCTGTGGTTTTGTATTTGTATCTTTGTATCTTTGGCTTCTAGAGAGAATTGCCCTGTATATTTTACCTGGTTGTAAGGATAATAAGTTTAAAGTGTCTTAATGTACTCTGTCCTAAATATCTACAATTTCTCCTCTACTTTATGGAATTGCTTGAATGCATTCTCAATGGAAAATAACAGTGTAAAATAAAGGAAAATATCTAGCAACTTTAGATCTGTATTCTTGTTTCTTTTATGCTTTAAACAAGGCAACAAATGTTTAAACAGTGAAGGGTAAGTGAAGATAAGAAAAAGTGAACATCAGACCTCTGCAGAATACTATCTCATTTACATTTTTAATACTGTATTTTTATCATTAATTTAATCAATTTCTTTTCTTGGAAAAATGATCTTCAAACATATTAAAGTAAATGAGAGAAACACAATCTAATATTTGTAGATCGTTTATACCTCTCCTTGAGAGGAGTAACAATTTTTCAGCCTTCTAATAAACCTATGGGCCATGGGACTATTGAAACACATGGACATAATTTTATTTAATTATACTTACTGCTTTTATAAAGTTATAATCCAAGAATGTCGAACAATGAAAGAAAAAAAACACACACTAAATTCAGCATTTATAAATATCTTAAATGCTATAATATGCTTTGTCCATACAAATATATGTATTTATTGACATGGAAAAAAGTGTTTGATAAGAGAAAAAAAAGACAAAATTAAATGTAACACAACAGAGCTGAGGAAGATTTTAAAGTCTCAAATGCTATAAGCAACTGAATATGAAGATAAATATACAATATTATTTAAAATAATATATCATAAAGTGGAAACACATTAAAAAATTATGTGTTTTCAGCAGTCTAGAGAACGGATTGTTTTGCATATACAACTGAATGTACTGATTGAAGTAGCTATGAACTTTTGATGCTATTGACATACATATAATAGCAATCCATTTTCATTCTGCTGCATGTGTATTATATATCAGAAGACTCTGGGTGGGGCAACACATGTACAATGTCATCTGGTCAGTATTAGAATTATTCCAGAGGCGTCAGATTTTTGCCAGAGTCAGCAGAAAATTGACAGTCAATATTAGCAAATGATATAATTTAGAATTAATCTTGCAATTTCTTTTTATTATCAGAAAAATATTTTAAAATCATTATCTAAATGGACTTGAGGCAGCGGAAAACATATCTATAATCTTATTGTGGGGCTAATTAACTCCTTCCTTTGTGTTACTTTGATGTGGTTTTTTAGTTTAGATTGTTTAATTTTGGATTATGAAATTCGGCATGTCTACATTATAGAGTGGAAAATGAAGCACTATGCCTACAGCAAAATGTGAGTGAGGAAATACTGGCACGGGAAGGTTGATCCCGTAGTGCACTCAAGCTTATTATTCATCTCTTAAATGAGAAAAGCTGGCTTTTGCAAACAAGATGGTGATTTATCACGTAGTTGAAGTGAGAAGCCAAAGGTTAGTAGAGGCATATGAAAATGAAACTCTTTCATGCTTTAGTTGAGTAAGGAGCTGGCAGAGTTATACTATTATGGTTTATAATATAGATTATATTCATATATACACATTAAAAAAGGAAAGAGTGAAATTCTAAATAATATGCTTATAAACATAGCAATCATTTGTGGATTACTTCTTAATGAGACATAGTTGACAACTCCCTGCCTATGCTGAATAGTGTAGCTGAAACCCTACTATAAAGAGGAATCCCCGTATCAGGAATACATAATCCTTACAGTTCTGGATATGGAGGCTCTGATGACAGAAAGAAAAAAGCATTGAAGCAAAATTCTGACTACAACCTTTAGATTCTGTTCTTGGCACTAGAACAAGTTGCAGTTGCTAAGTTACCTATAAAAAATAACTGTTCATGCAACTTTGCTGTTTTCCTTAGGGAGCAGAGTTTGTGCCTAAGCACAATATAATTTGATTTATCAATATATAGCTACTGTAGAACATGTGTTTATCTGATGAGGAGACCATGCTGGGAAAAAAGTGACCTGTCACTGTCTTCAATGTGATTACAATTTCCATAATTTGAAGCAATTACTTCATGTATCCATCACTGTGAAACAGACTGGTGTGTGAGATCCTAGAACCTTTCCCATGGTACAGATTTCCTGGGGGCTGGATATATCCCTGTAATGACATTTGGATTATTTCAAATGAAAGAAATGTCTTAATTTTGCATTCCATTCTCAAACGCTTCTTAGATTAAACAAGATTATTAATTTTGAGCTATGTTGTAAACCTAAGTATGTCAAAGCAGCTTCTTAACTAGATTTTAATTAACAGATTACAGATATGCTTTTCTTAAGTTGTTGATGGTAACTGAAGTTACCACTACTCATTAGCATTAATGTGGTAATATGACTTATGCTCATTATTGCTCCTTGGCTATAAGGCAGCACGTGAATATTTCCCTACTATTTTTTCTGACTCAAAGGCAAAGGACTGGGCCTTTATTGTACTCATGCGAGATGTTTAGTACAACAGAAATTCTTCTCAGTTCTCCCAGCTCTACTCTAATATATCAGTTAAATAATAACTAATGCATTTTGGAACAGAATAGACATGCCATAAAACAAAATATTACCTACATGGAAACAAACCTGTAAGTGTAGATTTAGAAAAGAATATGTATCATTTTAAAGATGAGAAAGAAGCACAGAGCAGAAGCACCACTGAAGCATTGATCTGTAATAATTCCTAGTATTTAAATTTTTTATGTTCTTCTAGGCAACTTTGAAAATTAGTACTCTTCCAAAAAATATTTGGGCATGGCTCAGGAAACAATACAAGGACTATTTTACATAGGGGGTTGGATGATGTTATGTTGCTTGGACATGAAGACAGTGGAACATTTTAGTTTTATGGATGTATGCCATGTGGCCTCTGAGACAAAATGGTTTTATTTTGTAATACTTTGGCAGACAAGGAAACCATATTCTTTCACACGAGCAGGTCACATTAAAGAATTGCTACTTTTCTAAAGAAGAGTGATTAAAGAAGTGCTACTTTTCTAAAGAAGAGGTGATTGAACTCTCACACCTCTCCAGGTTGTGCTGCAGTTGTATCAGCTGCAGCTCTTTGGTGTTGATGTTATTTGCTCTTTGAGGATAAAAGTGGCTGATGCAATTAAGATACTGCTGACAAGTATGAACTATAACTCAACAGCTCATAATCTGCTGATACATTGTTGTTAATTTTTTAGCACAAATAAATTTTAGTACAGTCTCTGAAATCTATCTCTTGGTTTATTCATTTACATTTCATAATTGAATGAATGAAGAATAGAGAAGACACTATTCAGAGTGACTTTCCTCCACAAATTATTGTTAAATACCATAAAATCTGTTGCCAGGACAATCAAAGTCATCCTTGAGACGAGACACTGAAATATTTTATGCTATGCTTTCCTGCAGTCATCAGCACGCAAGAGAAATAACACCACCTTGAGGTTTTTCATCACGAGAAAACATTTGTCAAACTGACAGTTTGGCTACTTCACAAAAATACATAAAGTTCATCAACAGTGCATAAATAGTTGTAAAGTAAAGCTCTTTTTATTCCATTTCAAAATATATGATTAATGGGATATAGCCTAGTTTGATTAATCTGTGCATTCATAGTATCTCCTGCTTGACATCTGTAGATAGGTCTTCTTTTACAAGACTTTTTCTGACATTTATATTCAAAAGGGGGTTAATCATCCTTCCAGTCAGTCACCTTTTCTGTCACTTACTCACCAAAAAGACTTGGCTTTCCAGAGAGTGTTACCACTAAACACTCTTGCCATAATATTTGGTTTCTCCACCACACACTCAGTTTTCACGTCTCTTGGCAAAATTATTTTTCATTCTACAGCTTATATGGAGTGTGATATTAGCAAAGTATTTGAGCAGAAAAAGACATTGCTGGTCTATTTTCCATTTCAGATGTAATGAAAACAATTTGAATTTGAGTGGACATACAAGCACTAACAGTGTTCCTGCAAGGGAAACAATAAATAATGACAAACATCAGCAATGGTGGAATCCTACTGTTGTATTTGACAAACCTCAGTGTCCAGTGATAGAGTATATGGCTTGAGTATATGCCGGAAAACAAAAAGCGTGACAATAAATCAGTTAAGTACAGTCAGTGAGCACTTAAGCAGAAGAAAAATGGTCATCTTAAACCATTATTTCATTTCATCTCTCAAAGGAAAGCTGCTCCAGTCCTCTAAATATCTTCATGGATTCCTCTGGACTTGCTCCAATACGTCCATATTCTTATGTTTGGGGCCACAGAGCTGGATGCAGCACTGCAGACGGGGTCTCACGGGAGTGTAGCAGAGTGGCGGAATCACTCCCTCAACCTGTTGCCTATGCTACTTTGGATGCAGCCCAGGAGAAAGGTGGTTTTCTGGTATGTGAGCTCCCATTATCAGGTCACAGCAAGCTTTGGATGCACCAAATTCCCCAGGGGCTCCCCAGGGCTGCTCTCAATCTATTCTCCGCCCAGCCTGTTCTTGTGCCTGATAGTGCCCTGACCCACATGCAGCACCTGGCACTTGGCCTTGTTGAACTTGAGGATTTTTGTACATTCCCACCCCTCAGGCCTGTCAGGGTCCCTCTGGGTGACATCTGTTCCCTCCAGTGTTTCAACCACACCACTCAGATTGGTGTTGTCAGCAAACTTGCTGCGGATGTTCAGTCCCAGTGGCCATGTTACTGGTACATGTGTTAAACCCCGCCAGACCCAGTACCAGCCCTTGAGGAGCACCACTCATCACTGGTCTCCACCTGGACACTGAGGCACTGAATCTGCTGTGTGGTGTACAGTGAAAGGGGAAGAGTTTTCAAAATCTGTTATAGAACTTTTTTGACAAAGTTAATACAGCTTACCAAGTAGTTCAGAGGAAGAGAACTTTACAGGAAGGGTGAAAAAATTAACTTAGTTTTAAGCTTCATGAGAAATGACATTAAACCCTTCTGTGTTGTGGGGGAGCAACAAAGTATTTGTAAGTATAAGGAGAGCTCATTAAAAATCTGCCCCCAAATCTGTCTCTTAAAACATGTCATCATATCTATAAGTAAGGGTGCTCATTAGTAATAGCAATTATTGCTCACGGCACTAATAATTGATGCTTTCCCAGTATTCAGTGCATGTTCTTTTTTAGACATAAAAAGTTTTACTCTCAGTCTTCTTGCCTTATTCCCCTTGCTTTTTAAAAGGCAATTTGCCTCTCCCTGCCTTGAAGCTCAGAGGCTCATATCTTTTGAACTTGAAGGTGAATAAAATACCTGGCAGGTAACCTGCCGACTGTCGGATCAGTTTCCATTTTCAAGATAAACTTTTAAATAACTGGAATACTTTTCAGAGTTTGTTGGCTCACAAAGTCTAAATGTCAGATTTCTTCTGTGCTGAGCACAGTGTAGGCCTGTGTAATTATCGAGCACAGCAGCCATGTTGTTGCTTTATAATTAATTGATTTTCAAGGCAATGCTTCTTCTGTTCATTTAAACGTATTTCTGCTATTTAATTTATAATAAGTTACGATTACCAAATATATCTGTTGGTTTTTTTAATGTTCTTTCTTCTTGTAAGCCAGCTAAGGACTGGAGATTCTCAGCAGCCCTGAAAGTAAAACCTGACACTCTCTCAAATGCAGGCTCAAGTGCCATAATGTGAAGAACAATTTTTAATTGCTGTTTTTGTTCCTTCTCTGAAATGCAGCTGAGTATCCATGTCCACACCTTTAGCAACTATATCATTCCCTGAGCACTCAAAACAAAGTAAATCCCAATAAGCTCCTATTGACAGTAACAGCAAAGAGGCCTTACTGAGACTATGGTAGTGCATATTTTAATGCCATTATTTCATTTTTATTTGAAATTGGTCTCCCCTTAACATGTCACACTTAACTTCTAGGTACAATGTGCTGTACAAGAGTTTTGAGATTGTCACACGTTAAAGGTGTGTATTTTGGCATAAAGCCAAAGCAAAGTACTCCTCGTTCCTCTGGAGAAGAATATCCCCCAAGGAATGCAAATGTTTGTATTTGGAAGGTATCCTTATCAGCAAATGATTCAGCCTTCAACAATCTCCAGTTCTTCAAAAGGAAGTAGATTATTTTATAATGCTAATAAATGATCCATATACTATTTCTATTGATTTTTATGCATGAGCAAATAAATAAGTGCTCTAGCACCACCATCTTTCCTTCTTTATAATACATCATTACAGCATTAAAGTGATACAAATCCTAGACGTGGATTTCGTATTAGCTGATTTGTGCTAAAAACCATGTGATGTTTAGAGATGAGTTTGTTCACCTACTTATCATTTTAAAAATGATAAACAGTTCAAAAATATAGTCCCACTTTCCACTCTTTCTGTCAATCATGGAAATAACCACTAAATGTATTTTCTTTCGACCACCTTCTAGATGTACGCAGCCTCACATGCGAGTTGCTTCTGTCAGAAACTTT
This sequence comes from Hirundo rustica, assembly GCF_015227805.2. Classification (NCBI taxonomy): domain Eukaryota; kingdom Metazoa; phylum Chordata; class Aves; order Passeriformes; family Hirundinidae; genus Hirundo; species Hirundo rustica. Next base: position 8,726,491 of record NC_053453.1, read on the forward strand.
GCACATAACTAAACATAATTTTAGGGTTTTTTCTTATGTCAAAATTAATTCATGAGGAAAATAAAATCTAATACACAGTGTAACTAAGCACTAGCTAACCTAGATAGTCAAGGTCTAGATTTATGAAAAAATTAAGATATCCTTCAGGTGTCTTAACAGATTGTGACTAGGCTGTGGTTATAATATATATATGTATAAAACAATTAAAATATGTTTCAAGACACTTTTTGTTTATTTTAAGAGATTTTGCATTATAACTATTCAATTAGCCCCTTCTAAAAGTTAAAATGTAGATAGCATGTATCTGCCTGGCATCCGAAGAACAGCTGTGAAACAACAGAAATATTGTGATTTGAAAAGAAACCAAAGTGTTAAAATATAAATGTATAAAAGTATAAAAATATAAAATATTTTTATAAATTATATATAATAAAAAAGTGTTGAAATAATATGGAGTAAAACATAAAAATTCTATTATACCCCGAGTCACAATGTAGTGCCTGCATTAATAGAAACATTTGTTAATTCTCTGACTAGAAATACTACAAATTGAAGAATGCTTTTGAATATTTCTTCATTCATTTAAGTCTTTCTTGTATGGAATACTAACGTGTATGTTGAATTCGAGGTGTTTAACAGGAATGGGGATAAAGATAATGTAAAAAACAAGTGGAGGAAAACATTTCACAACAAGAATTTCACAGTAGAGATGATGGTGCTAGTCAGCCAGTCCTTCTATTGAGCCACTATTGAACCACTATTTTGAGATACTGTTCACAATTAACAGCAGAAAGAAAAATCCCATTCAAGTAGAACAGAAGAGCTTTCCAATTAATAAGACATAAAGCAGGCATTGTCGTGCTCTGAGTTCTGTATGTCATTTCTAATAAAGATTGGATAATAGAAATGCGTGCTAAAAGGAACCTTTTCTTTATAATAAGAAGGTTCTATAAAGCAGGAAAATATTATAAACTTTTTTGGTCTAGCTGTTTCTCAATCAAAGGGCATATCAGTTACTGTATATTGCTGCAACATTCCAATCATTAAATTAAATTATAGACAATAGAATCAAATACAGTTTACATCTGTGGAGCATTAAAAAACGAGGCACATTCAGCAGTTTATTTATTCCCAGTAGAAATACTCCTGTTGAAACAGTGCTCTGAAAACATTCTTTCCTACCAGGCTTGGCTGTCTCAAATGCATTCCTCAGGCAAGACACATATTTAGTTTTTAAATGTGACGTGTAGAAATCAACCTTGATTTTCTGGACTTTCTTTAGTTGTGCTACAGTTTAGGTAACCTTATCACTCCCAGGCTCTAACCCTGCTACTGGACCTGTACAAACAGCCTGAAGCACACTTACTCCACAGGGCTGCAAATCAGCACCAAAGGTCCACCTGTGTTAATAGGTTTTGAAGGCTTCTGTCACTTATTACACAAGATTAATGTGTAAGGAGAGGCCAGATCCTGAGGAGACTGAACATACAATGTTTAGTCTAAATACGAAGATCTGGACCATCTCATCTGAAATTTTCACTGTTAGTGGAATACCATTACAGCTCACTGCAGTCATAAAAGAAAGGGCTGCAAACTTTACTAGCAGGTTTGGATGCACATTTTTAAGTGCAGCTTAAAAGTGTTTGATAAATCAAAAGTATTTTGGATTTAAGTTATAGGCATCAAATCTTCTTGTTCCTAACGCTGGATAATTCCTTCTGTAATTTAGATCAGCAGACTGTATAAATAATTCAGAAACAGCAATAGGGTGCATCAAGGACAAGATTCTACACAGGTATAAATAAATTAAATGTCACTGGGCAATTTACAATGCTACCTTTTGCAGAGTGGTCATTCTGTCTTCTTTGGTTGCTGTGGTCTTTTGCCTGGAGACACTAGAGCCCATTTGAAATTGAATCATTATCTGTGTTGAGTCCATGCATTGTGTGATTTGCTACACTGTTCTCTAAACACATATATTTCTATATTTTTTTTTTCCCAAAAAAATTCTCGTTGGTAAAGAAAAAATGCCTGTATCTTCACAGAGTTTGCAGCTTGGTGTAAAATTTAGTGTGTTGTGTTCTGTGACTAAAAGCCCAAACTGGGTTTTATGGAAAAATCAAATGAAGGTGATTAAGCAGAAATTAATCCAAATTTCCTAGAACTCTTGTGTAATGGAACTTCTGTCTATTTACATTAATATTCTGTAGACTTGCCCTATTTGGTTGGTTGGTTGGTTGGTTGGTTGGTTGGTTGTTTTTTTCTCATTTAAAGCTCTCCAACAAAAGAATGTCAAAAGGAAATAAATATTTAACATTAAGGAATTCCTTAGATGTCTTTCATACAACTTACTTGAAGCACAGGATGACATTTGAAGACATGTAATTTGTGTTAAGGCACTGATGCTTATATTTTTGGTATAAATGCAAGAACAGGGGCAGCTGACTTGGTGGAAGCCACAGCTGTCTTGACAAAGTCAAGATATCTATGCAAACAGCACAGCTCCAGGTTTCAACACAGACAGCATCCATATTGCTGCTTTACTAGAGCAGGACATGTAAATCCTCATCAGTAAGCCACCAACAGATACACTGCAAAAATAAATCCTTCTGAAGGACCTGTCTTCTGATCTTTATAAACCTTCTTAATAGAGCAACAGAGAAAGCAGCACAAATTCCACTGATTATCTGAGCTATGAATCACTAAAATGCTAAATTATACAGGGAAGAAGAAGTAATTGTTTCCAATAGCTGTTTAGCAATTTTAAAGATATTCAGATAATGATGATGGGCACAGACCAAAGAACTGATAACCACCGAAAAAATAAGTACTGTCAAATGCATTAATAGCAGCACCAGGCTAGACATGCATAAGAATGTGTAGGTATATATGAGCACTTTAAAAACTTTAGAGTAGAGCTTTATTTTTGTACTTGTATCACTGAGACTAACTTCAAAAGAGGGGAAAAAAAAAAAAAAAAAAAAAAAGAAGTTGAAACAGGAAAAACAAAAAGCCAAGGTTTCTTTTGGAAATATTAATTTTTATTGTAGCTATCATTTTTTGGAACCTTTATTAGAATACTTTCAGGTGTTGAGCAACCTTTCTTAAAATATGAGAGCTTTGTGTGAAATAACATTTTGTATATCCATATAAACATACCTGCACACATGCACAAAACCACACATCCTCTGTGGGCCAAAGAATAATTTCCTTCGATGAATATTTTCCTAGGAGATGGATGTAAGTATTCTTTTTTATTTCACTGTTTTATAGAAATATTTTACTTGGAAATGTGACACATCCAGCTATTACTGATCTGGTATGAACATCCTGGGCTTGTAGAAAACTTTGTTCTTAGTGTAAATTATATTATGGAAAATTAACCTGGAATACAGTTAATCCTTTCCCCACTAGTATGTGGCTACTAATTAGAACAGATTGTCAGACGTTTCCTCCAATCTTTTTTTAATTGGCTCATCTACTAACAGTTCCACCACTTGTCTTTGCAGATTATTTTGAAACAAATAGACCTGACTTTTATATTATTTGTATTCTTATTGTTAAATTACCCACCACAATGCCTTGTTTTGTCCTTGCAGTATTTGCTCTTTACTTTTCCCTTCTTTTTTTTCAAAAACAAATATATGTTATTGTGCTGTGATTTAATAACTTTGTCTTCCATTGCTTCCAACAGTGGAAAATGGGCAGATAAAGTTTGATACTTATCATACACACAATTCGAATAAGTGAATGAGATTGCAAAAGATGCAATGAAAACCATTTTTGGGAGGGTTTCTTGTGATAAACATGTAACACTCACTATGTCCTGTGTGGTCTCTCAGTGACTGCCAGATGAGATGTTTACATTGAGTACATCATTCTACAAGAGGGCCTGTTGAAATCAGAAACAGTGTATAAAGATACTTATGCGATTAATGCTGGAAACAAACCAGATATATTGCATTTACATTTACATTATGAGCCATTTTCTAATGCTTTGCCTCCTTTTATTTTTCTTTGCAAAGAAATGTGTTCCCCAGCCTTCAGATCAGACACTATTTTATAATTCCCTGCAAGGGTCAGAATAGGCCCCAATTCTTTAATTCTTAAAGAGAGAAAATTCCCTTGAACTTTAGTTAAGCTTATATAATAAGTGGCAGAACTACTTAAGTGTAACATTTTCCTCTAAAGTATTTATGAAATATAATATAAGCAGTTAAATAGCTCTCAGTTAAATAATACATGTTTTGAACCTATTCATTCCTAAGTGTACTTACTTCTGACAGTTTGATAAATATATTATTCTGTGAGAAGCTATTTCATAAAGTTCATTATGTTCTTTTTGCAGGTTTTGCCTAGTGTCACACATAGAGAATTGTATCCTGACGTATAAATACTAGTGCAATATGCAGCAAGTATTACAAAATTAATTTGTCCTCAGATAGTCCCATGCCTGTAAATAATGTGCAGAATATAAATCTCTGTTTCCATTATATTCTAAGAAAAAACATTGCTGTCAGATTAAGTATATAGCACTTGGTATCTATAGCTCTAATATGATATCTTCACATTTTTCATATTTATATTGACAATCATTTTGGATGTAACCAGCATATCTCAAAAGTTGGTATTTAGAAATTGTCTTGTAATTTTGTGAAAGGATTCTGAATTTTGTCTTCTATTCTAATTTTTTCTCTACATCTTTCTATTTCTACACACTGCTATGAAAAATCCATGGCATTTTTTTCCAGAATACCTATTGCTTTAGGAGATAGCAAAATTTTATTAAAGATACATCTTTTTAGAGAATGCATATTAATATGCAGAAGTTCTTTGCTTTCTGTACAGATTTTAGGGTTTTTTCCTCTGTGAAGCATGAGATCATGGAAATTTTATTTTTTCCCCATTGACTAATATTTTGGCAAAAAAAGAGGGGTATTTACATGTTTTAAATTAAGACTCCTGTTTTGTTTTAAGAACATGTAATTCTGAAATGTTAGTTGACTTACTATAAAAACAGAGGACTGCATTAATAAAAATATGTAAAATTATCAAAATAATTCCATGCATGGGAAAATAACTGATTTTTTTTTATGTTTGAAAATGTGGTTTTTATTCCAGTATTTGTATTTTATTCTGTATTTGTGGTTTTTATTCCAGTTTGGGATGGAAACATCTTCCCAAAATCTTTACAAATTCGTTAAGAGTCTGAAAAATGTTCTCTTCCAGTTCCAATATCTTTTGTGTGTTCTGCTCCCTTTTTTTCTTCGGGCAAATTCTCAGGACAGTAGCCTATGGGTCATCCACCATTGTGCTTACATTCAAAATATGAACTGTCCAGCAGTTTTATGCAGACTTGCTGAGTGATCAGTGCAAATCAAGTAGAGCTAGATTCAAACCCTGGAGAATTCTGTGAATATTGAAATAATTATTTTCTCATTTACCCTATCTTCATGATGGAAATTCCTTTTTTTTTTTTTTTTTTTTTTTTTTTTTTTTTTTTTTTTTTTTTTTAATTTTGTTTTGGCTGTGCTTTCCAGTTAGATTAGAAATTCCTGGAGAAAACAGTTGTCCAGGTCTGTGTATTTTTTCAGGTCTGAGCAGGACATAATCTGTTAATGAGGGGTATTCCTCAAGGATTTGTGCTGGGATTGGTGCTATTTAATGTTTTAACAGCAATATAGGCTGTGGGATTGAGACGACCCTTGGGAAGTTTGTGTATGTCACCAAGCTGGTGGAAGCAGTGACAATCCCTGGCTTTGGCAGCGGGTTATGGTAGATAATCTTTGAAGGTTCTTTCCAACCCAAAACTGTCTATGAGTCTATGATTTAATCCCTAGATCTCTATGGACTTCTGTACAACTCTTCAGTATACAAAAACAGATCCGATATATCAATCCTTCATTTTCATAGTATGTCTATAATTCTAAACATCAGTAGCCCTTGTGAGAAATAAAGAACATTAATGAAATTATCTCATGTTCTATCTTCTGTAATGCCAGGTATAAGTAGAAAAGACAGATTGACCCCAGAACATCTGAAATTAAGCCCCAGTGTCAAACAAAGCATCCAGATGAAGGTGAATTTCTAATATAGAGTGAAGAAGGAACTAATGAAGAAACACCCATAAATGTATGGTGTTATTACATCCTGTGCAAAATTATTCAGAACAGAGAGAACAGTGAGACAATATTCCATTTTGAAGCGGGAGAGGTTAATTTTTTTTTTTTTTTTAATTACCATTAGGTCAATTGAGGATATAAAGATGTTACTTTTAAGTTCAGGAGACTGTTTCTCTGTTCTAATGCAGAATTCTCTTCAACCTAAGAGGGACTTTTGTTATCATTGGGTATTTTTCTAAAAGCATCTGAAAGGCTTAGGAACGCAAACTGCAGTTGAAATTCAGCACAGTCTATTTCTATTGTATGACTGTTGGATGATCAAATGTGGCATGAGAAAAGATAATGTTTATATCAAAGAAAAATAAACTTCTAAACAAGCGCTATCATTTTTCTATCTTGCAAAATCCATCAGAAACAAATTAATAGTGTGGGGGAAAAAATGGAAAAGGAGGATGGGTGGACATATCCATGAAGGTTTGAGGATAATATGCAACAGTCCATTATAAAATTTATTATAGTTACATGACCATTAGTAGCTGCCTATTACTGACTTTTATTCTCCAGTTACATTATTTAGGACCAACTGTGTTGAGTTCTACCAGCTCAAAATCAAATGGCAGAAGAATGTTTTGACTGTTAATATTTGCAAAGCATTACTGATTCTGAAAGGTTTCAAATATGTCCTGTTATTCAAATAAAGCTTTTTTCTGTCTCTTTCTTTCAAGGCATTTACTTAACCATCATTTTACAGATTATTAGGCATACTGGGGGAGAAACAGAGGAGACAATAAAGATAGCTATTTCTAAGTGTTGCCCATTACTGCACTGATTAAAATTGCAAACATTGATAAAATACAACCTTTATTTATTTATAGAATGCATTTTAAAGTGGAATTGACCTACAGTTCATTATGTATCTAAAAATTAGTTTACATTCTTAAAATTTGGATTATAGAAATTACTATTTTCTATTTATATTTGCTTAGATGCTCTTATAAAGGAATTTTAAAATGCCATTTGGGAATAGCTCTTTCTTTTGTTCTGATAAAAAAGACATCTGGATAAATACCTTAAACAAGACGCCTTTGAACAAAACAAAAGCTGAATATGACATATCCCACCCTGTAGTAAAATATCTTGAATTCTTTCATAAAAAAATAACATAATTAAAATAAAAGCAACAAAAATACATTTGATGTGATCATTTTTCATTAATATTTAAAAGTATTTGAGATATATCAGGAAAAGTAGGGTCGAATCATGGATGTATTAGTGCCAGTTAACTCACATGGGGTTGGCCTTCCAAGGACACTGATGTAGCAGCTGAATACATCTCTTTTCTGGGAATTAAGTCTTTGTCTTTCCAGAGAAGATCAATTAAAAGAACGAACTTTGGACTAACAAAGTGTTCATTTCTAGATAAGTCTATTCACTGCTATTTATAGAGTTTCTGTGCTCGGGGAAAATTGAGTTTATTTCAGTGCATGAGGTGTAGCAAGTCTTTCTGAACTCACCTATGGAATGTTGTCTCGAACTCTGCATATGCTGTGAGTAATTTATTTCACAGGGAAAAAAAAAAAAAAAACCAAAACAAAAAAAAAACCAAAAAAAAACAAAACAAAAAAAAACCTTGAAAATTTCCTTTCATCTTTTTAGTTATTTCCATTTCAATTTTCCCTCTGCCTTTTGCTTTTCTTACAATGCCTCCTTTCTCCTCGATTCTGTTTTTTTTTCCTGTTGATGTCTCCAGATAGCCTTACATACACTGTCAATCACATGCCATCCTGCCCAAGAGCATATGCTCTGAAAATCACATGAGATAGCTCCTTTTAATCCATCTTTTACAGGGGAAATTCAATTTAACAGTCATTTTGAATAGCATAAACCCCCTGACTCTTGGCATCTTCATTTTAAATGAAAGCACCAGATTCTCTTTCTGTCAAAACACAGGATCTCTCCATAAGAAGAATTCTCCTCTTCCCATGCTGGTGTGGTAATAAGCATGTAGTAACTGGTACACCTTAATAAATCAGGTCCTCAAGAGACTGGACTGTCTGTGTTTCATCAGCAGAGGTCTGTGCTTATTTGAACCATATGCACCTTCTAAAACTCAAGTTTTATAAATCAATTATTTCACTTGTTAACACTATTAAGGTATTAAACATAATGTGAAACATCATCTGTGAGTATAATTTCAAAAGGACCTTTCTGTGCTTACTTCCTTAGAGGTACATTGGATGAAGTGCATAAAGTTCAAAAGGACTATTTCATGGATGCTTGTGTCTTCCATAGACTGGAATAGCTGCACAGTAAAAAATTCCAGTTTATATTTCTGCTGGAATGTTTTAATACAAAAACACATTTCTGAAGCTTTCTATCATACAGTCTACCATTCAGAAAGAAATTTATAATATTGATGAAAATATTTATTATCCAAAACATTACCTATCATGTATTATCATCTCCTAAAATGCTTTCCTAAAAGTAAGAGATCATTAGGATTTGAAGTTCAGAAGATTGTAGGCAGCCATATTATGCAGGTCACCGAAACCTAGGAGTTCATAACAGCCACAGTGTATAAGAAAATGTTTGATATTTTCTATCATAACCACATTTCTGAACTGTGTTGTCAGATGGCATTTTGGGGATGCCTGTCCCTTTTACAAGAAAATTCCCACTGGTAACCTAAACAAATTTTTTGATAGTAGAGTATAATGGTATAATGAGTACGTCAATTTACCATAGCAAATTTGTTTGAATGAGTGCCAAAATTTGCTATCTAATACTGAAATGAATGGGGGGGGGAAAAAAAAAAAAAAAAAAAAAAAAAAAAAAAAAAAAAAAAAAAAAAAAAAAAATTCACAACTCTGCAACCAATAACCCTCTAACTTGAAATAGATATGGAAAATAAAATAGTAAGCTTAATTTAAAATATTTGAAAATGTTATTGTTGAAAACTATATACTATCATTAAAAGCATAATGAATGGTAGACATAATTTATATAATAGTTTAATTTTGAAATTATGAAAATTTCTTCACATTCTGAGTTGATTCTCTGTCAGTTGTTTCTCAGGTTCAGATAAAATACAGAAGGAAAATTATCTTCCCTATACCATTCCACATTATTTAATATATATTGGTGGGATTACCTAGGTCAAAATTAATTACCTGAATTGAGAAAAATGGCAGGTGAGCTCTGGTTTAGGCCTTCTGTGAGAAACCATACTATCTTACTGCTGTAATAAAGACCAGTAAGATCCAGAAATTGGTAAGGTCAAATGTGTTAGTGTCAGAAAACAAATATCACTTCAACATACATGACTGTTTAGCAGGTTCTGTAACTGCTTTCATTTGACTTACAAAGAGGTTTTCTTCTAAAACAATCTGTAAATCATCCATCATTTCTAGGTAGGGATGATTAAAACTCAAAAATATCAAGGTTTTTTTTACAGTGAATTTAATTTCTTTTTAAGAATTAGTAACAGTAAATTGAATATCAGGTTTGTTTGTTTGTTTGTTTGTTTGTTTGTTTAATCGGACTAGCATGTAAATCTAGAAATGTATCTTAAAATTGCTGTAAATCTAGCTTGTATGAAGATGGTGTGTGATTACCCTTAAACTCATGCACACCATAGAAATTTCCAGCAAGAACTGAAAATATTATAAAATACTGTGTAAGCATATATGTTTTTATTGTTATGTAATATACTAACACTATAAACCCTGGTCTTTTTGTAATGGTTATATTTCTGCTGTTAAGTGACTAAAACCAAACCAGCTAAAGTGCTACTGACTGAATATGCTTATTTTGCCATCAGGGAAGAAAAGCTAAGTATTTGCTAGATGTGACAGAATACACATATATCACAGTATATATGTGACATATAATAGTTTGAAATGGACATATAAAGGATTAGGACTTGAACTATCATGGTTATCTGTGTTAAGAACATTCAAGCTACACAGAACATTTTCTGTCATTATCTGAGTAGAATTAGACGAAAAAAATATTTCCTAAGAATTATTATGTTTTCCAGTGTAAGGTTTTTCCGATGTTCTTAGGGAGAAAAAAAGCCAGAAGAGTGTTTTTTCTTGCATACAGAATAAAACTATTCTTATCTTCCCAAATTGTACCTTTTAATTTCAGAAACTTTTGCCTCTGTAATTTGGACAGAGTGACAGGGAAAGACTTTATTTGAAGTTTTGACTATAATTTAAACTTCATCACGAAATCTAGAACATTTAGAGGAAGAGAAGCAACATTATTCATGGGCTTTGCTGCACCAGCTCCCTTCATGAAGCCAATTACATACTCCAAACAGAGCTCGACAGCCAAACTCACCTGCTGTTAAGAGCAGGGGTTGAATCATATGAAAGTAGTTATGGACTAATGGGATTTTGCTTGTTGTTACTAGAGTTTGCTTTCTGTCTCCTACCCTGCCAAGTTTCTGAGGCATCTGCCTGGCAGCCACATAGATAAAACCTCAAGCAGTGAAAGCTCATACTTCAGTCTCCCTCACAGACTTTTAAACCTATCTCCTACTGATTCATCTTCTCCCAATAAAACACTAAACTATCTTAAGAACAGTGTTTTAAAATTGTAGTGGTGTCTTTCAGCATTACTACTACCCTGGATTTTTTAGTTAGTTTACTATTTGTAATTAATTCTGCTATTACAGTTCTTAGCTCAGATATTTCTATCAAATCTCATGCAGGAGGATTTACTTTGGCCACTTCTGGCCAGTTAGCACTGTCCCATTTTCTGCTTCCCAACCAGTTCAGTTCCTTGCTGTTTGACCTGAGTTAATGTAATTTTCTTTACCTGACAATCACTATCATGACTCTATCATTATATTTACAGGGTTATATTTGACTGAAAATAAAAATTGTTAATCTAATATTTAAAAGAATTGGGCAGGTTAGGTGAATTTTACTCTATTTTTTTTCCCTGGAAATAAATTTTCTGCCTCCTGCTACTAATTTTATATAGAATATTGTTAGTTAGAGGTCTTAACCTTATCAAAAACATTCAACTGTTTGTAAGTTTATATTTTTGACCTTGTGATGGATGAGTCTTTAGAGTACCCTCAAATAAATATTTGCCTTAAAGTATCAGTGTTTTAAAACAGAAGATATATATATATTACCTGATCTTACGACTGACCTGTAGTTCATAAACTGTCTCAGATATTTCAGGCTCTACTCTACGTCTCTTTTTCCTCATTTTTGTTTCTGTCTCTTTCTTGTCAAATGGAAGCAGATTTTTTTATCACTTGTCAGCTAAATTAATTAAAATTACATAAGGTTCACAAAGTTCTTGAAAAACTTGTTCCACTGCAGTGTCTATATTCCAGGACTATGCCAATAATTTGAAGCATAGGATGTCATTCAGGTGCTCACATTGCCTAGACTTTATATCAGTGGCCTTTTACATTATTGATGGGGACAGAAGGCAACCCCAGTCATTAATTCTTCCTGCAAAGCAGCACTAAAACATCCACCTTGTGTGGACTCATTTGTCAGTGCCCTGCATCTGGAAAACTTCTTTAACAGAAGAATGATCTGCAGCACGCAGTAGTGTGGGAGGTGAGACTATATTTCTGAAGAATTTAAAAGGGGAGCCAAAGATTTTTATGAGGGCAAAAAAGGGCAAAGGCAATAGACTTGTGCAGTTGTGATGATGTAATACTATGAAGAACAGAGTAGAACAGAGTAGAGCAGCAGCAGCTATATAACTCCCTGAGAAAAACAAAAAAGATTAAAAGTTTGCAGTGATACTTGTCTATATTCAAGGTCCAAAGTTATATATTACTCAAAACATGCTTAAATTCTTAGAATGTGTTATAAATGAAAGGCCACTATAGTTTGGTTCCTATGGAGCAGTTTTGAGATTTTTGCACGTAATTTTCTAAGCATATTTAGGTTATCCATCCTTGATATTTAAAAACCACTGAAATAAAAATAGAGTTCCTTTTTTATTTATTTTTTTTTCTAATGGAAGAAATGACTATTCTAAAATAATATTAGAAGTTAGAATTATGTACTACTCATTAAAATATTCAAGAAATTGCCTATTAGAAATATAATTAACATTGTTAGACCAATGTGCAATAGAATCTATTTTGTAAAACAGTATACAATATTAATATTCTCACCAAAGTAGATCTGCTATAAGAGATAATGTGTTAAGCAAGATCAGTGTGAATATTTGCCAGCAAGCTCTTTCAGACAGATAGCAAACCATCAAGTTTGTTCTCAGCTTTTAAAGCAGAAAGAAATAAGATTTGTTCTCTTATGAAATGTAATTCAGCAGTCCAGACTTGCTTTAAAGCTTTCACAGGTAAAGTGAAGTGCCACAGAAGAGTATGTAAATATTGAAGCAGTCTTTCCTTTGTTGAGTAAAATGCTGTTTGTACTGCAATGGTGTGGGTTTAGTTACGATCCTGAGTCTTTAGATTAAAATGGCAAAGCACTATAGCACAAAAGATAACATTTTCCCAAATTTATGGATCAGTACTCCAGAAGATTTGTTTTTACCAAAAGATAAGAGTAGGAAAGGTCTTTTCTACTTTTTTCTGTGTGCTGAGTACTAGCAATATATTCACCCTGAATAATTCATCCTCTGTGTCTCTGGCTTTTTGCTTCTTTATGCAAGATCTTAACAGAGAAAGTACTTTTTTTTCTTTCTTTGTCACAGAAACTTACAGAAACTCAGTAAAAGGAAGGGTTCTGTTCAACTGATACCCTTAGTCATTCCCACACGAGGGAGAGGCCAAGGGTTTCTAGACCATGTGCTGGAACAGTTTGTATAGTTGATTAAATATTAAATAAATATTTAAATGTTTTGTTGCATAGCTTCAAAAGGAAATGGGGAAAGCATCCATCCTTCCCTACTAATCTAGAAGCTAATAACTTGTGATTAGACCTCTTCATGGAAGGAGAAAATCTGAGTTTCAGTCCATTTAGAAAAGGAATTTGACCTTACGCCTGCTGTTCCTCAGGTGACCGATTTAGCCATTAGAATATTTTACAAAGGTTAGGTAGCACTACATTTTCTCTGGCCAAGCTGTTGCAGAAAACTGCACTTGCATCTGATTTTGTAAGACTGCTAGATGTGCCCAGCATAAACATGAACATTAAATCCTGGTATTAGGCAGAGGAACAACCTCTTTTTGGGTTATGCCCAAGTGTAGACATTACCTAGAAATTGATTTTTCAATTTTATTTATTTATTTTTTTTTTTTTAATTAAAGGGTATCAGCATGACCAGGAATATGACTCTCAAGGAATCTGTATTTACAAGATGACCCTTGTGAGCATAAGATTCTTCAAGATAACTGAAGGTAGATTTTGGGGAAATTTGCTTAAAACTTTGAATCCAAGTTCCTCACTCCTAATTGTGTTGTGATTTCAATGACCAAGGGCAACTCAGCATTGCACAGTTCAGTGATCTGTGTGCTCAGCTCTGGGGCCCCCACAAAAGAAGGAGGTGGACCTGTTTGGAACAAGTCAAAAGGAGGCCACAAAGATGATCAGAGTACTGGAGCACCTCTAGTATAAGGGTAGGCTGAGAGAGCTGGGACTGTTCAGCCTGGAGAAGAGAAAACTTTAGGAAGACCTTATACCAGCTTTCAGTACCTAAAAGGGCTACAAGAGAGCTGGACAGGAACTTTTCACAAGGGCATGTGGTGATAGAACAAGGGGTAATGGCTCTAAACTGTAAGAGCACAGGTTGAGATTATATGTTAGAAATCATTTACTGTGAGGGTGTTGAGATGCTGGCACGGGTTGTCCAGAGAAGGTGTGTGTTCCCCATCCCTGGAAGTGTTCAAGACCAGGTTGAACTGGGCTTGGAGAAAACTGGGCTTGGAGAAACTGTAACAGGGGGGTTGGAACCAGATGATCTTTAGGGTCCCTTCCAACCCAAACCGTTCCGTGACTGTAAGAACTAACAGCGCACTTGTGCGAGCACGAAAGCTGTGCTATGTGTGGAGGCAGCAGCTCGTTCAGAAGCAGTACAGCTGCATTCCTGCAGGGCTACACTGAAGCCAACCAGCCTTGCTGAAGGTGCATAGCACACAAAAATGATATTCCACTGCTTCAGAACCTCTGTCAAACCACAGCATGATGAGATTCACTTGCCTAGAATTTGCATACTTCTAGTACCATTTTAGACTCCCAGACCACTCATTCCCCAGGCATTCAGGAAATGCTGAATTCTATTTGCTTGCACTATCCTGATATCTCATGTATCCGACAACATATGGAAATTCTGCTACCTTTCAAAGGATCTACATAATCTGCTACACTTGTGATTCAGTACAAAATCACTCTCCAAACCTGACTGCTTGTTTTCCAGCCCTTCCAGATGTTGGTTTCACTTCTATTCTTCTCTCTACCCCCATAGTTACCTCATGTCTGTGTAGTTTGCTGGCCATAGTCTTAGAAACATCTCTTTTTACAAGTTTGATCTTGAAAGATGTCTAGTATTCTCAACTTCCATTTAAGACAATAAGATTCACAGGTGTGCTTTGCAGGACTGTCTTATGCAATTACCAATTTATGTGATTGGGTAGAGAACTGTTCATCTTGAGAACACATGTGTCATATCTCTGATATATGTAAAGAAACATTGTCTCATTTATGAACAATTTGCCTTCAGGACAATATGAAAATAAATCAGGGGAAGCTACCACAGTAACCTTTTGTTGCTTGTATATAACTAGAATTTAAAATGTAATTATTTTCACTCCAAGACTGATTAAAAAATAAAATATAATGAATTATTAAAATTCTTACAAATAAAAAGTGCCTTTATTTAGGACCAATAAGTGTATTTCTAGCTCTGCTTTCATTTAATTTCTAATCTGTTCAGAAACAAGCAATGTTCTTCCAAAAACAGCAATCTGCTCCTTTGCTTGGCGAGAGCAGGCTTTGAAAGTGCCATTTCCACATTGCTGTGCAGCTGTGTGCTGAGTGTATCACTGTCAAAAAATGTGTGTCTATCCACTGGTTAGTATGCAATGCTTAGACAAAAAAGGTCTCTTGTTCTCTTCATCATGATGTTACTCTCTGTGACTTAGTTTTTCATTTGTTAAGTGAGGCCAGTTCCACACAGGTACAATTATTTAATAGATTCTGCTTGAAGATCACTCGAGAAAGACATCATGTGTGAGGCCAAATTTTTACTACGACTCCTTTGATGTAAATTTTATCATCTAAGGAAACAGCTTTCAGAAACTAGTTACTTCTAGCCTCTGTTGACCTGAACTCAGCCTACCTAGTAAATGAAGCAAAATATATTTATCCTCTTATTAAAATCCCTTATTATCACATACACAATATACTTAATAATTTAAAAATAATAGAAATTGTGTTAATTTTTTGGATTAAATTAATACTCTTTTCAAACATTAAATTTCTTGCTTACAGAACATTGGCTGTGGTTTCTATGTTGCTGTGAAGCAACATATGTTGCAACATGGACAAATGAACATAACTGCTGGTGTGGCATGTGAGCAGGAGCCTCCAAACTGGATGGCAGCTCATTTGTCATCCCTAGCTTAGGGACAATCCCACTTCCTCCAACATCAGCTTCAAGGCCACATCCAAACAATTGAAAGAATCATGCTTATGGAAAGCTGTTAGGATAAACATATTTAATCGCTTTTACCACGAGTGATTTCTTCAAAATTTAACAAGTTCCTATGGCACAGGCATAAGAGCATAGTTGCTTTCCCCCAGTCCAAGCTCTCGTTTCGGAGGGAGGCCACGGGTACTCTCTCAAATGACTCCTTTTGAGGCTTCTTAACAGCAAAATTATTTTCAGCCTCTCTGACATGTTGCAAAGCCAGGTTGTGCTCTGCACCACAGTACTGAGATTCCCATGTTTTGCCTCCTTCTTGCTTCCTGAGGCCTGAATCCAAGTTTCTGCAACATTACCCAGAATGAATTTCTTTTTCTCAGTGAAACTGGCTTTAGCCTGGATCATGTACAGCTAAACCTCAGATTCCCATATCAGGTCAGTGCATTTCTTTACGAAATCAGTGTTGGAAAATTATTCACATGCATTTCACAGATTTCATACTATTTCCACTGAATTTAGAGGCAATGCATTCAGTGAACTGAGTGAACACAGTGCTAGGTTTAAAACCCACAACACCTTCCTCCTAAAAATACAAACCCAGGTAGAAATCGGGTGTACACCGAAAACCTGGAGTTTGGCATAAAGACACAATCCCACCCACCCCCCCCCCCTTTTTTTTTTTTTTTTTTTTTTTTTAAATTTCCCTCAATTCATTCATTTTTTTCCCCCCATTTGCCGTTACTGTTCTAAGAAGTATTTTTTCTTATTCAGAAACTGTCCAGGAGAAAGCTAATTTTCATCCCTCTCCATCTCGTATTTTAGGTGTAAAGATTATTATGTAATGACTCAGAGACAAACCTCCTGAAGAACTGGCTTAGTTTGAAAATTGTTCCCAGGTGTTTCATGTCTCTTTCTTACTCAAAGATTATATGATTAACATTTTAATGTCCCTCAACTTCTCGCCCAGTTCCCTAGGAGGATATGAAAATGAAGCCATGAAAGCTAAGCTGTTTGGTATTTATCATGAACACTCTGATTGTATTTCAGAGCTCTGGGATTTAAACAGGACGTCAGTCTTTCGTAGCCCGTTTGGATATCTTGGACTTCATATAATGCTGCTGGATGAGTATCAAGAGCGACTGTTCGTGGGAGGAAGAGACCTCTTGTATTCCCTCAGTTTGGATCGAATCAGTGACAACTACCGAGAGGTGGAGTAAAAAGCCTTATATATATATATATATCTTTTTATGTATTAATCACTTCATGTCACAACACATAGCACAGGATATTACATGAACTGAGGTCATGGAGTTTTTGTAGGTGTTTTGTACACGAACTCCAAGGCCATATTTATATTTAAGAAAAATACACTAATTACCATTTTTTTCCCCTCTTCACCCATAAAGCTCTCTCTGGATGAAGAGACTTGGGGTGATATAACTAATTCTCAATGAATTTAAGCATGGTTATGGATGTTTAGAGCACTTCACATTTGTAGATATCTGATTTCTGTATCTCCACCATATTATTGAGGAATAAAATCTCCCTGGTATTTTTGGGGAGTTTCAGAAGAAAAAATGTTAAGGGAAAAAAAAATAGCATGTATACTATAGGAAGTTTTCAATAGCAGCATAAACCTTGCAGCTGTTTTTTTTTTAACCTTCTTTAGAGACTGGATTTTGCACTGATTTGGGGCAGAGGTGCTATTGCATAATTACTGAAAGTGACATTTGAAGGCTACTCAGTGGTCTGTGGGAGAAAGGTGGGTTAAGTCATAATCCTAGCAGAGAACTCAGTACATTGTAGAAACCACAAGTAATTGGCAAACTGACAACTGAAGTGGAGAGGCCAGAGTCTGAGCTGATGTGAGCCCTGGACTCCTTACTCACTTCTGCCCTTGGAAGATAGAATTGGAAACTTACAATAGTAAGGTAAGCTAGCAGGAGCATTGTTCCGTTGTTCAAAGAGCATTGTTCCATTGTTCAACCATTTTGAATGTGGATAAATGATCTCCTGAAATATTTCAGTGTTTTCCTTATCTACTTCTTTAAATTTTCCCAGTGTATTTTGATCTATTTTCATTTATTTTCAAATTAATAAGTAGAATTAAAAATGAGTAAAATAAAATAAAGTCCCTGGGCATCAATATTTTTGTTGATGTCTATATTGCACTGGCCACTGATGTTTCAAATTCTTTTCTTTCTGCCCCCTTGCCCCTTCACTATTCTTACGTCAGCACTGACCATCTTTACCATAAGTGTCTTTGCTTATCTCCAAGCATAATTATCATGTTCCACTACTGTGAACAGATATAATAAGCTTTATTCTTTTTATAAACATTTAGGAATGTCAATACTAGATATGGGGTATGAATCTGCACAGGGAGGTTATTTGAGAATTTATCTATGTTTAAAAAAACCAAAAAAAAAAACAAAAAAAACCCCAGAATTTAACTCCTCAGGGAGCAGAGTTACATACCGGGGTTTTTCCCTCAACAGTGAGATATAAGTTAATTCCTTTTCATTTGAATACAAATTAATAATATCCTATGACAAGAAATTAGAGCTCAGAGATGCAAAAGCATTTAGAGAGCATTTGTTTCTATAAAATAAGCGCTCTCTTCTTCTCCATTTGGCAGTAAATCTGTGAGGAAAGATGACAGGATAGCACTTCATGCTTCTGTCCAACCACCATGGTCCCATCTGGACTCACTTGAAGTTCATTGCTCCACTTCTTGTTTTTAAGTGGAATATCAGCCATTTACGCTGAAACCATGTTCTCTGGAGACCTGTGCAGAGTGTGGCAAATTGATGAAAAAGATGAGAAACTGAAATAAATGAAGCTGGCCTGGCACGTATAGAAACATGAGCTCACTGGGACCTATCTCCCATGAATAAAAATGTCATGAGCTTTTTCTCTTTTTATCAGTGTTCACTCAGTGCAGATCTCGTTCAGGGATAGTTGTGGAAATCATTTTACAGCTCTATCAGCAAAAGTGTGGAATAAGACATTTTTGTTATAGGAAACCTTAATTGCTGAGATACGTTAGGGAAAGTTCCTGGAGTTGAGAGATTGGTTGATTAATTTTTACCAAAGTTCTTAATTAATCTATCTTTAACTGTGTGTTGGTTTGTCTTTGACCTTTTCTTTTAGAATGAAGAGTTTAACTTAATTAATCTAAACTAGAAGTTGTAATCCACTGAAAGTATATGAGTGCAGACAAGTTCCTGGGTTTTATTCTCTCTCTGGTAACCAGGATGACTCACTGAAAACAAAGGTTTCATGAAGTTTTGGGCAGATTCATATTGATCTTCAACTTCTGTGACCCAGAAAACAGTTTATGTCTTTTAATTCATAGTCATCCCTGTCTCAACAATTTGGAATATGAATATGCTTTTTAAAAACCAAACTGAAATCCATTCCCAACTGGAGATTTATGCCTTTTACTGTAAAATGACCAAATAATTCAGTTCTAGCCAGCATATTAGAAGTTATCCCAAAGGAAAACAACTAAATGCTGAGTGGACATAAAATGCTTTTGCATTGAGACCTGTTGACTGCCAAAGAAATCCAAATTTCAAAAAAAACTTAACTTGTGATGCGTATGAGGTATGCCTCCTATAAATCTGTATATAATAGACTACATGTTTTCTTCAGGTTCAATTCTCTTCAGCTTTCAAATACACTGTAACACTCTGAAGGGTAGATAATACCTTTTTCATGTAAGCTAATGGCTGTTTATGTAAATCTCTACCAAATTATTTTAAACACATTTTATCCTCACCAATTTTCATATACACAAAAAAAAAAAACCCTAAAAATTTGGGGGAAAAAACCTTCATGGAAAAAAAAAAAAAAATACTGCTGTGATTCTTGCATTGTTGGGGAAATCCAGATATTTGGATTGAGCTCTCAACTGTGGGAAAAACCTTCCATGTCACCTTGGACAGGGAAAGACTCACTTCTCTATTTGTCAAAAAAAGTGTCTTTTGCCTACTTTGCTCTTTGTATCTCTCATTTAATATATGCAGAGTTTATTATATCCTTGCTTAGAGTATTTTACACATAATGCTATAAGTTTTTGAATGTTACTTAGATGTTTTGTTTCTATATGAAGAGTGCCCTAACACTAAGAGTAGCAAGAATGAGGGAGAATATGAAACGTGAGTATGAGTGTTTACAGAAAATTAGAGCCATATAAGCACTCAAAACCTTGTGTAAAGCCAAATCTTTGTAGGCACATTCCACTAAACCTTTGCTTTCCCTAAGAATTTGTTCTCTTTGACACCATCTTTGGAATAAAACCTTACTCATATTTGAGAGCTGGTCCAAAACCATCAAGGCTTGTAGTGATCTAACAGACTGATAGAGAACTTTCTTTGGTATCTGGTGCCAGATTTGTTTTTAAAAACTTTGCAGTTCATTGTAAGTGTTGCCAGAGAGGATCTTAATTAACAGCAAATCTGAGCCAGTGCCAGTAGCTCATCACCACTGGTCAAACAGCTCCTAGAGAAGGGGGAATCTTTGTTCCCACTTTTTGTCTCATATTGGAGTGAAAATAAACTGCTCTTCCTATTTGCCCACAAATTCCTTACAGATAGCTTCTGCTTCAAGGTCCTTAGGGAGATCAGATTCTGAATAGAAACCTTCCCACTTCTGTAAATGAGCTTTTGCAGGCAGATTTCAATTATGCTGCTTCTCACCTAGTGTGAGATGGCTCCAGATTTGGGGTTGTATCTCTGCTGTAATAAATTATAGAGACCTCATGATATATCTTGCCTCTAGTGAAGCTCTACTTCCACTCCAGAGCTGGCTGAACATAAGTCTGTGAGAGCGGGGCTTGCTTGTGTCTTCTTTGCATGCTGTCTAGGAAAGTGCACAAATGCAAACTGAAATAAGAAGCACACAATTTAGTGAGTTTGATTATCCATTGGAATAACCTTCCAAGAGGGAAGGTGGCCATGTATTTGTTGATAAATATATGCAATATCCAGTCATCAGCAGATATTTTTAAAGAATTTGTGCTTCAGCCAAACAAGCTGGTAATTAAGCACTATTTATTAACTTAAACCAGGGACAGGCTGGTTGAATTGCTTAATTGCCCTGTGACACATTAGAGTTCAGACTAGAACACACAGTAGTCTATTTTGGCCTGAAGCGCTATAAAGCTCATAGAATTTATTTAAATTAGTTTTCGGTATAGATAACCATCCTGTTTTTCAAAGCTAGTGGCTGAATGGAGAGGATTCACAATTGGAGACACTAATTAGCATTCCAGCTCCAATTAAAGTTTCCTCATATCGGTACTGCCTTACAACTCCATTTTTCCCCATGATGAGTATATTTAAAAATATCTTTTCACTACAGTGCTTTACCCCTTAAAGTGCTAAAATTACATCATCCAGGTCTCAAGGATGAGAATACTGTGGTACAATAGGAGAAAACGTCAGTAAACCAGCAATATAAAAAATTAATTCATAATAATCTGAAGCAGTGAAAAATCTTGAAAAAATATATTCAAGCCAAAAGTTATGTCAACACTGCAGTCCAGTGGAAAATATGCCAATGTGATGCTAGTACAGTCTGTATACCCAGAGAGATTTCCCAAAATACTTACGGATAGCTTGCCAAATGGTTGTAATCCCAGCAGAGAACTAATTAAAAATTAAGGCTGGTAATTGTCACACCTCTAAAACATAAACATCAGGAAAAGTAATACATGGCAGGTTAAAGACTACCATTGCAGCTGATTAATATCTGGATTTTTGTGCAGTGCAAACACATCCTATGTCATGCTAATTTGAAATTGGGTATGATGTCTGACAAGCAGAGGATTTTTTACTTTCAATTCTAAAATACTCTTGAAGAGATTAAAATCTTAATATTTATGTTAAAACTCAAGAGCCTTGCAAGAGTTAGGAGTTTATAAAGTAATTTCTGGATAGAAAAACTTCTTCAGGAGACATCTATCTATTGCTAGAGTTATAATTCAGACCAATGCACTTCAGGCAATGAAGATGGACTTGCCTTAGAAATCAGTAATTTGCTATGAGCATTTAAGGTCGATTCCTACACTGCTTCACAACCTCTGACTCTGCCCTTCTACTCCTCTCTTTTGAGGCCCCAGCTGGAGTACTGTGTCCAGCTTTGGGTTCCCCCGTGTACAAAAGGTGTGAAACTGATAGAGCAGGTCCAGAGGAGAGCCACAAAAATGGTCAGAGGGCTGGAACATCTCTCATTTAAAGACAGACTGAGACAATTGGGGTTCAACCTGAAGAGAAAGTTCTAGGGAAACCTTATGCTGGATTTTGAATTTGTAAAGGGGCCTTACAGGAAAGACAGAGAGTCTTCTCAGAGCCTGTAGTGACAGGACAAGAGACAGAGGTTTTAAAATAAAAGACTGTAAATTTAGATTAGATACTAGGAAGATATTAGGAAGAGCTTCTTAGCTATGCAAGTGGTGAGACCCTGGAACAGTTTGCTCACAGCCCTGGAACTGTTCAAGGTCAGGCTGGATGGGGCTTTGAGCAACATTATTTAGTGAAAGATGTCCCTGAATATAGTAAGTGGTTGCATGAGTTGGTCTTTAAGGGCTCCATCCAACCCAAAGCATTCTGTAACTCCATGGTTTATTCTATTTTTCTGTACCAAGGGCCAAATTTATGTAGCTCCAATGCAGCTGCTCTTTAACATTCCAGACAAAGCAGGAGCATTAGGTTACCTCTTTGATTATTTTCTCTTAATTCTGTATATGTATTTAATATCTTTAGTGGAAAATGAACATACGAAGTATTTTCAACAGCATTGGGACTAAGTCTCCAAATATGAAAAGTAATCACCTACACACAGCGTATTTAATATCAGGTTACAGACTTTTATTCCCTCTGTTTTTAATAGCCACCTATACCTGGTGTGGGCAAAAGCTCTCATTTTAGCCTGCTAGTTAGGACATGTCTTTTGGAAGTGAGAGCTGTGGCTTCATACTTATAGCCTTGAGAGATCTTAGAGATCTCATAATTTCTAGTTTTTTTGGGTTAAGGACAAGCTTAACCCAAGCTTCATTCAGCTCCTGACCAGTGACTTAAAAAAATGACTGTGGACCCCAAATTCTACAGTGAATGAACCAGGAATGACCGGATGAGTGCCTTCATGGGATTGCAGAGAGTCCAGGTACTTTTCCAGACTATGAGGCAGCAATGTCGAGACTAGATGAGAGTAATTTTTGATCTCTCATAAATGACTATAAAACCATCTGACTGAAAACAGATGTTCTGGTTAACTTGGATTTAGGTGGTGTGAGATCTAAACACTGCCAGGGCACTGCTGACTCAAAATCAGCTTGTCATTGACCAGGACCCCCAGGTCCTTTTCTCCAGCTGCGCTCCAGTCTTTCACTCCATACACAGAACGGGGGTTCCACTGTTCCAGGTGCAGAGTGCACTTGCCCTTGTTAAACTTGATACAGCTGGTGATTGCCCAGCCCTCCGATTTGTCCTGGTCTTTCTGCAGTGCCTTGAGCCTCAACAGCTCCTCCCATTTTACATTTGTCATTGGCAAATTTACTTAATAGTCCTTTGATTTCCACATCCTAGTCGTTAATGAAGATATTAAAGAGAACTGGGTCTTTTACTTTCAAGCCCTAGGCATCAAGGATTCATAATTTATACCCACTTGTCTTGCAATTAAGTTTTCTAATAATTTATCATTTTCTCATATTAGAATTATGTCAAGAAAACTAAGATAGTTCAATTACAAAAAAAAAAAAAAAAAAAAAAAAAAAAAAAAAAAAAAAGAAGAGAGAGAGAAAAGTCTAGCAGAAGATTTTAATTTAATAATGCTTTCCAGACAGAAAATGATGACATCATTTTTTTGATATTTACTTGGTTTCAGCCAAGCCTGATATCACTATCACTGACGTGAACATGTTTTTGTTTTCAATTTTAAATGTTGTAAGAATTTAAGTAATCATTCCAGTGTGATCAGTCATTGTTTAATATTGTTTTCATCCAAACAAGTCATGCATTTGGGATGAAACATAAATGTTATATAATAGGTAGCTGAAGAAAAACTCACTTGTGTAATTTGGCTTCACTTCCAGTAACTGACTGTGAAAGGCTGATCCTATTCCCATAAGGTTAATTGCTGACCCTTATTAACTTCACTGTAAACCATTTTCTTTCCTAAGTGTCACTTCAAGCAGGAAATCAGTAGTTCAAAATTAATAGCTATGTTGAAAATCACTGACAGTTTAGCATAGATGTTTCTACTGAATTTATATAAAATGTTCCATACATTAACTACCTTTAAAATCTGTTGACTACTAATGAGTTTGCTGTGCTACCCTAATCAAGACAGTTAAGCTCCAATGCAGGAGAGATTGAAAGTCTTTTCTCTCAGGGGAAACAAGGCTTATTGGGGGAACTCATCCCAGTATTTAAGTATTTAAATGGCATCTCAAAGAGGAAGGAGGCTCTCACTTCACAAGGAGCCAGGGACATGCTGGAGTTCCTGTCAGTGGGGGTTTTAAAGATGTCTAGGACAGAGTGATAGATAGTCTAGACTGTCTAGACTCCCATTCCCACCAAAGGCTGGACCAGATGATCTTGTGGGGTACCTTCCAACCTGGGCTGTTCTATGATTTTGTACTTCTGACCTGAGAACTTTCACATGAGAAATAATGGAAAAGCTGGATTACCATGATCAGACTGACAATTTTTTTTTTTTTTTTTTTTAATTTTTTTTTCCCCCTCAGATCCATTGGCCTAGTACACCTCTGCAGGCAGAAGAATGCATAATTAAAGGAAGAGATGCTGTAAGTAGCACTAATTACTGATCAAATATACTTTAATTATACCGGTAGCTGGTCCAAAACAAGGATTCAGGCATCCCTAACTTAAGAGAGATTAAAGTGCAGATATAAAGTTAAGTGTTGCAGTTTAAAAACATGTAGCTACTGTGAACACATTAAATTATTAGTTCAATTGCTCTTCAAACCAGCTTGTAAACAAGCAATAAACACTTTTGATCATCTGAACTTTCTTCTAATTCTTATTCTGGTGCTGTCAAAGAATGTACCTTAATAATTCTCCTTTTCCATTTCTATGTCCTTTTCTTTTCATACATATGGATTATCTTCTCCATATTCACATTCCAGCTTATCTTTAAAATTCACATTCTCTAGAATACATTGAAAAAAAAACAGGTAAGTTATTAATAATTATAAAACACACCATAATTTGTATTGTCCCATAGGTTTCATGTTCTGTTAATAAAAATATTCTGTTTTAATGCACCTCAGAACTGTTCTGTTTTTGTGATTCAGTGCCTTGACTGTAATCAGTTCCTGAGAAAAGACCTAAAATCTCACTGACACACTCACTGCTGATATCATTGGCAGCACAGGATGAAAGTTCTGGAGGGGGGCTCTTTAATTTTGCAGTGCACCAAGCTCATTATCTGCAGCTTATAAACACACAGAAAGTACACCTAATAAATCCCACAGCTGAGAGAGCTCACACTGAACCAAGGGATCTGAAAATTATGATAGTTTTACAGCAACAGTGACAGGAATGTAGGACATGGAAGGAAACATGCAAGCTTTGCTGAGAAACACAGCAAAGTGCAGCCTTGATGATAACCAACATATATTCCTACTAAATTAGGAAGTTATAAAGATTTCTTCTGAAGTAAAAGCTTGACAACACTTCCACATTAAGGCACTGGAACCAAATGAAAATTAGTAATAGTAGTAATAATAATAATAATTAATAATAATAAAAAATTCCCATTCACCTGGCCTAGAACTGATCACTTTTGAAGATTCTTATGAGTTCATTGTACTTTTTCAGGTTACTTTTATATCCTTGATAATTTTAGATGGCTTTGGTTGAAAATAGTGATTTTCTACAATGGCTAAACTTTATGGTCAAATTAAATAAATCCCAAATCTAAATTATTTGGGCCTTATTCAATACCACCTCTCAGCATAGGCTGTTATTAGTTAAAGCTCTACCATCCTTCTCTCACCACTACATATTTTCTGATAGTCTGAGAATATTTGTTTTGCTAAATAAATGCAGAAATAGGTACTGTTGTTTAAAGCCAAGACAGCCCACTCAGACTCATGTTTCCCTAAAACTCAAAACCTTTTTGCAATCCTGTTTTTTATTATAAATCCTCAAATTTGCATTATATGAATGTGGTCATTTAAAGAGCTGCATGTGTTCCCCACTTTTCTCTGAACCATGAAGGTTTGGTGTAACTACTGCTTTTGCAGGAAAAAGCAGAACTTTCAAATAATCACAAGATTCTCGAAGGAGAGTCTTTAAGAAAAATACATTGAAATTTTAAAAGCTGAAAATATTGTAATACCAAACAATATTCTGACCCTCACATGAGACTTAATTATGTATGGACTATGTGAACCAGTAACACTAATTAATATCAGGGAAACCTTAGTAATTTTCATCACCATGCTCAGTATTCAGTGAGATAAATTAGTCAACCTGAAAGAGATCTAAATTAGAATCAAAAACCTTCCTACTGTTTTCACCTTCATTTATTGTAGCCATAAACCAATATCGACTTAATAGCATAATGTCTTAAAATCAACCCTTTGTCAATTTTTATTTCTTAAATGCTATTTTTCACACTGCAGACTCTAGAGAAATCTTGTTCTATTTCAAACTTTTTTGCTTATTCCATGCTGTTTAGTTTTTTATTTTTCTTTGCAAAATATCTGTTACTCAAGGCATAATTGTTTAGTAGAACTGATAGTATTGTAATTAGCTTCTCAGCACTGAAATACTTTGCATGTACTTTACTGTCTCTTTATATATAAAAGAAAATGCTACTTGTACAAGCTTTTATAACCTTAAAAAAGTTAACTGTTCATGTTATGGCAGTAAAATGGCAAGTATTGTAGTCATAAACAGTTTCAGAACTAGTAACAGACTTAATAAGACAGTTAAAAAAGGCTTGTCTTAACAACACATGCATACTCTTAAAATAAGGCCATGCTTTTCTAATCCAAGTGAAGGCAAGGAAAAAAATATCCTTCAGCTGTCATCCAGTGTGCCAGGAATCACACCTGTGGAGTGAGAGTTTTCAATTACTCTGCATTCCTGTATCAGAATTGGAAATCATTCAGATATAGAAATCAAGTTCTGTAGAGATGCCTCACTCCTCCACACTGAGAAGTTCCGGATGAATAAAATTCCACAGATCTATTAATATATCTGTGGGGCATCCTAAAGCCAACCCTGGTGTTTAATTAATTGATATAGTATAAAGATATCCTATTTCAATGTTCCCTTGGATGATGCATCTCTTCCCTTCTCTGTACATTATTAGTAGGGTTATCAGCACTGCCTTTTTGCCTGACACTTCCCAGAACAGCACCTTTTGTCATCTGTTAATAAATGATCAAGTCTAGCCATTTGGAATTAGTTTTCTTCTATGTTTGGTATTTCCACATCCTATGTTTTTTTGCAGAATTTTTCAGGCATTCCCACAAAGGCACATAGGAGGGAAACAAAAATGTAGATCTTTCCCATTAAAAAAAAAAAAAAAAAAAAAAAAAAAAAAAAAAAAAAAATCCTAAATCCCTAAAATGATTTTGGCACAAAGATCAAGAGTTGAAGACTGGATAAAAAAGGAAACCATGGAGTAAAGAACAGACCACCACTGAGCGCAGAGGGAAGAAGTCAAAAAAGTCGTACTTAGAGGAGAGGGAGAATCAGGAACAAAATCAAAAACTTCATGGAATCATAAAATAACTATGGAATAACATTTTGTTACTACCAGTCAACAAACATTTGGGAAATGAACATAAAAATGGGAAAGGTCTGTCCTTGAGTACTGATCCATGCAAGCAGGATCACATGCTATTGATTTTAACCCATTATTCTCTCAGTTTGTCTGGCTTTATGTTATTTCTTTTAAAAAAGGAACAAATTAGTTACAAATCAAGAAATTCCAAAAGCAAGATATTAAAAGGTTGATTTGCCCTTTGTTTATGCATAATATTTAATTACACAACAGATTACATCATATGTAGGTTACTTCTATGAATTAGCATGATATATCTTGAGGATGAACAGTTAAGAATCAGGTTGCAGGGGAGTTTTCTTTCCTTTCTTATTTGCTGGAGCATTTGGAAGACTTACACTGAATGATTCAAGGATTTGAAGAAAGAAGGAAGATGGTTTCTTAATTTTGAACCTAATGTGTATTTGCAAGTGTTGAATTCTGCCCCTGAATCCCCTGCAGACTCCTCCTTTGTGACATTAAGATCTTGCAGTTGGTTAATAAGACTTAGGATTGTTCTCACACAAATACAGCAGTCCAAAAATGAGAGTAGTCATCAGTGAAGAACTGGAAATTTTCAAAAAAGGAAATTCCTCCAGTCTGTTTTACATGTTCATTTCAGGATTGTAATAATTGCCTTTTGGAGATGTCTGGCCTACTTCACAGACTATTGAAAAAGCCTGGGAGAATTGCATAAATTACATGTCTAAATGCCAGAAGAGCTAAAGTTAGCTCAGATTAATTCCATTTTAAATGTCTTAAACTTGACATGACTCTGAAAGCTCAGGGTTCTAAGTTGCAGAAATATTGAGCAATGAAATAAAATGAACAGTAATTTTGCTCATAGAAAACCTTGCAAATAGCCAAAATCCAAACCTAAAACCAAACCCCAGGAATCCCTGGCATCCCAAAATCAAGGGATACTTTTATCTCACTGTCTCCATTTCTAGTTTAGCACAGGAATAATGACCCCACATCTCAAAGGGATGTTTGAAAATGATTTAATTGTAATATTTATGAAGCTGCAAATACGCTAATGAGTCCCAAAGTGTTGCCCTGGAGGAAAAGAATATTTCTTCTTCAAAGGGGTTTAAACAGTGGAAAGAGACAAAGTATGTGTTGATACAATAGAAAAAATATTGATTAAAATTAATTATACAATAAATTAAAGATGAAATTAAAAAATTCTTGAGATAAAGTTTATTTAGCTCTAGAGAAAAGCTGTTTGCTGACCATTCACGCCTTATGCTCTGAAACTTATATCTGTCTTATGTATCCAATAATACGTAGTAAAGATCTATTAAGATTTGCAGACTATTTCCAAGACTAAAGAAGCACGAAAGTTTATTTTTATAATTTAGTAACTCCTAACTGGTTAAGCATCTAAAATGCAACATCAGTGCTCCAGACTTGCTTTTTTAATGTAAAATTCCCACCCATGAAACTGATGGTAGAGTAGAAAGATTCAATATTAGAACATCACCTATGGGCACATAATTTTTTGTTGTTTTGTTTTGTTTGTTTTGTTTGTTTGTTTTTACATAAACTAGGATGAATGTGCAAATTACATCCGTGTCCTTCACCGATACAACAGGACCCATCTTCTGGCTTGTGGAACAGGAGCTTTTGATCCACTCTGTACTTTCGTAAGAGCTGGACATCCATCAGAGGTAAGAAATTTGCTTTGCAGTAGTGATTCTTTCAGTCTAGATTCCAGCAAAGCCTCTGTGGTTAAAAATAAATATTTAAGTTCAATTGTTCAGTTTTCATATGATAGATGTTTTCCCTGACAAAGTGTAATCCTGGACTATAATATGGTCTGTGATCAGAGGAACTCACTAATATTTGAAAGTATATGATGGAGAATTATGCAAAGAATTCACAGACTTCTTCATCTTAGGGTTTTTTTTCCTGTGTTTTTTACTAGATAAGTTGATACAATAATTCTTAAGAAAAAAATATTAAATTTTCAGGGGGAGTTTTAACATTAAATAATACATCATGTATCAAAATAATTGTTAGTTTGATGAGAGATGAAATTTCTTAACAAATCTTTGGTAAATTCTACTTCTTTATATTGTTCTTGTTCAGCAAGTGCATGTTAGCCCCTTAATGATGCGTACAGCTGAGTGAAACAGTACTGCACAGATCAATAAGAAGAACATATCATCAATATTTTGAATATATTTCTTATGCAAAAATATAATTTTCTGGATATCTCAGAAACTGGGATCCTTTCTGTCTCAGCTGTATTAGAACAGGTTTACAGACTCAGCAGACTTACCAACCTCTCATTTTAAAGTAGCATGTAAAACTCCTTGGGCATCAAATCTAGGTTGCTGAAGGCACATGTGATGACAGCTTTAGGAACTCATTCTTGGAAATGTGGGACTTAATAGATGGAAATGATCTATAACCCAAAGATAAGATTGCTGTTAACTGGCAGGTGTCAGCAAAAGTTGCTGGTCAATGGTTTTGTTTGGTTGGTTCACATGATGGTGGAGCTGAGCACTCGTCATGGAGCTGATGCTACAGCACCATCCAAGAGAATTCTTACTTTCCCCTATGGCCAGAAACTCTTGGCTTGAGAAAATACTAATT
Organism: Hirundo rustica; assembly: GCF_015227805.2. Lineage (NCBI taxonomy): Eukaryota > Metazoa > Chordata > Aves > Passeriformes > Hirundinidae > Hirundo > Hirundo rustica. The sequence continues at coordinate 8,756,610 of NC_053453.1, forward strand.
TAATATATAAAGTTTTTTAAAGTGTACTCATCAAGATCAACGAAGGGATTTGCTTAAGGCAAATGTTTTTGATTAATCTTTTCTGAGTAATGATGCATCCTTCTGACAAAACAAATGAGAAAAAACATCACCAGAAGCAATCTCCAAGGATCAATCCATGCTGTGCACCTCTAACTGCTGTCAAAATGAGAAGCATCTCAGAAGTTAGGACTCCAGCACAGCTCTTAGTTTCAGAGTTGTATGAATTGCAGAAACACTCTGTCTTCTGAAATTGAGGAAGGAGCTAGATAATATGCAATGTTAAAATAAGGCAAATTTTCACGTGTTCTTTGCTCCTCTCACAAACCTCCTGTCAGGCTTTGACTGAGTTTGAAGGAAGCAATGGCTGTATATGTAGGAACACTATTTTAGAAAGCATAAACAACAGAGTAACAAAAATAGAAATCAACCAAACAAGAAATGGGAAACAAGATTTATATCTAAGACTGTGTAGCCCACGTTCATCCCCTTATCTGTCACTGTCCTTCCTTTCCTTATTTTTGTTTATTATTCTGCTCTGTCACACTGAGGTTCTAAAATTTTATCCACACTGAAATCATGGGAAAATTTCCTTTTTTCTGGTTGTGTAGGCCAACAGGAAATATATTTTCTACACTAATAAGTAGCTATATTGTTTCCTATTATCTGAAAAACTGAGCATGAGGATTAAAAAAGACAGGTGCCATTTATATGGTAGGTTAAAAATAACACATGGTATGTGGCTGAGTGGGAAAATTGTAATCTTGCTTTCTTTGAGTGATAAGGACATGGTGTAACTGCAGGAAGTGAAAGGGCAAGATCCTTCTGCAGAAAACTGCAGATCTATCTGGTCAGAATATCCTCTTCTAAAAACATCCAATTACTGTCCCCTATTTCTTCCTTCATTTGTCTGGCCATTTTCTCACTGTCTGCAATGGAAAAGACAGTAGCAAATGCAACAGTATTTAAAATATGACCATATACCTCTTTATACCTCCTCATGTCTGAGTAGCACAAGGTATGTTTGAGGCTCATATACATTGGAGCAATAGCCATTCTCAGACATGTTGAGGTACAAGGTGTGGGATGTAGGAAAGGAGGGAGCCCTTTATGACAAAATTCTGTGTATCCAGATACATAACTAATGCAGGGTATGAATGTAGATGCACACATCCATATGGAGCTATTAATCAGCAGTATCAGCATACAAAAATACTTGCTCTGTGGTCAGGGACCTTAACCAGAAGTTTCAATAGTGCTTCCAGAGCTGATGCAGTAGAGAGGATGTGACCCTCCCAGTAAAAACTGCAGGGTTCTTAAGTTATTAATTGTATGTAAATGTAAACTAGAGATGATTTTGGAGAGGCAATTAAGTACATGACAGAATAGCAGGACTGTATCTTCTGCAACATTTCCTCTTCCCATTTACTGAGCAAGCCAAAGAGGAACCTAACATCCAGTTAAGGCTCTGGATCTTGGTGATCACTAGTCTCATGTTGCAGGGACGTTTATTTTGTTGTGGGCTTCCAGCAAAAGTTTATATAGTCATCCATTTCTGAATAGACATTTGTCAAGAAAATGAAGCATTGCTGGTTTTCCTTTGAAAATGAAAATTTCCCAAAGCTATGATCACAAGCCCCCTGATTTAGCATGGGTTTGTGAGGTGCACTGCAGTTTGTGAAAAGGAGCATTCTGCCTCCTGTATAAAATCTTACATACTTACACAACCACAAATTTATCTTTTCATATCAAAACCAGGTTTGAGCTGTGCCTTGCAGAGCACTGAGCTCTTGTTAACAAATCATGAAGCCAAAAGGAGACTTCCAGAAATCTCCTTTTTGAATTTAATTGTTTCATTGGCAGATCATTATACCTTGCAACAGCCTTTAAAACAGAAGTCTAATGTTCTTGAAAAACACAGCAATAATGTCCATTCCCCAACCAGTCTCTGTAGAAGTATTAATCTTACTATGTAATGGTTAAAATGTGCTTTGAAATCTTTCACATGCACAATGTGCTATGATACATTACAGCTTCTTTTGTGCTTTCCATGGTTATAGAAATTTAATTATACCATGCATTTTGTCTTAATATGTTGATCATATAAACGATCAGGAAATAAATATTGGTTTTATTTAATTCTACATCAAACTTGTGTTGTACCACCAGAGTATAACCAAATACATTTTCTAAATCAAATTACTTATAGATTCTATTATACACTATATATCCATTTGAAAGATTAAATATGAAATGGTTTACTGCATTTTATTCCAATATTGGTTTAACTGATTTGGAATTACAAGCTGTTCAGTTTAATAAAGCTGTTGTCATTTATTATATTTCTAAAAATATATAAGCATAGCCACTGACATTAGCTTTTTATCTTTTTCTGTTTCTAATTACTTTGACTCTGATCAATGTTTCTTTTCCAAATTTAAACATTTCAGCAAAATACTCAATGTTTTTCTGCCATTTAGAAATAAGTTACAAATTAGGAAAAATAGGAGTGCTGACTTTGCAGACAGAGCAACTTCTGTTTTTTGCAACAGAACATGTTACAAAGTCTTGTCCAAGAAAACATGAGCAAGTTAAATGCCAGCCAGTAAGTTAGTTCATTATCTCCGACTTCATGAAACGCTTCCAAATGTCAATAATTACTGCAGGTCAGAAAAGATTGGGTTCTTCCAGGTTTTTTGTTTGTTTTTATTGGGTTTTTTTGTTTGTTTGTTTGTTGTTTGGGTTTTGTTTTTGTTTTTGTTTTGTTGGAGTTTTTTTGTTTGTTTTGGGGTTTTTTTGTTCTTTTTTTGTTTGGTTGGTTGGTTGGTTTTTTGTTGTGTGGGGTTTTTTTGTTTTGGTTTGTGTTTTTTGTTTGGTTGGGGGTTTTTTGTTTGTTTGTTTGTTTTTTTTTGTTTTTTTGTATTTCATCCAGAAATGAAGGTGATTTCATTAAAATAAACATTATTTTTTCCTGAAGAAAGCAAGAGTCAGAGACCCCGCGCCCCAAATTTCACATGTGGAAATGCATATGTATCATTCCCATGTACATTGCAAGAGAAAATCTGAGATAAGTCTTCAAACTAGATATAGAAAATGAAGAAAAGGTCAGGAAAAAAAATCTTATTTTGCTTTGATTCTCACCAAATTGCCATTTGTCTCTCTTGATGATTTTGATGCCAACAAGGCAGAGTGGGGCAGAGAAGGAGGGAAGCATCTGCATTTAGTGTCTTCCTTTTGCATTTATATAAACTTCTCAGATTTGGCAGGAGGTGACAAATACTGGATGAAGTGCTTTCTGTCTCAGTCTATGTTTTGCCACATCGAGCTGCTGGTAAAAGAGTACTCCAGCACTGTTCTGTATAGCTGAAAATACCCTGGGTGAGTTTTAATGAACCTTAGATAAATCAAAGGCTCTATCTGCAGTCAGGTAATGATTTTATCTTTATGAGTTATCTATTCAGTAGAGCAGCAGGTTGCAGGGGTGCTCTGGAGGCCTTCCAATGATCCAGACTGCTTTATTCACCAACTCACAAAGCACCTTTAGCAAGTCCATGTGGGAGCTTCACCAAGCACAGCTGAAAAATTGCTCTGCCTCCATAGGGTCTGCAAAATTAGGAGAAATTCCAAAAGAAAACAACGTGCAGAAACAATATCCCAAGTTTTTGAAAGCTACATGGGGATATGATAGAGCTGATTCCTAGAGAAGAAGACATCTCTACATGATAAAACCTGTTGAGGGAATTAAATTTATGGGAAAGAACAATGCATGAAGAATTTTTTCTCCAGAACACACTGTAAATTTTTAATATGTACATGGAGCTGGCAAGGTGCCATTTTCAGTGCCTCATTTCACTCAGTAAACTGCCTACAGCTGTATTTCTCCACTTCAGAAGGGTCATGAACTAAGCCATCCTTTCCATGAAATGTACTGGTGATTTTGGGGATTCTCTTCTAGGTGTTCCTAATCTTATATATTAATTGTTAAGTTATTTGCTCCACAATTAGCCAAGTGAGAAAATGCTTGTCAGGGAAGACCAGCTCTAAATTCTATGTCTTTAGTCCTGTTAGACAAAACTTATCTTTAGTAATCTCCATTGCCTTTAATATTTTTTTGAGTGTGGAGAAGAACACTTCTTTTTCTATATGTTCTGTGATTCAATGCAAAACCAAGACAAGGTTGTGCAATAAGCTTTCTGTTTACCCCTCTACACCAACCAAGTGTAGGCAACATGAGCTCCTCAGCTCTTGCTTTAACTAGAGAGAATTCACATGCAAGTCATGAGAGGATGTGCCAGCTTAACTTTGACATGACATAATTCTTCTGCCCTTGATCAGTATGTGGTAATGTCATCATTCTTCCAGCTTTGTTGAGAAGCAAAATTGTAGACATACTTATATCTATTATGTTACAATGATAAAGTTGTTTCTGATGTGTTTTTGTAATCAAAACAAGCAATGACTTGCTAAATTGCTCCCTCTCCATGCTTGTTCCTATTACCTCATCTCCACGCTGTTTTCTGAGGATTAGGGAGGAGGAACATCTGGTTTCACTGACCAAATAGAAGTGGGTGTTGGTCAGTTCTTCATTAGATAGAATGTGTGACAAATTCTTGCCCTGAAAATATTTGCTTAGACACACAGTGTCATTCTGCATGGGTGAAAAACCAACATTTGGAGCACCATCCACAAAATAGATATGAAGTTCTGCTAAGTGGGCAACACATGGCATAAAATCATTTACCAGAGGGGTTAATTTGCATCCTCTGGTCTGCATGCCCACACCACAGATTGCCAAATTGGACCAAAGCACCCATACACCCCACACTTCATTTAGATTAAAGCATTTCATGTTCTGGAAGTTGAATATGCTTACATTTCAGGATAGGTGAAATGGTACCTAACTCAGAGAGAAAATTAGTTAGGTGAAGATAACATGTATGCTCACAGCAAACAACAAAGGTGTTGTGCTGCAAAAGGGATAAAGGGGTAGCACCACGGTTTCTCTGGCCTAAATATTAGCTGTTCTAATATTTAATTACTTTTAGTGTTAGGAAATAGCCACTTATTCAATTTTTCTAACTTCAGCTTCCTGTCATTTAACCTTGATATGCCTTTGATAGCAAAGCTGAAAAGTCTCCCACTATCTTTTCCACATCTTTTCCTCATGTAAGTACCTACCTATGCACAAAGATCAAGCCACCTCTTCACTTGTTTGATAAGCTGAATAAATACAGCTCCCTAAACCTCCTATCACCAGGATTCTTCAGTCTTATTTGTGTCCTTCCTGTGAACTCTCTGCAGTATTTTCACATCTTCTGGAAGTGCAGACGCTAGAATCACGCACGCTATTCCATGGTGTGTGTACAGGCAAGGTCACTGCCCCACCTCTGTTTGAGATTGCTCTTTCATGGGCTCAAGTGCTGAGTTCTTGGCACGGCATCTCAATAAGAAATCTCTTTTTATTGGTTAGCACTTGACCCAAAGTTCTTCATTTGAGCACAGTTATCCCAATTAAATGCTTTTCTGAGGCACCTAATTATCAGTCTTGTATAACAGGGTAAATGAGAGATTGCTGGTGCTGCCTGTCAGTGTCAGCTTTAACAAGGCTGAAATGCCTAGATGAGGCACCTCAGTCTAATACATGAAAGCAGTCTGAGGAAGGATCTGAACTTTCAGGGTGTTCTGATGTACTTCAGATACAAACTCTGTTCCTTATTCCATGATGCAGCACTTTGGATATGGTTGTATTAAAATCTACTTAGCAAGCTTCTGGCCTTTAACTCAGTATTCCAGGAATTCCATGACCTGAGCTCTCATTAGCCTTTTCTCTTTCTTATTTTGGCCTCTTCAGTACTTTTGTAAACTTTACTAGGAAAGAAATCATATGATTGTTCAAATCACTGCTAAATTAAATATCATCTTTCTACCAAAAATAAAATTTAGGGAAACATTCAGTAAAAGAGCATTCATCAGTGTTACCTCAGAAGAAGTGAACTTTGGTATAGGTCAACTGTTTGTATTTTTTAACAATTCTACAATGCACATTGTTTATCAGCTACGTATTTAGTGAAATGCTCTGGAGAAAGTCAAGTATTCTGTAACAGCACAGTTGCTCTTATCAGTCATTCTTATATTTGTAGAAGACAACAAGTTTTTTTGACAGTGCTCACCATCCATAAAATGAGGTGAATGACATTCATTACTTTTGAATATTGTCTAAATATGGCTGTACGTGAAGTGTAAATTCAATTTGGGAGATTGGTGGAGTATGTGAATTGATCAGCCATATGAAATGAATTTTCCATCGTATTAGACCTGCCCTTTACAAGATTAAACACAGATGGTCCAGGGAGAGTTAATCCATACAGAGGAATAATAGTGTTATCTCACAGAGAAAGAAATCCTCCACTTGTGTGGTAATTTGATGGAGGTAACTGAAATATTCTCATTTTGAATTTTATAATGATTTTTAGATTCTGCCACATTTATTGATGAGAGAAAGTATTTTTCTAAGTGACAGGGCCTGGTGACCTCTATATCATTGTTTGGAGAATAGACTTACTAATCAATAAGGTGTTAATTTTCATAATTAAAACCATGAAAATAGTGTTTAGTTAATATTTTTCCATTATAAGATGCACCCTTAATATTGTATAATCCTTCTATGATACATGACTGATATTTTTTCTTATTTGACTGATATCTATATAGAAAAATATTTTTGATTAAAAATTAAAATAAGTATTGCTAGCAGTTCATCTGTGTCATCAGGATCCAATGGATCTACTCCTCTACCCCTTTTTTAATCCAGAATTGCCAATTTAGGCAATCCGAGCTGAAGCTCTGCAAAAGTTGGCTGTCTAAGGCTCCACACCATGGAGACTGACAGATCAGGGGATCTGAGTGCTTCTGAAATCCATTCCCAGTTTAATGTAGCTGTTCTTTCCATGCCCAGAGCATCTCTTCCTCCTTTCATCACCAAAGCCTAGACAGAAGTTCAAATCTTAGAGCTGCATCTTCCTTTTTTATTTTTTTCATGACCTTTGGCCCCAGTTGTTATGACAGCAATTATTAGATTAGATCTTTAGAGTGGGTTCTATCTGGTATTTGCTCTGATGTGACCCTCACAATCTCAGCACAAGTTTAGCCTGTCAAAATTATGGAAGAGGAAAAGCCTTGGTTAGTGAGGTTGTGTAAAGACTTTGCACTTCCCCACAGAAATCCCTTCACTTTTCTACAGCACTTGTGGACTATCTTCACCTTCTCTTTCGCATGGTTATATCACCATGTACAGCTACACACTCATATTAATTCTAGAGAGCCTTTATGTGGTCCCTGGAACCTTCATACATATTAACTATCATATTACTGCAATATAATCAAAATTTCTAATGGCTCTGTTCTTTGCCATAAGACACCTAACGAGTTTGTGTGACCAGTTCAAGGCTGCACAAAGATCTTCCTTCTAAAATTGTGACCAATGCAATCACTGCCACTAAAATACTGTGAGTTGCTAAGGATAAAAGCCTCTATGTGCAGTGTGGTGGGATCTTTCTTTTGCCAGATTTTTTCACAGTCATTAAGTCAGGAAAATATATTATTTCTGTCACTTTAGGCCAGATATTTTGACACAAGTCACAAATTGCTAATCCTTTTGCAAACTCAGACAGCAGTCTGACATAGCTCCAGATTTTAAACACATTTTCAAATTGAAGCCCAGTGTGTCTTAATCATTTAACTGCGGAATAAAATGCACAGACCTTAAAAATGCATCTGAATTTTTAGGGAGGATTTAATGTCTATAATATTTTATGCACTCTTATCCCATAGGGCGATTGATCTTTTCAGTATGTCAGTGGATAGTAAAGAGGATTGAAAACAGATCCTCAGAAGAAGTACTACCTCCCAAATAATCTTAATGATGTCGAATAGCAGAGACCTGACTATTGCAGACGGTTTTTGAGGACTCTATTCCTATTATTGCATCTCCATTTGGCTTGGAAAATAAAGCTGAGTGAATGCTGAAGGTATAATTTTAAAAGTTAGTAATCCTCTGAACAACGAGAAGAGATTTTTTTTGCCAATGCTTAGATCTTTTTAAAAATTAATGTTTGGATTATTTAAAGAAGTTATTACATGAAAAGTTCTTTCTCTGTTGGAGCATCCTTGTCTTGCTCACCTATATATCTGCATTCGTGTTTTATGGTGACTTAAATAGGGCAGTGTGTTGTAGTAGAAAATTACTAGTATTATTGTAAGTATTTGGAACACAGGTCCCTTTATATAAACTCAATTATATTCCATTTGGTTTAGATTTTTAATTTTTCAATGAATTAGCTGGCATTGTAGCAATTAGACACCTAGCTAATGTGTAGGACTATATTTTTCAGATAATGCTAATGCACATTTTTCTTAGCAACAGAATTTAGTCTGTTTAAATACAAAGGGATAAATAATATGAGATACCTCTTCAGGCCTGACCCAGTAAATTATTTTCTGTTATACAAGGACAAACTGTTTTCCTGTAGATCTCTTTTACCACGTGCCTTCTTGATGAGGCAAGTGTACAGATTAAGGCAGGTCATGGCGTTGAATGTTCATTTTGGAGACTTATATTTGAATTATATTTTCTGCTGATTTACAGACATGTTCTGTGATTTTTCAGCTTTTTTTTTTTAATGGGGAAGTCAAGGTTCAACCTTCCTAAACGATGCCTCTGCACAGTGTATTCAGTGTGTCTTTCTATGTTGAAATAAACATGTAAGGATAAGTATAAAAGAAAGAGAAAAGAAGTGGAAAATACCATTTTGAGAATATACAGAACAAAACCATATTTGCAAAAAATACATTTATATGTGAATTTATACTAAAACCATTATAATGAGAAAGAGAATGGAAATCAAGATGAGGTTTGCAAAGCATTTCATTGGTCTAACTGGACATTTTTCTCGTGAGAGTGATTGACTACTGAGTAAATGTGTAGAAATTTTTTGATCGTGACAAAATGTGAAGTGAATGTACACTGCCATTTTTGATGGTTTAAGAATTAATTGAATATTACAAAGAGTGCAGCATATATGACATTAGCACCATGTGGCTTTATTAGGAATTTTAAAAGAACATTTCTAATAGCTTTGCACAAGCAGTGCATCTCTCTTTTTATGCTTTCCCTTTCAATTCACTCTGAAGAGGAGACCTCTTTTTTCTAGTTCTCTTCAAAAAAGTATAAATTACATGACATCTAGAAATGGAATGTGACAAACAGCTCTTGCATGTAATATCATTCTTACTCTATATTGAAGAATTATGAGATTATTAAAGCTGAGAAATAATTTTGTCCAGTGCTTTAGAGCAGTAGTGAATAGTATAGCTAGTGTTTAAAAATATATTTACAAAAATCTGTGCAGACTTTTTCCCCCACTGTACTCTAAATATGATCTCTCAAGGTAAACAATATGGAAATTGTTTCCGTAACAATATGTTAGGAAAAAACAAAAAACAAACAAACAAAAAAACCCACCAAAAACCAACCAACCAAACAAACAAAAAAACCACAAACCAAACAAAAAAAACCCGAACAAACAAAAAAAACCCCCAACAACAACAACAACAAACCAGGAAAAAACTCACCAACCACACAAATGCACAGGTCTCCTAGAGAGCAGACCATTGAAGTACTATTACAACAAATGCATACACATTTAAGGGTATAATTAAAGGTTATTAAATGGTTTCAATCTCCTTTAAAAATGCCAGTATGATATGTTTTACTTTTTTTGTTACATGAAAAGTAATAAAATTTTAAGTTAAATAACCGGAACACTAGAAATTCTTACAGAAAATCATTTTTTTTTTTTTTTTCTCATAAAATATAATCCTAGGAAAACACAACAAAAATCTCTGTATTTTTAAGTCCCTGTTTTAGTGAAAAGATACAGCCAGTGTATTAATGTTCAGAATAGGCTTAGGTACTTTGCTGAACAGGAATGAAAGTAAGCATATGTTTTAAATTAATCACATGCATAAGTGTTGTCTTGACCCAGAGCAAAGCAGCACTTGGCATTAGTGAAAGCAATTTTCTGCAACAAAAGTTAAATTCAGTCTTTAAATTTTAATGCCTCTGATTGACCTTTTCTTTCACTATTGCTTATAGCCTACATTATTTTTCATTGTCTAAAATTATCAATTCATATCAAGTTAATGGCAAAATGTTTGATGCTGTGAGTTTATCTTTTATTTCTTTGAAAGAAAGTTATTACTTTAATAATAGTTGAAAGTATATTATGTTTCCTGAGTCACTGGTATCATAAATCAAACCCAGAAGACCATTTCTTTTCCCAAGCTACATGTAGAAACACGTAATTCCACTCCCAGTCCTCCATATGTGCTTTTGCAAAGTTTTCACCCTAACCACTGAAAAATGCCCATAAAATAAATTGTGATGTTGAATTGATGGGCTATATAATCTGTGAGGAAACTGTCAGTTTTACTCTGACATTTCTCAAGGGAATTCAATGTCAAAAACTGCAAGGAGGTTAGAATTATGGAATTAGCCTTCAAAGCTGATTATTAATGTGTAACGCTTATTTCATTTAAACCTGCACCCCATGGCAGCTGACACATCATACACCTGAACTTCAGTTACTTGCCCCAGTGATAGGAATAACTTATTGCAACCATGGAATATTTGGCGTGCTGTCCTAAAAGCTGAAGGTGGAAAATGTCTCTTGGAGGAGTCATTGCTTACATTTTCAGCAACTTTTCAGGCAGTTACATGTGTCTGCAAGCATTCATGAGATACACATCCTGCTTTATATCAAAACTAGTGACCTTCTTTAAAAATTCCACCAAATTGCACTGAAATCCAATTTTTTGTCTACCCCCAGTGATAACACTAGATTAGATATTTATGCTAAAATCCTTATTCATATATTCCAGATAATTAATAGATACTGTGCAGATTGTTTAGCATTTTCATTCCACAGTCAGATAGTTGCTGTTTTAAACACATTCATGTTACAAATGTTAAAAGAGATGGGTTTGTATTTACCATTGATTTAAATCTGGTTCTCAGGGAAATTATTAACTACATTAGTAGCTTTTTCATTGTGCTGGTGCAATTTTCTGTACAATGATGAAAAGTTCTTCCACATCATCCAAAATTCTCCCCTACTGGCCACATCTCCCTGCTGTGAGTACCAGTGGCATTTCACCAGGGAAAGACCAATATATGAAGTGTGTTTTATGATGACCTGGGGGGGATCATGTCTCCTCCAACAGCAGAAAAACTTTCAATTTCTATTCCCTGTGTAGGGCAGAATTTGAGCCACAAACTATAAACCATGAATTATGGATTATACAACTTCTTCAAGTATGGTTTCAAAACATTTTATTCCCACACACAATCACCGCACCTATGTTTTTTTTCTCTAATCAGGTTAATTTATTACTTCTTGCATAGGCACATCCTTTTTTGTTTTCTGGTTTTTTTTTTAATCATGTAGAAAAGTAAACAGAAAGCATGAAGACCAGAACAGAATAATCTCAGTTTTTAACTCTTGGTTTGTTTCTCCACTTATTTCTAAATCTTTATTGAACCAATTCACTGACAAATAGTTTAGTTGAGGTCCCAGAGGAGAAACTTTTTCATGAGTAACTTTATTTTGAATACCCAACAAGAGAATACATAACTTCAGACAGTTTTTAGAAATATTTCCTTTACATCAGATTTTTATGCCATTATGACTCCCAAGTACTTTTTCATTATTTCAGAAAGTTTTTCTTTTCCTTCCTGAGTTTACCTCACTCTTTTTTAATCCCGTATTAGCTCAAAATGTTACAGTATTTAGTTGTGAAAAATACATGGTATGTGATGTTTGAAAAGTATGGAATGGGACTGAGATTTCCACACACAGGGAAATATTTCTTCATTGTTTGACATTTACTCAACAGCAGAGGGGGAATAGTTACTACTGATGTGCAATTGTTGCTGATACAGCATAAAACAATATTCCTGCACCATCAGTCTCTACCCAAGACAGTTATTTTCTGCTACATGAGCTTTAACAACCAGGCACTAATACACCAGAGTTAGGCCAACAAAGGAACTTCTGGAAAGGTGAGATTATGAACATTTTTACCTCATGAGTTTTAGGTCCATTACCTAAAACTTGTACTTTTCTTTCCTTATTTTATTTTATTTTATTTTATTTTATTTTATTTTATTTTATTTTATTTTATTTTATGACTTTTTCACTGCAAGTACACATGAGACAGATGTCCTCTTTTTGCAGAACTGCATTCTGAGTTGTATCCTAATTTTTATAAACCCTCTCTAACTACTGGGAGTATTTCCTTTTGACCAGAAGTTGCAGCAAAATGACATGCATGATTTAGACAGTTGAGAATGGAAGACAGGTACATCAGCTTGTCTGATCTGGGGATTAAGATGTGAATAATGCATTGAAGTCAAGGAGCTTATGACAAATTCAAGATTAACTGTTTTAAATTAAATGCACATAAAGATTCAATTATTTGTCAATTAGTGGAAACTAAGAGCTCTAAAACTTGTCACTTTCCTTATGTCTTTTTTCTTTCTGTCCTTTTAAAGTGTTATTTTATTACTGTAGTATTATTTTTAGCTTTCCTGTTTTCCACCTTTTGCTTTTTTGGTAGTTGTCTTTTTAGGCTGGCTTTTGCAGGAGAGAATTACTGTCATGATGCCACCTGATGAGAATATTCATTTAGTTTCTGGGGCAATTGCATGCACTTCAGAATTTTGTATGTTGTAAGTTATCAAGCTTTTTTCTGTGCAAGTATTGTGTTATTCTAATAAATATGTGAAAAGTCTGGTTTAATAAAATCTGATTTTTATGACGAAAAAGTCCCTTGGATGTTTTTGAGAATGTGTTCTGTGAGGGAGAGACTGAGGCAAGTACTTCTCAAAATTCTGGGGGATTTGGTTACCTGTTGCATGTACTTTTATGCCTCACAAAATATTTGCCTCATATATTAGGAACATGAACCTGAGATTTAGTTTAATGAACAGGTAAGTTACATTTATCCTATAGATATAATCTGCATTTCAGTGGAGTTTTGAGTAAAACTATGCAGAACTGAAACTACTAAATTATCACGGTATTTGCTAGTCACACACTTGATGGCTGTGTGGCACATCTTTTTATCAAGCTTTCATAGCTTTCTATCTATTTGCCCTTTTATTCTTCCCTGTCTTTGTGTTTTGTGGCATGCTGTTCTGTTAATATCTAAATTTAAATATTGTGCTCTCACTTGATATTTTAACCAGACATTAATGGGCTTTTCTGTGAAAGCTGAGACAAACGTACCACTGTAAATGAAAATTTAAATTGTGAATTCTTTCTCAGTCTTTACAGCCTTATACAGACAAATTAAACCAAGTTGCCAATATTTTTTTCCACTGATATTCTGTTAAATCCACTGAAGAAATCACATCTGCTCTGAAAACCATAACTGGGGATTCATTCCTAAACATGCTTCTATGAAGAAGATACATAAACATCTCAAAGCTATGAAGAGAAGATAACACAGTCTGATATATTTAAAAACTACTGGGAAAAAATGTTTAAAGGGGGAAAACACATGCCATGGTGAGATATCTATTTAATGATTAGATAATTTGGAGAAAAGATAGAGGAATCTTTCCTCCCTACTCCCACAGAAATTAAATAAGTGCAATTTTAGTGCATATTTTTCTGATTCTTTCTGGGTAGAGCACAGATCACAAAGGTGATTTGTAGAAACCCAGAGAATTTTTACTAGTACATCGGTGAACAACCATAATTGTGTTTTCTGCCTAATGAAGTCAATCCTCTATAAAGGTAGAATAAAGTTAAAGCTTGTCTCTAAGGCTAAGGACTGTGTTTCTTTCCTGTAGGGTTTATGGTGTTCTCTGTCTCTTTTTTTTTTTTTTTTTTTTTTTTTTTTTTTTAAGGATCATCTGTTTCAACTGGAATCGCACAAATTTGAGAGAGGACGAGGCAGGTGCCCTTTTGACCCCAGTTCTTCCTTCACCTCCATCTTAATTGGTAATGATCTTTATGTCACGAGCTTCACAGTCCTGTCAATCTGTCATCCTCAGTCTCTTTCTTCAGCACACCAAAGTGTTGTCAGCCTTCCACTGCAATCTTCCACATGTCAGACTTAATCCTCATGGTGCTGCCCACATTAATATTACATTTCAGGCAGCATTAACCACAGCAAGGGTGTCTCACTGAAGTGAAATGTTGAACGACATGTGCCATCCTGAAGGTAATTGATTGTTGTGTAATTATGGAAATAACCGTTTCCTCCTTTCCTTAAACGCAAAGAAGCATGACTGGCTTAGTCATTTACACCACTTTTGTTTTCATCTACTGAGATGAATCTGAGCAACAAGCACCCTGTAAAAATGTGAATTTAACTGTTTTCATATCAAGATTTATTGATTATATAAATTGCCATTTTTGAGTTGGTTTTTTTTTTTTTTTTTTTTTAATTTCAGTGCTGCCTTCTAACAAAGCTATCACAAACTGGTGATTCTGTGTTAGAAGAGTTTATCTTGTACACAAAAGATATAAAAATAGAATTCAGTCTAAGCCCTGCCATGCCAGGAAGCTGTGCTGAGATAGTGCTCCTGTGTGCCTTGTTGGGAAATGTATCACTATAGGACTGGGATTTTTGAAACTGTGATATAGCAAACCATATGGGCTTTCCTCAAAAATGTTTCCTTAAAACATTTTGTGAGATGAAGCAAAGACAGTCTTGGCACTATTGACTAACTGTACATTGACTAAAAATAGCCTGAAACAGCAGGTAAATGGTAAAAGCTACATAGAGTTACGGAGTAGCACAATGATTTCTGGGTTTAGAAACCAGAAACAAAAAACTGAGCATTCAAAAGGGATATAGACTAAAAGAAAGAGCTAAAAATATAAGCTAAAGATTAAATAAATTTTATATTTTTCATGGATACAATAGAGGAGTTTAGGGCCCTTTTGATATTTACATTTGTATCTGCATCTTAAAATCAGACAATTAAATTCTCTGATGATTAACTACAATGGTATGGCTCATCAATGGTGGTGATGAAGTACTGGTCATGAGTAGTAGCTGTATTTTTACATGCTAGGTTTATTTGTTCCTTTCCATTAACAAATAAATTTAAAAAAGAATCTTCAGCAATCCTTGACAAATCTTTCACATTGCAGCAATTCATCAAAATTTTCTTTATTTTCTTTAAAAAAAAAAAAAAAAAGTAAGTTAGAGCTCTAATTCCTAAGAGTTAGTGAGTTAAGAAGTCATAGAAGAATGAGAAAAAAAATACTGTAATTTGCCTTACCCTCCAAAATCCACGAAATATAGATTGCCATGCATCCCACCCTTATTTCTAAACTGTTTCTACAGTTTTTGACAGATTCCAGTCTCAGCTTAGCCTGGGAACAAAGACTCATGGAATTTCTCCAGGCCTGAAAACTCGTGGTCTAATCTTGAAGTCCTTCTCAACCTTTCCTCAGATAGAACTAAGTAAATAAATTAACCTGATCATATTCCTACCGTGAGATCAGTGTGAGTTTTATTTGCTTAAATGGAAGCCAGATTGTCCCACTGAGCTTTAAGAGTTTGCCTGAATTATGGGAGGTCTTATGGAACCTCATATTTTTATCTGAAGGAGAAAATAATTAAATAAGCCCTTCCCTGATAAAGGCTGATTAGGATTTTGGTGGCTCATTGACAAAGACTTATAAATTCTATCTGACAAAACTAATAATTCTGTAATTTAGCAAGATTAACAGGAGAAAATAATATTTATGTGAGCTCACTGGTACAAACATACTAACTTTCACCTCTTCATCAAAACTGGCAAAGTATTTAAAAGCTGTTTTTCTAGTCATTCATTAGGAAATTATATCATTTCAAGTTATCATGCAATTATATTTTAAAAGCATAAGAAAATTCTTCCAAGATTTTAATTATTTTTTTCATACTTTTAAGTATTGGAGTTAAACACTTCCAACACTTAGGAAGAATACATTAAGGAAGTTTGAATTTCCATTTATTCTATTTTATTCAACTAACTTCTACTACTCAGAGACACACAGTTCACAGAATAAAAGGATGTACCTTAAATTCCAGCATGTATATCCTTTATCTCTGCAGGTACCCAGTTGAAAAGGTTGGAAGATCTAGATTAAAACGGTGCATAATGATCTTTTAATTGACATTTGAGAATGAGACAGACTTCTAATGCCAAATGCATTGAGAAGGAAGGGATGCTCCTTCATTCAGACAAGCTTTGAGTTCAGCTCATCATGGACATCACCCCATGACAGGAGATGCAAACTACACCATGCACGCTCCAGGACTGGTCTTCCCGTCCTTCCTTCAATTCTTGGAGGTTTAATTCTTCTTCATGCACTTCAATTTCTCTTAGAAAGTGAAATCTGCTCCTCAGCATGATCTTGGAGGCTGCATCCCAGAGTTGTCTGCGCTCTCTGATGCAGGTTCAGCCAATGTGCATGTCCTTGAAAAGGTTTTTTGTGAACCTGTTAACAAAGCACACCCTTAGCACCTTCTTCCTTCTAAGGAAAGTATTCAAAGCCTGCTCCCACCTCTGCCCCTCACATTAACACAGCATCTACACCAGCATGGCCATTAACTAACAGTGAGGATCAGGCTAACAAGAAAACTTTACAAACTTCTCATAAGGTTTTAAAAGCTTTTAAAGTCTTCATCTTGAAAGATCATTTGTAGCATAACCAGTTAGGACCAGATGTAGATGGGTTAATTTAGGAAGAGGGATAAACCCTTGTTCCACATCTCTTTGTGTATTTCAACACAAGAGTTAAAATACCTGCTTCAAGAAAAAAAAAAAACAAAACTACAGTTTGTGACTTGGCTTTAAAAGGAAATATCTGTGCTATTGTAAGGATTATTGTAGGTTATCTGACCCACTAGTGAAGTAGCTTGTGATGAATTCCTTAGTATATGAACAGTCAATTAATTTATTGCCAGCATCAGGAAACATAATGGAAGTTGGATGGCAGACATGCTGAATAAAATGTTTATGTTTAGCTCAACGGTATATAAAACTTCTGGAATTTTATCCCCAATGAACTCCCCCATCTGCTTTCAATAGCCAAAACTATTTTTGATACCAGATCTTGCACACTGATTAACTTAGACCACACTAGCTGAGAAATTAGTTTATGTCCACGTATTCTTACCTGCAATATATCAGAAGCAAGTGGTGAAAAACCTAAATTGCATCTGAATATGTTAATACCCAAGGAATCCATTCCAAAAGTATTTTCCACTTTTGCAATTTTAAAATTTAGGTATTTGTGTCTTTTCTTTAATCTACACAAAAATACATTTTGTCTCAAAACAAAAAACCAAAATACTTTAGTGACAGACAGAAAATACAAATATACAGATGTAGTAGTTTGCCATTTAAACAATAGGGTTTTTTTCAATTTGCTGTTTTCATACTGCCAAAAATAAAATTTTCTAAAATGTGAATTAGTCTTCTGATTTTAGTTGTCATATGATTAATGACTGACTGACTGTCAAAGGAATGCATGGAAGGTGCAGTTTATGTTCTACTCATTACATTCTAATGCTTCACTCATAAAATAAATTTTCCATTTTACATTAAAAAGACTACTGATGAATAATAGCTTGTGCTTGCATTACCTTCCAATTTGATGCAGGTACGCAAAACATGCCACCTTTAAGGTAGTAGCAGCCTGTTTATAGAACTCTTTTGTATGAGTAATTTAATTTAAATACTTCAATCTGTTTTGCTTTGGGGTTGTCACCTGGGAATTTTGAAGTGTTTAGAAGAAAAAGTTTGTATTTTAATTTGTTAATATTTTGCTTTGAATAAAGGCAAAATAAAGGTACTTTTAAACAGTCACTGTTGAATTTTGATGTAATTGTTAGCTTGAAAAGATGCTAGCTAAAAGGTGGAGAAATGCTAGCTGAGAACTATGTGTGTATCACTTCAGCTAAAACTGGTCTTTGAGGACCATGGGAATTTTTTGTTTGCTTAAATAAGGAAAGAAGAAACTTTTTATTCTTTTTAGAACATGATTAACCAGGCTTTTAACCTGATTAACAAAATTTAAGTTTTAGCAATTTAAGGAGAAGCTGAGGTTAGACTGGAAGAGGGGAGGAGTAGTGAAAGTCTCTGACTTTACTGAGCTAATTTTCACTGGAAGGTAGAGGTTAATCAGTGTGGTGTGCAGCAGTATGAAACTCTGCAACCAAGACAGGATTCAATTGATAATGCGATAGTGGTTTTTCAAGGGAGGATAAAAAAGTATAAATATTTCTAGAATTCTTCAATCCTCAATCTCACGTTAACTCTAAATCTGGAATTGGTCAGCACCTGTAAAAACTTAGCATTGTTCAAAATTTGTAACTTACATTTATACAAAAGCCTATTGAAAAAGACAGGAGAAGAAAGATCCTCTTAGTGTTGAAAGTGAAAAATATATTGGAATTATATTGAATGTTTTTGTGCTGAGGTATTTGACAGTCACATTTGTCAGTACTGTCCCATTGTTCTTCTTAGATGAAGTGACTTGACTGTTTATATATGATATTTATATTTAGTTTAGTAACAGCTCAGTGTAAAAATCAGATTTAATTTCTATATCTGTAAAATATCTTTCATGGAACAATATCTATCCAGGACTGGAACTTCCATTTTCTTCCCTCAGGATCTCACAGGTACGATCAATCATAACTTCTTCAGTATATGGTAGAATGCCGTACCAGCAGGTTAGTTATTTACAACAACATTTTATACCTATGTCAAACAGAAGGAATGGACTTCATATTCCAACTTCAGAACATCTGGACTCAGAGATGTCAATCCTGATCACTGGCAATATGTGATGGATCATTTATCCTGCACTGATGCATTTTCCAAGATTCATTATACTTCTGAAAAGATAGAATATCATTTTGCATGACACATCACCAAAATTAAAGCAATACCAGCCAGCCTGATATATTTTTCCAATAGAATTCCCAAAGGAGGATATGTAACTAATGTAACTCATTAATTAGGGTTGTGAAGATTGTTTGAAACAAAGTTATAAAGATAAAGACAAATTCTACAGTTTAGGCAGCTCTGCGCTGTTTAAAAAATAAAGTTCTCTATTAGTTTTTGGCAACCTTCTACAGATACTGTAATTTTTACTTACTTTTTACTTTCTTTGCCAATATTTTACATTAAATCTTGACCATGTATTTTCCAGGGCAATAACCATTCTGTATACGATGAAGCCTAAGGCAAAACTGTGCTCAGCTCCAGCTCAGCAGAGATGTCAGAACCAGCCCCAAACTATTAACTTTTCAGAATAAGCATTCACAATTGTGCCACCATTCAATTCATATGTCTCTCTTCAAAGGAACAAAATTCACACTTTGAGGGAGACCTGCAAACAAAATTCTTACTTTCTGCTATAATCTTTTATAAATGCCAGCAAATGTTATTTGGATGTATCAGGCATGTTTATTTTGATTAGGGCACAGGAAGCTGTGTCATTTAAGCCTCCACTTAGATTAGCCTTCAAATGGAAACAATTTATAGCCCTCTCCTCGAGCAGTTTAAGTCCTTTTGTGTTATTTTCCAGGATAAGGATGCCACCTAGTGACAATAGCTGCCTGCTTCTTAAAGTGGGCCTAAAAAACTTGTAACCCAAGTCCATAAGGATATGAAATAAGTTATTGTTAATGCTTGGTCAGTTAAGGGGAATAGTGTACATACAAATCTTAAAGGTAGAATTATGGATGGCATTTTACCAAGGTAAAATATATCAAATATCACAATTTTAGATGGGTCAGAAATAGGCTTGATTTTTGAACTTATTATATTGTACCTATATAAATACTGATTTTTTCAACAGTGTCTGTTATTCAGTGTATTATTTCTGAATTTTCTGATGCTTGCCTTATTTGTGAATACCATCTAAATCATTTGAAATGAGACACAATTTCTGCTTTCATAAATTTTTTGAGAACTATTAATCACCGGTTGTGGAGGATGGATGAAATCTCAGGTTCTGTCCTTACGCTGATAAATATTTCAATGATATGAAAACAAGTTATTGCTGGACCAGAGAAAAATAGTCCCTTTTCTCGTGTCCCCTGAACATGGAATTCCCTCAGCCAGCAAGTTATTCCCAAACTGTCATTATTCCAGGTGAAGTGGAACAGTTCCAGCGGCTGATTGGAAAACCTAATAATTAGCATACACCATATTTATAATCTACGTGGTTCTTGTCACGTGCAATGAAATTAATGCGTGGAGCATTACCAAATTGTTTAATTTTAGGTTTTTTTTCTCGTCTGGTCTGCAGGTGGTGAACTTTTTACCGGTCTCTACAGCGACTACTGGGGAAGAGATGCTGCTGTGTTCCGCTCCATGAACCGCGTGGCCCATCTTCGCACCGAGCCTGACAATGAGCGCCTGCTGAAAGGTGTGGGGGAGAAGGAGCTAAAACCAGAGGGGCTTCAGATGGCTAGATGGTTTCTGGTTTGCATGGGATCAGAGATTGCTGTGCCAATATTAGCCTCAGGTTTTGGCCTAGTTCAAATTAGGATATATAAAGCACGGAGAATGGGACTGGCAAACTGTCTTTTGCAAAAATGCAAAGGAATATTAATTTGTCAATTGGAGGTATAAAAATACTTCAACATTAATCTATTCTACATGTTCTAGAGATACCCTCCAAATTTTTTTTTAACTATTTCTATCACCCAATTGCCCTTAGATAGCTCTCTTACTGACAGAGCCCTTACCTCTAATTATTTTTTTTTTTTTAATTGCTTTTGCCTGCTTTTAAGGCTTGAAACAATAAGGCAATATTTTAATAACTGGACTCAATTCCTTTTTTTTTTTTTTTAAGAACCAAAATTTGTTGGCTCATACATGATTCCTGACAATGAAGACCATGATGATAACAAAGTATATTTCTTCTTTACTGAAAAAGCTTTGGAAGCTGAGACAAGCACTCATGCCATATATTCCAGAGTGGGACGTGTATGTGCGGTAAGATCCTTTCTCTGATTGTGCAGATAACAAACCAGAAAAAATTATGAAATTTCCAGCATATTATTATCACAAACAGACTTAAGTTTTACCAGAAGGAGCAGAAGGATCATGAGGAAAGATTTTGCCTCCCTGTTTGATTATCCTTTTTCCACTCTGGCCATCCTCCTGGTGTGTTGTCCTGTCTCATCTCTTTTTGGCTCCCTGGCCCCACACAGGGGAATAAGATCTTGGGCAGTTGCTGGAGAGGAGCACTGTTAACATATGATCTCCCAGCTGCCCATATTAGTGCTCTCTAAACACTGATGAATTTTGGGTGTCTTCCTTATCTAGTAACCAACTACTGTAAGGCTGATGAGAGGAGCTCTCTCATTTTCCCAGTGGGACTACATCGGCTTGATTAAAGGAAAGAAAAAGAAATTTACTTATTTACATCTGATTTTGTTTCAAAAAAAGTTTGTATTCCCTCTCCTAACCATAGGGGATACAGTATAGGGGATAGTTTAGGGGATTCCTGAACAATTCTAGGGATTAAGGGATTCCTAATCTATGTTCCCATTGAGCAAAGGGCAAGATACAAGTTAATTATTTTCTGTCATCTCAATAAGTGGTATTTGTCATGTATGCTCACCAGCATACTGCCCCTTAAACTTTCTTTGGTACTCATGTATAACTTAAAAACATCTGATGTATGCAAAGTACCAAATTGCAGCCTCAGACATTAATGTTC
Organism: Hirundo rustica; assembly: GCF_015227805.2. NCBI lineage: Eukaryota > Metazoa > Chordata > Aves > Passeriformes > Hirundinidae > Hirundo > Hirundo rustica. Next base: position 8,778,440 of record NC_053453.1, read on the forward strand.
ACAAAGCCTCTTGGACTTCTGGATTCCAATCTGCATTCAGATCCAAGCTGGAATTCTTTGGCTTATGTTCTGAATATATGCCTGGATAGATTATTTTAGTAGTTCCCTCTACTCTGCAATATTTCCACCTGGAAGTCTTATCTCTATCCATGGGTTAAACCAAAATCCCACTGAACTTTCTCTTCCATTTCTCCAAAACTTATCTGGCCATTAACCTCACACATATATTTATAATTTGTATTTAGTGAATACAAAATAGCTTGCTGGTGATTCAAGAGCTGGCTTTTTTACCCCAGCTTTTACATTTTCATCTGAGCTGTAACAGGTTTTGTAACACAGAGGCATCTACTCTGCATATATCTACTTTTCTGAGGAAAACAGATCTCTGTTTGTGAGAGGAGTTTTGCAACTATTTCAGAGCCTTCAACAACCAGTAACACAGGTCTTGAATATAAGGCCACAGATTGAGGATGCTACCTAAAGCAAGTGGTACTGAATGTTCCCTTTTCTTGAAAGCCCCAACTGTTGCAAGAGCAAGAAAAAGGTGAGACAGCCATAGAGAGGCAGGTGTAATTTAAAGTTGTTGAAATTGTCAGAAAACCATGTAAATAATCTCCTCAGACATGCCCCAGCTGCACCAGGTCCATGGATAGATTCAGGGCTTCAGCTTCCAGATACATTGAACTAACCCTGCACTGAGCTCTTAAAACAAAGTTAAACTTCAGTAATGTACTCAGTATATCTAGTTGGCAAAAATGAGCAATAAAAAAAAGCTCTACAGCAACTGTATAGCTAAAACTATCCAGGGATGTGGTACAGAATTAAAAAATTCATATGAAACCACAGATCTTAATGAGACCTGGATTTGATCAGTGAAATCCTACTGGAAAACTGACTCCAGAGAAATAATTCTAGTAAGAGCCATGTGGTTTGTAAATGGATGCTTTTGACATTAGAAGATATAATGAGCAAGTTATAATTCATCAGGGATGTTTGTGCTTCTAGACTTACTCATTCATATTACTATTGGCATTTGTTTCTCTCTACACAGAATGACATGGGAGGCCAGCGAATGCTCGTCAATAAATGGACCACATTCCTCAAAACCAGACTGGTTTGTTCTGTGCCTGGGAAAAATGGAATTGATACACATTTTGATGAATTAGGTAAATATCCTATACAACAACAAACTTGAAACCATGGAAGAAAACGTATGCCTTCATGATAACACATCTTACTGTCAAATATTGTACTTGTCTTCATTATCAAGGAATGGTGGTTAGCCTTGTTTCCAACATATATTAAGTTCTACTCATATGGAGTTCACTATCACTAATTACCCATTTATGTACTGCTTTGTTTTTAAAGATGTTTTTTTAAATCTGCATAAAATTAAATTGAATAAATTAATAAAAGAGGATTATGCTTTTAAGAATCAATGAATTTTCTTTCGACAGGTTGAGAAAAGTAGGTTTTTAACAATAACATTGCATTTAAATTTTACAGAGGATGTGTTTTTGCTGCAAACTCGTGATAACAAAAATCCAGTGATATTTGGCCTCTTCAACACGACAAGGTAAACAAATAGAAGAAATAATAGCTGCCATAAAGGAATGTTTGAACAGTCTATTAAAGAGATAGAAGCTGGATGATACATATCCCTTAGCAAATGCATAGTAAACAGTTTAATCTCAGTTCTATTCACAGCAGGCTTCCTTGTTAATGTAAAAAAATTCTCTATAACACTCAGGGGCTTGAAGTCTCATTCTGTGATTCAGTATATCTGAATCACATATTAATTAAATGTTTCTCAGCGTGACAATTTCCTATGTCAAAGTATATGCACTTCTGCATGCTTATAAGAGCAGCATCTCAGAGCCACCTGTCTTCCTTTAAGAGCTCCACTGTAATTCAAGGTTAAGTAGATAACAGCTTAAATTCCTACTAACTTCTTAGTGAAGCTTAAAGCAACAGCTGCAATGTTGCTGGTGGACTCCTTTTCCTTTTCTACTGCAGCCTAGCTCAGGTGCAAGCACACAGTACTCCCAGCTTGGAAATCCGACTGTTAGTTTAGGATGTAACTGATGGGAAAGAGCACTTATGCTTTTGTCACGTTATCCTGTTTTTCTGATTTTTTTTTTTTCTTTTGTTGTTTTTGTTGTTGTTTTAAATAACAATAGGCTAATCTGCTCCTGTAGGGTTGCAGACACCTGTCATTTTCTACTGACTCTCAATGCCAATAGAGAAAGTTGGGCACCAATCAATTTAAATTTTCTGGATCACCTTCTGCAGTCTTCAGAAATAATTTTTTTGTAGAGAGCACTGATGCTTCTTTCGAAAAAAAACCCAAAAAATAAAAACAATTGTTCTTCTGGAACAACAACAACAACAACAATTTTTTTTTTTTTTTTTTTTTTTAATAAAAATAAATAGAAACTTCTATCTTGATTGTTCTACATAAAGTGATCTGATCTAAATAATAATACCAACCAACATTCCCACTTAATACAAAAGGGGTCAATTTAGGACTATTTATTTTAGTCAGCATTGGTTGGTTCCCATCTTTCCAAGCAAAAAAGCAGTAGGAAAAACGTTAAAGAAGAAAAATGGTCAACTGTTTAAGTCACTAATCAAAGACATACAGGACCTGAGTTCAGCCTGTTTTGCTTTCTCTATGTTTCTAAACAAGTAATTTAGAGTTTGTGTACACCAGCATCAATTTTTGGCATAACAACACAGAGCTTCCTTGGAAAAATGTTATGAATATAAACACATTAAAGACTTTTAAAGAACATTGGATGCAGTACTTAGAAGAAAAGCATATAGGAAAGAATAAGTAGTGTTTTCTCCCTGAATGCTGTTGAAATGTGACTTGGTTTTAATTTCATAATGATGCCAGTATTATCTGGACAGAATGTGACATATTACTTCAATAATGTCTTTAAATTTTACTCCATAGCAATATATTTAGAGGATATGCTATATGTGTTTACCACATGGCAAGTGTCCGAGCATCTTTCAATGGACCATATGCTCATAAAGAAGGACCTGAATACCACTGGGCTCTCTATGAAAGAAAAGTACCTTATCCTAGACCTGGTTCAGTAAGTACAGTCCATTTTCCACTGCTTTGCTATGTAAATGATTTTGGGGGAAAAAAGCAATGTACAAAATCTTGACTTCGCCGTTCAGAGTATACTTCTTTGAATATCTACATACTACAGCTATTCCTGGAAAAGTGTGGAATGGCTCAGAAATAGGTTTAATCAAGTACTAAAACCCTGCATTTTCCAAAGGAAAATAGTGGGAGTAAGTATAGGAGATTTTTCCAAATTTCCTGTTGGGACATGACTTTACCAACATTGTGTGAAGATCCTGAGGTCCCAAGATTAGGACCCCAGGCTACAAGGATGAAAAGAGACAGATCTAGAAGGTGGGTCAGATGCATTCAGTTTCATTCATAAACATTAAATGCACTAACTGTGAAGGAACCTCTTTTTCTTTCTTTAGTGTGCTAAAACCAGAACATTTCACGTGTGTTAAAGGAAAAAAGAAAGGAAAACAAAACAAAACAAAACAAACAAACAAAACACACAAAAACCCCAAACAAACAAAAAAAACCAACACAAACAAAACAAAACAAAACAAAACCAACAACAACAAAAAACCCAACTAAAACCAAACTATTATTTCACTATTTCAATGTCAGGTGGTTTTCATTCCTTTTTTCCACCTCATTTTCCAAAAGGATCAAATTTAAATACATCTGTAATTTAGATCAATGAGCACGTTAGAAATGAGACATATTTCAATAAAAGTAACTAATCAGAAAAAATGCATTTGTAGATAAGGAGCAAATTCTCCATCATTTAAAATCCTTTGCTCAAGACTGCTTCTTTCTGGAAGCAATGGTCCGGCACCCTTGCAGTTCACTGATCTCCTTTCAGACATCACAGTGATATTTTCTACCCTTCAATCAGGTTCCTGAGCTTATCATCATTCTTGTTCTGTATCCTTTACAAAGAATATAAAAATATTAAAACAACACTGTAAAAAATCAGCCTCCAAAAAATCACTCATACTTTTTTTGTTAATTTTCACACATAAAGTTTCTTTATAAATATTTTTGTCCAATGGCTATTAACTGAAGGAAAGGAACAAGGCATACTTTGAAAATGAAATTAAATGGAAATTACTTTAGCAAGCATTCAGCAGCCATAGAGGTGCTGTCATATACAGAGTTGTTCCTGTTAAGTACTTGGATTTCTGTCACAAACTTATGACTTAAGAAATATGTAATTAACTTCTACAAGGAATTCCTATGTTGTTTTCTCAAGGATATCACAAGTCATCTTCACCTCAAGCCATTTTCCTGTATCAGTGTCTTTTTAGGTGTTTCTGCAGTTTCTGTGCCAGGCACTCACATCCCCACTCCAGAGATGAGGAGGGCACCTGTTGGTGCAGGTCGAAGGTGTCCTGTGCATTGCAGGGCCTGTCACCATCTCACACAGCAGGCACAGCCACAGCCTCCAGGAGGAGGCAGGCATCGCCAGCTTACCTCAGAGAAGCACAGCATCCAGAATTTCCATTTTGCCCTGTACGTTTTGGGATTACAACTACACACCCACCCACGGCAATTGTAGTGTGCTGAAAAGCCGCTTTTGTTTACACTTCTTGTCCTGCCAGCTTCGGGCAGATTTCTAACCCTGAGCAAAGACATTTCTAACAGCTGTTTGCCTAAATCCCCCCCAGTTTTCCCACTTCACCTCTTAATCTCCTCTCAGGCAAGGGGCTCACTTTTAAAGGTGGAATAAATAGTTGCTGGAAATTCCTTTCAGCACTGTTTTCCCTTTGCTAATTGAATCAATATTCCCTATTTATACTAAAAACAATTATTTCCAAAAATATGCATTGCATACAATTATTTATCACCAAATCTCCTGAATGAGAGGTAAAAAGGTCTATTAGCTTGTCTGCTCCATTCCAGTGAGGCCTTTCTTCCTGTAGAATGATTTCAAATGCATGCCCTTTCTCATTTTAAATTGATCATTTAAAATGAATATTTTTCTCTACTTCTCTTGGCGTTAGAGATAAAAGCCAAAATTTAGAAGCAGATACTCCAAAAAGAAGATTATCTAGGATTTAAACATTATGAGTATGATTTGACCATCTTGGACAATGAGCTACCTCTTGAGTAGGGCTGACATCAATATCAAATATTTTTTGTATGTTTGACATCAATTGAAGTAGTTAATATTGAGTCAGGATAGAAAAACAGGTAGATAAATGATCACATTTTAGGAAAAAATGTTGAATTCAAAGGAGTTATTGGTTTCCTATTTGATATTTTGCATAGCAAATATATGGGGTTTGCAGTTTTACCAAAAAATGAGACTGTACTATGCATGGATTGCAGAATAGCTGTATATTTTGCAAAGATTATATGATCCAAGTTCTTTAAGTGGTATTCATTTTTTTCCAGGCAGTAGAACACCTCACATATGTTTTTTGGACTAGCATGAAACACAGGCATGAATTCAGTATTAATGCCTGCAGTTATTACATTGATATCTCCTAGCACTGAGGATTAAATGGTGTCTCTTTGGCAAGAAGAAGAGAACACAGAGCCAGCACTTCATCAGGGTTGACAATGATTTATAGGAAGGCTGCCCTGAGTTCCACTTGCTTTCAATGCCTCTTTTCCTTGGCTGTGCTTGGGTCAGACTAGAGTGTCACCTCCCCAAAAAAGCAGGGCATAGGAACAGAAAAAGGAGCAGAGGAGTGCAAGTAATTTCCCAATATCCGGGAAAAATTAGCTGAGGATCAGGTCTCTCCTTGGTGCTGATACAATTGTGGTTTTCTTCATATATTGCAGTGCACATCAGAGACTGAAATAGATGGCTCTGCCAGCTAACCTCCATTAGCTTAATCATTAATTGATTAATTTTTGGCTACTCATTTAAGGCACAGTTTAGAGGTCTTCTCAATGTTTATCCAGTAGCATGAAGAGAAAGTGTGTAGCCAAGTGTTAGGCTTCACACTACAATCTGCACCATGTTGGTAAAATAAATCCCACTACCTTTCCTATTACAGGAGTGACAGTGACAAGAGGCAGAAAATAACCTACTAATGGGCATCTCTGAGAGTCAGTACTCATTGATCTTGGGTATTGAATGAGTAAAGAATAAGTCTACGAGGAATGAGAGCTTAAAACTAAATACACAGAAAGCCACTGTTAAGGGTCACACAGGTTCTGACAGACTCCACAATCCTCTGCCATAATCTCTGCTGTTTTTCTTAGTTGATTTAGTCTGTGTTGCTTCTGGAAATGGCTTCAGGTACATCAAAAGTGGTGTTGATAGACTTCAGAGACAGCTGCATCTACTATTTCATTTCTAAACTACTTGATTTTATTTAATTAAAATGAAAAGCCTGTAAATGATTATTTTTATTAAATCTCTCCATGACTAGAACTTTGCAAAGGGAACCTGGAAATGCCTATTCACTTGATACGCTGTGCAGTGCATGGGAAGCACAGGCTTAGCCTGTCTTCATGCTCCAGCTCTGTCTTATTGCAAACAGCTGGTAAAATTCCATCACTAGGTTGATTAGACAATTACTTTTAAGTCAACACTGAACAAATACATTCCTGTAGCTAAACCCAAAAAGTGGAAACAAATATTGCCCTGCTTGACAAGTGCAGGAGTTTGTTATTGTCAATTACAGCCAACCACAAGTTTAAAATTACTGTTTCCAGTAAACATAAGGAGTATTTTATTTCATTTTAATGATTGAAAAATCCAATTTAAATAGAGAAAGGCTGCTACTGTGGCTTTTCTTGAAATGCTTCTTAAAACCACACTGTTGTATGAATTTTTGGAGAAAGTAAATGATCACTGAGATACTTCCAGCTTGATCATAAATGGTTTCAATTAGACATCATGAAGCAAATTGGAAATGTGGGATCTGTGTTCAGTTGGGAAACACTATCTCGTTCACAAAGCATCCTAAAATTAACTTCTCTCTTTAATGCATTAAATTATCTCTAATTGCCCATTTGACTGAAGGAGTAAGCCTCTTTTAATCAGTCATTGACATAAAGTTTATTTGCTTTGCAAACTGGTAGATTGATCAGTGCAAACATTGGTATATGAAGCTAAACTGTGATATATAATACTGTCATTGAGAGTAGGAATTAGAATCAAACATCATACTGTTAGAATGCCTGAAATCAAGAATTACTGTTGCTGATGGCATCATTTTTAAGTGTGCTTAGTTTCTTATGGTAATACATTTTGCAATAAAAAAATAATAAATCTAGAGGTTGATTTCAAGCATTAGTGTTCTGCTAACTCTGCATGGCTGTTTCTCTACTGGGATAGAAAAGCCCTTTCTTCTTATTCTGTCCATGGCCATTTTGATTGCATCATCCATAGGAATTTGGGGAAGACATAAGCACTGTGGCTTTTGTCAAAATCTAGGTGTTACTCTTCGTTCTGTCTTAGTATGACAAAGAGGGGTGAACTCCTTCTTTCTAAACATGACAATGCCAAGGCACTGTTCAGCATTTCCTTTCTTCTCATGATTAATAATCCACAGATGCGGAAAGTACAGAGTTCACTGTCCTAATTCCCGCTGTGGTCTTCTGTGCTTGGTTTTCTGAAGACTTGTCTTTATTCTTGAAAACAAGACCCTCTTCTGAAAATTTCTTGGGCAAACCTTCAGGATAATCTGTGTTCTATGCTTTTGCAGTGTGCCAGCAAGGTGAATGGTGGGCTGTACACTACCACAAAAGACTATCCTGATGAAGCTGTCCATTTTGCCAGGAGTCATCCATTGATGTATCAGCCCATCAGGCCTGTTCATAAGAGACCAATACTAGTTAAAACAGATGGAAAGTACAACCTTAAACAGATAGCAGTGGACAGAGTGGAAGCTGAAGACGGGCAATACGATGTTTTGTTCATTGGCACAGGTAAATAAAGAAAGGCAATAAATTATTTTTACATTTACTATTTAGTAAGTTGTTTTGTTTGGGTGGGGTTCTTTTGGTTTTGTTTTAATTTTTTTTTTTTCTCCAGGATGAAGCAAATCAATACAACATTTCTTTTAAGCAACTTTTCATGTCCATGCCAATCTTCACCTTACAGAGAATGTTAGTCATTCTAGACATGTGCTTCACTGTGATGCTAACATTATATATGAAAGTAATGGCAGGGAAACATTTGAAGACTAGCAAGAGAAACAAGTATAGGATTCCATTTTAATTTCTTTTCTTTTCAGAAAAGAACATTAAAAAAATTGCAGAACAACCAGTCTTATTTTTTAAACTTCAGAACACTGTTGTGTGTCTGAGCTGAGACTTGGAGCCCTGAGAGAAGCAAAGGTGATATGATTTCCAAAAATATCTGTTCAAGTTATTGGCTTTATTCCACAGTTTCTTTTCCCCAGTTCTGGAGACATCAAGTCTAGCTGATACCATTAAAGAAATCGTGCCAGCTTCCCGATTTGGGTTACAACACAGATCAAGGAAGGAAGAAAGAAATGCCAAAGGAAAAAAAAAAAAAAAAAAAAAACCACTGTTAGAAGTTTCCTGCAAAGTTTTCTTGTCTTTCTTCTGTGCCATTTTATTAAAATATAGAGAGGTTGTTAAACAAAAAATTTTAAGCATCTTCCTAACAAACAGAATAAAGAGACCCATACAGTATAAAGACAAAATAGAACCTACACTAGGACTAAGAAGGCAGAGAAAATATAAATACCCTAATGGTATTTGAAAAAATAGAAAAGAAAACAAGAGGAAAGGCTGGAACTACACAAGACTTATGTCACATCTAATCTATCTGGAAAAAAACCAAGGATTCTTACATTCATATTTAATCAATTTAACAACAGGAGCGGTATCACAAATCATTTTGACCATTTTGTCTAGGAAAGCAGTTCCAGTGAATTATTTTTTACTAATGAAATAACTCTGATAAGTACATTTCAGTGTTGAGAACATTCAGAAAAAGCATGTTCACAGAATAACAAAGTCCTGTTTATATTAGTGCTGTTTTCTAAGGTTTTAAACGACCTCGGTATGGTCTTGGTAATGGTCTTAACCGTGGTCTGTAAAACATTGTATCATGTGTCACTTTTGTACAGCAGATTTTACAGTGGTCCTACAGCCTTCATATTTTCTCCTTGAATTTCTTATTGAGACTGCATCAAATATTCTTTACACAAGTCTGTTGCTCAGCAAAGTCAAATCCAAAGGGGCTTAAGCTTGTACTTCAGAGCTGTGCTGGATTGGCACCCAACAGCTGCCTAGAGTTCTCAAGCTGTCTGATCTCAGGTGACACAAAATTCCAGCAAAAGAATTTGGGTTTTAGAAACTCTGAAATGAAACCTGCCATCACTACTTTAGCAAAGCTCTCATCAGAAAACTCACTGCTTCTTTAGGCAATATAATGTTAGAAAGGGTTGATATATATTTTTTAATCCCAGTCCAACACCTGCTGTGCAACATAAGTAAGCATCGTCTTACAGCTGAGCAAGTTTCCTTAGGGTAGCAGTGCAGGTTAGAAAGGTTCATCAAAGGCAAAGTGAACATCAGAGCTTTCACATGTCTGTCAACTGGATTTGAAGAAGGATTTATGAAAATCAGAGCTCACAATACAAATTCTTTTCACTGTACTGCTACAAAATGGTTGCCTTTGATTACATATTCTCTTTGAAAAATGGTGTATGACCCCAGTTTAATGGTTCCTCTCTCTGTTTCCCCCTTTGATCTTTTGCTGAACATTTTCCCCAGTGCTTCCCTGCTTAATATGTCCTCTGTAAATCAAAGGTGACTGAAAGCAACAGAGAAAAGGAAGTGATATTTGCCATTGTTGATGACAGATTTTCAGATTAAGGAGAGCAAGGCTTTTCTATAAATATCTGGCAAGGCAAAACAAAAGTGGTGGAAGACCAGAAGTTGTGTGTTTTATTTTCCTGCAGAGTTGCAGAGACAGAGAGGTTGATAAGTCTAAGTCCAATGTGCCTTAGTCTTTTTGAACGTCCACCTTACATCTTGATTCATGTCCCTTTAACTAACATTTTCAGCTCAAAAGCAGTTCAGTGTTTCCTTAGAGAAGGGTAAGAATTGTGCACAATGCCCAGAAGGTTTTTTGTACTTTTGCCTGGGCGAATGGAGCTGCTGTCAGCAATTAAGGATATTAGTAATTTCCTATCTAGTGTAAACAGTCAGATCCTATAATTAAAGCTACTTTACCCTTGCTTGCCTCAATTCACCAGGCTTCCACCTACTCCCATTTCTTTTTCTGAAATATGCTTGCCTTCAGTGATCCTTTTGCTATTCACTATGGGTTATGACCCAATGTTTGAAAAATACAGTTAATTATGTATCTTACAGATGCCTAAGCTGACTCCTATTGTCCAGGGACAAATCGTCATAATATTTCTTTTTCAAAGAGTAAGAATCCTCATTAATGACAGCACAATGCAACTGACTTTTCATATTTATAAATTTCAATCCATTATCAATTTGAAGAAGTCAGTTCAGGTATTTGAAGGCCATATAATGTTTCAACCAATCATAACTTTTACTTTTGTTTTGTCTTAAATTTTTGTCTAGATAATGGTATTGTGCTGAAAGTCATAACAATTTACAATCAAGAAACAGAATCAATGGAAGAAGTGATTCTTGAAGAGCTGCAAGTATTCAAGGTAAACTGTATTGTATACAAAGTATATACACAAATCTTGAATTTTCTGCAGAATTAAAATGTCAAAAAAAATCTGAGAATAGTCAAATATATAATACTTGTGTGCAAGAAATTTCCTAATTATCTAGCAATTTTATGACAGGAAACCTTAATTTATAAATGATTTTTTTCTAATGTCCCAAGTACCAAAGCATGTTGAAGCAAATCACAGCTACTGCCTTTCTATTTATGTGCCTGGACATTGTAGTGAGACTTTTAATTAGAAATTTATTGCATTTTGTTTAATTTTCCCTCATTCGTATTAAGTAATTGACAAAGTATGACTGCACACATGAAAATGTGCCTACTACAGTCTTGGAAACTTAAATGAGATCTAGCCAGAAAAAGTCCACTCAGAAAGAGTGAATCAATTAACCTGTCTCTCCAGTGGGCAAACATGGGTCTTAGTGAGGCAGAATTCCATTCTCCTAAAGAATAACCTATGACTAAAGCTCAGTGCTTGGTGCGTGACAAAGGTAACATAATGAAATTCTCCCAGTGAGTATTCTCATCATATCATGTTAGCCAAATAAAGCAGGAGAGTAACCTGCTCCAAATCATAAGGAAAATCTAATATCAGAAGTTAGATATTTAAATCTGGTACCTGAATTTAGGCAGTGTAAGTATTGACTTTGTGCCTGGGGAAAAATCACAGAATTTGCCCTTCTTGATAAAGCTAGTTTTCAATAGAACAATGAGGGGCTGTGTATTTCTCCAAGAAATCTGAGCAGAGGGCAGAGAGGACAATGGTAAAAGAAGGAATTCCTGCTATTTTTGTCTTATCTTCAATGAATGTTTTGTTATAAAGAACACTCCACTTATCACTCTCAAGCAGGACAAAAGACATTCAGCAGTGGCAAGAGCTAATGTCATGTTTGACAGGGAAATTGTAGTGTTCTTGTTGCTCTGATAATCCTGAATTAAGTGTTGGCTTCTTGTTTCCTAATAAACTGTTTTAAAGCACTGCTTCTGAAAGTAACAATTTCCTCACATCTTTCCTAAAGAAAGTCAAAGTATCTAGCAAAGTGGAATGTAATAAGTAAATACCAATACTATTTTACCTGATTTATTTTCATATCAAAAAAATATTACTTTTTTCTAAACAAACAAATACTTCCTATTTTTTTTTTAGATGCCAATTCCTATTATTTCTATGGAAATCTCTTCAAAAAGGGTAAGTAATTTACAAATTTGAAATATGACCATTGTGACTCAAATGTAATGAATTTTTAACTGCACAGAGCTAGATGCATGGACAGATAGGCACAAGTACATAATGTATAATGAGATCTGGTTGGATACATGTAATCATTCTGTAATATAAACTTATGATTATATGCTCTGTTCCTTTATAATATATTTATGTTTTTCAGTTCTAGTGTTAAATATCCTTAGTTCACAATACCATGCATATCAAAGCAAGTAAAAAACAATCTGTTTAATAAGTTATTGTCCTACTAATCACAGTAGGGATTAGCTTGGTGGATATGGCAATTCACAGAAAAGTTCTTTGTTGATAAATGCAGACAGACTTAACCCCACGGGGATATCAGTGCAAAAAGAACTTTGCTGGCTCTCCCACATACTCAGTTGCCCTGTAGGGCTGTTTGGATCTGAGTTCTTTTCAAGTTTCTGAAAGTTTCTGCTGATGTAAACACCAAATTTATTACTCTTGTGGGCAGATTCTCATCCATATCATATCATCATATCATCTCAGCATGGAGCCATTATAAACATCCGAGTACAGTTATATCTTAATGTTAAACATGTCCAACAGTGATGTTAGACATCCGGTGCACTGTAGGTGCACATAACTACAGTGAAACACGAGTAATAAAGAATGAAAACTGCATTATTAGGAGGTGTGACTGTGCCCCAAAGAGTTACTTGAGTCTTGATATCTAATCAACTTGCATTCTTCCTGTAGGTAATGCAGAAAGTCAAAGTTCTGTGATGGTAATTCAGAGGAGGATTTGGGTCTAAGTATTTTGAATTATTTCCTGCCTCAATCTTTTCCCACAGACTGTGAAAGCAGCTCTGGAGACTAGATTGTCTAACACTGTACCTAAGTGATTATTTAGAGAAAGACTTGGTGTCTTTTCAGATGTTTGTCTTACCTTTAACTGCCAATGAATTGTCATGGTTAAAGGGTTGTGTTGGAAGAGTAAAAAGGAGATATCATAAAATTTGAAGTAGCATTCTTTCATTATTTTTAACTCCCAAGAGGTGATGCTAACTCTACTAATTCAAGGCATGCCTGGAAAATCTGGAGATAACTGTAAAAAACCGCCAGAGCAACCTAGTAGTTGAAGACAGAACTTCTTGTGAGAATTAAAAGTAGCTTTAATTTTTCAAGAGATCAGAGAGAAGACAGAGAGAACAAAAGAGTCATAGAGATCTTTTACTGTGGGAAGTGAGTTCCTACTGTGTGTATGAAGATTCTTAAACATTGATGGCAAAGTAATATCAGATTAAAAAAACAAGATCAGATTGTTGAATGTAGATAAACTTATTCTTGAAATAGGATACAGTTTTCTGGCACTGAGGAAAATTAAATGTTGGAATATATGTTAGGGACAGTTGGCACCAAGTAATTTTGTCTTTAAAATCAGCAGGAATATGACTCAGTTGAGCATATGTGAAAAAGTTTTGTACCTGAAGCATTTTCGCTGATCTCTTTTGAACTTGGAGTTACTGAGCCTGTGGATACCTCCTTGCTACTTATGTTTCTATATCCTTATAACACTGACCAGTCTTCACCAAGTCATGGGACAATAAAATATCACATGTCAGGGCTGAGCTTTTTATCTGAAGAGACTGGGAAAGAATGTTCTTTGATGTTCAGCTGGCTAGATATAAGATGCTTGCTTTCTCTCCTGTGATTTACCAAGACTTAAAATGTTTTTACCCCTGATAAAAGATAAAAGAAAAAATCTCATCTCGTATGTCTCATTGAAAGTGTTGCTTGTGTCTTCTGGGACAATCACACTGCAGCACTTGCAGACAAAGACTTCCCCTCAAAAAAGTATCCTAGGTTTTCTCTTCATTTCAGTTGGCAGACTGAGTTCCTGCTATAATCATCTGGTTTATCTCACCAGAAAAATTCTTCAAGCATTGCTGTCACTAGCCTCTCCTAATCTATTCCTCTGGCATCTCTGAAAGTTAAATTTCTGTGATCGAAAGAGATATAAGAGGCAGAATAAGGAGCAAGAACAGGCTGTCTGGATTAAAATTAATATTTTGTGATAGACTACATGAGGTGTCAGTATTTTCCAACTTTAAGTAATTTTAAAATACCAGATTTTGACAGCTCAGTGGAAGAGGAGAAATTATGGACTGTTTGGGCATTAGGATGAGTAGCACAACTGAGGCATCCTTTTCCTGACTGGTAAAATTGTGGACGTGAGCTGTGCGTAAGCAGTTTCTACTGCAGTGCACAACGCATATCTGTATTCAGAAATTTTACATTCATCAGCAGCAAGACTTTTTCTCAAATTTCTTTCAGTTCCAGCTATTCCCTTCTGAATCTATTGTGCTAGCATCTGAAGAATTAATTTGATTTTCTGTCATTTGATTTGAAAAGGACATCTATGTGAACCAAAAGATTCAAACAATCAACTCTAATGCTGAAATAATCCCCAACCAAACCCTGCAAATAAATACTAATGAAGAAGATAGTGACCAGGTAATTTGGAAGGAAAGACTGCACAGCAACAGGAAAACAATTAAATACCTATCTATCTATCTATCTATCTATCTATCTATCTATCTATCTATCTATCTCCTGTGCACTGAGGGATTATACAAATCATAGCACTACTGTACATGTAAATATGTGACCATATTCTAAGTAGTCATATCAAGAGCTAAATTTACTTGAAAAATCCCATTTTAACACTGAGTTTGCTTGTAATCCTTACATATTTGAACTTCTTTGTTTAAAGTCATTCACGTCAAGTTGGGGGGTTTTTTTTGCAGATCAGTTAGGTGACAGACAAGTGTAAAGAGGGAGGCATTGGAAAACATCTTGATGAAGAAAAAGAAGTGTAAACCCTTGCCTATTCAAACACAAAGCTGAAACTTCAGAAGCGAGGAAATGCCAAAATAAACTTGTTCATTTTACCTTCTTTCTGTTTCTCTGTCCTCAGTAGGAGAGTTTACTCTGTAATCAGACATTTTCCTACAGAGTAACTCTGCCTCCCTCAGGTCACAGGCCGGATGCACAGCCAGCAAGCAACGACTAATCTAACAATTTCAATAGCTGCGTTGGGAAGAGAAGTTTTAGTGGACATTGTAGCAATCCTGTCTGGTGTATTTTTTGCAGCAACAGCTCTACGTGGGATCCGAGTCAGTCATAGCTCAGGTGAAGTTCCACCAGTGCGACATGTACGGCACGGCCTGCGCCGACTGCTGCCTGGCCCGGGATCCCTACTGCGCCTGGGACGGCATCTCCTGCTCCCGGTACTACCCCACGGGCGTGCAGGCAAAGAGGTGAGAGCTCCTGCTTCTCCTGATAGCCTTTTCGCAAAATACCTACATCAACGGTTTCTGCTGCAGCACAGAGTACTTGGTATCACCCCTCAGAGGCGGCCAAGCTGTGAGATGTCAGCTGCTAACTTCTCAGTATAACCTTAGGGGATTGCAAGGAACCAAACTCACAGGGTGGCATAAACCGCAGTACCAGGAGGAGTTTTCACTTCGTAATTATTTGCATTACACTGTAAACCTTAATTTCCTTAAACATCTTTTCAAATCTTTGCAACATCAGGGACCTAGTTTGATAGTATTATATAGCAAGTATATCACACTGCAATAACATATACAATAGAATTTCTAAAATAAAGCAAAAAAATCTGTGCTAGTATACCTTCACCAGCCAAAATGAAACCAGAGTTTCTGCAAAAGCTAAGGTTTGGTTTAGGTTTTCTGCTGTGGGTTGCAAGGCAAGTTACTCTAGAGGTCAGTTCAAGGCACAAACATGATTTGGATGTTTTAATTCCTCCTTGTGGAGACTCTTTCTCTGTATCACCCTTCACTTATTCACTGGTCTTGAGCTTCACTCTTTCATTCAGTCATTTCCCTGGGACCTGTTGTCCTCACTTCCTTCTCAAACACTGATGCTGCAATTCAGCTACACAGATCAAGTATCTAGAATATCCATGTTTTAATCCAGATTTTTTCACAAAAATTAGTCAGCTTTGCCACCTAGACAGAGAAATTTCTTATCTGAATTAGCAAAATTTTGGTATTGCAAAATTCAAATAATTTCTGTGTCTTTTTTTTGCAATTACTGATTTTAAAAATATATGCTTATTTGTATTAGACCTACAAGGACTATAAGAATGAACTGAATAATTCCAGAGAGAGTTTTGAAAACAGGTGGAGATGGTTAAGGCCAAACCAAGTCATGGTATCCCAAATCAATTTTTATTTCTTAAGGAAAATCAGGAATATGGGGCTTTGTATTTTTTTTTCATCTGGCATATTTTATCTTCCCATGAACCTGGCTGCACGCAAATGCAGGCTGACCATTGTCAGGCACAACAGACATTCCCATAATTTTTTATAAAAGATAATTAACACAGTCATGCTACCTTTAGTAACGTCACTTTTTGGATAAGGCACATTTACAAGTACAAATAAGAAGCACAGTCTGTGACTCAGCATAATTAAGACTCTCTTGGATTTACTGCACTAAGGCATGGGTTAAACCAAGCAGGATGACCTACACAGCTTTTACAAGCAGAACTGAATAGTTTTCTTGTGCCTTTTGTGAATAGACCTGAATGGAAGAAGTGGGCTCTGGTTGACTGCTCGGAGCGAGATGAGTCTGGTTAAAATTTTCAGGCCCTGGATTAAAAAAGATGAGCAGCTATATAGTGGGCCCCGGAGATTAATGTCCTACAGTATAAGCAGAAATTGGATTATCATAATGATAAAATGTATGGGTTACTCATCTAATGATATAGAAGTCATTTGAGAAGGAAGGAAGGGGGTTAAAAATTTCCAAGCAGCCTTTTATCCTGATAGCAGTATTACCATTTATGTTGCGCAGGCTACTTGCTGTCTAAGAAAAGATGAGAGAAACTCACTGAGGCCTGGACTCTGTTGTACATGTTTCTCACATAAGACAATTTCCAGAGTAGCAGCTTTTAAGTTCCCTGAAAACATTTATCCAGGGTGGAGTGATATGGGCAGTACCCCAGGCACTTTCCTCTGCCTTACCTCCCCAACATTCAGCAGGTCAGCCTCTAAAAGAGAAAAATACTGCTGCTATCTCAGTCCTTCTCTTAAGATAAGCACTGTCGCAGTGGAGAAGGGATTTGCACTCCATTGAATGCTCTTGAAGTCTGCAAAACTTGTTTTCCATATCAGAGTTTGGGGAACAGCTAGCAAGACTAACAGTGTTGAGAGGCATGAATGGCATTTGCTTTGTTCACTTTAGGTCACAGCTGAAGCTCAGAGCATTTCAAATTTAAGACCTTACACTAACTGTGGTACATGGAGAGGTAGGGAGGGGTACTAGGGACATGTGGACTAGGAAAGTTGTTTTAGGTTGCTTATCGTCAGGTTCCCTGTGAAGAGTAATATGGGAAAAGGCAGGTCCCAGCAGACAGTGTGGAGGTTTGCCACCGAGTGGCAAACTAGTTGATAACCCTGACTGGTTGATAACCCTGCCATGGCTTGGTTGAATGCAGACAGAATTAATGCCACATCCCAGAGCATTCGTTTCCTAGTCTGGTTTTGTCTCCAGATTTCTGCTCAAGCTGTACATTGTAATACAAGTAATGTGAGTGCAAGGAGCATTGGGGAGCATTTGTTTATCCTGTTCCTGGTCTGTCCCTTCATTGGAGTCATAGAGTTGTGCCTTACATTGCAGCACACTTGAGCTGGCCTTAATACCATCTGTTTCTGCTCAAATGTGGCCTTCATGCTGTACATTCAGGTGGACTTTTGATTTGTAGGAGCAGTGCTGCTAGTGGGTAAGGGCTCTGCTCAGAGCCTTCTTTTTAATTCCAGTCCTACTGGTGAAGAGTTGAATTGGGGCAGGGATGTACAATGTGTTCTCCTCACTTTGATCCAAATGTTGTCTGCTTTAGATCCTGATGCCTTCAAGGTAAAACAAGTGTTTAGCGAAACATTAAATAGAAATCTGTAAATTAAGGCATGTAATGGATTTAGAGAGAAGTGAAGCATAAATACAAAAACCCTATGCTTGGCATCTGGTACTAATATTTTAAATTGTGAAAGTCTATAATTCCTTGCACATGTATATCCTGGATAACTAATTAAATGTAGGATTTAATTAAGGAAAAAATAAAAACTGAGTCCAAACTCCCGTATCTTGATGCAGCACAGCACACATCAATTCCATAGTAATTACAGGTGTAAGGCTCCTGAATACTGCAAATGCCTCAGATGGCAGAAAGAATTTCTATTACATTCAAATTTCTTAAAGTGCACTCAAGAAAGCAGAGGTCCAAGATTTAAATGCTTTAGTTCTTTATTAGGCAGGTTCAATTTTTATCTAAACAAGCACCAAATTCTACATGTGAGATTCTTTTCTGTACCAGCTCACCATCCAGGCTGAAAAAGGTCTGAGGTAATTTAAAAATGTCTTTGAACTTGGGTAGGCCAAGTGTTATTCTTCAGCTAATTTTTAGAACCTGACAGTCTCTCCCCTGCCTCCTCTCCCTCTCTGGCTTCTTTCTCCTTCACCCACTCCACCAGCAAGCACCCAGTCTACTGATTTACTTATGCAAAGCACAGTTATGTCTTTTCTTCCCAAGACTTTTTGATTTTACCTCATACATTCCTGGGAAATAATAAAGAAAAATTAAAATTATGGTGATAGTAAAGATGATGATGATGACTGTATTGCTTTCTTGCAGATCATTTTTCTAAGTTCCTGAAAGCACAGAGTTACGGGCTGAAATCTAAATTAATGGATTTTAATTAATAGAAATTATAGATTGAAAAAGATACTTCCCTACATTCAGTATGTTTATTAATCACTGAAAATTGTTCCTTACAATAATTTATCTGAGGGATTGTCTGATACTCTATTATTCATGGAATTCTGAGTAAAATAATTTCTAAGAAAAAAAAAAAAATAATACCACGCTTATGTCAGTATTTGGAAAATGAGTTTATGTCCCAGCATCTCCCTCTCTTTCAGCACCTCTCTCCATTTTTTCCCCTCTAGTTGAGAAAATAGCAAGTGAAGGCACAAATAATTGTATCCTCCCGTCTTCACAGTCGCAACAGTAAAATTCCATCGAACAAGCCTTTCTTTTTCTTTAATGATTCTGACAACTGGAGAAATAACCCTGTCTTGCAGAACTAGGATTTTTCTAGCTTTACAGTGATCTTTAGGAACTGATGAATAAATAGAACATGCCTGCTACCTGTCCTGTTCCTGCCAGATAGGGTGGTTGGACCTGACAGCAGCAGGACTGTCTTGTTTGGTTTTTTAAAAGGTTAATATGTATCCTATAGCGTTTATGCATATTTGTGCAGAAGAATGTCTCTTCTGAGTAATCTACATATATAGACTTGCAAAGCTGGTGACAGCATTTATCAGCACTGACACTACACATTGCAATGACAACACCCAGGGCAGAATACGTCCCAGTTCCTACCTCAAAATCTCTGTTTTTATTTAATAGGATGCAAGCATTGTTAACATTTCTCCCTAAAAACCCAATGCAGTCTCCACTGTATTTCCAGATTCCCCTGAAACAAAATGGAAAAACTCTGGTTCTTCTCTGAATATCAGTGGAGGTTACAGCTATGATCATGGTCCACCAAAAACACTGGATTAAGAGTTCATATGGGTGACAAGACTCAGAAAATAATGACTGTTTACAACCAGGTTAAAATTGAAATGAGTAATATCCATGGACAAGACCTTTAGATGTTGTTAATCTAAATTATTTCAGTAAATTTTATTTGTGACAAAAATTTGTATTTTGGGTTCACATACAACTGGAAAATAACCCTATTTCACTAGTAAATGCAAAGAAAAACAGAACTCTTTGGCTTTCTTTGTTTCTAACATAATTTATGCTGTACACATATCTACTTTGTAAGATTTGATGCACTGCATATTTCTTTAGTTCATCTGTTACGTGTGGCATTGGCAAAGCTGTGTAGAATTGCTCTTTATGCAAATATAGGAAAGATATCCTTAGAAAAACTAAATTTGAGGTTGTTGGACACACTAATCTAGTAAGATACAGCATTCCAATAGGCTCTTTTATTTACCAAGTAAACAATCTTAATTTCATTTATCGAGACAGTCAAAGTAAAAAAAAATGCTATGTGAAAGCACAATTCTTCTGGGAATGCACCATATATTCATGAGATTTTTTTCTTTTTTTTCTTTGTTGTTGTTGTTGTTGTTGTTGTTGTTGTTGTTTTTCTTTTCTTTTCTTTTCTTTTTTCTTTTTATGCACTAAAAACCTCAAACCTCAAAAGTCAGGATGATTTTTCTTTCAAAAGCACTTGCATTATTTCCCAGTCAAAAAAATGGGATCACAGGTTCTGACCATGGTTCTGCCACCAGTTCACTTTCTAGGCATGGGTATTCATGAATGTGTCTGTTTCCCTAATGAGAAAAATGAGCTCAGTGACTGTCTCTTACAAAGGTGAAATAAAAGAAAGTATTTCCTCCACACATTGAGATTCTCAAAAAAAAAAAAAAAGAACAAGAACCATGTGAGAATGAAAGATAAAAGAAGTGCCATTCACACACATGGAAAAATATTCTAAATTAAAAAAGGAAAATTTCCTTCATTTCTGGAGAGAGAGAGCAAGAACTCAAAGGGAGGCTAAAGGTCCCTATGACTGAATGTTACCTGGTTGGTTCAAAGGATCTTCTTTCGGTATTTATAACATCAGTATAGTTATATATAAAATGGACACATAATTGTGCCTCTTCTCCAGACAATTGTGTTTCTTTTTTCAGACACATGACTCCCAGTAGGTTGAGTAGAGACAAAATACTGATTTATAAATGAGTACTTCTCACAGAAAAGGTAAATTGATATCAATCACAGTCTAACTCCTTAAGTTTTTAATGAATGCTAGTTTAGCATGAACCCAACAACATGTAAGCTAAACATTTTCTCTCAAATAGTTCCACTTTTTTCCCTCCAGGCGTTTCCGCAGACAAGATGTTCGGCACGGAAATGCAGCGCAGCAGTGCTTTGGCCAGCAGTTCATTGGTAATCTATTCACACACGTACAAATTGCTTGTAAAGGCCTGGAACAGCCAGCACAGAGTTTGCCAAGAGCATGAGCCAGACCATGATTTCACCTGCTGTTTTTCACTGGCATGTTCCTATAATGTTACTAGAGTCATGGGGCTGAGCCCCTGCCATCCAGGTCTAAGAGTGACTGTTTCAGTGGCAGGTCAGGTGCATCCCAAAATGTTCATGTGGTCCTGCAGCACTGACATTCAGACTAAGATGTGGAAAATGCATCCCAATGGCCTCCAACAGGAAAGAAAGCAGAAAGATGAGGCAGGGATAAGAAATGGAGCTACATCCAGAAATGTGTATGAGATTGTCAGGACAGTTAATTTAAGCACAAGCATGAACAGTGACGTGACAGAACAAAAATGTGTATTTATGATCAAGTTTTCTCTTAAAAAAAA
The DNA here is from genome assembly GCF_015227805.2 of Hirundo rustica. Classification (NCBI taxonomy): domain Eukaryota; kingdom Metazoa; phylum Chordata; class Aves; order Passeriformes; family Hirundinidae; genus Hirundo; species Hirundo rustica. The sequence goes on from NC_053453.1 coordinate 8,799,851, forward strand.
AGATAGAGTACTGTGTCTAATGCTGTTATCTAAACCTTGGAAAGTAAGGGTATTGGGAACAGCAAAACAGAAAGAAAACAATTGCCTGGAAATCCTCTGTATTTTGCAGGATAATACACAATACATTTATAGAAGAAGAAAATCAATCATAAAAGGTTCTTCTGTAGTAATATCTAGAGAAACATTATTTTAATGTATGTGTGTGTATATATATATATGTATGTATATATAGATGTATATATATATATTTTATCAGAGAAAGCTTCATTAAAATTGAAGTCTGTTCGAGGATATTGTTTGTTTTGGAAAAGTATGTTTCAATATTAAGTGCTAATTATTCCACAAGTTTGAAATACAACAGAGAAATCAAAATTACATAAATCAGTGTGGTTTTTGAGGATATAAAGCTATTTGGGCTCAAGGATCTTTCTCACTCTTATGAAATAAGATGATTTCATTAATGAGGCAATTTGTTTTGTCCAGTGTAATAACGAGTTCATCCTCCTCCAGATGTTTTGTTGGATCGAAAACCAGAATAAAATTTTGATTCAATTAATTCACTTTGGTTTTTTAGCACCCTTGGGCCCAAACTGTACATTCAGTTTACACATGTATAGCATGGATATGTATAATATTGGTTAGAGTATTTATAGTATCATTCTGCAAACAGTTATCTGCTGTAATTATCCCTAAAAAATGGATTTTTTAAAAATTATATTTAAACATGTTTTGAATCCTCCTGTTTCATGGAGTGAAAATGAAATTTACTGTTCATAAGAACCAGGCACAAGCAATTAGCAGCGTTAAGGGCTGAGATCTGTTTCTTTATAATCTTAGGTGAGTCACAGCACAATTTGGTCAGATACTGTGAAAGCCTGGGATGATGGGAAAATTCATTTAGCAGGTCAGATCTTCATTAGACATTTCTTTTCAGTCACTGTTTGGTTGGATCTGAATTAAGCTTTACTCTTAAAAGTAAATATACCCTGAACATGGAGTGTAACAAGTACTTGCAGTAACACATTTCTGAAACATTTATTTCCCTTCCAGGTGAAGTTCTGGAGAAGACTGAGGAGCGTCTTGTTTATGGAATAGAGTATAACAGCACCCTTCTGGAGTGCACCCCTCGGACCTTACAAGCAAAAGTAATCTGGTTTGTCCAGCGAGCACATGAAACTAAGAAGGAGGAGGTAAACATTCTTACAGATTAACTTTTTTCAATAAAAGAGCCTTTTGTTAGGAGCATTACTTCTTCACTGAGTTTCTGCCACCAGTTTCTGAGTTGTATGTGGATTTCAGGGAAAATCACTATGTTCATCTGGTCTCTTGAATTAATAGACCTGAGAATTTCACATGGTATTTGCATTCAACATCTTGAATGTAGTTGTTAGACATGTAGTGAAGCTAACTAAGATCTCAAAACAAAGGAAAATCCATTACTTGATATGATTTTGCAGAGGTGAAATGTGTAGGTATTATTTCCAGTATTAGTCTAGCTTAACTTCTATTCATTCTTGCTGCCTCACCTGTTTATTACAGAATTCTTTGCAAATGAGCACTGGTGTATTCTCTGCCTCTTTTACATGTGTTTTACCATTATGAAAGAGCTTATTAAGTGCGATTGTATTTATTCCTCAATACGTTTCTGATACACATCAATGTACCAATCACTAGTGTAGATATGTCACTATAGGGCCTGGTCAATAGTTCCCGTCTGTTTTATAAGCCCCCTTTCAGAACTAAAAGGTCAAACTAAGGTCTTCCTGGAACCTCCTCTCCTCTAGGCTGAGGAGGCCCCAGCTCTCTCTTTCTTCATAGGAGAAGACCCTCCTCCAGTCCCACTCTAACAGGTCCATGTCTGCCTTGTGCTGAGGATCCCAGAGCTGGATGCAGAACTCCAGGTGGGGGCTTACCACAGCAGAGTGGAGGGAGAGAATCATCTCCTTTGGTCCTTGTTGGCCATACTTCTTGTTATACAGTACAGGGTACAGTTGGTTTTCTATGAGTGGACATGGCCAGCTCTCATCAAGTTCCTGGTCCCTCATACCTCCAAGTCCTTCTTTTCAGGGCTGCTGATCCCTTCATCACTCAATACTACTGTTAAATTCGTCACCTTTCTGTTAAATGAAAAGCTGAGGATACCATCTTCCTGGCCACTCCTGCTGCTGGATCAGACAGCTCAGTGCTCCCTGCTTGCCAACATCTGTGAATGTCTCGTAGTCAATAGTGTAGCCCTCAGGAGCTGTAGGAGGAGCTCAAACAGCAGACTCAAAACTGAGGCTTTAAGATCACAGTGGTCTTGCAGTTAGATATGCAAGTAGTTTTATGAATGTCTTGTCAAAAAGCATACCAGTGTATAAGAATTCACAGGGATCCTTATCACAGGTCAGCTGGCAAATACCCTTTTGTTTTCCATCCAATAGATTATTTGCATGTTTCTAACTTATTTCCCTCTACAATTAAAACACAGATCTCTTTGCTCCACTATATATTCTTCCATGCATCCCAGATTCTTTTGATTGCTCTCCATTTACAACTCAATCTCTTCTTTATTTCAAGTAAATATTTTTTTTATTACAAAACACTGTGAATTAAAATATTGTAGATCTCTAATCTTCCTCTCAAAATTTTATATTACAGTCATGAAAGTACAGTTCAGAAATAATTGGGTTTTTTTAATGTAATAGCAAAGGCCTGTGCTCTGTAACTGCATTTTATGGGGTTTTTTTCAGGTGAAGACAGATGATAGAATAATAAAAATGGACCTTGGCCTTTTATTCCTGAAGCTGCATCGACTGGATGCAGGGACTTATTTTTGTCAGACCGTGGAACACAGCATTGTTCACACTGTCAGGAAAATCACTCTGGAAATAGTCGAGGAAGAACGTGTAGATGAAATGTTCAATAAAGACTATGAGGAGGAGATCCCTCACAAAATGCCATGCCCAATGCAGAGCAGTATACCTCAGGCTTCAAAGCCGTGGTATAAGGAATTTCTACAACTGATAGGTTACAGCAACTTCCAGAGGGTGGAAGAATACTGTGAAAAAGTGTGGTGTACAGATAAGAAGAGAAAAAAGCTGAAAATGTCTCCATCCAAGTGGAAATATGCCAGCCCTCAGGAGAAGAAGGCAAGGATCAGGCCAGAGCATTACCGGTTGCCCAGGAACATAGCTGATTCTTGATGGACAAAATCCAGTTTCTGAGCAAAATTTTCTCTGGACTTAAGAGGGAGAAATCAGTCTTGGTTTGAGTAAATTTTACAGCTTTATACATGTAAAATATTGGGACTGAAAACAGAAATGCTATGGTAAGTTATATTGTACGCTCATGATGACTGTTTAGAAGCATTTTAAACAAAATCTTCCCAATTACCTGGTTCTAACCAAGTAAATGCAATCAGAGTTTTGCATTAGGGAGGACATGACAATCTTCAGATTTTGAGTGCTTGAATCAGTTTCCTGTGTGGATCGTGCTTGCGCTGTATATTGTTGCACATGATGGCATATTTAACAAATTCAAAAAGCTGAACATTCACAAGTGGATGAAAAATATAATGCATATCTTTTCTTTGTTTCACAAATTTCTCATGCTTCTGAAAGCAGCACATCTTAAGATCTTATTTCTTTTGATTGTGACCTGTCTGAGTTTTTCCCTGAGAACAATGTGTTGTGTTAATACAATGTACGGCTACTTCTAGCGATAATGAAGGGATTTTCTATTTACTTCCCACATTTTCTTTCAGTATCAGCCATTTATGAAGCACAGTGTGCTCCCACAGCTAAATAATATTGACTAGTAACATCACGTAAGCCACATGCATGCTGAGAACACAGACAGAATGAAATTCATCCATTTATCTCTATAAGAAGCTGAAATAATGGTTTAGATAGAAAACGAGTCCATCTTGTGTCTGTACGTTGCCTTAGTGGTGACACGAATTAAGGGATCGCCCTCTTGTGGCAAAAGACAGAGAAACCCGATATTTAAATCACTTTTCTGAAGACATCTGCAAAAAAAGTGTAAGCAAAGAAGTATTACCGAGATCCCCAGCTGGTTTGCTCTCAGCAGACACTTTTAGTCTCCATGTGCTAAAGCCACGAATTTAGAAGGCATTGTTGGAAGTAATTTATATTGCAAAGGCAGCATTTTAAATAAGTGATGCTTTATGTTAATGTGCTTTTGGGGTAAAATGCAGTCATAAAAAGTTAGGATGCAGATTAAAAACAAAACCAGTGCTATGCAGCTGTGTTTATACAGTTTCAGGATCTGGTCCACATAAACCTTTTTCTGATGTGTGATCTCTATTTGAAAGGGCTGCTTTGCCCCTCTTGTGAGTGATACCAGGAAAGGAGATCAAATGAACTAAGTTGCTTATAATCTAGGTCTTTAAAGACTGACTTAAAAAAAAAAAAAAAAAGTATACAGATATGTATATATATATACACATATATATGTATATGTATATTTCTTTTTAAAAAGTTTGCTTTAAGAAACCAGATCCAAAAAAAATGCATAAAATCTAGCATTTCAATACCTGAGGAATTTAATATTACAATATTAATTGGATTTGGTATTTTTTTTAATTGAAATTTTAAAATAAGAAAGGGAAGTTAAACACAAGCTAAGCATAAATACAAGTTAAATGTAAACACAAATGAGTCACAAATGAGTTAACTCCTAAAATAAGAACATTATGCCAATAGAGGAAATAGCCAAGCTGATCCAAATTTTTATGCCATGAAGAAAATATACATGGGATTCATCACCTACAAGGGGTTTCATGTTGAGCTTCAACTGCCAGTCTGGGAAGAATGGGAATTAACAGCCTGGGTAAGAGGTTTGTGGTTTGCTGTGTTACCAAATGCAGCAACCAGTGCTAACTCAGTGTTTTCCAAACAGGCTGTTTGTGAGAGGAGCTCACAGCTGCCAGCAGGACCAGTGAGCTTTGCTGTGCTCCTCTGGGAGCAGGGACTGACCCGGTGTTTGGAAGGAGCACATGGCACACTGTCAGCAACCAGTGTGAGGAAAACGGGGTTTCACCTGGTGTGGGTATAGGAGCAGATGAATATTCATCAGCCTGTCAAGGGAATCAGTATATCTGAGGGTTTGTCCTTCCTTTAGCTACAGTATCTCTCTAAGACATGGCGCCAGACACCCTGCAGATCCTTGCATGAATTCATGCAGTTGCTAGCTTTGGTCTGAGAGAGGAGACTGGATAAACTCATGTTTCTGGGACAGTTTGATGGAACTTAGTTGCATTTAGGATCTCCTATTTGTTCACAGCTGTATGGAAAGCACCAGCACTGAGAGCTGTGACAGAGAACACACATAGAACAAGCATCCCTGATCTAACCTTAATCCCTGATACGAACCTCACTGATAACTTTGGTAAAAAACTTTTAAAACCCTTTTCTGATGAACTAGTGAGTCCCCTTCTTTTAAAGAACAATGAGAGTTATTTTTAACTTCTTTATTAATTTGCAAGTACCTAGTGCTAAATGCATCATTAATGAACTGTTAGAAAGGAATTACAGCATCTCAGCCTCATGGAACAAATATAATTTTGTGTCCCATTCTCTGAGATTTCAGGTGGAAGTCATGTTATATGGAAATTGGAATTCTTGATTTAATATGAGAGTGTATATTTTTTAGCTACCCATCCCTTTAGTATTTTCATGTGGAGAATTGCATTACCTCTTTATTTGTCTTTTAAAACATAAATTTTTAGCTTACGTCTTGCTCCTTTCATGGTTGCAATGTCTATGAGAATTCAGAACTACAAGGTCTTGTTCAAAGAGTGCTCTGACATCTATGGAAGAAGAGAAAGAGTGACAGTGTATTTTGGAAGGGTATGCACAAATGTGCATTTACCACAATGTTATTTAAAATGCTTTGTATATTTGGGGGCCATTATCTGCTTCTTATCATTATGAGTTTGATGTATTTTGTATGTGCATGAAGTGGTCAAAATATAAATATAATTGAGAACTATATTTGGCTGAAATAATCTGCATTATTTCTTATAGTTTCTTTTCCCCAGACAGCATGATTATCTGCAGCTCACAAGTCACACATTGTTAATTACAGATGTCCTTCACCAAGTATTTTATGAGCAGAGACCACAGATAAGGACAGAAAGATGTATGTATAGGGTTGACAAATGGGAAATGTGGCACAGGGTAATGAGTAGATGTAGTTTATCTGATGCATGAATGTATTTTGAAAGTGGAAAATGGTCACTTAAGCCCAGAAAATGCTAACTGATGGAAATTCACCGAGAAGCTGCAATTTGGATAAAGCTTTGCACTTTACCCTATTTTGTGATGAAGGAAAATCCAGGGCACTTGGATTAACACTTCCTTTGCTTTGCTCTTGTTCTTTTGCTGTCAGTGAGATTTCTGTCACCTTGTACAAAGTACTGTGCTCTCAGATTCTCTTGGGACATCCGGGCAGCAGAGTGTTGACCTGATGTGCAATTCCTGGCTTGTATACCTCAAAATAGGCTTTTAGGATATACACTGCTGTTCTGTAGCATGAAACAGATCTCATTCTCTAGGCAGTTGAGAAAAATAATTACCCTGAAGGGGAATTATTCAGGTACCTGAATAGCACAAGTTACAACTGGACTTGAAGAGGTGTTTGACTCAACGGAAGTTACATAGTTATAGAATTTCTCTTAAACTTTGAGGGTATGCTGGTTTTGGCTGCTGTGGAGTTAATTCTCTTCACAGTGGCTACTGTGAGGAAATGTTTTGGATTTGTGCTGAACACAGTGTTGATAATACAGAGAGGTTTTTGCTTTTATTGCTGAGCAGGGCTTACACGGAGCCAAGGCCTTTCTTTGCTTTTCATACAACCACACTGGTGAGGGACTTGGGGATGTGCAAGAGGTTGGGAGGAGACACAGCTGGGACAGGTTACCCCAACCAATATTCCATCCATGGTCAGCTTATAAAGTGAGCAAAAGTAGGAGGCTGGGGGAAAATTTGAAATAATGACGTTTGTCTTCACAAGTGACTGTTACGTGTGATGAGGCCCCACTCTTCTGGAGATGGCTGAACACCAACCTGCCCTGGGAAGCAGTTAATTAATTCCTTGCTTTACTTTGCTTGTGTGCATGGCTTTTGCTTTCCCTATTAAAATTTCTTTATCTCAACTCAAAAGTTTTATTTCTTTCACCATTCCAGTTCTCTCCTTGATCTTGCTGGTTGGGGAGCAAGTGAGTTCTTGCATTGGGGCTTGGTTGCTGGCTGTGTCTAAACCTTGACGGGGCGGGGGGGGGAATCAATTTTCTCTTAAACGTAGGTCAGTCAGTTTCCCCTCTTCAAACAAATAAACAAACAAACAAAAAAACCCCAACCCCAAAACAAACAGTAATCTCCTTATTCTACCTTGGAGCGCTGAGGCTGGAGTTATTTATGCAACTTTATATCTCTGAGTCCAGAAGGCACAAATGCCTCTGAAAGCTGGACTGTCCAGATAAGAGGCACTGAAAGTGAGCTTTTCTACAGCTATAACCAAGCAGGATGCCTGCAATTCCTATCATGGAATCCTGTTCACTTCACCAAATTACTGTTTTTAATGGAGAATTCATGTCCAGCTGACATGCGTATTTATTGTAAATGAAGCCATGATTGGCAAGTTTTCCCTTTGGGTGATGTTATAAATAAAATGGACCAAATTCAAAGTATCAAAATTTAGAATTTTATTGTGAGACAAAATATCAGTCTCGGAAAGCCACAATTTAAAAGGACAGCGCCGAGCCCAGGATCGGTGCCGGGTGAACACGGATAACAAGCTCTGCCAGCCTGGTATCCCCCCAAGTTCACAATTTCTGGTCTCCGGCCACCCCTTTTTATACACAAGATCGCGGAGTGAAGTCCGAAATTCTGACGTTATCCTCTCCGAGGCGTCTTCATTAATTATTCAAGTCCTGGTATCGGAGGTCTGAATAGACCGGTAGGGTGGAACAATGCCGTTGATGGCCGAGCCCGGGTGTGTCGTGTATATGTTAATTTCGGCAGAGACGAGTAGAGATATCCATCTGAAGTGATTATCTTGGTCTCCGGACTCGTATCTTCTTCTTCCGTGGTTTTTTGTTTCTTTTCAGGGATTCCCGGCAGCAATAGTTTCAAGGCCCCCTCCCTGGTAATTCCAATCATACTTTCCTCGTGTCCCTCCTGTGCTTCCCAAGCCAGGAAATTTTCTAATTTTTGGTTTCTACATTTTACCCTTACTTATGTTCATTTGAGCACATCTTTAACATTCATATTTTATACAGTTCAACATTTACCTTTTATAATTTGATAACACGAATTAACTTTAGCACATTTATCACAGGTGATATTTATTTTTTACTCCAATGAGGGATTTTTTTTATTATTAACGTAATTTTTTGAGGAAATAAGTTATCTGACTAGCAGTATAAACAGAAAGATGGCAGAGCTAGCAATGTCAAGTAAACCTCTTGTCACTATGAGTTAATCATCTTTCTACAGTGATGCTCATATTGAACAACACATTTGCCAAACTTCAACCTAATCCATTACTGTAATTGCATTTCACAAAAGAGCTTTGCTCCTTTGAGATATGGCTCTCCTGTAATGTTGAACCAGGAAATGTTTTGTTAAGGATTTGTGTACATGTGCTCATGATTTGCTGAAGTGAGAGTAGCAGGACAGAGCACAGTTGAACTAACTTGAAGCATAGAAGCCTTATCTGCTTAAATCCTGGATTTCTTGAGGTTCTTATGCCTATCTAAAAGAGCACATGTAGTTACAGAAGAAGTCTGGACTTGTGTTGCACCAAACCAATGAATGGTTTGGTGCAACACAAGTCCTGTTTCAGGACACCTGTGGGCCAAGGAGCCTTTGTGAACTTGTTTCAGTAGATTTCTCCAATGGCAACACCCAGAAAACTCCACTGAAACAAAACATCTCTTTACATGCAATATCAGTTAATACAACAGCAGAACATCTTTGAAAGTGGTTTTGCACATATTTGGCAAGCTATGTTTTAAGAAGAACAGTGTAGGATTACGTTTAATGTGTCTGCATTTGTTACTTATAAATATGAACTCTCAGAATATCTCTAGTCAGTTTGAGTTTCAGCATTTCCAACATCCATGTAGATAGCTCATGATGATTTTTTCTCACTCTGGAGAATCACATTTGCCAAGTCCCCTCAACCGGGACTTCAAGCACGCTCATAAACCACAACAGCTGTAATTCACTGTCTTCTCCCTTTTCCAATAATAAGAGATGAAATTTGCAGAGCAGTGGGCATGATTAATGCACCATGAGTATTTTCTACATTTTAATTTGCTAGGTGTATTAAAAAGTGCTTTTAATCAGAACTTGAAGGATGCACTGTGGACCTTATCATAATGAAGGTAATGGAAATATTCCACCTGTATCTTTAACTCAAGCATAGAGATCATTAGTATTTAATTTACTGCATTTTCTTCTGCTTAAATGTTTTACTTGATACAATATCCAATAATTTTAAAATTTAACATTTGATAGTGCTTTTTACACTTGAAATTGGCTTAGCTTCACAGTAGACACTGGAGGGATGAAAATATATTTTTGCATCCCTTAATCTCTTATTTACAGGAACAGAAAAGGCCTGTGACCAAAGCTCCCCATGTCACAGTGCAGTGCTGTGCTTCAGCAGTGAAGAGTAATGCCAGGTGAGTGGACAAGTTAAATCATCAGGGGGGCCCCAGTTTGTGCTCCAGAAGCAGGGAGTGAAGGAATCTTTGTAGGAATTGATATTTTTTCAACAGGTAGTTTTGGTTTCTGGTGCTATAACACAACATCCTCAGTAATTCCTGTTATAGAGTGGAAACTTCAGGAAAAGGGTCAGAGTGTAAAATCAGAGTTTAGTAAGTCTGTCAAGGAATATAAATTCTTTTTACAGTGATGTGCATTCATGGTCTTGTGAGAGTCCAGAGTACAGCCCATATTTATATTCAAAGCACAAGAGCATCAGTTGTTCAGGCTTCTTTGATTTTTTTTTCTTTCTTTTGGTGGGGGGGTAGAAGGGAGAAGGTATTAGATTTTGACTGGATGTTTGGGGATTTGTATTTTTTTTTTCATTCTAATTGTTGATGAAAAAAGAAATATAAATTTTTAACCTGCAATCTATTCTTTAAAGATATGTTTATTATGATAAGAGGATTCATCAGATTAAATCCACAATGATTTTTTCAGGTAATCAGAAAAAAATATTTCAAGCTGATTTTGTCTCAAATTAAATACTCCAAAATACTAGAGCTATCAATATATATGAAGATATGGTAACTATTTCTCATCAATTTTGCATTAGAGAGCTACTAAACAAAGTCACTGGGGAGGGTGACATTGACAGCATTCAACAAGAAAATATATCTTGCAGAACAGTTTTGTTGAGAGGGTTGTTTTTTTTTTTTTAAATGTACTTTCATTTCTCATAGGTCATATTTCATTAGAGACTAATATTAAGAAACCATTATTATTTAGATTTGCTTAGAATCTGGGGAATTAAGTTTTAACACATTTGTTACACCACATTTCTGTAAAAAAGACATATTCATAAACCTGAAATATAGCTTTCAAATACTATCTGCCTTTCTATATTCTGCCTTTTAATCATCTTGCAAAAGATCAGAGATGTGAGTTTTTATCATCCAAAAAATATCATATTCTTTTTTTTTTAATGTGCACATGAAATAAAAAAAAATCATTTAACCTCCAATATATAAAATTATGGTGGCCCCAGCCTAGAATATTACACTTTTGTGGCATTGTTTTCTGAATTTCATTAAATGTGAGCTGGCAGATGAATATTTGGCTTTGGGTTATTTATATTGGTGTGGGGTTAGTGTCTATAATGGTATAAGAACTGCTCACCCACAGAAGCTTTTATAAAAGACCTTAAGTTGTGATTTTTTTAATATAATTCCTGTGCCTGGATGGATTATGAAATGTGGAGAAAATTTTAATTGCATAGAGAATATGCCCCAGAAAGGCAGAAACATATATTTGATACTTAAGGAAAAAAGAAAAAAAAAAGGGTTTGCACTCTATGCATTCTTTTCAAAACACCAAAAATGCACAAATTGGGAAACCATGGAGGAAAAGGAGTTGCAGGAATGGCCTTTCTGGGTTCTCCTGACTTTGTTCTGTCTTTGGTGGTAAATGTAGGGGCAGCACGAACTGAAGCTCCCTCCATCCTCTTCAACAGCTGCCAGCAGAGCTAAAGCTGCCAAGAGGATTGCCACATCCACAGCTTGAGCCAGAGAGCACATCCACAAAGAGATGATTCTCACCATTGGTTGTTTTCAGTGTGTTCCTGTCCAGCTCTGGACTGATCCAGCCATTAGCACATGGATTGAGAAGTCTTACAGGGGACATTGCAAAAGCCATATGGCAGGAGCAAAGGGTGCTGTGGGAGGACTGGCGTGTGGGGATGCCTTTCTCATTCACAGTTCACTGCATTTGATACTGTGCAATGCGGGGGAAGGAGGCAGACCAAAGAAATAATTTTTAGCAACTTCTGTAGTTTGAATTTTCCCTCTTGGAAAGCTGGATTCACAGATTTAAAATTAAGTGAATGTCATCTTTTGTCAGCAAATGCCATGTGTTCCACAGAGCTTTCAGTTGCAAAGCAACTGCAGGGCCATCAACACTGAAATTACACAAAGGCCACAGGAAAAGGGAATATATCAATCTATTAGCTTGGTGGGAGCTGAATATGAACGTGAGCTACACTTTCAAAGGTTGCAGAATAATCGTGCTTGACCCCATTCTATTCAGGCTATAGAGGAAGTGGGTTTGCTTCCATTTCACTAAACATAAGGCTATAAAAGGCTTAAAAGGAAGGAGAGATGAAAAAGAGACTGATCTCTTTCTTGTCTCATATTCAGTCCATCCAGATTTGGTGGGTTTAAGCCACATTAAAACAATGTATCAAATGAAGCAATTAGTCTATTTTTGTAGCCCTAAACAAAAGCCATGCTGTAGGAAATCTCTTCTTACCTGAAACTGAACCTTCCTGTCATCAGCATAACAAAGGCTGTTCCCTCACTCAGGGTCTAGGCAGGCGAAGAGATCAAGGTCTGAATAATTAAAGGATAGTCAATGCAGTGATTTATGCAGCACAGATGGTGTGTCTTTCTTTAATGTGTACAAGACTTTTACCTGAAATAAGTAAAACCAACCTGCTGAATTTGAAGTCAGTAGCTACTTTGAAATAGAATTCAAGAAGTTTCTTCTTAGTTTCTTTGGGGACAAGCTATTTTGTGTCTTTCAACAAGAGCTGGTTATTGTGAGGGACTGAAATGCCTCAAAAAACCCCACAGCTTTGCTAAGGCCAGATTTCCACCCCGTGAGGGGGAGGACGTGAGTTTTGGGGTGTCGAATGCAAGAGTCAGGTCTGCATAAGACAGATGGGTGAACAATCACTACCAGAAGTTACAAGCTGGGCTTTGAGGCCAGTAAGAGGCAGATCTTGAAAGATGGGATGGTGCTTTTTATCATGCCAATGTCTCTCCTCTTCACAACTCATTCAGTTATAGACCCACACACACAGAGCCTCTTTTCCTGGGGAAGTTCCTGAAAGAACTAGATAGATGGTTGCATCCAAAGAGTTGCAGTCAATGGCAGTGTCCAAATGGAGATCAGTAAAAAATGTCCTCCCTGAAGGGACTGAGATTGGCACCTTTCAGTACCTTTATTAATGACAGACAGTGAGACTGAATGCACCTTCAGCATGTGAGGGACACCAAACTGAGCAGTGCAGTTAATCTGCTGGAGGGCAGGGATCCCATCCAGACGACCTGGAGTAGGCTCATGAGAAACTCATGTAGTTGAACAAGGCCAAGTCCAAGGCCCTGCATTGGGGTCAGGGCAAACCCCAGTATCCAGACAGTCTGGAGTATAGCTGGATTGAGAGAAGTAATTTGGGATACCAGGAGAAGAAAAGTTCAACGAGACATGGCCATGTTGACTTGCAGCTCAGAAAGTCAACCCTGTCCTGGTCTGCCTCACAAGAGGAATGGCCAGAAGGTCAAGGAAGGTGATTGTCCCTTCCGACTCTGCTCTTGTGTGACCCCACCTGGAATACTGCATCCGGTCCTGAGGTCCCCAGCACAGGAAACACCTGTTGGAGCAGGTTGAGAAGAGGGGCGCAAAAATGAGCAGAGCAATAGAGCACCTCTTATATGCAGAGACTGAGAGAGCTGGAGTTCAGCCTGGAGAAGAGAACGCTCTGGGGAGACAGTATTTTTGGCCAATATACAAAGGGGGCTTATAAGAACAGTGGGGAAGGACTTTTTACTAGGGTGTGATGAGATGATGAGAGCTAATGATTTTAAACTGAAAGGGAGTGAATTTTGATTGGATAAAAGAAGTTGGTTGGTTTGGTTTGGTTTGGTTTTTTTTGTGAGACACTGGAACATATTGCCCAGAAAAGTTGTTTCCCCATCAATTGAAGTACTTAAGGTCACTTTAGACATGGCCTTGAGCAACCTGATTTAATGAAAGCTGCCTCTGCCCGTGGAAGGGGGGATCGGACTACATGGTCTTTACAGGTGTCTTCTGCATCACACCATTCTGATTCTATAAATCTGTGATTCACAGTCCAACTGAATGTGTGAACCACATATACAGCTCACGCTCATAACAAAGATGAGAGGAATCTGCTTCCGAAGGTATGAGCTGAGCCTTTTAGAGCCCAAGATAGCCCAGTTCTAGTGAAAATACAGACAAACGTTGTAATTATATATTAGCTGCCAGGGACTACTGAATTAATAGATAACTATTACTTGAGGTAGTATGCCTGTAGACATCCACTATTTCTATTGATACCTTGAAATTTTCCGAGTCCAACCATTTTTGCTTATGTCATAATTTTAAAATATTTTCAACTTACCTGCAAAACTAGTATATAATTTGGATTTTCTGAATGAAAACCTGCATTCTATTCCCAGAAAACAAAGATTTTATGCTAGAGGTTTTCTGCTGTGACTGTGTTCTCAAATCTCTTCCTATCTTGGTGTGGTTTTGCTTACATCAGCAGTTTTTTGAGTTCTCCTTATTTCTGCAGTGAAGATTTCAAAAAATATTATTGTATTTAAAATGTTACTTGGAAGCAAACACCATTCTAGGCACTTCACAGATACCAGCTACAGACTTTCTTCTTAGCTGGGAGAGAATCTTCTTCAAAGCAGGGATTTAGCTTGAGGAACTTGAAACCAATCTATTAGCACACCTGCTAATATTATTAAAAAAGAAATACCAGCAGTGGATTAGATTTACATGGCAATGTGTCTGGTCATGGACAAAAACAAACTGTGAACCAGTTTGGGAAAAAGCTCACTGGGCATTTTGAAAGCTACCTCATATACCTAGTATATCTTTATTTTGCTGCATGCTAATAAATTGCACGCATGCATCATTTGATATTTAGATAGATTGCAGGGTTAAAAACAAAACAAAACAAAAAAACCCAAGCATTTAAATATCTGTAGAAATACACAGAAAAGAGATCTGGACAAACACATTTAGATAATTTGTTTACTGTATAGTTTTTCCAAATTCTCATTCCTGAAGCACAGCTCAATTCCTTTACACATAGCTGAGATAATGGTGATGGTGCAATTTTGCTGCTCAGCAAATAAGTAACATATGTCCTACTTCTTGAAAAAAACAAATAATGACACTTTTGTTCCCTGACATTGCAGCCCAGGACAGCTGTAACACGTAACACACTTGCATCAACTACAAACTTCAGAAAGAGGGGGCAAAACCCAGCAAGTTTATCAACTATTTCCTATTGCAATAAGGATCTATGACCATTTTGCATGTTCATTTCCATCAGAAACTTTTTTTTTTTTTTTTTAAGATAAAACTCACACATTTCTTTGAGAGCTATTTGATTTCCATATCATTTCAATTATTTCCTTGTGTTGTCCTCTGTGTAGGAGTTCGGGAAATATCTGAGGATATGTAGTCAGGTAAATACGTGCAATGTGCATACAAAATAAACCTCTTAGCAAATAGTGTTGTAGAATATATATGTTTATAGGCTAAGCCTAACAAGTTAGAACTTGTCTAAATTAAATGCATGAACTGGCCTGGCTGCTCTCACTGCTGCATTGAGTGGGCACCATAAATGTCTTCATTAATAGATGGAAAAGCTCCAACACCTGGGTAAAGTAAGTCCAGAAACAGATTTCAGAAAACCTTCTGACATATGGCCCCTTTAGACTCTATTGGTACAGCTAAAGCATAACAAACCTGAATAAGAATCAGAGTGAACTGATATATTTCAGTTCACTGAAATATAACTGAACTGTTATATTTCAAATAACTATTTTTTTCTTAAAAATACTGAAAACCCATATTTGTATCTCTCAGGAACAGTCAAAATTTATGAGCAGTTAAACACAAAGGAATGTGTCTCTGTCTTGGACTGTAAGTAGAGGAAGACACAGAACTGAAATGTTCAGGAATAGATATAGGAATATATATTTAAAATGCAAATTGCCACAATTCTAGGCCCAATAAGAAGACTCACATCTGCTTTTACCCCAACAGAAAATCCACAAAATGGGACTCTTTATCTGCCTGTTTTCATCTCCTTTTACCAAAATGCATGGTCCTCTCCACTGGTTCTTATACAGCCTGCTCCAAAACCTTTTACCTCTGGCAAGTGGCCTGCAGGCATCTCACCTCTGCAGTGAAATTATTTATTGTCTTACAGTTATTTACAGTCTGTTCCCAGGGCATGAATAATGGTAATTGCAGCTGAAAAACTCCATGAACAACTGGAATCCACAGGTGATTTCATGTTAAGTACTGTTTACTCTCACAACCAACCCAAATGTGAACATGAAGATGGGTTTTGCAGTGCATAAATGTGAAGCATGAACTGTGGGAAGGAGCACAAGGCCCCAGATGGCTTCCATATGAAGATGGAGAAGTGTGAAATAAAGGTGTCAAAGAACAAGCCATAGCTGTGTTCCTGCTGCCTCTATCAGGTCTGTGCTTGAGGGGCTGAAGGTTAACAGAACACAGGATGGAGAGCTGGTGTATAAGAGGAAAAAAAAACAAAAACAAAAAAACCAAAAAAACCCACCTATGTAAATGTATACAGGGGGATTCTGATCCTAGAGTCCATTGAAAGCAAAGCGGGTGCAAGATAGTGAAACAGCCTTTTAAAGAGTGCAGTATACAGGCAGGCTGGCAAAGAGAGTCCCCTCACATAAAGAGAAATTGTTTAGCAAAAAAACAAGTGAAAGCTCTTCAAGAAATAGGGAATCTGAAGAAAAATATGTTCACTTGTCTGGCACCTAATCTTTTAAAGAAGTTTTAGAACTAAGCATCAATAAAGATAAAAATAAATTAAAAAAAAAAAAAAGAAAAAGAAAAAGAAAAAAGGATTTGAGGTAATTTATTCCTTGCAAGGATTGCTATAAAGAAAAGGCTGTAGCAACAGTAAAAAAATGTAGGTAAGCAGGGAAATAAATTCTAAAAGTATAAAATTCCGTTAAATGGGGAAATAAATATAAGCAGCTGGATTTGGACTATCTGCACTGGTAGTTTTACATTAAATTGTTTTCCATTAATGCTACAGTGTAATTATAATTTTACAAAATTCCGTATGATGAAAACACACAATTTTGAATTACACATACTTATGATGAATAATATACATTTATAAGACAAATATACATATAATATGCTGGTTGGAAATTTAATAAAAAGAAAATAATCATTATGCTGTCTGTTATTGTAGTCCAATATCAGAATGAGAGAGCATACTGCATTTGTGAAAAGAGAGAGGTTATGTTGAAAAATAATAATCAAGTATTCTTTGCTAGCAAATATTCTTTGCTGTCACATTGTGTCACATAGTCTTCATAGACTGAAATTCCTGCTTGAATTAGGAAAAAATGTAGTAGTAGACTTATTCAATGACCAAATTGTGAAAGGACAAATATGATCTAAAAAGGATGAAAAATAATATAATAATTGTGAAGTAAAACATGAATTGTTTAAATCTTCAGTGAACCCTCCTTAATCAAAGTGAACATGGGGAACATGATGTATAAAATCCACTTTAAATCTGCTACTCTGTATTGGAGTAGTTAGAGCATTTATAAATGACTTTTACATCAGTAGCATCCTGGTTCAAGACTGAAGTGGCAATAACATATCAGCAGTTTCATTTTGAGTAATGGAGGCCATACAGCAGTGAAATCTGATAACTGTTGGAGGATACTCCTTCTTTAAAGGTGGAATCCATACACACAGGATGAAGAAAGTTAGAACGAGATGAACTGCTGAAAAATGTCTTAATAGATACTTAGATTAAAAATATACTGCTAATCAGAACGTGAGAAACAAAATATATGAGGTACACACACACACAGACACAAAACAAACAAACAAACAAGCAAACAATCAAAAAAACAAAACCCAAACAAAAAAACGAAACCCACCAGCTATCATGGTTAAATAGCGAAGAAAATAAGTATTAAGAACAAAAAGTCAACTTTCCAAAAAGGGATGTTTTGGAATACAAAGACACAGAAGAGGATAAAATGTCAAATTAGATATAAAACTGCAATGAGGGAAGGTAGAAAAGAATGAAAAAAATAAAAAGAAAAGTATTTTTGGAGAAACTTGCTGGAGGTATGAAAACTAATAATGAAAATTTTCAAATACATCAGAAGAAGGAAACCTGCTAGAAAATTTACAAGACTGATAGATTATGCCAGGAAAAAAAAAAAAAAAAAAAAGCATTCAAGCAGAATATGAAAAACAGCTAAAACCGCTAAACCAAATTAATTTTATGTACTGTTCATTAAACATGGGCCAGAAAGTTTCCTAAACAAGGTTCACACATATTCCTCAGAGAATGAGATTAACAACTGTCCCAAACACACGAGAAGAGAAGAGAAGAGAAGAGAAGAGAAGAGAAGAGAAGAGAAGAGAAGAGAAGAGAAGAGAAGAGAAGAGAAGAGAAGAGAAGAGAAGAGAAGAGAAGAGAAGATTTGAATTGGAAGGGATCTTCAACTATCATCTTGTCCAGCAACCTGACCAGTTCAGGACTGACCAAAAGTTAAAATGCATTACTAAGGGCACTGTCCATTGGCTCTTGAACACTGACAAGCTTTGGGCATTGACCACTGCTCTAGGAAGCCTGTTCCAGTCTTTGATCACTCATTCTGTAAAGAAATACTTCCAAATGTCAAGTCTGAATTTCTCTTAATGCAGCTTTGAACCATTCCCATGTGTACTATCCCTGGATACCAGGGGGCAGACATCAGTATCTTTCTTCCCTTTTTTTTTTTTTTTTTGACATTTTGGAAGAAATGGGTGCAAGGAAGAGCAGCAATTTTCCAGGATTGTTTGTTGCCCCCAAAATCCTTAAGAGACATGAAAATGAAACCGATGAATTGCCATTTGTTGTGCATTTCACAAAAACAGGGTGGTAACCAATGCTAATGAAACCAACCTGATTGACCAAAAGGGATGTAGAATTCTGCACAGTCTTTGTGAAAACAATTTTTATTTGGTGAACAGTATAGCAAGAGAAAAAATAAGAGAAATAATCTGATTTAATCTCTACACTTCACAGTCTGAGTTTTGAGAATTGTCACCTCTTAAATTTAACATTGTTGTAAACAAAATGCTGGATCAAGATTTGTTATGAGCAGTAACAATGCATGCAAGCTGAAAGCACCTGTCTTCCAATCATATAATGGATAAGTTCACTTGCAGCAGGTATTGCTTGGTAAAAAAGAAAAGACAGGTACAAAAAATCCATTTTGCTTTCTTATCCTCTGTAAGTTAAAAAAAAATTAATGTTCTGAAAAATTGAAATTTATCCCTTTTTTTAAACTCTGAAGTTACCAAAAGACAAAAAAGAATCTTCTGCCTTTCAGTACAGTACTCCAAGCAAAAAGATGTCGGGAAGATGAAGTAAACAAAATGAAGCCTATATGCTTACATTTTTTAATGTAAATTGGGGACTTTAAAACTAAGTATTTGCCCTAATATAAAAAGACTATGCTAATGAGGTATTAGCACTGAAGCAGCCAGAACCATGAAAGAGGAGAAGAGAGGGACTTACATTCTGTTGTGAGTTTGGCTTGGATAGAGTTTATTTTCTGTCTGCTAACTGATACAGTGCTGTGGTTTGGATTCTCAATATCTGAGAATATTGTTGCTAACTGATGTTGCTAACAGTGACATTTTAGTTGTTGCTCAGAAGTACTTACTCTAAATTCAGGACTTTTCAGTTTCCCAGGTGTTGCATTGTGCTCAGTGTTATTAATTTTCATATTGCATTTTATGTTATTTATTTTCCATAAAATGGCTTGTTCTGTACTCCCCTGTTCTCCTGAGAATTGTTATGTTCCGAAGTTTTTCCTGCCCCCCTTCCCTGTCAATCATTCCATATATAGTCCCCTCCTATGGGCCCTGCCTATCATTCGATTGTTCCTCCTGGCTTCTAGAGAGTTCGGGTAAGGACATCGAGTGATAGGGCAGGAGCCAGGGAAGTTCCTGCCTTTATGATCTCATTGATTTCTTTGAATGTCCCTCCAACCCTGTTCCACTCCCACCTTTTCCCTCATTGGGTGTTGGTTTGTCTCCTCCCTTAGTCCCTCCTCTGTATTTAACCCAGGAGTTTACCCACCCCCGGCTGGTTTGTCTGGAGAGACTTTCCAAGGTTTGGGCATCCCTGCGTGGGGCTGAATAAACACCTTGGTCTTTGCCCTCTGAGTCCAACTCCTCCCTCCGTCTTCGGCGAGGCTTCTCCCCTGATAAGGGGAAAACCCCTTTTGCTGCTCCTCTGGTTCCCAAAATCAGAGGAGTGTTCCCCGACTAATCGCAGTGTCTGAGCCAGCCTGCTGCTCCGAGAAAGGCACTGCGACACCCAGGCTCTGCCAGTGAGCAGGTGCACAAGGAGCTGAGGGGGAAGCACAGCCAAGACAGCTGACCTGAGCTGACCAAAGGGACGATCCACACCACAGAGCATCATGCTCAGTGCAGAAACTGGGGGGAGCTGGCCAGGAGCTGCTTGGGGACAGGCTGGGTACTGGTCAGTGCATGGTGAGCTCTTGTATTGTGCAGCACTTGTTTTTATTAGGCTTTATTCCTTTCTCCCATTATTAGCATTGCAACACAGACATTATGTGTAAGTGACCATTTGAGGGAGATTTTTCAAGGAAAATATTATATCTACAGAGACATTATATGTGGAAATATATAAATAGATGTGTAAATATAGTTTTATATATAGTTATATAAAATATTTTAATAATCATATATTTGTAGAGAGGGGTTCTAATAAATTCCTACAGTGTGTCTGGAAAAAAGACATTCATTCTTATGGATAACTCCAAAATATATATTGCTTTTATCTACCATTAAATAAAAAGCAAACCAATGAACAGAACTGTCAGTAGTTTTAATTAATCTGTGGAAAACATACATTAGGTTGTAACTTTTGTGTGGAGGAAACTGATTAATGGTGATTTAATTTTCTTTTTAATTAAAAAACCCCAGCACCCTGTACATTGAAAGTTATAAATTGGATGTAAAATATTGTGTTAGTCTATATTCCATTCCATTGTTTTCAAAATATCATGGAAGCTACTGAAGGAAGCTCCACTATGATCAATGTCCTGGCAGTCTTTTAAAAAATTATTTTAGATCTGCTATCGAACACCAAAAGCCAGCAAGAACCCTAGAAGCTTGGTAATGAACTAGTGAAGAGCAGCAGAGTAGTGTTTCTGCCTTTGCTCAGAATTAAAGTGGAAGGCAGAATGGATATTCCAAACCTGGCTGGGGGCTACATGTGTGCAGTGGTCTGTGTCTGTTTCCGTCTCCGCACTGGGTGGGAGCTGACCTCCGGCTAGCTCAGGTCAACACAGCCACAGAAGGTCCCACTTTGTTTCAGCTTCCCGGCTTAGCAGCTGGACCCAATAGTGTCGTGACAGCAACAGCAGCAGAAGAGAAAAGGATGGCTCTCAGCTTTGCAGGTTAAAAGATGATTATTCAGGCCGGGCTGCGGGAAGTCCGCAGCCAGTCCAAACCTCAGGCCAGAGAGGCCAGAGACCAAGAGCAGAGAGCTGAGGAGCTGAGAGGCTGAGAGAGTCTCTCTGCCACCTTATAAGCAGGGGAGGGGTTCCAGGGGGGGTACAACAAGACAACAAATCAGGGGATTCAGGGGGTAACAAGGTGTGCCCACCCCCAAGCCCTGGATCACTAAAATCCAGAGCTAAAGGAATTCCCCCCAGGGGACCTATCACCTTAAGCCCTCTCCCTGAGATTTTGCAACCTGGGAGGGACCCCTGGAGTGATAGACAGGCTGCCCCAGAGCGAGGAGGGTGGGAGGACTGACACAAAACACCTTGTTATACAGAAAACACAAAAAGGGTTACAACATTGGGGATACAGTGAAATGAACCATAATATAAACTTCTTATAAAAACCTAATAAAACAGTTCTGCACCACCACAGTGATCCACATGCTGTAGAGTCATTATCCATAAGTGGGAATGCTGAGATCCATTTGCAAGGATGTCACTTGAAATGAAGACCACAGATGCCCTGAATGAAGAAAAACTCTTCCACTCCATATGTGAGTCCATGTGGATGAGGAGCTGTGGCATGCATGTTCTGCAGAACATCTGACCATGTTCTGATCATCTCTCAAAGAGCCTGTGGATCATAAATAGATGCTGCCTTTACCATGCCTCTTCTTCCTTCCTTTTTCTTTACCAAAGGGATAGATATGTGAATCTCAGGCATGGAAATTGTCCAAATTCAAGTATCCAGATGAAGGTACTCTTGTGGGAAGGCAAAAAGTTAAATCCATCTGTTACAGAGAGAAAAAAAATAAAATTGAAAGAAAATGTAGCCTGTTTGAGCCATAGACACACATCTTTCTGGTGCATAATGCTCTTTTCAGGGTTCTTGTCCTAGCAGATCTTTGGGTCAAAGAAAAGAGAATTCCTTTTGAAATCCTCCAGTAATGCTCTAATAAAGCCCAAATATTAATTCCAACTAGAAGAGAATCCATCATAGTCTGAGTTCCTGAAAACCCCAAGCTCCTTGTCAGACAGACAGAGTCTGTTCGCCCTATACACACTGCAGGGAGGTGTACTTAATCCTGGAATTGGAAATCACTGCACCACTGATCATAGTGACAAACTTATTTCTCAGTTCACTTATTTCTATGCCTGGATGAGCTTAACTAGGACAGATGATTTTTGCCAAACAAGTATTTGAAGCTTCTCAATCCAGGTCAAGGTGGACAAAAATAAAAAATAATGATGAGAAAAGAAGCTGTTAAGAAGCTGTGCTGATATTCCTCATTATACTAATGACCAGAATGGTCCCTTTTGCTATGAGATTGTAATTTCCCTGGGTGAGTGATGGAGAAGAAGAGCAGTCTGAGATCTAGTAAAATAGGGGAAGCTATTCTGTGCTTGAACTGGGTGTACTTGCCAGGTCATCAACTCCCCAGTGTTTGGGACATTTTCTTATAATCATAAAAATGGAATCGATGGGGATTTCTTGACGGGTGTAACAATCCCTTTACCTTTGGGGGCTGGTCTTTGTGAAATGAATAATTTAGCATTAATTATGCACTCAAATACCAGACTACCAAAGAAATTAAAAATTTTGCTCTTGGACATGTGTTCACATAATACGACTGTAGTAAGGCATAACCAGTACAAGCAAAATATTAAATAACTTACTGTTATTTAATTTGGTGTCCTGAATAAGGGAAGAATCTATTGGAAGAGTTATGGTTTCTTTTTGTTTCACATTGTAAAATGTTTATACATGAAAGGATCAAATTAAAGCTACAAATATAACTAATTCTGATGTTTCTTTTCTTTGGAATTATTTGATGGATTTTATTTTTTTAAAATTAATATTTTAATTTGTTTGTGTACAATACATGATCTACTGCAACTGTCTATCTCTGCTGGGGTGCCTTGAAGAATAGATTTTAAACCACTGATTTTTCAGATTGATATGACTGCAATTTTTTCCACTGTGAGTTACATTCAATTGTTAATAATAATAGTAGTGAAATAATAACAGCAAAAATATAATATAAATGTTAACACAAAAGCTATGAGAATAATTCAAAGAGTCTGTGGAGAATCTAGATCAACCTGAAATAACCATCTGATAGCCAGAGATTTATTTTCCATAATTTTCTTCTATAGTCAGAAGAAAGGACAAGTCCTCTCTTTGATCTTGGCAAACAGATTCTCATCCTCAGAATCAAGTTCTGGTTGGGACAAAGAGTTATAATAAAATATAAAAAGTCCTGACTTTTATATACAAATACTAAATTTTACATTTAAAAAACCATAAATTAATATATAAAATATATGAGTGCTTGTTATTGAGAAAAAACTAATATTTGCATATGTGCACTGCTTATCTTAATCTTCTTTCTGTTTTTTTTGTGGGGAGAAATATTGGATCAGATTTGGAAGAAAAATTCAGTATTCAGCTTCTAAGTCAGTGTTGATTTGGAAAAGCTTCAAAGTATTAATTTTATCACTTCATTGCCAGACTTCTAATATGTCATTAATACTTTAAAGAGACAGAGGAAAATCAAAGTCTTACTGAAATAAAAAGATTTAATGAAAAACTTAAATATATATATAACATTTTTAGCTGTTCCTGATCATTTGATGATGTATTCCAGAAAGCATCTCTTTATCTCAAACACATTCCATGACCTTTGAGCATTAGCTAAGAAGTCAGCATGGGACAGTATTTAAAATTTTTATGCAGTTATTGGCCACCTTAATTAAATAGTATTGAACTGTAGGATCTCAGTCCTTATTTCATGTCCCTGTTATAATACAGATGGTTCAGGATTTAATTTTAAAAGATTTTCCTTTTTCTTTTTTTTTTTTTTTCCCCCTCCTCTTTTTTCCTTTTTTTTTTTTTTTTTTTTTTTTTTTCTTGCAGCTTTGAGCAGCATGTGGAAAGGAATAGACTGACAGACAGCAGCAAGGGATGGGGATGTGCTACCTTTGTCTGCAGGGCAGACACCAAGCCTCACCAAGCAAGACCAGTCCCACTGCACCTCAGTGGGGTGAGTGACACAGGCTGGACATGGTAGGTGTGCTCAGCCCAGAGTCCAGGTGACCAGAGAAGCCCCTGGCAACAAAGCAAGACCAAGATTTGTCTGGGAAGTCAGCTCTGAGGACCAGGGTCAAGCTCAGCAAATCCAAGGCATGTTTGAAGTGTATCTCAGGCAAGGACCAGGACAGGTTCTGAACTTAAATGCAGTTCCTAAGGAAAGGGCAAATAGACCTATTTTTCAAACAAGGGAGCAAGTTTACATGGCTGCTCCATATCAGAGCTGACCTCCAACATCACTGACCAAACTCCTGGAGAGGCAGTGTCTGCACTCAGGTCCCTGACAAAGACCTTGTCATACAGGTCACTGGGTTTAATGCGACAGCATGTCAAGGTCTGTTATGTCCACTACAGCCACACACCACATTAAAAGCTCTGTCAAGTAGCTATGCATACCATGTGAGCACAGAACAGCCCTGCAGCTGGGTAGGATGAAAAGCTGATTTTTAATTCTCTTTTTTGTCCCCTGGCTGTAACAGTTTTTCTCACTCCAGCTGTGTTCGGTGGTGAGTCATCCTCAATGCTAAAGGTGTAAGAAGCACTCACAGAAACATAAGGAACAGACATTACACAGCTGAATTGTCAAAACTTCCATGAGTGTCTCGGATTTTCATGAAGCAAGAATCACAAGTCTCATATTTAATGCATGAAGGGAAATAACTTAAAATTCCTTCTATGCAAAAGCCTTATAATAAAAGTGTCACATACTGAAGAATCGTGCTCTACAGTGAGGCCATATATAAAAAAGTTCCTCCGTCCATACAACGTGTGGAGTTGGTAGGACTGTGAGGTTGGACTAAGAGGAAAACACAGCTCCTCTCTGTGTTGGCAAGGAGCCCTTGGAGAACTGAAGTCTGTATCTGCTGCACTTGGCAGTGGGCAGCAGTATCCTGACTGCACACACTTCAGAGACTCACTGAAAGTGAACAGATCTAGCCTAAGTAGTTTTGATACTTCTGAGGAAAAAAGACATAATAAATTTCATATTTTGGAAAAGAGCAAACATAAGCCACCATATCATTCCCGATAGTTATTTGGTATTTGGTATAGCTACCTTTCCTTTTCTGTGGCTTCTGAAAAGTTTAAGGCCAGTATTTATTAGAATAGTTATGTGTTGCTGATATCATGACACAAATGGGATTACACCAAAACAGATGCCCAAAATGCCTAGCACAGTCTTTTATTACTGGAGTATTCATGGACAATCTTCTTTTTCACCACTGTAGAGACCCATATATAATGTTAAGTTTAACACAAGAAAAAAAAAGCACTACTTTGTCTAAGTTTTAAAAAAACAAAGCAATTAAACAGTACAGTTTCCTTCTTTGCAAAAGAGGCCCTTCTCAACCTAATCTTGAAAATCAAGGAATGCAATTTTCTGTAAGAGGTATGTAATTCTATTACTGGAACGTCCATGTTTACAGCACTGTATTTTAAGCAGTGCTGTAAACAACCAGAGGTTGTCTTAGAGACAACCTCCAAGAGGTAGTCTTGAAAATCTGAAAGGCTATGATCTTTCTTGTTTTATCAATATCCCAAAAAGTTGCTAAAATAGTCAAAAATTTGCTAAAAAGTAGCTGTGATGCAAAATTTGTCACAGGTTTTAGCCCTATAGGAAAGACTTGGTTGTGCAGATTGATTTGGTTGAAAACTTTTGTCCTTCTCTGACTACTTTCCTTCATCATGAAAATCTGATAAACTTTTCAAAAATAACTTCTTTTCATGCACCCTGACACTGCTGACACTTGAGCATCTAAAAGATTTTTAAATAGTTTTAATTTTATTATGATAGCATGTTGTTGTGTTTGAGCTTTTGGGACAGTGAGATGTGTGTAAGTGTGAATTGCTGTATTTTTGGTTATAGAAAAGGAGGAAAATTTTAACTGAATATATATTCCAGTATTCCAGTCTACTTTTTCCTACATACATCTAGTTTGTGAATTCTTCTAATACTGGGAAAATGTGAAGATGATTCAGCAATCCTGTAGCCTGCTGGTAGGGGTCCTTCATTTTGCAGTCCTTCATTTTGGGACCAGGGAGTAAGACAAAGAGAAATGTTTTTCTTGTGCAAACTTGGATTATTTGTGCTTTCAGTTTCTTGAGTGTGAAGTCAAGTATAACATCAACATAATCACAACTGCTTGGATGTATTCTAGGAGCTGGTCTGGTCTGAGGACACACACAGAGCAGAAATTACCATTCCTTTCATGGGGTTAGAGGAGGTTAGAGGAGCTGTTGGTTTTCAGCTCAGTAACAACTGCTAAGCATTTCTTTCAGACTAGCACTGAGAACATCATCCTCTGCAGCAGCAGTGCGCTCCAGTTTCAGGAGGCAAAGCCACAGCATTCTAACATTGCAAACTGGAATGTGGGGCAAGGAGCTATAAGCCATGCCTTCTTTCTCTGCTATTAAGCTACATTAATCATCATGTCATCTGAGTGCTTGCTTTCCTTTGTAGGTTTTGTGAGCTACCCAGGTTCTTTTACTCCTCTGATTTAATATTGATTTCCTCCATTCTGTTCTCTGTACTAGCCAGTTAATCATTAACTCTGTATGAGAAGTATGAACAATTATAAATACAATAAAAATGATGAGAATTCTAACATGCAACTACTGTGAAAAATAAACAGACGATAGTTTTAACAGTCTTCAGAAAACAAGGCACAGTGAAATCCAGAGCAAAAGAGCAGTGGTGTTAAAAAGTGAGAATCTTTCCAAAAATGTATTGAAAGCACAGTAATGAGAAAAAAAAAATCATTTTTCTATACTAACAAAAGCAAATTTTAAAATAAAAGTTATGTAGCAGTTTATAGAAAGCTGTAGCCTATTGTACATGGTTACACAGACTGTAGATCAAATAACACCAGACTTCCATGGTTTTGCATTAAGGTATGAGACAGTGTGTCCTAATTCCCTGGGTTGAAAGAGCCCTCAGGCATGTCAGGTAACTTGTGCTTCTATATCTTTTCCTTGCTGCTCTGCACTCAAGCTCCATAGTTGGAAATCTGCAACCACAGCCTGCAGACTGGTGCTACAAAGCCAAGTTGCTGTGAAGACCTAGATTTACGTGCTGGGTAACAAAAATAACAGCCAGCCCCTTTGTAGATATAGCTCTGCTGCTATTTCAGTGATGGCAAAAGATAAAACAAATCTAATTGTTGATACTAGCTGTGATTTTGCTGACAGGTAAGCAAAGGAATTCTCAGTGGTTGAAGCTGTTGCCCATTGTCAGCTGAAATTCCAGGTCTGACTCAGTTTTTGCTCCTGATTCCTACTACTTGTAGGGCAAAATAGGCTGGTTTGTGCAGCTGTCAAAGAGCCTAAACACATCCTATCTCAAAAATGAGAGAGTGAAAAGCATGTCAAAAAGGCCAGAAAGGTAGCACAGCTGTGAAGAGATAAGTTGCTAAGCTGCTATGAGTCAGACTCAGTCACACAACCATAGCCTAAGAGCAAATGGTCAGTGTCACCTCTTCACAACACAGCCACTGTTGGCTTTAAGAGCAGTATGAATTCAGTGTAATGTATGATTTCTTGTTGCTCATTCCACTCAGCACATTGTCATGGGACATTTTAAGCTATTTTTGGCCTCCTTCTACCCATCACATTTTCAAGACAATGGGAAGACTATGTGCTGTGTCTCATTGCCATTGTTATGATGAATTAATATTGTGCCATCCTCTGTTCTCATTAATAACCTTCTTAGAGAAGCAGTATAATAGGAAATACACCAGCCAGTAAAGACTTCAGTGACAACTCAGCATTGTGATAAAACATGCTGCAGTACAAGAAGAAACTTGTAAATGTTCATTGTGAGAAAATGTAAGATGGAAAGAAGAGAATAGAGAACAAATTAACCCCTTCTGATAACTGAAGCTCAGAAACACCTGGAAGCTTCTCCACCTCAGTTATAAGACGTGACAGTAGAGGACACAATCTCTGTTGCTCCCCAGGAGATATTTTTCCCCTTTGTAGCAAAACAACCCATTAGGTAAACAGAGCTTTGTTGCCCATAGCAACAGAAAATTGCATTCCAGCTGGATAACAATGTATTTTAGCTTTGCTTATTTCTTTCAAAATTGAAAGTAAAGATTAGCAGGAAAACAGAAGTACAATTAAAATTAGGGCTTACTTAATAAAGACTGGAGAATTAAAAGAAGGGAGAACAAGATTAATCAACCAAATGAAAAACATAGTAAAATTGTGCTGTATTTACCTGCCACTTACTTTACTTACAGCAGTTATAGTCTGGTTATTTCCCCACTGCCAGACAGCTTGACACAAAGAAGCTGACTTTGTTCATATTATAGAATTACAGCATGTCCTGAGTTGTAACGGACCCAGAGGCATCACTAAGTCCAGCTTCTGGCCCTGCACAGGACAGCCCCAATATTCACATTGTGTGCCTGAGAGCATTGTCCAAACACTTCTTGATCCCTGTCAGGCTTGGGGCTGTAACCTCTTCTCTGAGAAGTCTGTTCTTGTGCTCAACCAGCCTCTGGGTGAAGAATTTTCCTAAAATCCAACCTAATTCTCCCCTGACACAGCTTCAGGCCATTCTCTTGAGTCCTGTCACTGCTCACCAGGGAGATGAGGTCAGTGCCTGCCCCTCTGCATCACCTCCCAAGGAAGCTGAAGACTGCGATGAGTTCTCCTTCGGTCTCCTCTTCTGGAGGCTGAACAAACCAAGTCACCTCAGCCTATGTCTTCACCTTTATAGACTTCACTGTCCTCATGGCCTTCCTTGCACAGGCTCTAACAGTTTAGTGTCTTATATTGTGATGCCCAAAGCTGCCCCCAGTTCTCAAGGTGAGGCCGCCCCAGGGTAGAGCACAGCGGGACAATCCTGTCTCTTGCCTGGCTGGCCATGCTGTGTTTGATGGCTCCAGGGCTGGTCCTCCTGGCTGCCTGGGCACTGCTGGCTCATGTTCAACTTGGCATCAACCAGGACCCCCAGGGCCCTTTCCATGGCACTGCTTTCCTTGACTTCTTTGGTCTGCAAGGGTATAAAAGCCCTGGGGTTCCTTTGTCTGAGGTCCCCCATTGGAGGCACCAGCTTGAGTTGTTTCTATGTTACAGCTCGATAAATAAACTTCTTTATTGAGTAAAACACCTGAGACTGTTCTGGGAACCCTGTGGTTGAACCAGTAAGGAAATAGTTCTGACTGTGTGAGTGGGGTGTGTGGGGAGCCAAGCAGAGACCAGCCGGGTCACTAGAGCCACCACTGTGAAATGACTTCAGTCCCAGGAGTGGCAGCCTCTGTCCTTAGGAGTGTGATTTCCAGAGAGTCTCATGAATAGTCAAACTGGGAAGTTTCCTTAACAAAACCTTTCACATTAGAAAAGTTTAGTATATGCACCCCATCTTCCAAGTTGGTTGGTAGCACACTTCTTGCTTTTAGGAAGGGTGGATGTAGAATCTGGGTGCCCTGCAGATTTAATGAGGTGCAAGGATAAAAAGGGATGAGACTGTAAGTTTTCTAACTGTGCTTTTACTTCCTTTAGAAAAGGCTTTGGAAAGCTTTCCTTTTATCTTTATATCTTAATGGCTCCTTTCTTTTCTAACAGTCCTTGGCTTTTAAATTTTTTTTCAAGGAAAGCAATGGATAGCATTGGTTAAAATATGACTACAAAGGAAACACTACATTGAAGCAGAATAACGGCAGATTGTATCTAAAACAGTGAATTGGGGATACTTTGTAATAATCTAGTTTTCTTCAGTTTTCATTACAACTGAGTTAGGAGGGTTGGGAATAAGCTTTGTAATTTTTTAAAAAAGCTACAGACATGGCTGTGTGGATGGTAGGTAGCGACACAAATTGAGATGTATTAATGCTGCTATGGGGAGAGAGTCTCCAATAATTCATAAGTCATGAGGGAATTAGAGTCCATTTCTCATACTCAGTTAGCAGTGAGAACAGTCTTGAGAACCTTTTGGTCTGTTTCTAAAAATAAATGAAAATAAATTCCAGTAAATTACTTATAAAATACCTCTTGATTTGTTTTTTTTGTGAGAAACTCAGAGACCCTCTGATAAGTGTTCCAAGGATCACCATCTGCCATTTTAATATGTAAGATCATAGAATCAAGTTATTTTAGACTGTAACTTTTTAATATACTTTTGAAAATTAGGATTTGGATCATAAAACTGAAACAATGTGAAAATGCAGGATTCAAAGACATTTTTCAGAAAGCATGAAGTAAACAGGTAACAACTATTTGAATATTTGTTTCAAGCAATTAATTATTTTAAGGATAAATCCATGATTTATAAGTACTTTATAATATTCAAATGCCTGATTTAATTTTCCTTGTTGGCATATTATAATGCAACCTCAAGAATCACATTTCTAAAATAAATGTTATTGCCTGTTAATTAAAAAATGTGTTTTCTGTGAATATTGTGAAATAATAGCAAAAAAAATGATGTTTCATTACAGTATTTGTCAATGTGGAACCATGTCAATGTGCTTGGTGCAGGAGAAATGGAGAGTGAAATTACCTAGGAACTGACAAGACTCTTTTTGGCTAAGAAATGCAAAAATCACACTTAGCAGAAAAATAAAACCTTCCAAACCTACTGTTACCTCTAAACTGACTCTAGGCCGACTTTGGTCATGACCCTACAAGCACTGTTGTGCAGTTTGACTCTGGCTTGATGTCAAGTGCCCACCAAAGCCATTCTGTCACTGCCTTCCCCAGTAGGACAAAAAATATTACAAAAGGCTTGTGGGTTGAGGTAAGGGCAGGGAGAGATCACGCAGGAGTCATGGTCATAGGCAAAACAGACTTGACTTGGGGAGACTAATTGAATTTATTATTTATCAAATTGGAACAGGAGAATAAGAAATAAAAAATCTTAAAACAACCCTACACTTACCTGACCCTTCTCCCCAGGTTTAACTTCAGTGCCAATTGCTCTACCTTGTCCTCCCCAGCAGTGCAGTGGGAATGGGAGTTGTGGTCTGTTCATCTCATGTTTCTGCATCTCCTTCCTCCGCAGGGAAGTCTGCCCACACCTTTTCCCTGTTCCAGTGTGGGGTCCCTCCCACAGGGGACAGTCCTCCACCAACTTCTCCAACACTGCTTCTTCCCATGGGCTGCAGTTCTTCACAAACTGTTCCAGCCTGAGTTCTCTGTGGGGTCACGAGTCCTGCCAGCAAACCTGCTCCAGTGCGGGTTTCTCTCTGTGTATGTTCACAGGTCCAGCTGGGAGCCTGAGCCAGCTTGGCTTCTCCACAGGGTCACTGCCTCCTTTGGGCATCCTGCTTCAACACAAGGTACTCCACAGCCTGCTCCACCACCATAGGTGGTGTGGGCTCTCCCTTTGGTCAGTTGGGCTCAGTTGTCCTGGCTGTGTCCCCTCCCAAGATCTTTCCCACCCCAAGGGCACTGGAGAATGGGAATGTTGAGGGACAATGCTCACCCTCTCAGCACTGGTGTGTTACCAACACTTTTTTGGCTACCAATGCAAAGCACAGCAGTAGGAGAGATGCTGTGGGGAAAATTAACTCCCTCCCAGGCTGATCCAGTACTATCAAATACTATGACCCAACTATCAAAAGCATCTGAAAATCTTTTATGTCACATATATATTAAAGGAAGCTGTTCTGAAATATAAAGTATCTGCAATCCTATGTTTCTGAAAACTTCCTGGGTTTTTAATGCCATCTCTTAATTAATGCATACATTTCATACATTTTATTTTCTCTCCCAATGGTGATGAGTTTTTCCTAACTCACCACCATTTTTTTTCTCTTAGTACTCTATTTATAGATCTTGACAAACCACAGAAATAAATACCTCTTGTCATGTATTCAAATGCTTATGTTTCTTAAACACTAAATGTTTTGTTATACATAGGATCAGATTTCTTCAAATCTGCTTGTGAGTTCTTTCATATTAAGCATCACCTACAAAATAATTTTATAGTCAGACGACTCCTCACATAAAATGCAGGCTAATTGCTCTTCTCTATACATAACAGACTTACCCCAGGGAAGTGAGGAAACAGCTCTTTTGAATTAGTGGCCATTATCTCAATCACAGGCAATTTACCTGCCAAGAGTTAGAATCAGGACTGGCACACAGAAATTTCTGATTGTTGGCTTTGCATCTACTTCTGATCCAGACTTTTAAATAAAGTTTAGCCAAATTGAGATGGATAGATTGATTTTGTCCCAACATTCCCCATGTCCACAATACTCCATATGTCCAGTGATACTTTTATTTCCAAGTTACGAACTGCAATCCAGCTATATTCTTTCTTGATTTTCTGAAGAAGAGTTTCATTTCATTTGGTTGTGACTTATTTGTGAAAGGCTGTGTTCAACAGGGTTGGATTTCAGAATATATCTCTAAATGATTTTCTACAAGATTTTGTTCACAGGCAACAACTTCCCTCCATTCAGGTAGTAGTGCCAGAACAAAATCAATACACATAAACACTCATGATTTCTCTGAACTTGGCAACTTGGCAGAGGTAGGAATTGGTTTGGAGCCATTATGAACAAATTATAAGCAAAGTTTTTAACCAGGGATCAGGAAGTAACTGCAGTGATTTCAATGTGATTCTTTAAAATCTGCAATCCTTCCTCTCCACCAAAAACAAATAGCATGGATCAGAAAAAACAAACAAACAAACAAACAAACAATCAAAAAAAAAGTAATAAAGGAATTATGGGTGGGTTTGCACTCTGGAAAGTTGAAAAAATGTATAGGTTGAAGTATATGGGAGCAGCAGAAAGAGATTATGCAAAAGAATGAGGATCTGTTCCCAAATCATTAAATGGTGACAGCTGTATATAACAACTAATATTTAGCTTACAGTCTTTCTGAGATTTTTCTCTCTTGGTTCTCTGTAATAATCATAATTTTTTTACAGTTATCAATGTTATTTTTACCTAAGGAGTTGATAGCTGGTGAGATTAATAAAGACACAGCATGGCTAAAAGTCAAGAATCACCAGGCTTGCAAAACAGAGGTTAGCTGCAGAGCTCAAGTGATTGATTGTAATGTCTTGGAAATGCAAAGGACCTATCATTTAGTATGTAGAGGCAGTCACATCTGAAATCTGACAGAAATCAGGTGAGGTGTGAGTGTACACATTAACCTTGGTGGTGGGTTAGAACACTGTATTTCAAACACAATTTTTGTGACTTGAATGACTGAGAGCAAAAAACAGGCTTTGCTAGGTGTACTTAGATGCATTTTTACCCAACTTTGAGGTTTCATATTTTAAAGGGCTGCAAGGCACTCCTGTGTTAACTGGATTTTTTTGGTATAAAGTACAGAAGGTCTTGAATTTTAAAATAAAAAAACCAGTACCGGGCAAATGGACATAGGTTAACTTTGATCACCATATAATTATAGGATTGAAAATTAAATAAGCATACAATGACTAAATATCATATTGTGATGATTTTAACTGTTGAGTCCAATATGGTCTTTGAACCCAGTCACTTGAAATCAAATCTCATGAAGTTGGTGGTTCTTTCAATAATTTCAGCTAACCTTGAAGCACCCCCAAGGGTATTACTGTGACTATTTCCTTTTACATTGGCAAAGTTATGGTTGAGGCTTCCAAACAAAGGTGAGGTATTAGGATCCAGTATATGCTGTTTAGTCTAACTCCATGGTCAGAGGTTTATGGCAGATTTTCCTTCAATCAGCAATAAAAGCAGTTGGTGACATGCTCAGATAAACCCACTACAAGCACAAGCTAAATAATTTTGTAAATTGTCTACCTTTCCTCTGATAGTAGTTCAGTCCCACATTTCTAACTGCTGAATAAGTAATTTTAATTTCACTGCCTGCTTATTTAAATTTGAAGAATCCCTTATTTAATCCTTCAGGTGTTTCAACTGCACAAGTTATTCAGTATTTTTTGATTAGGTAAGATGTGAAAAAGCAAAGCAAAACACACAAGAGTCAAAAAATGAACCACAGAGAAAACTTTAAAAACTACTGTCCATTTAAAGTAGCTGTGTTTCCAGGTTTTCCTGTGAATTATTAATTAACTTTTATTTCTTTCACTAGAGCTAGATGTGAGATCTTCTCTTCTGTTAATGACATTTTTATCTGTCTTTTGTAAATTTACACATAAATACGAGTAAGAAGAAGCATGCTTTTATGTCTTCAACATATTTAATAAAAGGCATTGTTTGGCTTGAAGAGAAGGAGGGCCAGAAGGACCTTGTTACGCTCAACAACTACCTGAAAGGAGGCTGTAGCCTTGTGGGATTCAGCCTTGCTCCCAAGCAATAGAATAAGAGGAAATTGCCTCAAGTTACATCAGGCTGGGGTTTAGACAGAACATTAGAAAAACCTTTCTTCACCAAATAGATTGTCAAGCACTCGATCAGGCTGCCCAAGGTTACCATCTGTGGAAGTATTTAAAAGATGTGCAGTAGATGTGGCACTTGAGGACATGGTTTAGTGGTGAACTTAGTAGTTCTGGGTTAGTGGTTGGACTCAATGATCTTAGAAGTCTGTTCCAACCTAAACAATTCTAATTCAATTGTCAACCAGACAAATCTTTGGCTGTCCTAACTCCAAAAGTAAACATTTTTATAACGTTTATGGGTAGGCTGAGGACACTTATGCTTGTCACCTCTAGTTGGAACTGCCGTTAATGTTAATTTATAACTCTCTGTGGTGCACCTATTATGTATTGTCCTGTTGTCAGCCCCTGTCTGGCTACACAGGCAGCCTACAGGGGTCTGAGCTCTGTAACATCTGGTGTCTGAAAAGAGAGGGAGCCAGATGAACCTGAGCAGAGGATAGCTCTGAAACATCATTGTACACAGGCTTGAGCAAAACCTGTATTTGCACATGATGTTCTTCTGTTGCCTTATAAATTCAAGGCATTTGTGAGTGATAGTATTAAAAAAATGTATTTGAAAAAGAAGTTAAGTATGGGAAAGTAAGTTGAAAATCCAAGATATGCTACATAAATGTAGCAAAATGCAGAAACAGAATTATAACCAAGCTATGAATTTAGAATTATTGGAGGTGGTAGTCAGGAATTTTTTTTCAGTTATTTCAATGGAGCAAGGCACTGTCTTCCATTGCTAATAAGCTGTTCATATAGTAGTAGGAAGCAATATCTGAAATTTGGATATCAGTTAAGTAAAGAGATATAGTGTAAAGGAAAATTTTCCAACCAGCTCATTAGTACTAATTCTAAGCAAGTTCCTTGAATGCAGGTTAACTCTCTTAATAGATTAACCCTACCTTACATTCTATCTGGTTGTTCATTTCCTATCCAGCTTATTTCCTCTGGTAGGTACAGCATCCAGATTACACCTTTTGTGCTGTTTTGTTTTGTTTAAAAATCTGTACAGCAAACAACCAAGTCTGTGAAGTTCCTGTCCAGCAGTCAAAATACCTTGGTTGTGGATGTCATTTGTCTAATCCAATACTCTCAGAGGAAAATATATGGGCTATTTGAACATTTTCAGGCTTTATAACTACAATAACAAATACTTACTTCACAAAAAAATAGGACATATTCACATGTCCCAATATTTCATTTCCTGCGGCTAAGTATTTCCCAATTTACATATTAATGCAGCTTAGCCAAAAAAAGTTTACAAGACCACCTGGGAAAAATTCCACTAGATGAATGGTCACTGCAACATTGGAAACACAGTTCAGCTGAGTATTTTCCTCATTGTTCTAAATTTTAAAATGACAGTGTTAATATCAAATACAGGACAGAGTTGTGAATGCAGTCCAGAATCCAGGATTGCCTTAGTGAGCTCCCAGAAGAATTAGTCCTTCTTTTGAGTTTTGTGTCACCCTGGTTTTTCTGAGTTTTTTAAACCCTTTTGATTGTTCATAAAATGGAGTCAGACTTTTTAGCTACTGTACAACATTAGGAGCAGTTTCTACCTTTTCCCACACATGTAACATAAACAAATCCTTTGTTTTTCATTCTCTGTCCTTTGTTTGCATATTTCTAACCTGAAAACAATTGTAACTGACAGTTGGTCTAGCCATTTGGCTGGAAGGTGAAAACTCCAGAAGCCAATCCACAGCCAGACCCACAAATGCATAAAAAATAAGAAATAAACAGGCAGAGGGGCTCTGGGCTTGGCTCAGCCTTGGCTCTCTCGGAGGAACAACTCTGCCTGTGAAATCTCTTGTCTCTGTGTGATTGCTTTGCGTATTCCAATCGCAGTTTTGGGCCAAATGTATATCACAAAGTGATGCTGTTTGCCCACTGGGCTATTGCCACACCCAATTATCTGAAAACAATGTCATTAGGGAAAATTTTAAATGAATAAATTTTTCACTTTGAGATTTTTGAGTTATTCTGGTAAACTTGAACTCATGCCATTCTTTCAAGAAATGTCTCTTTTTTCATTCTTGATGTTTGGAAATAAAGAAAGATTTTGAAAATCCTTCATTTTGTGGGGAATTTATAAACCTGTCCAGCTGATTTTTAAAACACAATATTATTCTCAGTGAGAGTAGTAAAAGAGGGATATACAGATACTTTTTTCTATTTACAGCTTGTTTAATAATTTTTTCGCCATTTCCAAACTCTAGTATAGCTTAAGAGTTTCAGAAAAAAGAGTCACTTTTGAAGGGCAAAAAACACAAGCCACAGTGTATGATGTAGCCAGAAACTTCTTGCCCAAGAAGCTAATGCAAACCCTTTCACACAGGCTTGGTAACACCTGACAAAAAAAAGGTTCACTTCCATATGACAAACTGAAAATTAGTCATCCTCTTCCTATTTTTGTTAAAGATGTCATGAACATCTATAGATTTCCGGCAAAAATGCAAGACTTCAAGGAATAGCCAGGTCACTCAGCCTCATTCAGAAACACAGCACAGTCTCCTGGGGCATATTCTCCAGCAATGGCTGGTCCAGAAGGATGGGTTTGCTGGTTTTGCTCTCAATCCTTGCCTTTTCCACGCTGTGAAAGACAGGCATGTCCCATGGTTTGGATCAGACTTATTTAGCCCTAATTTGCTGCTGTGTTTCTGTCCATGGAATCCAACCACATGAATGACTTTTCTTTGGTCTGGTAAGCTCCCCTTTTCTAGGTATGTCAGCTGAAATTTTGCCTTCAGGAAGATGCCCAGCAGCATTATTTACACACACACCCCTCCAGATATCCCCACCACATTTTGCTCCCCTGTAGCGCTGCCCTTATGTCACATTATTGTGATTCATGTCATACATAGGCAAGTGCTACACTGAGAGTGACTCAGCAGCAATAGGGAGATTATTCCCTTTTTGAATGTCTACAAGATTGGTGTCTGTGGAATAAGAGCAGAGAGAAAGATACATAATTTGTGTCACTAGGGTGATGGGAGCTGGAACTCCAATGTATAGTCAAGGGTTTCTGCACATGTGCATTTTTTATATTTCAATGTGACAAAACTGTTGAGACTCTGTGTGTGTGTGTGTGTGTCTGTGTGAGTCTGTGTGAGTCTGTGTGAGGTGTAAAAGCTTTGCCCAGACCACAGGGTTATTTCGAGGGATTTCTCTTTCCATCATGGAAAGCACAGACCCTGCAAGTGCTGAAGTCAGGCCCCTGACCTCATCTTTATGACTCTATGATCTTCTGTCCATGAGACTAGAAAAAATGTGACAGGGAGAGCAAAAAAATGGGCTTCTAATCTTTTAGCCTGCTACCAATTTTCCATGTGGCTTTGGGCATTTCTGTCTTCTTTCATAATTTGTTTCATTAGCTCTTCAGGACAGCGCTTTCCCTTTCCATATAGGGGATAGTTTAAATGGGGTCCTGCCCTCAGCTTCAGCCTTTGAATTCTGCCATAGAGCAAAGACCTGCAATAAATATATTTACTGGCCTCTCCATTAAGATGCCTTTTGTGAAATCTATTTGATGGAATTATTTCACAATTACCTTAGAGTGAAACCCCAGGGCTTTTAGAGATGGAAACCAGCTGACATACAAGTGTGTTCATCTGAATTTATTTTAAAAATAAAGGCACTTTGACTACCTTCACACATTTCCCTGTTCTCACTAATTAATGTTTTCAGTGCAGATAACAGCTACAATTAAAAGTTGTTTTAGTATCTAAAATCAAAACACCAATCTAGGATTGAGATGAGAACTATGGAAAGAAATAAAAAAAATAAACAAACAACAACAACAAACCAACAACAGACTCAGATATAAAATAATCTTTTTTGTTTGGCTTTGTGGAGTTTTGTGGAGGAGGGAAAAGCAGGGATTTTGTTCCTGAAGTAACAAAAAATATATGAAACTAGAAAAAGAGTCACACTCTAATGTTGGGTGTAGTGAAGGCACTGGTACATAATTCATAACTCTACTAATGCATTTTGGCAGAGGATTATTTCACATGCATGGCAGGATGTGTCAGACCCTTTGATTTAGGATCTTCTCTAACAGACTCCATTTTCAAAGCAGTGCAAGAGGGTTCTGCTTTCTCCCCCATAAGCATTATTAAATTCACATTGAGAAATCTTACTTAGATTATACTTACAGTTCCTGACACATAAAAGCAAACTGATTCAGAAAAAATGTAAATTCATGCTTGCATCCTCCTGAAGATGGTGAGGTTTGGGATGACAAAATGTCACCACCTCTCAAGTAGTGACTCAGGACTCAAGCTCATTAGAGACTTCTGTATCAGGTTGTGGACTAAGACAGATGAAAACTTGCATGGAAAACTCTTTCTATAGCATGAAAAAAAATTAACATAAGATATCAAAAGCAACTAAATGTTAAGGTCAATTAGCTTGCACCTTCTAATTGATGTAGCTGTCTGATGCCCTTGAACAGTCTCTTAAATATGTTAATTTTATCTTGTGTTCTCTTACCTGAGATCATCAACTACTTTGTAGTCCATTTTAAAAAAGGTTTTTATTATTCTCATATTTCTAACAATGTGATGTTTTTGAAATTTAATTAGGCTTATAACAATAATAAAAAATAAAAAAATATATGGGAAAGGTGATGTAGTCATAGGCCACTCCAGGGACTCATGACAGTTTTTCTTTAGGTTTTTGGATTGTTTGAAAGACTGCAGTGTCTGCAGTGAAAGAAAGTGGTTCATGTTGAGCCTCCAGCAATATTCTAAGTGATTGACTCCATCCAAGGAATATCAGGTGCAGATCAAGCAAATCGCATTTGCAAGATATAAATTAACTAAGTTTTTTGAAAACCAAAGGTACTTTTGAGAAAAACTGGCAAACCTGCTCCTTAATATTCTTGGTGAGAAATCATAGTGTGGATCTTTATATATTTTAGCATTCTACCTCCTATTCTCATTTTGGAAGATTAGTTAAGTCACAGTTTTTTCTAAAAGAAATAAAATGGTCTGTAAGTCTATCTAAGAAAATAAAAATGGGTTTACAATGAATGACATTTACTGTGTCTCCTGAATTGCAGTATTCATATCAACTCTGAAGGATTTTCATTATTTTCACTATACTTACAGCTTGAGCTGTGCATGCAACTCTTCTACTCCCCATAGATCCATCACCTGAACAGTGATCAAACTCCATGTGCCAAGTATCTAAATACACAGAAAAATAGTAATTCTAGGCTTTCTGATATTTAATTTTTCATAATTAATCCACATCAGGAAAACTGAAAAAGAGAAAATGGACTTAGCAAAGTGTGCCCATTTGCAGTTTATCTAAATCTTATTGAACTGTTAGTGATCAGGTTAGTTAAAAAAATGTTGTCCACGAGAAGGCCCTAAGTCACCCATGGCTAAGATGGGAGTTGATAAAGTTCCTAATCTAAAACCGAAAGCTGTTTCTTAAATGAAAGGGTGTCAATAGTTTTCCTTCTTTTCCCCGATGCAGAAAATACACTTGCTTGCTTCAATTATAAAGTACTTTAAGATTGCTCTTAAAGCCTGGCTTTAGTTTTGTACTTGAAAGTCTATGATTTAGTCTGTGAATCTGTGTCAGGCAGCATGATTTAATTTCTTCTCTAATCTGGAAATCTGTCTATATGAAAGACGACTTGACTAAAGAGAAGCTATTCCTTGCATTTTGATTGGATTTTCAGATCCGAGTGAAATTAGTCCGTAGAGGTTCTGGAAACTCTTAATTTTATTTATAGGATATCTATTTTTCATGTTCTGTTTAGGAACTTTGGACATGATGGCCAAAATTTTCAGGTTTGCATAGTTTTAATCCTTTTGATCTTCAAGTTTCAGCTTTTTACACCTGTCTTTAAGATCTCCCAGATTTTCTGTTTCCTGTTTGTACTTCTCTTTGACAAGTATCTAGAAAGTTTTTGCAAGCCAAATGCACATTCTGTATCTATAACATTAGAGGCTGAGATTCTCCATCTTGCTCTAGTTTTTAATTCCCTCTCCCACATTCCTCTTTTGACATTTTTTAATCAATTACAATAATCATAATTATCATAGCCTATCCTGCATAGCATCAATTTACATTTTGTCTAAGAACAACCATACAAAAGATGTAAATGTCCTGAAAGAAGGACATCCTTCCATTGAAAAATATTTTAACTTAATCAGGAAACATGACTTACAATTTGTTCTGTGGGGCTGAATCAAACTTAGAAAAGAAATTTTGGATTGAGGCTAGCCATCTGTTCTTAAGTCATTGGGAACAAAAAAAAAAAAAAAACCAACCAAAAAACCCCCCAAACCTCCCCCACCCCCCCCCCCCCAAAAAAAAAACAAAACAAAACAAAAAACCAAACCAACAAACAAACAAAAAAAAAGCCAGATGACTCAAGGACAACATTTTCAGCCTGAGTTGACTTCCTTGGGCTCTTGCATCTCCAAGACTGTAAGTTAAGGCACCCAGATTTATAGTGTATATTTTACACCATTTCTTTCTTACTTATTTTATTGTCCTGAATCATGATTTTAAAGAGTTAAGGTTTTAGCTAAAGGTTAGAAGCAATTTATATTGATTAAAATGTAAGTCAGATTAGTAAATGGTAGGTTAATGATTATTAGATGCCCAAGCCAGAGCTAATTGTTATATTATGAGCTTGTTTATAGAAAAAGTGGAGTAAGTGAACCGTCATAAGAACAGATTGAAACCACTAAGAACAATGGCCAGCACCTGGACTTGGTATCAATCAATCACAAACCAGGGGACCTTGGATTGTGTCAGAGGGTCACAGAGACATGATGAAGACTCTCCTGACTTCATCCTTTGAGACCACTGACCCAATTCGAGACCACCGACCCAATTCAAGAGAAGAACTGCGCATGTGTGAAGGACTGATAGCCTCATTTTAATACAGAGCGGGGATGGGAGGTGCTGGGGTTACGCATATGTATTGTATGTAAGATCTTGGAAAATAAATAGAGAGCAAAGAGGCTTGTTTGGGTCGGCCACGCCTTTCG
Organism: Hirundo rustica; assembly: GCF_015227805.2. Classification (NCBI taxonomy): domain Eukaryota; kingdom Metazoa; phylum Chordata; class Aves; order Passeriformes; family Hirundinidae; genus Hirundo; species Hirundo rustica. The sequence continues at coordinate 8,841,385 of NC_053453.1, forward strand.
GAGATGACTCCCGTGCCACCACCGGTGAATAAACATACCACTGTCTAACTTAGTTAGAAGGTCTTTGTCCGTGACTATATCAGTTTTCAATGACTCAGTCCCAAAATACTGAATATGTTTGTTGGTTCTCAGCAGCTAAAATTATTAACCCCACTGATATTCAGTTTGATAAACATGGACTGGAAGACAATCACAAGAATGATTTAATGATTTTTTGGGGAGTTATTTTTAGCTATGAACTACACTCTGGGGAAGAGGTGTATTTGATGATGACAAGGAAATGCTAAAATCAGTTGAGATTCCTCACTTTCAGTGACTGCAATTAGGGCATGATGGAAATGAAAGTGAAAAATTCGTTGTGCTAAATCTAAAGAAATTTAAAGAAAAGCAGTAGTAAGAATTAAGAGACATAAATTGTGTAAAGTGAGGGGACAGGCAAAATCTAGATTATACTAATTTCAACTCCCTCACAAGTGTTTAAAACTGGAGGTCAGTATGCAAGCAACTGTTTCTTATCCTAAAACAAATACATAAGGAAACTCTACTCAGATGAACTATGCCAGCTCATGAACACTGACACAGAAATCTGCTGAGTTGAGTGCATATCCGTCTTATTTTTTCTCTTAATTTCTGTTATATAAAATTGTGTTTCCTTATGCTCACACTTGTTAGTTACAGTATGTGATCAGGATACGCAAAGCAATCACACAGAGACGAGAAATTTCACAGGGCAGAGTTGTTCCTCCAAGAGAGCTCAAGGCTGAGCCAAGCCCAGAGCCCCTCTACCTGTTTATTTCTTACTTTTTATGCATTTGTGGGTCTGGCTGAGGATTGGCTTCTGGAGTTTTCACCTTCCAGCTAAATGGCCAGACCAGCTGTCAGTTACAATTGTTTTCAGGTTAGAAATATGCAAACAAAGGACAGAGAATGAAAAACAAAGGATTTGTTTATGTTACATATGTGAGAAAAGGTAGAAATTGCTCCTAATATTGTACAGTAGCTAAAAAGTCTGACTCCATTTTATGAACAATCAAAAGGGTTTAAAAAACTCAGAAGAACCAGGGTGACAACAGTATCTTAATATTAAACTAACAACTTTCTTAGAATAATGTTTTAGTAGATTTTTCATAACAATGACTGTTCTGGTATCCTGATTCCTCTGGTGGCCACAAGTAGATATCATGGAAAGAGTGTAAGAACTGAGGCAGCACCCTTTGAACACCTTAATCTTCTATCTTTACTTTAACTGATGCTTGACACTTTCACAAAGCTTTTGACTAACTGTTACCATTTCTTATTATCCCTACCATGTTCTTAATGTGCTGGTAGAAAATTAAGTCACTTTACACTCACACATTTGAAGTCCAATTTCAAAACTTTATCTTTGAAGCTGTGTTAGAGTTTTGTGTTGGGGCTAGGAGTAATGTATTTGGGTTAATTTCTTCAAGGCATTGTCTTTTTGGGTTTCCTAAATTTCTTTACAATAAATACAGTCTGAGTTTATGCTGAACGAAGTCCAAGCTGTGACCATTTATTCGACTACTCTTAATGGATAAGATATTGAGTTACCTTTACTTGCCAAATATTTGCCTCATTAATTTTATTAGATACTGAAGGTACAGGACTTGATCATGAAAAAAAAAAAAAAAAAAAAGGCTTACTAATACATTCTTATAAATGGAGAGGCAAAGTATGTTGGCTTATACAAATAATCTTTCAATGCTAGTTTTACGTTACTCAAATTAATTCTCCTCCTCACTCTGTTTACATTCTGATTCTGCTAGCAGGTTAGTTGTGCAATTATCCTACTTTATTGTGTGTTAGTGGGTGTGTGAAATGTGTACTCTATATCTACAAATAGTCACAGCCCATTTGGCAACAACGTGGGCAAAAGAAAGATATCCCTCGTGGTCTGTGTCCAATTGACACAGCTTGAAAATTAGAATATTATTTATGAACAGCTACTTGTAACAATTCCAGTTTCAGATTTAGAATTATTGCTATGGTCTGGCTGGAGTCCTGCAAGTGCTAATTTGGATACATATAGACAGATTAGTTGCTTTAACTTCATTTGAGCAGTATACTGATGTCAGTAAAAGAGGCTGTTCAGAGCTCAGCAGCCTTGGAGTACATTTACGTGAGCTGCAAACATCACTGAGCAAATGCCGCCTCTGTAGAGATTTGCTTTGCTGAGGGGGCTCACCTCAGTAGTGGAGCTCTGCCAGACAGGCTTCGACAGATGTTTCAAACAGCTGGGAGTTTTACTGTCTTCTCTCTCCTCTCTCACTACCTCCCTTACAACTTGTGAGGAAAATACCAGTGTGGAGACTATAAAGAGGGATGGCTAATGAGAGAGAGACTCTCAGGGTGTCTCTGGGCCAGCACAGCCTCGACTCTCTGCCTCCCACTGCATTTCAGGTCCTGCAGTGCCACAGCCATGGGAGTGCATGGCCCTGTGTCTCAGAACCTGCATCTTGACCCCCACCCATCAGCTGATTTCCCAGACAATCTGCATCTCCAGGGAGGAGCCTGGTGCCAGAGCCTGTGGCTGACCCCCCCATGCCCTGCCCTACCCAGGCTGAGGTATCAGGCCCTGTCTGCTGGGCCCTGATGGTCTGGGAGCCCCTGAAATCCCTGCCCCGCAGCCCAGGGAGCTGCCATCTCCCCAGCATCCTGTCAGATTCATTGGAAATCTTGATTTTGTCTTTGAAGCTTCAAGAGTAGTGATCTTAATACTCAGATGAAATTAAAATGTAGGTTTTTATTCAAGAAGCTAAGAGAAAACTCAGTGAAAAGAACCAGTATTCACTTATTAATAACTTCCTTGCTAAATACAGTGGAAGTAGAAATTTGAAGAAATAAGTTCCATGCAGCTCATTTTTTCCAGTTTTGATATCTTATCTATTATTCAGGATGAGTAAGTATAGTGATTGAGAAATCAATACATATGAACATATCCATCTTCCAGCCCGATGAATAGGGTCTAAGACAATACATACAGCACTGTCTGTGCTAATGTACCAGATTATCTGAGTCAGCCACAGAAAATCTGAGCGTTTAGGCTCTTACATGTAGTAGGAGAATTTGGTTTAGTCCCAAGGTGAATGGACCTTATATTCTTGTTCACTTATAAGCAAATGCATATTCCCCCTTATTGCTGATTAGAAACTCCTCTCAAGGAGCTTAAAACTAAGAAGCATTTTCAGTTTGCAGACAGCAATTTCATATATTTCCAACACACACGTACTACTGATTTTCAGTCTTGGATATTTATTACTAACACTCGACATCCACACTCACTAGTGTTTGCACATCCACTGTTACTAAACTCAGTGACCTCCTGTTAGGGGCTGGAGATATAATAGTAGAAATGTGCCTACTAAGCAAGAGAAAATTTTCTCAACTTGAAGACTGCATTTCATATTAAATTCCCAATCAAATATTTTATCTTGATGAGTAAATAAAATGCTGATCATGAAAACTGTCAGAAAAGTCAATTGTCAGGAATTGTCAAAAATGCTGTGTAACCCAGGAAATATGATTTTTGCTGTAACTAGCAAAAGATTTGAAACGGTGTGGTATTGCAGGGTGTCAGGACATGTCTGTCTTTGTCTTAATTTCAGCTGAGTTTTATGTTCATCTGGTGGCAAACTAACTATCACTTCATATTGTATGAGCTGAAGCTCTGTGAACACCAAGAATGGTAAAGGTCCGGCAAACCTGGAGAGGCACTGCCTTGCACGAAGCAGTCCTTGGTATCAGCTGGGACTGGGGTAGAAAACTTTCTGACTTCAAGGGAATAAGTGATGAAGAGGAAAACTACAATAAGAAAATATTTAAATATAACTCTAAGTGGACCTCAAGAGGAATGGGGAAAAAATCTCTCAAGCACTGTGAACATCACACTGACAAAGGGAGAGGATGTGAGTTTCAGAATTAAAATTAAGAATAATTTCTTATGGAAATACGGTCAAACACTGGGAAAGGTTCCAGGAGATGTGGGCAATGCCTCACACCTGTGTTCTAGAGGCAATGCCCTTAATAATAGACTTTAGTTTTTGGTCAGCCCTGAAATAGTTGGGCAGCTGGACTGGATGATCATTGCACAACCCTTCCAGTGAAAATATTCTATTCTATTCTATTCTATTCTATTCTATTCTATTCTATTCTATTCTATTCTATTCTATTCTATTCTATTCTATTCTATTCTGTTTGATTCCTACTTCAATTCATCATAAATGACAAACAAAGGCTGACAACTCAGCACAACCATCACCCCAATTCATGCTTGAAGAAAATGACACCTGTCAACCTTAAGGCAAGAGGTACATTGGATCATAATGTGTGAGAAACAGAAGGACTTTAGGATATAGGAATATGCGTTCTGTGTAATGATTTTAAATGTATTGTTAATATGAATTGTTTCAATTAGATAACTTGGAGGATTAGACTGTTAAAAATTATTTTAAATTATATTAGTTATTAGTTATTTTTCTTAGAATATAATTATTATAATAATATTCTTGTCATTCTTATTCATTCTTATTCTTTGTTTTAATTCTATGTGTGCAGTGTGTCTCCCTTGCCAGTAACATTTTATCTAACACAAGCCATACCTTGAAATCCAATCTCAGAACCAAGCTGAGATATGGCTGTAGAACATAACTGTATTTGTTTATATGATGTTGAATTTCAGCTCCCATAAACATATTTTGAAATGGCAATGCTTTTAACTAGCATATTGCTTCTTGCTTGGCCTATTACTCATTCATTTTTCTAGTCCCTAACATATGTAGAGAACACCTGCAGCTACTTGTAAAGTGCACTTGATAAATAAAATATCATGAGGAATGAGGAAGCGATATGGTAGCACTTGTCCTTTTATTTATTCTCAGGATGGCACATAGGGTGGGATGACTGAGTGAGTTAGGCTATTTATCCATCTGTCTTTATTTTGCAGCTCTTACATTGTAACACGGGAATTATATTTCTCTGACATATTTACTTTAACTGGGTGTTCTCTTGTCCTTTTGTAAGTCCAACCCTTGGAAACACTAGGTGCTCATTTTATCCTTCAAGATAAAGGTCTTTTTTTAGAATTCATTATTGTCATGGAGACTGTCATACAACATTTTAAGTGATATTACTCAGACCAGAGGAAGTGTAACATCTTGCAAGACCAAGCCTTCAGAAATCATGCCAGGTCTTTAAGGTCCCTTCCAACCCAAGACATTCTATAATCGTATTTTAAAAAATATTGGTTCTTCAAAGAACATAACATGCTAAACTCTCCAGCCACCCTACAAGGAAATTTTCAATGTTTATAAGTTAAATATTGTGAATTTACCATGCTTTTCTCTACTAAATTTCTAAAGGTATTCAGTTTTTCTTCTGTATGTGGTTAAAAATTATGCCTTTTTGGTAAATCTGACCAGCTCGACATTTGTTTCGTCTTGTTCAAAATCTCTAAACTGGATGCTTCTCTGTCTACTAAGCAGATCAATACATTAATTGTCCTCAAAGCTCAGTTTATGTGATGATTATATTAAGCTCTATACAAACCCACTTCTATTCAAATAATTATCATATAGATTATGTTTTTATCCATCTCTTAATTCAAAAGCTCCAAGTTAAAGGGAGAAAAACAGATTTCCCTCTACTCTCAGCAACTCCTGCCCTACCAGCAGCCAGTTCTAAGGAAAAGCTTTCAACATGTGTGGTGAAGTCATAGAATCGTAGAATATGCTGAGTTGGAAGGGACCTATCAGAATCATGGAGCCAAACACCTGGACCTGTGCAGGATACCCCAATCACACCAAATGTATCTTGAAATCTCTCAGGCATGGTGCTGTGACCACTGCCCTGGAGAGCTTGTTTCAGTGCTCAACCATCCTTTGGGTGTAAAACACTTTCCTGATATCCAGCATAAACCTCCCCTGAGTCAGCTTTAGGCCATTTCCTCAAGTCCTGTCACTGGGCACCAGAGTGAAGAAATCAGTGTCTGCCCCTCCCCTTCTCCTCATGGGGAAGAAGACCACAACTAGGTCTGACCTCAGTCTCCTCCAGGCTGAGAAAACCAAGTGACCTCAGCCAGTCCTCAGAAGGATTCCCCTCCAGACTCTTCACCATCATCATGGCCTCCTTTGGACACTCTCTAATAGCTCAATCACTTTTTTATATTGTGGCTCAAAGCTGCACACAGGAGTCAAGGTGAGGCAGACCAGGACAATCCCTTCCCTTGCCCAGCTGGCCATGCTGTGCCTGATGCCCCCTGGACAGGGTTGGCCCTCCTTGATGCCAGGGCACTGCTGGCTCATGTTCAACTTGCCTTTGACCAGGATCCCCAGGTCCCTTTCTGCAGCTGCTCCCCAACCTCTCGTTCCCTCATCTGTACACACATCCCCACCCCAACTGCAAAATCCGGTCTTGCCCTTGCTAAACCTCATATTGTTGGTGATTGACCATCTCTCTAATTTGTCAGGGTGTCTCTGCAGGCCCTCCCTGCCCTGACAGCTTCTCGCAATTTAGTGTTGTCAGCAAACTTCTTCGTATCCCCTGGAGGTTGGGTTTATGTACCCGAAATTTAATACCTCTGCGTCAGGGAAAGAACACATCTACTTTTTCATGTAGACTCTTAGGTCAGGGGCAGGTAACTGAGAAAATCCTAGTCTCCTCTCCAAGAGTTAATTAATACATATATACATGCAAACAGTTATGGAAAAAAAAAAAAAAAATAGTGCTGAAAGTCCTGTGCAAGTGGCTTTATTATTATAGATTCTAGGTTTTATGTTTTAAACCCCTTAAACTTTAAATAAAAATTCTTGCTTTGCATTTTGAAAAGTGGTGATGACTCCTGAGAGTCAGAGCAGCTGTAGCTGGTTTTGACCCAACACAGGAATCCCCCTCTAATCCTCAGTCACCACACACCACGCCACCACAAAGGGACTGTCATTCCTCCACTCATCCCTGTTTTAGGCTTTATGTTACTTACTAAGGAAATGATAGTGAATTTGTGGTACTTAATTCCCTCCAGGCACTGATTAAGGAACATTAGGTATTTAACTCAGAGATATAAATCAAAGCCAGCTTCAAAGTTTGGATTTAGATTTGTTCAATGCCTCTTGAAATTGCCTTCCTTTTTGGCAAGATTCATGAAGGTGACAGATTCTCAGCAGCTCTATTCTTGTGAAGGAACACTGGAAGCTGTAAAAATTAAAATTATTTTTAGAAATATAGGCTACAATATTTTTTCAAATCCCTTTGTCTTGGGGAGGGGGGAGGGGGCAAGGGGAGGGAAACAGGTCCTTTTGAATTGAAACTATATTTAAAAACAAACAAACAAAAAAACCACCTAAGCATATGGAAATTCTGCTTGTCAGCTAGTCCTACAGATTTTACTCAAGGCTTGTTGACTAAATTCTGGTGTCTAGTACCTGGTTAACAATCCTCTGATTGTTTAATGTGTTTCTATAATACTATTCCAGTTTAAAACAAAACAAAACAAACAAACAAAAAAAAACCCACAAAAACACAACAAAACCCTGAAGTGTCCACAAACAGAAGAAAATAGAAAAGCATTCAGTACAAAAATTTGTTGCAATTCCAGGTGGCCTCAAGGGTCTTAGCTGGTAATTTGTTCTTAATTGGAAGAAACATTCCTCTTAGGCAGAGCTGAATTATCTTAGTACTCAATTTACTTTTTTTTTTTTTTTTTTTTTTTTTTTTTTTAATGGAGAAAACTACGTGAGCAACAGGGCTGGTGGAAGGCATTAATATTTTCCTTCAGGGGAAACACAGGTATTACCAAGGGGAAAATGGAAGAATGATGTCTGCATGAAGAGAAAGTTAAAATTATATATATATCTTGGATAAAGCTATGTCTGGTAGCTTTAAATTAGACCGTGGTTTCCCTCAAATCTATTGCACTCTTCATTTGATTTCCTTGGGGAAAAGTTTTCTATTTAGATTTTCTTCATCTAAATGTATGTAGTCAGACTATGTCAATTAATTAGTAGGATATTTAAGGAGTGACTGGAGCATTTTTTGAAAGAGAAATATGTCTCAAAATTAGCCTTATTTTCTCTAAGCAAACAGTAAATTCTTCATATCATTTATACTTAGAACTTATCTCATATATCCAAAAATCATTGCATTTTTCCTCTAGATTATTACTGATCTCTTAATACTGAATACTATAAACATTAGTAAACTTGAATTTTCTCCTTGACTTTTTTCTTTTATATTTATTTTATTGCACCACTGCTTCCCTGAATGAACATGCTGAAGACAGATCAGTAGTGTGAGCATAGTACATAAACCTAGCTACAAGGACAAATAACTTTCAAAGACAATACAAAACTCTGGATGCCCCCAAGGTGCCCACACTTTTTACTGAATGTGCAGTGTTTTAAAGAGGGTAGGAGAGAATGGAAGAAAGAAAGTGATGAAAATGTATTAATACAAGTTTATTATCAGAAAGCAACATAGAAAAGTATAGCCTCGATAGCACTTGACACACCAATACTCCTCCTCTGATTGTCCTTCTGTTAATGGATCTCATTAAAGAATCACTGCATTCTGTCTCCTGGTGCCTGCTGGACTTTACCTTTCCTCTTCTTGACTTTACCTTTTATTATTCAAAAGGGTATTAGATGTCCAGACCAAGAAGTTGAAAGATCTGAAATTTGTTTTCTGATTTGTAGTTGATTAATAATGAAGTTTTCTCTATAGTTCAATTTGTATCCAAGTGAAATGTGGCTCAAATGCACCTAATTTCATAAATTACAGAATATTGAAGTGCATGATAATTGTACTAATTATTATTATAATACTATAGAATTTTCTGATTGTGCTCTTTACAGCAGCTGTTTAAGGGACAAAATTATTTGTGTTTCCCAGGAAAATGCCGTTTACTGTAAGTATTTTATAAATTTCTTTTAATCTTGGTTGGAAAGAAGAATATAGATTTATTTCTAAGAAGTAGAAATAATAGCAGACTAAATATTACTTTAATCACCAATCCATTTAAATAATAATATCAACAAAAGGAGAGATACTAAAGCTAGCTTATAAGAGTTAAGATAGAATTTTTAATATCTAGGGAACATCTTGATAACCACCCTGCTGTTATAACACACACACCTGCTCTGCTCCTTATCCCAGATAAGGTGTGTGTTTGAAAGAAGGGAACAACTGAGCGCTCAAAAGTCACCCGGAACAGCTCTTCCTCCTGCCTCTAAAGTCAAGTGTCAGAGGCATCTGCATAGCTCCCCAAATGTTTCTGCAGGCTGAAGGTTAGGGAATATCGCTTTGAGTGTTCTCTTTGGAGCGAAGGAGGAGCAGCTGGCCGAGGCTCACTACATGGTGCTAGGAACAGGCTGCGGCCTCTGTCCTGCTGGAGGCACGGGAGCATCGCTGCTTGTTGTGTTGTGTTCTGTGCTATTGATTTTCATATTGCATTTTATGTTATTTCTTTTCGTTGTAATGGTTTGTTCTGTATTACCCTGCTCCACCGCGGCTGGCATTGAAATAGTGGGGAAAAGAGCTTTGGCAAAGTGACTCGTGAAAAAAGAGCCGCTGCTGTGCATTTGTTGGATCATCCCTGCATTTTAAAGCAGCTTTTCAGTCTGATAGTAAATAACTTGTGATTGCATCAGTATTCCTCCTTTTATCTTACTGTAACACTCCCCTCTGCCATTCCATTTTTCTTCACTTATGTATTAATGACTTTATTGTTTATTTTCAGTTCCTCTTTGAATGACAAACCTATCATCTTATCAACAGTTTTTTTTCTCTCTGTTTTAGTTTCCTCTTCACCCTGCCAGCTTTCCTCGGGGCCACATCTCCTCTTTCTCACTTCCAGCCCATCAATAGCTGCAGCTGATCCACCCACAATCCTGATTTATGTTGAGCTGCATCCTGCCCCAGGCCAGAGATGGTGAATTGTCCCACACCCTTGCTGCCGTGGCCCATCAGAGGGTCCCTGCCCCGTCTGGGCCATCCATGGTCCCTCAGGTGTGTGTCTGTCCCTGCAGCTGCCACTTTTCTGATTGTCCTGGAGCCTGTTTCACTGGTTTGGGAGGAACCTGCAGCCATCCTGCAGCCACACCAGCCCTATCTTGTGGCTTCTCCATGGCGCAACCAGCAGCACCAGAGTCCCATCCATGTCCCAGTGCTTCCACAGCGCCTCAGCCCCACCCCAACAACTCTCTTCTGGCTGAACTTTTGGATGCAGACAACATACATTCAAACAACATGTATACAAGTAGCTCCTTACAGAAATGCTGTTGGGTGTCAGTCAGCCCCAACACCTCACATTAATGTGATGAGACTGTATAAATCATAGAGAAAATGTTGGCTTTTACTTAACAAAGCACACAGTGCCGTGTGTGTTTTTAAGTAGCTGTGTATTTCCAGCTCTCAACTGATGAAAACAGTACAATAGAAACTTGCTGCTGGATAACAGATAAATATTGTAATGTTAGTAGTTACTACTCTGTACTTTAACAGATCTTTAACTCAATAGTTTATAGGACAAGACAGACAGCTCCATGTTGAAGGTCGCCTGGTGGGGACAGGCAGGTGAGCACAGACTGGTCGATAGAATCAGATTTGCAACTTTCAACTTCATGGTTCTCTCCAGGCATGACTCCCATGATTACTTTCTCCTAAGTTTGAATAAATAAAAAAAGAATAGGAAGTCTGACTTAAAAATAGGACCCTGATCTGCACAGAATTTTCCTTTAGTAGAAAGGAAATATTACCCAGATGCATGACTTCTTCTAGTGGATGACAAAGACTTTGATGTCCTTGATTACTTGGAACTAATTCTGAGATTGTAAGTATGTGTTTAAGTATGCAAGATGCATCCTACCCCACACAGCTAAAAAAAACCCCAAAACCTGCCACCATACTCCTGGAGTTTTTTTAGATCTTGTATCCAAGTCTTCCTTTTAATTTGCATATTTATTTTTTAGTAGTTGCACTGGTATAATGCATCAGTCTCCCAATAGGGTATGTGGGTTAATTCCTACCAAAGTGACACTAACATTACAAACTACCTATTCCTGTACTCTCAATGTCTGAAATTTCTCCTATAAAACATAACACAGGAGTAAAAATAAAATTAAAAAAAAAAAAAGACAATACAGTTAATTTTTTATTCATTTGAAACATAATGTAGATTTAGGCAGGTAGAATATGTGCACTAAATAGGAAAATCTTGCCAATTTCAGCACTTTAGTCTTCTTAGTTTCCAGTTAAAAATGAAACTAACGAAAACTAGAAGTATATACAAAAAATCTTGGTACACACACAAAACTAAAAAAAAAAAAAAAAAGAAAAAGTAAAAAAAGTACACCTACATTTTGAACTGTTTTTAATGTTTTTACTCAGCTAAGTGAACCTGACTGTCATGGAAAATGTTCCATTTCTGGGTCTGGTATGTGCTATCCATACCTTTCAGCATTAAAAAAATTGGCTTTGAATAAAATTACTTTGAGAAAGGATGGTTATAAGAAATTGTTCTGAGTTTGTGCTCAGAAATCTACAGCAGATTTCTCATGGTCAGACTGAGATTTGGTTAGTGAAATGATTTCTTCAAGGGTGTTAGAGAAACAAACCATTTCAGAAATTCTGTCATAGAGGGGTTGTAAAATCTGAGATACTGATTGGAATAAAGGCTGCTAATGCTGTAGAGCACAGCTATCAGTGGATGCAATTGCTCTCACTTCTTACTAAATAGTCATTAAAAAACCTGAGGCAGCATTGGTGTAGAGTTGATTCTGATAAAAAATGAAATTCCCTTACAAGGTCTGCTTACCACAGATAGTCAGAAATAGACTTTTATCAGATTTTTCTAATTATTCAAAATGAGTTTAAGTAAAAAATATGTAAATTGGGACTTCACATATAAGTAAATCTCTAAGTTAGCAGATTAAAATCATTGAATCAGAGCAAGGAGACTTTTGGTATGTGACACTGTTGTTGGTATTTGCTAATAGAAGTAAACTCTCTACATTCACATATGAAAAGAGCAAGAAGCAGTACACATTAGGATAGTGGCTTAGATCAATGTTTAGTTTTTAAAAATAATGATTAGCTACAAAAACTGCATAATATGACCATAACATTATTGATTATCACAATAGTTGGTATTTTGTGTTTGACTTGTGTATCAATGAAGCCACTTTGGATTTCTAGCTGCTGCGTGGCCACACCACATGGGTATTTTTGCCTTCTGATATACCAGAATAATGTTATTTCTTGCATTGGGTAAATAAAGAAGCAACAATTGGACAAAAGATGAGTTTTTAACCTTTAGCTTGTGGCAGAAAGAAGTGGATCATTGGTTAACACAATCTAGAAGAGGAGATCTTTACATGCTACGGTTTAAAAAAGTGTAAATTCTGATGATGTATATGGGGTTTTTAATTAAGTTTACCCAATTTAGGAGCTGTAGTTTCAGTTTGGAGAAACCTTTGAAGTTAAATTAAAGCAGCTAAATCTACAGGCAGTCTTTATTTTAAATAAGAGAGGTGAAAAATCCACTCCCTAACAAGTGGAGTAAATAGAGAGATATCAAGAAATAATAATTATTATCTGTAGAATGTAGGAATACTAAACAACAAAGTCCTGTCAGCTCCGTAGAGATGAAGTAAACTTCTTTAAACACATTAATTTCAGATTTTCAGTGCTAAATGGGAAAAAAATAATACCTAGGCCTATAAATAAAAATATAATAAGAAAATATTAAATACTTTGATCAGATGTCCTCAGAATGAATTAATTCAGTGTTCAAAGATATATATTATAGGATAACAAGAATAACAATAAAGTAGCTGTTCTTTGAGGCACATATGAAAAGGGCAAGAAGCAGCACACATGCTACAGTAGGCATGTGTGCCAGAAAATTATCAAACTGATTTTTTTTTTTTTAATGAGTGTTCAGAAATTGGAACAGTTCCTCTATAACGATTTCATAATTTTCACCCATGAAGGTACACTAAACTCTAGTGGACAAAGCCCTCAGCAATCTCTGACTTTGAACTTAGCTGTGTTTTTTACTTGGACCTGGTACAGATGACCTCCAAAGGTGTATTACAACTTAAATTAATCTGTAATTCTGGTAATAAGGTAATAAATAAGGTAATATGTTTTCTATTCTTATTAAATATGATTGATTAAAAATTTCTGGATATATCATACTTAAAGGGAGTGACATTAGAAGTTCTTTAAATGTGGTATTTGAACTATAATTTTGTTTATACATGTAAAATTCCAGGGCAAAGTGGAAGTGTCTGTGCAGCTTTCTAGGCTTGTAGTAATGAGTGGCCTCATTCAGCTATGGAAGGTTTAGGGAGCATTATTTTGAGCTAAACTTAGATGGCATCATCTTTGCATTATCAGCACTTTTTCCCTCTCTAAGTAAGACATAATATGCATCAATATCTCCTGCAGTTTTTGGCTTGATCTTTATTTTGTAGATTTGAGAGTCATACCATGCATTTTAGTATTTTTCTTAATGGTTTTCTTATTGTGCTGTCAGATTTATTGGCTCCTATACAGCTTGTATTATTTTAGGTTTTAATGATGATGCAGACTCCAACTTTTGCTGGTTTTTTTATTTGTTTGCTTCTTCACTTTTTTGTTTATAAAGCTGGAACCTCCTTATGTTTCCTCTGTATGGCTGTCTCCATCTGATATCATCTCCACAGCATCAGGAATAAATTTACAAATACAGTTTTTTAGCTACCAGTACCTTGATTGTTTGATCACTCTGATGAATCCTTACCATAGTGCACTTAATTAGATGTTTTTATGTTTTCATAATATGATTTTACAACAAGACATTTTTACCATTTACTTATTTGTAATCAGGTAACTTGCTTCTAAGCTTTTAATCAAGCCTTATTTCAGCAATTTCTATGTCAGTTTTCAGAGTGCTGATCCATTATGTAGTAGTACCAAGTAGAGATCTAACTTGTCAGGTTTTTTGAAATGTCCTTGCAATGCTTTTAATATAATTTCACACAAAACCATAGTAGGTAAATGCCAGAAATCTAAAGCAATATGGTTACAACCATAGTCTTTTAAAAAGGACTTATAAAGTCAACCTGAAAGTCATATTACTGGTGCAGTGGGTATGTCACATCTCAGAATTGTAGGGTTACACATTTGGCAATTACAATCTTTAATGATGTTATTTATAGAGAGCATTTCAACAGGGTTGAAAAATAGATACATATTATGCCATTATTTGCAGTATTATTACCGGTATTATTTTTAAACACATGTCAACAGCAAAGTGGTGGGCTACTTTTTTCCTGCTTCTTCAACCACTTTATGTCCAGTCTCTCTCTCTTTTTGACAATATTATGTGCTGATGATTTGCTTTAACATTTGTGGACCAGAAGGTTTATTCCTTTTCACAAGGCACACTTGCTGAAAGAGACATAGCTCAGAGTTTGATGTCATCTGGCTACCTTTGAGCTAGTAACCCAGAGCCCTTTAGAACTGGCTAAGAAAAACAAACATCTAGGGCATGGTTCATCCAACCTCTTTTAGACAGCTACTTCAGGAGATGAGATGAATCACGTTCCTGAGAACATTTGTGCTCTCCACTGAATATAGAGAGGGATTAAACCACTAACTCATGGGAAGATCTAATGATCTTGCTGTGGCTTACTGAGTTTGGTCTGATGAATCCTGATGTTAGCCCCCTGATTTTCAACCTGAAAATAACAGTATTATTATTATTAATTATATTGTTGTTATTTTTTGTTATTTTTAACATAATCATTGCTGTTATTGTTTTTAATGAATTTATATTTAAGGCAAGGTAATACTTAAAATACAGATGCTCAGAATTGTCGTCTCAATGATATATTCATGTATTTTCCGGCCTATAAACTCTAAAATGAGGTATCATTCTCAAACTGTTTTGTTGTTTAGCAAAATCAAATATCTCATGGTATGCTGAACTCACAATGTTCTAGCACCCATCCTAGCTGCACATTTAATATGTTTAGTTCTGGCTTTTTTGGTGCAACTTGGAAGGAGAATTTGGAGGTGACTCAGCTTTTGTGAATTTTCAGTGTAATTTGTAAGCCGACTATATAAATTTTAGTAAGTTCCTTTTTGCTATAGTATATGTTTAAAATACTGTCTAGGTAAAAATCAACAGCGGGGGACTTCTGAATACAATTTGCAACACTGAATTTTCTATTTAATATACTATGATAAATGTTAATTTTATCTTTATCTTTTACGATATTTTATTATTGAGCCCTCACTGACAGAACTATTTACAAATAATGCTAGTCCATAATTTTTAATTGTATTGAAATAGAAATGTATTAATTTTTTGCATTCAGCATAACTTTGAGTATCCTCTTTGCTCTCAGAAATTACTCTTTTCAGGGAATGAAGGATTCTCATAAGAACATTTTAAGTAATGATTATTACCTGAAGGCATATTTGCATGGATGTAAAGCCTTATACAAACAATACAGTACTAAAGATCTATGAAAGAAAATGTTTATAGCCAATAGATCATATAGTTAATAAATATATAATGCAATTCATAAATCTTTGGAGTCTTCTTTCAGGTCATATAAAAATTGTTTTCAAGTTCAAATAAAGCACTAAAAGAGTATGGAAGTATATTTTATTATTTTAAAAATGAAGCTATGTGTAGACAACAAATATTGCCTGGTAATGATAGCGCAATTCTAGGTAGCTAAGCATTGCTTTAGGTTGTGAGAAGCAGTGCGGAACTGCACGACCTTGCTCTCTGAGACTGCCCTGCTTAAATCTCCATTTTCTTCTGTTTGCTTCAGAAAAGGGTACTTGTCATAGTAGCATGAAAATAAAACGAGGCAAGATTAAGTCTCCTTTCTGTGAAGAAATAGGTAAAACCTTTCATTAGTTTCATAGAAACCTTTGTTCACCCACCAAATTCGGAGGCATTTCGGATTCAGCTCAGCTTAAAGCAACCTGAGTGGCAGCTTAACATAAAGGTCAAAGTTATTTCATAAGAAATTTGAGAATTTCTATCTTTCATTTAAATATAATTTAAATGTATATTTTTTAAAATATAATAAGAGTTAATCGATTTGAGATCACTATCACAGATTATTGTTATCATTAGGTAAAAACATTTCTCCTCTAAAATATTTGTTGCATATTAAGTGGATACTTCTGTGTTCAGTTTAGAAATCAAAAAGTATTGTTGGTTTGGGAGGCACAAAATCACAAATTAGATGATTGTACTGATCCTTCCATTTCTTAAATATATTTATCTGCTTCTAATGAATAGAAGAATATAAGAATAGTTTAACAAATACAAATAGAATAGTTTATCAGGAATAGTTAGTTATAAGCATTCTGATGGGTGCCTTCTGAAAGTGAAAAATCACGCTTTGGGTTGAGTATAGTTAGACAATTCTGTAAATTCCCTCTGTCATCAAAATGACTTTGGGTAATTTATGTTTTGACCATAAAAATATTAAATAAATCAGTAGAAGACCATCTAGCATTTCCTCCTACCTGTAAGGTGATTTTTATATATATATATATATTCTTTTACTTTTAATATATTTTTTAATGGATTTAGGTGCTCACAGCATTAATATTTGAATTGTAGGTACCTCAAACCTACTTGGAAATATGTTTCAGATCTAACAGACTGCAATTCTTTTATTTATATGACTAAATATTTGAGACAAATATTTGAGCAAAAACATCACTGTGTACAATATTCAGTGGAATATGCAGATAGCCTAGGCCCATGTACTATATTTCTCAGATTTACCTGTTTATTTTGGGGAAAATCTAGGTTTTCTCAGATAATGTTCCTATGAACTACGTGACTTCACTCTCAAAGGAGAAGAAAATAAAGTCTGAAATTTTGCAGGAACCAGAGCTACAAAAACTCTGTTGCTGCTTTATGAAAATGTTATAAAACGGCTTCTGGTGAAGGTAATCATGATGCTAAGTTTGGTGTTAGACATTTCACTTAGTACTCTCTTGCAGTCTTCAAGAAAAAGATAAGTGACAGTGGAGAAAAGGATATGCTTGATAAAAGATGTGTGTTGAGAGAACAAACACTCTCATCTAGTGTTTTGATTCTGCAAACACAGACATTGTGGTTTGTTTTTTCTTTAGAGGAAATTTCACTGTTTTCCGTTTAGGGGCAGGTTTCCTAGGGTAGTAAAACAAATATAAGAATTTGGGCTGTGTGTTAATGTTTGTCACAAATCTTCAGTACTATGAGAGGATCTGACAGCAAATGAGAGCACTGTAAATTAATCTGAGGTGTATTCTCTACTTCTTTTCAGCCATCTCTCTGAACCTAAGGCAAACAGATGGCTGAGGATTTCACTGAAAGATTAAGTGCTTTGATATGAACGTCTCTCAGGATGTAATTTACATGCTACTTGAAGCCTGACTTTTTTATTTTGATTGTTTTTTTTCTTCCTAAAAATATTAAAGCATAGGGCAACAAAAGTCATAAGACATAACAATAACATTTACATTACAAGCTGCTTGTTCTTACTGTGACATTGTTTATTTACTTATTATTCAAGCACTCATTATAGTTCTTCTTAGTATATTTTTTTCATCAATTCAAAGAAACAATATAATATTATGATTCCTTAATTTTTAATGCACCTAAGTATGTTTATATGGGTTATAAAAGCCCCAGGGATAGCAGTAGTCTTTTGGTAGATTATATTCTTCATGGCTGCTTTCCAGCTGATCAGAGCTGCTGATTCCAGCAATAATGTAAGTTCTTGACTACCATGACCCTGTATTTTTCTCAGTATAGCTGCAGATACAAGGGCCAACTGAAGATGCATAGTCTCTCCTGCAGCATTACCAGAGAGCAGTCTTCCCTCCTAAAACACAAAGGGAAGACAGAGACTGGAGGCTGTTTTTTTTCTGTGAAAAATAATGCTGAGATATTCCCATTCCTTTTCTAGAGGATAGATTTGATTAATAATGTGCTATTTTTCTTTGATAATGTAAAAGCCTTTCCAAAGATTGATTTACTAATCCAAATGTAAATCTTTGAATATGCTTAATCTAAAATTTGGCTTACTGAGTTGATTTTGATAACATGGATCAGTATTTAAGTAATTAAGATATGTATGATTTAACACCTACGAAGTTGTTCCTGAGATGGGATGTCCAGTAAGAACTCATAATCACAGAACTGGTCTGTAGTTTACCTAGTAATGCTGTTCACTCAGTAATGCTCATGACAAGTTTACCTGCCACCTTCCTGGGTGGCTGGACTTAGCACATAAAAACCATCATGAGATAACATTTCACAATTAAGGTATTCAACAAACTTCCAGTGACATTCTTTATCTTTTACTTTTAAACAGCCCATGTTTCTTCCACTTTGGAATAAAATAAACCTCAAGGATATCCCATCTACACTGAGAAATGGATAATACTCTACAGGTTGTTGTGATTTGTGTGGTAGTAAAATGTTTGACTTATCAAGATTGTGTTGTTGACCTGTGCAACCTGTGATCTTCTATAAATCTTGGTCTGCTGCCTGCCTGGTCATTCTTCATGCTGTGTTTCATTACCAAGATGGGCTTGCTCAAAATAACTGCATTATTTGCCTCCAAAATTCTATAACTATCAAGATATTTTTTAAACTTTTCAATATAATAAAGTTAGACTGCAATATTTTCCTGCAGTGTATTCATAGTTTCCCCCAGACCAAAGTAACCTAAATTATAATAAGAAAACAATAATAGCTAACTTTTTTTTCTATAATCTCAAGACAGATTCCCATACAGTATAGCTTGATATGTTTTTCATTATTTGCCAAAGAATTACATATAACTGTTCTGCACCCAGGACTATCTATCTAGGTTTACATTCAACTGCAGCACTTTTATTTGTTTAAGAACTTTAAAGGACTCAGAATAGAATATCTACTTCTTCGTCGCAACTGCAAGGCCTACTGGTGTTACAGAAGAAAATTACTCTTGTCTGATATGTGCCAGCTACGACTTGTTCTTCTTATTTCCTAATTTCCCAGGTCATTTAAATACTTTGATTATCACTCCAGTGATTTTCTGATTAGCAAAAAGAAGATTCAAGAACTAGAATAATAGGAAAGCCTGTAAAAATTGGAGTGACTTGCAGAAGGTTTACTGAATAAACTTGACTGTAGAGAAATTCAGAGGTGCTCAAGAACTCTGATTGTTCAGCCATCTAAATTTTCCAAGTAGAGAAGTTGAAGCTGAGACATTTGCATATGGAAAAGATTTTCCTCAGAGAGTTGTTAGTGCTAAAAAAGAGGTTTGATTCTGGTTTCATTTATACCAGTACTTTAGTGAAGTAAACAGAGAAAAGCATATAAAAATAGGGTCTATGCAATCATCATCAAGCACAACCAAATGATCTTTTGTGTTGTACATCTGCAATGATGCTCCTATTGAAAATAACTGTAAAATAACATAACGAAGGTCTGTGTTTTCTAAAAATTATTTATTGGTGATTTCCTGGATTTTCATTTTGAATGGATTTTTTTTATTTTTCATAAATAATTTTAATTTTTAATAAGTATAAATTCTCCTTCACTGGTATAATGGTACTTAGATTGTTTTGGGGAAGGGGTGAGAGATCTTGTGGGGTGGAGTAGCTGTAGACAAAATGTTGCTTTGACATTAATTTTAATAATCATATCTTCACAAATTCTCACAATGTTTTTAGCTTGTGAAAATTCTGCTGAGAAGTTAACTTCCCCGTTGAAATTTTTAGTAATGAGATTATTCTCCCTGTTCTT
Organism: Hirundo rustica; assembly: GCF_015227805.2. Lineage (NCBI taxonomy): Eukaryota > Metazoa > Chordata > Aves > Passeriformes > Hirundinidae > Hirundo > Hirundo rustica. The sequence goes on from NC_053453.1 coordinate 8,861,198, forward strand.
TGGCTATGCTAAGCACAAACAATGCATTCAACTTTGATTCTAAGCCATTATTGTAAAAACAATGTCACCACCAGGAGAGAGAGAGGACAGAATCACCAGGTTGGAAGAGACCTCCAAGATCATTGAGTCCAACCCAGCCCTAACACCTCAACTAAACCATGGTACCAAGTGCCACATCTAGTCTTTTAATAAAGACATCCAGGGATGGTGACTCCACCACCTCCCCAGGCAGACCATTCCAATACTTTATCATCCTTTCTGTAAAAAACTTTTTCCTAATATCCAACCTCTATTTCCCTTGACGCAGCCTGAGGCAGTGTCCTCTCATTCTATCAGCTGCTGACTGGAGAAAGAGACCAACCCCACCTGACCACACACCCTTCAGGGAGTTGTGGAGAGTGATAAGGTCTCAACATCTGTCCTAAACTGAGGGCATGTAGTTTGGAAATTAACATTTAGGAGAAAATATTTTGCTACAGTAATTCCTTCAGGCTTCTCTTGGCTGCCTCAATTTCATCCTATCTGAAAAATGATGTATCATCACCTTGGCAAAGATTTAAGATGCTGTGTTCTCAAAAAGGAAGGTAGCATTTGCATTCATTTTGCCTGTTGCTCTTGGATTGCTTTTTTTAATTTTAAATATTTTTATTTACTTCTGATACCGCCATTCCTTATTCTACAACATAAGCAGTAATGAATGTATTCATATCATCTTTTCCATAAGCAAAGAAGTGTGTATCAACATTATCAGTGTTTAAATAGTTCAAAGGTGCTGAAATTCATGCCAGATGCTTCAGTGACTCAGTTCCAAATGGTGAAATGTCTGAAAGCTTAACAAGATATTCATTTTTCTGCTAGAAATGCCATTTTACCAAGGCCCTTTTCTGTTAAGGACACCATTGATCACAGTTCCTCAATATGCAGAATCAATGAGCTGAGCAGTCAGCTTACAAAATAGAGAAATTTTCTTCTGCTGCTTGTATTAAACCATGGTTTTATAACAGTCAGTTTTTGAGAGAAATTTAAATAAGATACCATTCAGAAAAAGATTCTTAAGAAAATTGTGTTAATATGTTGTTAAGACGTTTGTTGGGGGGGGTTCAGCTTTAAAGGTGAGTGGTAGTTTGGACTGTGTGATTTTTTTATTCCTTACAGTTTGATTAAAAACAAAATCAGTTTTTGTTTGGAAAGAGAAAAGGATGTGAAAGTTGTTAAATAAAAAGTCAAAAGGCATTTAGGCATCATTCAGTCTGATAGGATGTTTGGTCAGTGCCCCAGCCTCATACCTGTTCCTCATCTGACTCATCTTTATTTCCCTTTCTACAAGATGGTGACTTATTTCAACCAAATTAATTCAGTAAATAGAGAAGAATTGTGAATTGTGAAATTAATAACAATTATTTTTCCTGTCTCATCTGGTTTGCCCTCTGATGTATGAAACACACTCATATTTCAAATGGACTCATGTCCTGAGACATAACATTGAATATCACATTGAAGATTACTTTTGTTATCCAACATACTGATTGTTTAAGCTGTTTTAATGTCCCTTGGGACACCTGGATAGTTGAGGCTGACTTCTATTTGATCACAAGTGGTGAGCTGCAAGCTGTCTTGATTTCAATGCATTTTCATTTTTAATATTTTTTTGACCTGGGAAACTGATCCCTAAAGCAAAAAAAAAAAAAAAAAAAAAAAAAAAAAAAAAAAAAAAAAAAAAAAAAAAAAAAAAAAAGTAGTGAGTTGAGAACATAGAGATTTTATTTTTAATAATCTATGAAATTAAACACTGTAAGGACATTGGCATTTTCTCTTTAACATGTGGATACCCACAGAAGTTACCACACATTCTACATTAAAAAAGAACTTAAAATTTGTAATTTTTAATCCATTTATTCTGTAGATATTATTTCCAGCTGCCATGATAAAAGGAGGAAGAAAAATTAGGTAGAGTTCCATTTCTAAGCAGTACCACTTAGCTGTCAGGCATTACCACAATGATGCATTGTTTAGAATATAAACACTATGAGGAACTGCAGATCATCAAAAGTTTTCCATGTATTGACGTATTTTCTTGTAAAATTTAATGAAAATGTAATCCTCTGAATTAACAGCTTGATATAAAACTCATTAAAATAGATGGAAACATATCCATTCATTTAACGAGTCCTTGGAGAAAGCATTTAAGTAGCTTTTAATGTTTTTCACTACAGCCTGATAAGTATTATCTTCGTTATACAGATGATGTTGTGAAGTAATGGAAATGTTAAATGTTGATTCCAAGGCCACAGAAATGAGACACTTGAAAACCCAAAAATTTAAATATTAATAGTTCTTTGTCTGTATTTCACATGTATGTTAGTTTTTGTATAAATAAATGAATTGTTAAGGATAAAATTTTATAAAAGGCAATATATAATAAAATATTTCTTGATCTTTATATCATAAATATTACCATCTGAACACTTTTTATTTACAACAAAGAATCTATGTGGTTCTAGAGAGATGGTAGTCAAAAACTGTTAGATAACATTATGCATCAAAGTGAATAAGAAGACTGTGTAGGAAATATTTGTATATTGATAAAAAATAATATGTTTACAGTGGTCCTTGCTAATAAGCAAAATAATATTTTATCCATATTTAATATATTTAGTGCAATTTAATTAAACTACTGCCACAAATTTATGTTCAGAATCCCTTTGTCAGTGCCTTGATAAGAAACAGCCAAAAACGCGTTGCCAAAAAACTGTCTGGAGAGGAATGAGATGGCAAAAAATTCT